>NC_080401.1:30612500-31834375 GCF_030265065.1 Corythoichthys intestinalis
ACGCATCCAGATTTTTAAACGAATTATTGTAAAAGTAAGTTCATGTAAATGGATTTTGCACAGACTTTATAATGGTATTGACGGGACAGATCGGTCATGCGCTGCGCCTCGCCTTCAAGAAGGGGGCCGCCCACATCAAGAGGAGCTATTCACAAACACACGCACGCAGCGTTCTAACGCTGATTTCTGTTGAAAAAGTACGAAAGCTGTACCCCATACATACTGGAAGGAATGTCTCAGGAGTGATTTGTTTGAGGACTCAAGGTAATTATTATATTTTTTGTACCATGCATGCATTTTGAAACGTTATGAAAAAAAATGAATGGGAGAAATCAGCCACTGCTGCATTGGCATCATAGTTCGCAATTTATACATAATATAAATGCTAACTGCGCATTTTTTGCTTTTAACCTGGAATCGGGACTGTTTTTTGTCCATATCTATAAAGAATTCAGGGATTTAGGCATACATTCACAAGAATTTTCACCGGAAAAACTGTTTACATAAGGCAACCGCTAGCTACATTCACTAACAGACTAGCATTGCACGTCGACATAAATCAGGCATGAAAATGGGTCAGGGGTTAAAAAGGTGAGAACGGTGTGGAGGACATATGTTCCAGTGTTTTGCCAAAATGTCTACATTGGCAAAGCGTCCTACTGTATATGAGGCAAATTTGACACACAAAGTACTGCCGTGTGCTCTCAACTTGTTTTGTTTAGATGCATACAGGCAGAACGTACTAAAAAATACCTTAAGAAAGACTTAAATGTAGTTATATCAAATAATGACGGTTTAAATACGCTACGTGACTAATGTGGTCAACTGCTTTAAAGCTACCACAAAAAAACACAATAGTTAAAAGTATGGGAGGGTAATGTATGCAAAAAGTATTTTTGAGGGAATGAAAAGGTCATAAAAAACTCAGTAAAAACAAAAATAGTGAGTATTCGCCGCTTTTAACTGATGTGCGCATGCGTGCGAATGTTTGCCCAACTGTGCTGAGCATTGTGTACAGCGATATTAGAAAAAAGCTTCCGTTTCTTCTTTTATATTAATGTTAAATACACAAGCTTGACGCTAACTTAATAGGAGCTATTTTTTCACTGGAGATTTGGCTAGCTCTGGCAGTGTTCAACGCAAGTTGCAACAAACGGCAGAAACTTTGTTATACAGCAAAATATGAAAAGGATTGAAACCGTTACTCACCAAATCTAATGGGCTGGCAAATGCATTCATCTGAAAAAAATATTGGGAGTGAGACCTCCTCTCGTCCAGCGAACGTGAATTTGTGCTTAGGGCAAGATCATCTGTCGCAATTAGCGATCTTTGACGCTATCCTTTTTTCCACTTAGAGCTTGTTTCTCAGTGGCTGTGAGAATCAAAACCTCGACGAAGTTGCTCTTCCAGCTAAGCCTAGGCTAACATTCGTCCTTGTAAGTTTTTTTATTAGTTTGTATTTTGAATTTGAAAGGGAAATGTGTTTTGTTTTTGGCAAACTTTTTCATGGTGCTAATCAGTTGAAGCTACTCACACATGGAAAAATACTATTGTACAACGTTTTAAATGTATTCATTTTGTATATTTCAGTTACCACGATTTGAGAGCTCAATAAATTGAAGAAATGTACGCCTTGTGTTTTGTTTTTGGGTTCGCTGGAATAGCGTCACTGACACACAAAGCAACAAACAGGGGAAGGGGTGAGTGCTGCCGCGCCATTTTTGGCTGCATTTTTGACACATGAAAAATAATAGCGAATCATGTACTACAGTGTGACAGATAATTTTAGTGGTTTTGAAACCGCGACGTTTTCGTACCATGGTAAACCATGACACCGGAAACCGGCACATGCCACCTCCCGACAACCCCCCGCCCCCATTAAAAAGTTTCTCCTCGGATCTACACGATTCACGTAGGTCACCCTTTTTGACTTCAAAACGGCGAATTTCGCCGAAAGGTGAGAGATTTTCATGCCTGTAAAATAAACGCTAACTGCATAGTTTTTTTGTTTTTGTTTTTTGTTTTTACTGCTTTTAACCGAGAATCAAGATCGTTTTACGTCCATATCTATAAAGAATTCGGGGATTTAAGCATTTATTCACAAGAATTTTCACCAGAAAAGCTCTGTTTACGTAAGGCAGCCGCTAGCTACATTCATTAACAGACTAGCGTTGTACTTCGACATATTTACGTAAAATAAATGCTAACTGCAGTTTTTTTTTTTTTTTTTTTTTTTTTGCTTTTAACCAAGAATTGAGACCGTTTTACGTCCATATCTATAAAGAATTCGGGGATTTAAGCATTCATTCACAAGAATTTTCACCAGAAAAGCTCTGTTTACATAAGGCGGCCACGAGCTACATTCATTAACAGACGACCAATGTACTTCGACATATTTACATAAAATAAATGCTAACTACATGTTGTTGTTTTTTTACTTTTAACCAAGAATCGAGACCGTTTTACATCAATATCTATGAAGAATTCAGGGATTTAAGCATTTATTCACAAGAATTTTCAACGAAAAAAGCTTTGTGATTTCACTCGGTCAGCTTTGACGGCCTCGCCAACAATGCAGACCCCTTATATATCGGTCCCGCGCCCCGTCAGTATATTATGAAGTCTATGGATTTTGCCTATCAAACAGAAATATGTCAGATACAGACAATTTTGTGGGCCACTAAGGTTCACCATCGTCGCATTCCACACTGCATAATCTGTGACTTTGAGGCATGACTTTGTGAGTGACATTTGAATCAATGAATAAGTGCGTGGAGTTGGATATTGTGAGATTGTGTTAGCTTTTTTTATTTTGAGGTTGTGTTAACAGCCGAATAATACCTGGCTTACCATTAGCCAGTATGCTTGGAGAACGTCTGTATGTCAGACGTGGTCCTTGCAACTCATGTATAAGTGTATTATTACATGTTCAGCAAGGTCCTTGAAAGTGCACTGATGGCTATGTCTCTCCCTGACTACCTATAGTGGCATTACAATACAATCTAACTCGCAGTGGGAAGCTAAGTTAAATTAGCCAAGCCAACAACATTTACATACTTGTGGGCGCACAGGCATACAGTTGTGTAAGCCATTTCTACTTAACAATTGGTAAGTAAGAAATAAGCAAGCAAGCAAGGTTTATTTATACAGCTCCTTTCTCAGACCAGATTCACAAGGCGCTTGAAATTAAAAAAGTAAAATATAGGGATGGCCCCCATCCCATCACTTGGTTGGAAATCAGGCCGATCGCGCCATTTTTCAGAGGATCAGAATCAGGTGAAAAGGATTGGGTTTTTAATGAAAATAATCAAGAAATACTGTGGCATTACCAAATAAAAATATATATATGTTTTACACTCCGCTACACTCCCGGAAAAGTAAACTGTGCAGTACTGTAACATGTTTGGAACTTTTGTTCAAACAACATATACTTTATAAATACATATATGCAGGGGTTGGACAAAATAATGGAAACACCCATTTTGGCATCATTATCATTGAACATAATTCAGGCATGAAAATGGGTCAGGGGTTAAAAAGGTGAGAAAGGTGTGGAGGAAATATGTTCCAGTACACTGTACACCCCAACAAAATATTGAGCGCTGTCGACCCACACTGTGTTTCAGCAGGGCCGTGCAGAGACCGGTGGAGGGGCGGGTGCTCGTAGATCAAAAGGGGCACATGAACAAGTATTTAATACACCTTAAAACAACATAACTTCAATTTTAACCAGCTTTAGATAATAATTGGCTGTGACTGTGACATACTTTAATTGGGAGGGGGCAACAGTGAATAGAAATCAAAACTGTCATCCACACTTTCTGGCTATGACTCAGTCAGTCTGCCTCTTTTCTTCCTTCAACCTCTGCATCAAAACTTCCTTCCTCAACTTGTTCATCTGAGAACAAACCACATCAGATGGTCACTGACCCACCAACAGCACAGTTTTCTCAAAACTATTATTTCATTATTATCCATACTTAACAACCCTAGCACCTAATGATTAATAAAGCAATGACATAAAATCTTATAGAAAAATAACATTGTAATTGTGTTTATAATTGTATTTAATACCGGACTATCCTTGCAAACCTGTTCTTACCAGGTCTGCTATTCACCCAGCTGATGAGGTACCCACTGCCTTTAGCAGCCTCATCCAACTCCTTTTTTTATCCCTCAATCTCCTTTCCCTACGAGGCATGTCTACGTAATGAAATATCAATAATTAAAAAAAAAAAAAAAAAAAAAAAAGACTCCCCGGTGTCTTTTAGTTTTAAAGCTTTCTTAATTTTTCTCTCTCAATAACGATGGAGGTAGATTTGTGTTTTTATTATTCAATCGAAAAACAAAGTTACTTCTATCAAAAACAAAGTTGCTTCAATCAAAATACAGTTATACTTTTAATCCCAAAAAAGTCACTTCAATAAAAAAAAAAAAAAATGTTTTTGATTGCAAAAATAAATTTGAGACAAAAAAAGCATTTGAAAACTATTTTTCTTAATTGAAACAAATTTTTCCATTGAAGTAATGTTGTTTTGCGTTTGGGCCACATTTTGGCTAGGACATTTGTGTTTTTATTATTCAATCAAATAAGTTGCTTCAAACAAAAAAATATATATAAAAAGAAAAACTTTGCACATGTGTCAATCACCGTTTAACAAAGCCTGAGAGGGTTTGAGTAGACTCAGTATGAAGCATTTAATAAAGCCAAGCATTTTCTTACTACTTTATTCTTGTTTAAAAATAATTCGGTGGGGCAGTAACATGTTTAAAATTTATCATAATTATTACATTTTGAAGTGCTTGAAAACCATTTATAAATGATACTTTGGTGAAAAAAGTGAGAAAACATGTCTTATATATGTATCTTTTTTCCAATGTAAAATCTGAATAAATACATTGAACGCACACACACAAAAATGGGGGGCGCTACTTCGCGGTTTTCACTTATTGCGGCGGGTTCTGGTCCCCATTAACCGCGAAAAACGAGGGATCCCTGTATTTCTGAAAAGCTTTAAGAAGCAAGAGTCATTCCCACCACTCGTCGGGCCGGTGTTGTGCCGACACTGGCCGTCAGCTCAAGTCCCAGCCGAAAATAACGCGTCTAAGGCGGACGACGGGAGCGATGCGATGCGAGGCGACCCCTCAATCCGAGAGCATGCCGCTTAATTTGACTCAACAGTATGTTTCTTCGTTTATATTACCGCTAAATACACAAGGTTGACGCCAATTTAACGGGAGCTATTTTTTTTCATGGGAGATTTGGCTAGCTTTGGCAGTGTTCAACGCAAGCTGCAACGAATGGCATTAACTTTTTTATATCGCAAAATGTGAAAAGGATTGAAACCATTACTCACCAAATTCAATCTGCTGGCAAATACAGGCAAGTGTGTATGCTGCGCTCTGGTCTGCCCCGGTGTGGATAAGGCCTTCTTTTTGTTTTCGCAGCTTTGCAATGCAACCAAAGGCTCGCCGAGCACTCCTCGTTTCACGTAAGGAGTGCGCGCGTTTGGAATAATGGCACGCAGCTTGGGCCAATGATTGGTTCTCGTCAGCGAAGCATCTAGAAGAATTTGCTGACTGTCCGTGTCACTTTTTTAAAGAACCGATCAGTTTACGTACTAAGTTAATCACATGATGATAATAATAATAATAATTAAATAAAACCTCCCGACCCCCCCTCCCGAAAAGAATTTCTCCTCGGATCTACGCAATTCACGTAGGTCGCCCTTTTTGACTTCAAAACAGCGAATTTCGCCGAAAGGTGAGAGATTTTCATGCCTGATAATTGTTAAAGAACAGCATGAGGAACATTCTAATGAAGTTGAGCATCTCGTATGGGCGGCAAGCACAATCCCCAGACCTCAACATTATTGAGCATTTCTGTTCAGTTTTAGAGATTCAAATAAGATGTTATAGTTAGATAAGTTAGAGGGTATTGATTCTAACTGAAGAATAGCTTAAAATTCATTTGATAGCTTCTCGGAGTGTCCCTTTCGCGCATCCTATCGGATGAACTGTTTGTATACGACCATGTTTTTGTGTGTACCTTGATATGATGTGTGAATAAACTGAAACTAAAATTGCCTGAACAGGCGGACCTACACCATATTAAATGAGTTTTTGTTGATTCTTTTAAAGATGTTTCCACTATTTTGACCAACCCCTGTATTTATATATATGACCGGGACATCCCTAGTTAAAAATACATATAAATTTTAAGTTTAAAAGGCAAGTACAACTCTGTAATAATCACGACATCACCAAGACAGTCAAGCAAAGGCCTGGGCAAATAAATATGACTTGTTTTTTGAAGGCGTCGACAGACTATCGAACGTAGAGATAGTGGAAGATGATTCAAAAGCCTGGAAGCAACAGCCTAGAAGTAAGGACTCCTTTGGTTCAAAACCAAGTACGCGGTACCATCAGTAAACTTTGAACCACAGACCTCAGAGCGGAATGTAAGGGAGGTTCTGATAACTAGTGCATTGCACTTTAAATTCACTTCCAAATGCGAATTCATACAAAACTTTGTCCATTTTCTGTCTTTTTTAAGAACTAACGAACTACATCCTTCTGGCTTGGCGCGATCTTAATTCATTACTTCGTGGAGTGGTAGAGATGGAAAAATGATCACTGCAGAACTTATTTAAGTTTCAATAATAATCACAGCCGTATTATAGATTAATCTATTGAATATCAATAAATGCCCAGATACTACTTTTGAGCAGAAAGGTAGCCCTCAACTCAAAGTTATATAAATCCTATATTTTGACAACATCAAAGTCGTTTGAGTGTTTCATATATTGACCTTAAACAATATATTAAGGATATGGAACAGATATTCAAATTGATTTACATTACGCATAAAGCGAAAGAAATGCTTCATTATGGCAATTGAAAATAACAATTTGAGTCGTTGGTCAATCTTAACATCAAACTTGGACATGTTGGTCTTAAAAGTGACTTCAAACACGCCATCTTTAAAAAAAAAAAAAAAAAAAGAGGACGACCGACCTCGTTTAAAGCACAATTGTTATGTTCGGCTTGTTATTCCTTTGCTAAAGACTCTAAATGCGCATATTTTGCTGGTGTGTTCAACCATTATAAATGTAAATATGATTTCAAAAGAGGGGTAGTAGTTAACAGACTTTGGCAAGATCCTCCCTTTTTTTAGCTTATGTATATTGGCTAATGTAAAGAGAGATGCTAGTTAGCCACAACAGCCAAGTTTGAAGTGAATGTTTTATCGCAACGGGAATGGCTTTTAGGCTAATCGCCTGATAAAAGGGAACTAAATTGGACAATGTAACACTTTTAACTCCTCGTTTGGCATCATTTAATGCAACGTTTCAACACCCCATAACGGCAAAGTTAGCGTTCGGCAACGTTGCCTACAACATCAGGAGTCAGCGACCACTGCGTTCTTGGGATTTTCCCCCCCAACATTTCTCGACACAAACAACGGCGTTACTTACAACTTTGTTCCCCTCTCTGTCTTTCTCTTTCTCTGTCTGGCGCTCCTCCGTTACTGTTGCTTTATGCGGCTGGCTCGCAGATTTCATTCGCCGAACAAGCTCCAACGTACTGGCCCTCCTCCATTGGAAGGATTTGCGTGGTGGTGTGATTTGGTTTTTTTTTCCCTCCTCAATCTGCTTCGGTGTTGAAAGTGCTCCCTCTGTCAGAAGAGCCTGTGGTCACTTAGCCCCGCCTCTCTCTAGTTTGATTGGCTGTTTTACGATACGCCTACATTAAACGAAGCTTCCTATAGGAACAAATAAATGTCAGTCTAACAAAAACGACCCGTTGATTGGGCTACGTCATGAGGGTGAAATTCACATGGATTTGCTCGCTTTTAAAACTAGCGTACACCGTGATCATTTGAACGGGCGACTACAGCGATGAAAGCGTATAGAAAAGTCGGTACACAAGATACTTCAAAAGGAAGATACCCCGACTGCAGCGTGAACTGCCTACGTCACAGGCGCACTGTTTAAGTGAAATTTTATCAATGAGAACGGTAAATGTTCGCCTGAGCTACAATCATGATCAAAGAATTTGAACAATTAAAAATAACCGAATGAACGAATAATCTTTTAATCGTTTTTCATCTACGTCTCCACTATATATATTTTATTGCCTAAATGTCTCTAAAATATATGGTTAAAATCCTCCAAGTGATTAGATTATGATTTATTCAATCGTCTCCTCATATTTTTCCGTATCATGTGCAGATTGTTCAATTTCTTTAAAACAGAAAATAATATATATATTTTTTAAATCGCCCCAGTTATCAAATGTATGTATTTCATATACCAGCATTGACGATTACAATGAAAAGAAAGCATTATCGCTAACGGTATCCATTGGGAAAAGACAACATTGCTCTCTAGAGGGGATTTTGTGTATGTGCATTTTTTGCTTCTGTATTTTAGCATTCAGCTGAAGTCGGAAGCTATTTGAGAATGTAGTGCATTCATTCATTCATTCATTCATTCATTCATTCATTCATTCATTCATTCATTCATTCGTCTTCCAAGGCGCTTATCTTATTATTGTAAAATACCCCATCCATACATGCATACATCCACCCAAAAATACCCCACTGTGACCATTATATGTTGATATTTTTTTAATCATTCTGTTGATGCAGGTTCAACATTTTACCACAGTCTTCAAACATATCTTGACAGGATCCGACAGGTGCTAATGTTTTCCCGACGAGAATGATTGCTCCCAACACAGTTTAAATGGCTTGGACGTCTACTGCACTGACTGGCGTGTAGGCGGGGTCCCGCTCGGACTCTCCTGGTAGGCTGGTACCCAATGGAAAACTAGGACAGGCGGAAGTAGTATGGAACCGGTCTCAGTCATGCTTTATCATAAAACGTATTTTTAATAACTGAAAGAAGAAAAAAAAACGAAAAACGAAAACATTCTCCCAAAATGAGCAATTGATAAAAACGTCATTTTTTTGCCGTGAAAAAAGTAACCAATCGAATCGGAACACAAGAAGAAGTTGCACGGACCCAGTTTCAATTCTATAAGGATTTTATATATTTTCCATTATCAAAATCGGACAAATTAAATATAACATTTGGACATGCCCATTCAGGGCTAGGGACCAATCACGTTGGAGAGTTGGAGAAGTCACATGCGAGGCTGTTTTGACGAGACAGCTAGATTAGCCAATTGAATACGAGTATGGGCGGAAAAGGCAAGCATATGAAGCCAATCAGCACATGTAAGGCGTGGTTTAATATCGACCAGACCCGCCCATTGGCCGGTCTGCGGACTTCCCAGAGACAGTTGTATGTTTTATAAAGATGCACTCTGATGCGGCCAGTAAGTAGAAGCCTCACCCGGCTTTTTTGGTCCAATTACGACCGTTTCCAGGGAACGGATCACATTCTGAACACGATTAGGAAAACGCTCAACCTGACGGCGTTTCCGTATTTTGCCAGCTCTGCGGGGTTCGATGAATTCCATGCAATTTTGTGTCGGTCTCTTTGTATTTGCCAGTGCGACAACAAAGGACGTGTACAGAGTCTAAATGGACTCCCAATTTAAATTCGACACCACACTTTGTGGTGAAGTTGTGTAAATGTACACTCTTATTGCGGCCTTGCCCGATTACAGCCAATGGTTGTTGTTGTTTTTTTCTCGAATGCGAAGGTTTACTCTTTTGCCTATCTGCCTGCGTTGCGATTTTTTTTACTATATTCTTACATCTTCGCTGATGGACGAACGAAGCGTTTCGATTTGGGGAAAAATAGTTCACGACGTAACAAACGTGGAAATGGGTCAAATGTGTGTGTAGGTTTATAAGACAGTGAAAATTGTGACGCAGTTGAGTTAACCTATTCCATTTGGTCTGCTCGTCGCAATTAGGTGGCCTTTTTTCACTAAATTAGCACATAGGCTAATCCTTACATTTGTGTGTCATATTTTACCAATATTGACGTTTTCATATTGTAAAAGCGGCTTGTAAATCAGTCTGGATGAATGTTAGTGGTGAGGGGGGTAGATGGCTTTGTCAGAATCGCTGGTCTAGTCGAGGTCTTTGGGAATTGGAGTTCAAAAGTCTGCAGCCGAGCACTGTCGCCATGATACTCTTGGCGGAAATGGACTACATATCCCAAGTGCACACCTCGCTTCGCTACTTTGTAAACTCCGCGCAAGTTCTACTGCTATTTTCGGTACGGAGCTAGCGCTCACCTCACTGTGTCGCTGATAACTAACACTTTCGACTGACATTTGACGAAGAGCCGGAACCAAAATAAACACATTTTTTAGTTACGTCAAGAGTCCGCACTCTCGTTTCGTTTTCAAACATCACGCAGGGGCTCTCTAAAGCTGAGCCGTGAATAACTATTGACATGGTTAGCGTTAGCCAACGGACGGGCTCTGGACTTTTGACGACATATTGACGTCATCTTCGTGCCTCCTCGTCTATCCTTGTACTTGACTTGAGTTCCATGTCCACAATTGCTTATAATAACCGTGCTTCGTGTCTTTATCATTATTTCTTTTGACAGATTTTCAGCTGAATTCTCACTTGACTACACTGGCCAGCATCCATAAGATCCACCACACGTTGCACAGGCTGGTAAATGAATACGACAGCATGTTGTGTTTGATTCTGAAGCGTATGCTTCTGTGGCTTAAAAGTATTTGGCATTTCTTCTGGCAGAACCTCACGGAAGACGTTGGACAGGAGAGCCACACGTCTGGTAATATCTGCTGAATTTTTCTCATCTGATTAGAGAAATCGTCTCTCGCTCATCAAACCATTGTGGTTTTCCTTATTTTGTTTTTTCTTTCTTTGGACTTTTATTTTGAGAAAAAAAAAACTTAAAATATTACTTGAATATTACTTTTCCCCTAAAATATACATATTTTCTTCTTGAAATTGGCCATTCTCATAACGTTAAAGACTCAAATGTTCAGGGTTTTGTCATAATTGTTTTTAAGAAAAAAAATCTTTGTCATATTTGGAAAAGTCTTGTCATATTTGAATTTTAGTAATTGAAATATACAGCCGATCTCATGAACAAAATTCCTATTTAACTTTTTTTAGACATAGCTTATTAAATTTTAAACTTCTTTTTCTCAAATTAGTTAGATTTAACTGCAATTGGCTGGCAACCAGTTGAGGTTGTACCCATCCTCCTGGCCATAGTTCGCAGGGATAGACTCCAGCACCCCCGTGGCCCTCGTGAGGATAAGCGGTATGGAAGATGAATGAATGACTTATATTTAAACAAAACAAAAAAAAATAGAAAACTGTATGACAATATTACCGGTAGGCGATAATCTTCAGAGTTTTAATACAGAATTAATTGTATGGCATTAATATTTTAAAAAACAAGACCAAAAATGGCCAAATGTGGATTTTAATGTATAATGCTGACCCTTTTCTATAGCTTGTTGCTCCAGAGCCATGCCACCGAGGAAAAAGAGGAGACCCACTGCCGGTGATGACATGTCAGCTAAGAAGAGTCGTCAAGACAGGTAGGGTTTTATTTTTTATTCTAGGTGGATGTGGTGGTGGTTGTGGGAGGGGGATTGAACTCTAAAATATTTGAATTTTCAAAACAAATGAAAGTTTGACAGTAACGTTTGCTGCAATTGAAATTCTTCGTCAATAACTTCCTTCTATTCCTTTCGTGCGCTTAGAAAAATTGACTCTCCGCTCCTCATTCGTGAAGAGGAAAGCTTTTCAAACAAGCGATGCTTGGAGTGGTTCTACGAGTATGCAGGTGAGCCTACATTTTATTGCTTGAAATCACATGTCCTTTTGGTCATATGATGATTTTCTGTTAGGCTGCGATGACGTGGTGGGACCAGAGGGTATGGAGAAGTTCTGTGAAGACATCGGAGTGGAACCAGAGAACGTGAGATTACGAGTGCATATGCATTTTGGCGGTTTAGTTATGTTGCTGATTGCACCTAATTTAAATTGGAGAAAAAAATGAGTAGATAAGAAATGCGCATAGGGTTAGGCATCGAGCATCGATGGGTCCCGGTTCTAACACTCCAGTTCTCCCGGAACCATTCAGTTTCAGTTTATTCGCACATCAAATACAGTACATGATCATACGCTAGCAGTTCACATGTTAGGATGGGCGAATATGACACTCCATAGAAGCTACTCGAATTTTTAAATTTCGATTCCATGTTTCAATGCCTTGACCAACGAGCGAGAAAAAAAATGCTGCTGAAAACCACAAAGAAGAAGCCACAAGAAGTGTGTGTTTGTGCATTGCAACTTGATTACAGCCATGGACACGGTGCGGCGGCGCTCAAAAGTTTGGCTTAACTTTACAAAAAAAAAAGACCAGTCCGCTCAGTGCAACATTTGCAACACAACTATATCATGCCAGTGCAACATTTGCAACACAACTATATCATGCAAAGGTGGCTGCACTACCAATTATGCACGACCGGCTTCATGGAATACAAGACCCATGTGCATAGCTAGCTGAGTGCTACGTAGTTGACACGCTGCGCCGTCAGAACCAGGTAAGTAAAACAATACATTGCGTCTGTCTTCTGCGGTTCCCCCGATCCGACCCCTCATTAAGCAGTAGATGATGGATGGATGGATGGATGGAAAATACTACGAGAAAAAGTCGTATTATTACGTCGAGCTATGGTCGATATCATGTATATAGAACTAGATGCAAAATGACAGTCGGCGGCGTTAGAACATGTAAAAAGAACTCGATGCGAAATGATGGACTCTTTGGCTTTAGTAAACAGCCGCCATCTTAGAGCAGTAGCCACCTCTTAAAATCAACAGTATTTAAAGGATTTTTGTTTTGGAGTCTGTTGTGTTGCTTATTTAGAAAAAGCAGCCTCATAAGGCATTCAATAACTTTTTTAATGAACTCGTAGCAGTGAAAACATAGCATCACATCACAAAGCATCCTAGCCAGACGCTCTCATCTCTTCTTCTCCGCATTATACGTACACACTCCTACAGCGCCACTCACTGGCCTAACTGGTATTGTCACACCATAAACATTGCATGTGTCTGTAAACATAACAGAATCGGTTTTACAAATAAGGAAACCTTATTATTTTTTCCTCATCCATATCAAATTAAAATCAATAGAAAAATTTATACTTAAGTTTCGTCGTAGCTCCCAGCCATGTGTGTCAAAAGAATAGAAGTAAATGTTTTCTCCATGAGCTTTTGAAAAAATCTTTGTGGAAGTGCACTCCTGTGGAAAGAAACTTCATCACATTCGAGTTCAAAGACTGATATTTATATACAAGTTAAAAATAACCCTTTGAGAAGTTCATATAATTCATACATTTCATATTAATTGTATTAATAAAAAATAATAATACATTTTAAATTTATTTAAATAATAATGATAATAATTTTAAATTCATATAATTTTAAAAAATCAAAGTTAAGACATTAATATAGCCTAATAAAATTTTAAACTACATTTTTTTGACCCTGCCTTTTTATTTATTTATTTATTTTTTATTTAATTTTTTAAAATGTTTTTTTACCCTGCTTCTTAAAAGAATCGGAATCGTTTGGAACCGGAATCAAAACATGGAACCGGAATTGTTCAGTTTCAAACGATGCCCAACCCTAAATGAATAACTATTTGAAAAAAGTAAGGGTACTTTCACATTAGCCCAAGAGGACCATGGTCCGGTTGGAGCGATACCCCCCAACAACACATGCAAATGACTTGTTGAAAAGGTTCAGCATTCACACTGCGCCAACCGAATTAGCCCCCCCCAACCCCTACCAGAAAAGGGGGGGGGACAACCGGAAAATGGAACGTCTGGTGCGGGCGTTTCTTTCTTTGATTAATACTTTAATAACAACAAGGAAATCGCCAGCTTCGTGCGTTTTTTATTCCTTTATTTTAAAACTTGTGCTACACAACATGGCTACTGTCCACCGTAGGTGAAGCCAACAACAACAGAACTTAGAAAATGAAAGTATCCCGCCCCACGGTTCCGCACTCACACAGTGCATTCAGGAACAGCATGCAAAACACAACCGCCACATTAGAACCAGATTCTGTAAATCAAATGCAACTGTTTAGTGTAGCACAACAACATTTGGCCATGGTTAATCGTCTGTCCTCTTGTCTTTGCTAATTTTGAACAGCGTGCGCGCTGTACTTCCACTTCCAAGTGTAGCGTCACAGCCTGGAGCATCACAGCTCCACACTGTGACACTGCACGTATAGTAGCAAAAGCTACCCTGCTCCGGTTGAATTCACAAGCAAAGCAGGGTGCGCTTAAAGTGTACCGAGACGGTACGGAACTAGAAAGCCCTAAAGACCTTTTATGACTAAAATACATTAGAGTGAAGTTGCCCCCACTCCCCATATTGTAAATTTCAAATAAAAACTGTGAGTTGTTTGTGCCACAAAAATGATCATTTGTGCCGTTGAAGTTTTTGAGATAATGATGAATCTTTTATAGGTCAATCTGAGGCTGTGCCACAAAAATTATCGTTTGTGCTATTTTAGATTTTTGTGATATTGTTTCATTTTTTAATTGGCATGAATTATTTAGAATTGGGTTCATTGTTTTTCATGGACAATGTGGGGGGGCTGGTTGACCACAATAAAAGAAACTGTAATTTCTCAAAAACTATAACTGCACAAGCGAAAGTTTTCGAAGCACAAACCGGCACAAACGTTTGCGACCAGTTTGGAGCAAATTGGACGCTATGGGGGTTCTGTGACATCACACCAGAAAAAATGAATCGCTAATATCTCAAAATCCATAGTAGCACAAACATTTGCGCCCAGTTTGGAGCGAATCGGACAGTATGGAGGGGGCTGCTGACCTCAGATTGACCAATAAAGAAAGAAAGAAAGAATCATTAATATCTCAAAAACTATAATGGCACAAATGATCATTTTTGTGGCACAAACGACAGAGTTTTTAAAAGAGTTCTCAGCGGGGACCATCCTTACTACATTAGACAACTGAAAATTGTTTTTATTCAAAGTATTGTGCTTTTTTGAAAAGGACCAAAAAAATTAATCAGGTAGTTTAAAAATGTTTTTTAAAAAAACTACCTGCCTCCACCGGTTGCCACCCTTTAATAGGCTGGTCAGGCATGAAAATCTCTCACCTTTCGGCAAAATTCGCCGTTTTGAAGTCAAAAAGGGCGACCTACGTGAATTGCGTAGATCCGAGGAGACATTCTTTTTGGGAGGAGGGGGGGTCGGGAGGTTTTATTTATTTATTATTATTATTATCATCATGTGATTAACTTAGTACGTAAACTGATCGGTTCTTTAAAAAAGGTGACACGGACAGTCAGCAAATCCTTCTAGATGCTTCGCTGACGAGAACCAATCATCGGCCCAAGCTACGTGCCATTATTCCAAACGCGCGCACTCCTTACGTGAAACAAGGAGTGCTCGGCGTTACTGCCCCACCGAATTATTTTTAAACAAGAATAAAGTAGTAAGAAAATGCTTGGCTTTATTAAATGCTTCATACTGAGTCTACTCAAACCCTCTCAGGCTTTGTTAAACGGCGATTGACACATGTGCAAAGTTTTTCTTTTTATATATATTTTTTTGTTTGAAGCAACTTATTTGATTGAATAATAAAAACACAAATGTCCTAGCCAAAATGTGGCCCAAACACAAAATAACATTACTTCAATAGAAAAATTTGTTTCAATCAAGAAAAATAGTTTTCAAATGCTTTTTGTGTCTCAAATTTATTTTTGCAATCAAAAACAATTTTTTTTATTGAAGTGACTTTTTTGGGATTAAAAGTATAACTGTATTTTGATTGAAGCAACTTTGTTTTTGATAGAAGTAACTTTGTTTTTTGATTGAATAATAAAAACACAAATCTACCTCCATCGTTATTGAGAGAGAAATAAATTAAGAAAGCTTTAAAACTAAAAGCCACCGAGGAGTCTGTTTTTTTTTTTTTTTTTTTTTATATTTATATTTCATTACATAGACATGCCTCGTAGGGAAACGATATTGAGGGATAAAAAAAGGATTTTATGTCATTGCTTCATTAATCATTAGGTGCTAGAGTTGTTAAGTATGGATAATGATGAAATAATAGTTTTGAGAAAACTGTGCTGTTGGTGGCTCAGTGACCATCTGATGTGGTTTGCTCTCAGATGAACAAGTTGAGGAAGGAAGTTTTGATGCAGTTTTTAATTGTAATATGTTTTTAATTGCGTATTTTCTTTTATTATCCTTCTGTTAATTTGGAAATTTTGTGAATAGAGATCTTTCTCTACTATGATTCAATCCATTCTGTTCAATGTCATCATGTGCTGTCATAAAGAAAAAGAACATTAAAATTTGATGTAACATCAATCAAATATACAAATGCCAGCACACACCAATAACATGAGGCACAAAAATTCTTATATCCCCCTTTAAATTATTGCTAGCTGCTGGTTTGATATGCGGATTTGGTTGTATCAAATCTTAGTACAGTGGTAACTCTACATACGATCTTTTCGACATCCGACGTAAAATTTGAGCCGCCATTTGTTTCTACATCCGACGAGTTGCTCGAAATACAACGACATGACAGCACTGCAAACGAACGCACGGTGGATTTTCTTGTGTGAGAAATCAACACAGTTTTCAAAAAAAGTTGATACAGTTGGAGAAACAAGGAAAAAAGTGATGCTTACCTTTGAAATGAAGATGCAAGTTATAGAAAAATATGAGCTTGGTGTGCGCGTCCCTGAACTGGCTCAACAATACAGCTCCATGGTCCTCTTCCGACCACCGTTCGCCACTATTTATAAGTTAAGGTGACAATTATTATTGTGGTAACATTGCCAAGGAAATCGCCAGCTTCGTCACGTTTTTATCATTTATTTAAGAACTTATCCAACACAAAACGCCCATTGTCTTAAGCAGTTGACTGCTCTCAAGAAAACGAAAGTATTATCTCTACCGCACCGACCTATCTCACTGAGACGTCAGCTTCGCGGTGCGTTCAGGGACAGTAAAAAGTGTCCGCCATATTAGAATCCGATTCGTTACATTATTTACAGGAATAATTATTAATTATTATTCTTATTATTATATTATTCTGAATTATTTATTTATAACTTATTTGTTTTTCTATGTTTAATTGCCATTTGTAACAGTGCCAGCAGTATTTATTAGGAATTTAGTGTATGTTTTTAGGCTTTGGAACGAATTAATGGAATTATAATGTATTCCTATGGGAAAATCCAGCTCGACATACGACCATTTCGACTTACAAACAAGGTCCTGGAACGAATTAAATTCGTATGTAGAGGTACCACTGTACTTTGTCCTCAAATCTTAGTACTTTGTCCTCTAAACGCCCTTTTGTGACTTCGAACACAAGGGCTAACGAACACAAGGGCTATGACTTCATTGCAGTCATAAGCATTGCTAAGTCATCATGGGCGAAAAAAAATTAAAAAGCTTAATCGCTCTATTCGCTGTCTCCTTGTGAGTTCGTCGTGTAAGCTTTGCTGTTTGACTTCAGTAGATTTGAACGAGTCTCGTTCCTGCAGTTTCATCACAGGAGTTGCAGAATTGGCAACCAATTTTCTCGAGGCCTCAGGTTGTAGAACATTTGAAAGATGTACTTGCGAAAAGGCACCATATTTGATATCTGCCTCATCATAAAAATAAAAGAAATACAAACATTGTGATAACCTTTAAAGGTACTGGTGAAACTGAAAAATGAATCTTGAAAATCTTGTGACGTGAATGAATTTGGCCATTAAAAAATGTGCACAAACCCTGATTATTATTATTTTGGCTACCAATTTTGCAACAATGTGGACATTTGGAAACAAGAAAAATGCATTGCAAAAATATCTGGGAATTGAACCAGGTTGTGGCAACTTTTAATATCCATTGTAACAAGTTCCAAAGATGATGTTTTGTGTGTTTCAGGTGGTGATGCTAGTACTTGCGTGGAAGCTGGACGCACAGAGCATGGGTTACTTCACGCTGCAAGAGTGGCTGAGGGGCATGGGCTCTCTGCAGTACGTTGTCGACCATTAGTAAACCTTGTGGCGTGGTTTTTCCTGCAATTGACTCTAGTGCTCTCTCCAGGTGCGACTCTACAGAGAGGCTAAGGAACTCGCTGGACTTCCTGAGGTCCGTCCTTAATGACAGCACCAGCTTTAAGCTCATTTATAGATACGCCTTCGACTTTGCCAGGGTGAGTGCCAGAAGTGAAAATACATTGTTATGATATTGTTCAGAAACATAATATTGCAACAAGTATTGCTTTGAATTGTGTGTGCGGCTTTGGCAGGAGAAAGATCAGAGGAGTTTGGACTTGAACACTGCCAAGTGCATGCTTGGGCTTCTGTTGGGAAAAACGTGGCCCCTTTTTCCGGTCTTTAATCAATTTCTAGAGGTAAGGATGGCAGCGGTCGAGTAAATTATTAAACACCTGGTATGTTTTGGTTGCATTGTCAATATATTTCTGGAAAAATGGTGAAAGCTGTTTGAAAAGGTATTTTTGGGGTAATTTGCAGTTTCACAGTGCTGATGATAGGTCTGGTCAAATTATGAAAAAGCACACTCAAACAGAACTTGAGGATGCAAAACAAAAAAAATAAGGAAAAAAAATATTTTGAAATTAAAATAATTTGATAAAATAAACATTCCAACTAGAGAGAATCGATTGCCATGTTTACATTTCACATTTGTGTTTAATTTTATGGAGGATTTAAAAACATGAGATGAAAAATGCAATAATATTGAACAAAAAATCCAAATATTATAGTTAGTGCTGTCAAATTTATCGTGTTAAAGGCCGGTAATTAATTTAAAAAATTAATTATGTTAAAATATTTGACGCATTTAACGCATGCGCGGAATGACCCGCTCATGCATTGCCTCAAACAGAATGCAATGGCGCCATTTTTTGCACATTGAGCGCTAAGAGGCAGAAAAAGGCGAGTGGAAACAGGCGTTCATTGGACCACGCCGTTTATTAGCATAAGCTTCGGCAACTCCTTCACAACAAACATTAGTACCATTTAGTGAAAGCACAACAAAAATAATATTCCTATCTCTCAAAAAAAATAATGTTCACAAAAAGAAAAGCTGACATTCCCAATCAAAATAGCTATGCAAAATACACATAAAACTTACTCAGACTTTGGTCAAACTATTCAAACATTTCGTGTAGCTCAACAAAAACACTGGATGGCAATATTTAGTTACAATATACAAACTATCAGAGGTCTCTTACATTGGGAAGCCAACACTCAAATGACCGTGAAGTACAATGGATGGGAACTACAGTGTCAGTCGAGGGACAAAACACACTCATTGGCTTGATTTCGGTGTATTTCAAATCAATCACTACCTTACGTAGTTAAAGACACTGGAAGAACGGCATAGAGCCCGTGTGTCGTCACCGCTCGGCGACATCAACAATGGTGAGCTAGTTTATTTTTTGATTGAAAATTTTACAAATTTTATTAAAACGAAAACATTAAGAGGGGTTTTAATATAAAATTACTATAACTTGTACTAACATTTATCTTTTAAGAACTAAAAGTCTTTCTATCCAAGGATCCCTTTAACAGAAAGAATGTTAATAATGTTAATGCCATCTTGTGGATTTATTGTTATAATAAACAAATACAGTACTTATGTACAGTATGTTGATTGTATATATTAGGGCTGTCAAACGATTACAATTTTTAATGGAGTTAATCACAGCTTAAAAATGAATCGCAATTCAAACCATCTATAAAATATGCCATATTTTTCTGTAAATTATTGTTAGATGGAAAGACACAAGACAGGTATATACACTGATGTCAATAATTACAAAATCAGTCGCACCCAAGCGCCAGCAGAGGGCGACAAAACGCAAAAACACAAGTAACAAGTGGACATGTCACTGTGCTGTCATTTTAATCTGTTTGAGCGGGGCATGTGCGTTAATTGCGTCAAATATTTGTAACGTGATTAATTAAAGTTAATTACCGCCCGTTAACGCGATAATTTTGACATAATTTTGTATATACCATTCTTGTGTCTTTTCATTCCAACAATAATTTACAAAAAATATGGCATATTTTAGAGATGGTTTGATAAATTAATTACGATGAATTTTTAAGCTGTGATTAACTCGATTAAAAATTTTAATCGTTTAGCAGCCTTAATTATAATTGACTTAAAAAAAACAGTGGGGATTAAAAAAAAAAAAATTAATATCTGGCAGAAATTGACAAAATAAGATTATGCAGTGGTACCTCTACATTCGAAGTTAATTCGTTCCAGGACCTTGTTTGTAAGTCGAAATGGTCGTTTGTTGAGCAGGATTTTCCCATAAGAATACATTATAATTCCATTAATTTGTTCCACAGCCCAAAAACGAACACTAAATCATTAATAAATACAGCTGTTACGATTGCAAATAGCAATTACAAAGAGCAAAACAAATACATTATGACATAATAGTAATAAAATAATGGTATTAATAATAATACCTGTAATAATGAAACGAATCAGGTTCTAATGTGGCGGACTTTTTTTTGCTGTACCTGGATGCACCGCGGGGCTGACGTGATGTTGAGCAAGAGAGCGCGGTTCTATTCTACTTTCTGTTTTGATGTTGGTGTCAACAGCAACAGATACTAGACGTGTTGTGTTGCACAAGTTGATAGAATAAATCATTAGAAACCTGATGAAGCTGGCGATTTCTTTGGTGATGTTACCACAATAAGAACTGTCACCCTTAACTTACAAAGACGAATGAACGGAGGATGGCCGGCCGAGATTGACATTCTACGGCTCTATTGTCGACTCAGTTCATGGATGCCCACACCATGCTTATATTTCTCTATCATTTACATCTTCATTTCAATGGTAAGCGTCACCTGTTCTTTTTTTTTCTCCACCAGCACTAACCCTCTTTGATCCAGTGTTGATTTCTCCCACAAAAAAATCAGCTGTGCGTCCATCTTCCGGCAAAACAAACTGCGGCGCTGTCAAAAATCGTCGTATTTCAGGCATGTCATCAGAGGTAGAAACGAATGGCGAGTCAAATTTTACGTCGGATGTCAACAAGATCGTGTGTCGAAGCGATCGTGCCGAAGCGATCGTATGTCGAAGTACCACTGTACGTGCAAAAATATCATCAATGTCAAAATATTAATAAACCCAAAAAATAAATGGATAAAAATTGTTCTAGCTCGAATACCAAACTCTTTGACAAAAATAAAATACTTGGATGTGAAAAATATAAGAGTGTACATTTCTAAAAGAAAACCTGAGACAAAAATGCACAAACCTAATATGTTCCATTATAAAATTAGACAAATACCCATGAGAAAGAAAAATCCTTATTCAATTATTACTCAAGTCAATATTTTAACTTTTGCGATAAAAGTTCAAATTAATGAGGCCGATTGGTAAAAGCATAATTGACGACCAAGAAGTCGACACTGTCTGTAAACTACTGAATCTTTTGTGATGGAATTTTCTAAACCTCAAAATAAAATAAAATAAAAACTTTGGTGAATTCTATTGGTCAACATAATGATATGAATTCTCTGTGTCTCTTGAGTTATAATTTGATTTGAAGTTTGATTCCTCAGCAATCAAAGTATAAAGTGGTCAACAAAGACCAGTGGTGCAACGTGTTGGAATTCAGTCGGACAATCAACTTGGACCTCAGCAACTACGATGAGGATGGAGCCTGTAAGTCAGCCTCGTGATAAAACTGATAAAGGGTTGGAAATGATGTCATACGATGCGACAAATCGTTAAACTCATTCACTGCCATTGACAGTGGTAGACGTCTAACCTATTTGGAGTGGGACGGCTGCAGTGATCATTCGGTGGCAGCCTCTCCCAGTTGTAATGGATTGAATGGGTACCACTGTCAATGGCAGTGAATGAGTGAAAAGATGAACTTTTTCAGAAACAACAAATCTTTTCATCTCTCACTAGGGCCCGTCTTGTTGGACGAGTTTGTGGAATGGTACAAGGAAAGACAGATGTCATAGCTACAACTGCGAAAAAAGAAGAAAAAAAACATCAAAAATACTGTGACGACCGCAACGACGAGAAGCAGCAACGTGAAAACAACACAGGCCACGGGTGGGGGAGGGTAACGGGTGGGTGGACATTACCCCATCTGGTAAAGTTTGCGGGCTAGTCAGGCTTTACCACTTGGAAATGAAATAGTATTGCGGGTGGGAGAAAGCAAACGGGTTCCAAGTCTTACAGGTGAGCACATTTAGCAAAATAAAAATGTCACATGGTTGTTCCCATGGCAGGTTTCTGCTACCTGTGCTGTTTACTTGATTAGTGCCAGTCATTTGTTTCCTCCTTCCCTTTATTTTAGGATATTTTTTAGCACCAAACAAAAACCGCATTGCTGCTAATTCCATTTGGGTGGGCCAGAGTGCGCCCCCCACCTCCAGCATTTATTGGTCCACACGCCGGGCCAATGGATGCGTCCACTTAGCTGTGCCTAAAACTTTGCCACACGTAGACGACCGATGTACATATGTGTAAAGTTGGGAGCCTAACTGACGTCAATCCCACTGTCCGTTTTGTCCCCCACGTGTGGTTCGGTCTTCCTTTTTAGTCCGATAGTTTCAGGTAGCATCCTTTCCTTGCCCCCCAAAGTGATGAATGAGTATTTCTAGCGCCACCTAAGGGAACGCAGGACAGGTCGGAACTGTGTAATAGCGTTAAGCTGTTTTTTTTTTGTTTGTTTGTTTGTTTTTTTTTTTTTTTTTTTTTTTTTTTTGGTACACATTTCTGTCTTTTTGGCTGTGCTGTGACGCTGACTCGTCCAAATGATTTTAATATTTGCATGCAGCTCCCAACAGAGCCATTTTTTTCTGTACAGGAATTTGTGCTCGTTTTGTGCTTTAATTTTCTTTTTTGGGGGGGTATTCACCATCATGTTTATCATTTGACAGGAACTCATGATTGTGTTTATCGATGTTTTGACCTGGAAGAGAAAAAAACGTATGCGTAACCTCACATTGGAACGAGGATTCCCCCCTACTTTAACCCCACATGAATTCAAAAGTAGGGGTGCATCCATCGACCTACACACACGACACCACCTCTGGTTTCACTGTATGTGAAATAGATGACAAGCTGTTGTGTATAGATTTAATTCTTGTTCTCATATTCTTCTCTTGTGAAAATACAGGAAGTTAAACGTGCTTGTCCTAGCTGTATATATGTATGTAAAACTAAGTGTCTATATGTTGGTTTTCATTATAACCTATGTCTATATACATAAATAAAAAGGGTTTATTAACTTAACTCCACTTATCTGGCTTGGGGTATTTTATTTCCAGCAAGAAAAACATACAAAAAATACCACAAGTTGTGAAACATGAGAAATATTTTCAAGTTCCTACTGGAATGTGAATAAGTTTATTTAAGGTATGAAAAGGGCAAAAATATGGCACAGAAATGTAAGACTTTTACATAAAGATGAAAGATCTCAAAATATTACACAGAGTAAATGTCTCAAATTACTCAAATTTAGGAAACTAAGCCATCGAAATGGTTGCAAGTACTGTAGTTATTCAAGTTAAAATGACAATTTCGCCAACAAGTGTAAGCACTAAAGGTTGTACCTTCCATGATCAATCGTGTGAACAAAACTTGTAGGAATCATTTTCATACATTTTAAAATGAAGTTGCATGCTTTCACTGCACGTCAATTTTTTTGTCTAGCAAAGCTAAAACATCTTTAAAAAAAAAAAAAAATAATAACCACAAGTAAATCTGAAACTTCACAAGTATGGGCCCTGGAAATCGTCCAAATCTGCATCAAACAATTGACGGCTATGGGTTCAGTTATCAAAATTGGGTCTTCGAAAGCTGTGTGTCCTTTGACGATAGAACATGCCCACCTATGCCACCACTGATCAGTGAAATTGGGTGATTAGGACTAGAACTCTTTACATCAATTTTTTTCACCTGCATACCAAACAATGCTAATTTGTAGAAAAAAGCACTGGCATATTTATACATCCCAACAATTTATTCCAATTTGTGATATTTCTTTCTAGCACCAAAACGTACACCAAAAAAAATCACACATAACATCATGAACATAACACATAAAACTATCCATTTAAACTTGGCTAATGCTTGGGACATAAGAACTTTTGGAACTCCACGTTAACTCCACTTCCTCGTCTGGCAGGGGTGTTGTAGGAACCGGAGGTGGAATTTGACTCAGAGAAGCATGTGTCCTGTAGCGGGGGATGTCATAAAGAATGTCTTCACTGGTGCTTTCCGAAGGAAAAGGGATTCGTTCAGACCTTGCCTGAATGAAATCCTCAGTAGTTCCACTTGGTGGGAAGAAGTTGACATTTTCATCTTCCCTCTCCCATGTTTTTCTCTCAGACGACATGTCTTTTAGTGCGGTAAGGCCTCTTCTGGGTCTCTCTTGTGATGCTCCTTTCCACAGCTCATTGGTGTTGGTTGATGACAAGAAACTGTTGCTAAGTTTAAGAGAGCTCTCTCTTTCCTGTGTTCCTTCCTGAGTAGAGGATCCGGCTTGAATTTTTTCTAGCCCTTCAGGTGAAAAAAGGGGGCTTTCATTCGGCCGCTTGGAGAGATCAGATAGGCGGGTTTTAAGACCTGTCCATCGGATTTCAGCTGATGGGCCTTCAGTTGGCCTCCTGAAAGGTCTTGGGGAAAGAGATGAGATCTGGTATCTGGCACTATTCGAAGAAATAATTTGAGAAGTTGTTATATTAACCCCTGATGGATCCCTAGTCAGGGGAATTTCATCCCCAGAGTCTGGATTGGGAGTGGTCGAGGTAACATAACGATTCTTGTGTCCGGCATCATAGTGTAACTGGTAACTTGTACCAAAGGAGGAGCCAGCATTAGTAGTCACAGTGCTCATCCCTGATGTATCCCTGGTGGAAGGAGTATCTTCTCCAAAGCCTGCATTTAAAAGGGTCTTAGGGGTAAGAGACAGATTCTCCTTTCTGACACTGTAGGAGTGTAGCTGGTATCTGGAATTATAGGAGGGACCAGGATGATCTCTAATGGTGGAGGTATCATTGGGTTGAGACGAAGCTTTAATAATTAAACGTCTGTATTGTATTGGCGAGTTGCTGCCTGCCACAATGGGCTTCACTGAAACTTCCTTCATCTCGCTGGCTTCTGCAGCCCGATCGGTCTCGTCTTCACTATTGCTAGAGGAAGATTGCCCTGGCACTGTTGTGACTTGAGACTTCTCTGTTGTCAGTTGAGTCTCCAAAGTCTGAGTTGCATAGAGAGAAGAACGACTGTGATCATGCCTTGTTCCTCTCCATTGTGTGTAGTCTGTGGATTCGGCTTCATTCCCACTGCTGCCAGTTGAATCCAGATGTTGTTGTAGAGTACCGGTAGCCTTTATATCCAGGTACCTCCGTACATGCGGCACACCTGGTAGGCTTGACGTTACCTTACTTGTGATATCCACTGCTGGTTTGACAGTATTGTCGTGAACTTTCGCAGCAATGAGAGGTAATTCTGTGTTTCTGATTCCTTGCCAGCCAGCAGCAGTTGGCTTTTCTTCTGGTGTTTCAGTAGTACTCTTAATGCTGTGTGCTTCAGGTGATGCACGTGATGTGATTTCAAGACGCTTTCTGAAGCGGGAGACCCCGAGATGCATGTTGGCCCACCGTGACTGGAGTTCTGTGTTTATCTCCGGTGTTGGGATCCTGGTTTCATCCCCTGCAGTCTCTGAAACAACAACATACTTCTCTAATTTGATGTCAGGATCTCTTTTGGGACTGCGAGGGACGGTTATCACAGGGGATTTATCTTCTGCCAACTTGAGCAACGATTTTGTTTCTCTGTTCTCATCTTCACTGTCAGTCGTGGACAAATTTGATTTGTGATCCTGAGTTTCAGGAGTAAGTTGTGCCTGTGCTGATGGCGCTCTGATATCCAAGCTCCATCTTATGCGAGTTCTCCTATCAAGGTCCACTGAAGGCCATGGTGTTCCTGTAGTAGATTTAATGTGGCTAGCTGCGTCCATCTTGCTATCACTCTGAAAAGTTTGAACATCAGGTTGGAAAGATTCTTTTACATCAAGTGAGGGCAATGAAGAACGCGGGTCATAAATTGGTACTGGATATGTTTTAACAGAGTTTGTAGTAACTTTTGCCATGTCTTGCTCCCATTTTTGTGAGTGATAAATTGTTTCATACTTGCTGTTGGATGTTGAGTCTGAGGTTGGTGAAAGTCCCTTAATATCTAAATGCCTCTTAATTCCAAAATAATCCTCAAGATCAATTGAGGGCCAAGATGGTTGTAAGTCATGACTTGGTTTTGGCGATACCTTTGTGGAGTATTCAGTTAAATTTGAGGTCTCTTGCCCTTGTTTCTGGGTGTAGTATGTCGTTTCATCCTCACTGTCACTGCCAGATGATGAATCTGGGGTTGGTGCTTTGAAATCCAGACGCCTCTTAATTCGGAAAGAATCCACAAGATCAATAGCAGGCCATGTTGCTTGTGTGTCATAACTTGGTGTTGGAGTTGATTTAATAGGGTATGTAGTTACTTTTGTGGTCTCTTTCTCCTTGTTCTGGGTGTCAAACATTTTTTCAATTTTACTGTCCAATGATGAATGTGAAGACGGTGACGTCACTTGGATATCTAGACGCTTCTTAATTCGGAAAGAATCCTCCAGATCAATTGAGGGCAAAGGTGGTTGCGAGTCATGACTTGGTTTTGGTGATGATGTTGTTGAGTGTTGTGTTGACTGTGAGGTCTCTTGCCCTTGTCTCTTGGTGTAGTATATTGTTTCATCTTCACTGTCACAGCTGGATGATGAATCTGGTGTTGGTGCTTTGACATCCAGACGCTTCTTAATTTGGAAAGAATCTTCCAGATCAATTGAGGGCCAAGATGGTTGTGATTCATGACTTTGTTTTGGTGATGCTGTTGTTGGATATTGGGTTGACCTTTGTTTTGGTGATGCCGTTGTTAGGTATTGGGTTGACTGTGAAGTCTCTTGCCCTTGTCTTTCGATGTAGTATATTGTTTTATTGTCACTGTCACTGCCGAATGATGAATCTGATGTTGGTGCTTTGACATTCAGACACCTCTTAATTTGGAAAGAATCGTCCAGATTAATTAAGGGAAAAGATGGTTGTGAGTTATGACTTTGTTTTGGTGATGCTGTTGTTGGGTATTGGGTTGAATTTAAGGTCTCTTGCCCTTGTCTCTGGGTGTAGTATATTGTTTCATCCTCACTGTCACTGGCGGATGATGAATCTGGTGTCGGTGCTTTGAAATCCAGAGACCTCTTAATTCGGATAGAATCCTCAAGATCAATAGCAGGCCACGTTGCTTGTGTGTCATAACTTGGTGTTGGAGTTGATTTTATAGAGTATGTATTTACTTTTGTGCTCTCTTGCGCCTTGTTTCGGGTGTCATACATGTTTACAACTTCACTATCGGATGATGAATCTGAGGTCAGTGACGGCACTTTAACGTCTAGACGCTTCTTAATTTGGAAAGAATCTTCCAGATCAATTGAGGGCCAAGGTGCTTGTGACTTGTGACTTGGTTTTGGTGATGCTGTTGTTGAGTATTGTGTTGACTGTGAAGTTTCTTGCCCTTGTCCCTTGGGGTAGTATATTGTTTCATCTTCACTGTCACTGCTGGATGATGAATCTGATGTTGGTGCTTTGACATCCAGACGCCTCTTTATTCGGAAAGAATCCTCCAGATCAATTGGGGGCCAAGATGGTTGTGACTCACGACTTGGTTTTGGTTTTGCTGTTGTTGGGTATTGGGTTGAATGTAAGGTCTCTTGCCCTTGTCTCTGGGTGTAGTATATTGTTTCATCCTCACTGTCACTGCCGGATGATGAATCTGGTGTTGGTGCTTTGAAATCCAGACGCCTCTTAATTCGGATAGAATCCTCAAGATCAATAGCAGGCCATGTTTCTTGTGTGTCATAACTTGGTGTTGGAGTTGATTTAATAGAGTATGTAGTTACTTTTGTGGTCTCTTGCTCCTTGTTTCGGGTGTCATTCATTTTTGCAACTTCACTATCGGATGATGAATCTGAGGTCGATGACGGCGCTTTAACGTCTAGACGCTTCTTAATTCGGAAAGAATCTTCCAGATCGATTGCTGGCCAAGGTGCTTTTGACTTGCGACTTGGTTTTGGTGATGATGTTGTTGAGTGTTGTGTTGACTGTGAGGTCTCTTGCCCTTGTCTCTTGGTGTAGTATGTTGTTTCATCTTCACTGTCACAGCTGGATGATGAATCTGGTGTTGGTGCTTTGACATCCAGACGCTTCTTAATTTGGAAAGAATCTTCCAGATCAATTGAGGGCCAAGATGGTTGTGATTCATGACTTTGTTTTGGTGATGCTGTTATTGGATATTGGGTCGACCTTTGTTTTGGTGATGCTGTTGTTAGGTATTGGGTTGACTGTGAGGTCTCTTGCCCTTGTCTCTGGGTGTAGTATATTGTTTCATCTTCACTGTCACTGCTGGATGATGAATCTGATGTTGGAGCTTTGACATCCAGACGCCTTTTAATTCGGAAAGAGTCCTCCAGATCAATTGGGGCCCAAGATGGTTGTGACTCACGACTTGGTTTTGGTTTTGCTGTTGTTGGGTATTGGGTTGAATGTGAAGTCTCTTGCCTTTGTCTCTCGGTGTAGTATATTGTTTCATCCTCACTGTCACTGCCGAATGATGAATCTGGTGTTGGTGCTTTGACATTCAGTCGCCTTTTAATTCGGAAAGAATCTTCCAGATCAATTGAGGGAAAAGATGGTTGTGAGTCATGACTTTGTTTTGGTGATGCTGTTGTAGGGTATTGGGTTGAATGTGAGGTCTCTTTCCCTTGCTTCTGGGGGTAGTACATTGTTTCCCCCTCACTGTTGCTGCTGGATGATAAATCTGGTGTTGGTGCTTTGACATCAAGACGCCTCTTAATTTGGAATGAGTCATCAAGATCAATAGCAGGCCAAGTCGCATGAGTGCCATAACATGGTGGAGGAGGTGCTTTAATTAATTTCTTTGATTCATGAGCGATCACTGGTACCTTGTCTGTTCTGTGATTTGTCATTTTGTCACCAGTGTAGCTGCTGGATGATGAATCTGAAATTGGTGATGGTGCTTTGACATCTAGACGTCTCTTAATTCGGAAAGAATCCTCAAGATCAATGGGCCAACGTGCTTGGGGATCAAAGCTTGGAACGGAAGGTGCTTTCATTGGTTTCCTTGATGCATTAGTGATCACTGCCGCCTGTTTTGTTTTGTGATAAGTCTTTTCATCTCCACTGTTGCTGTTAGGAAATGAATCTGGAGTTCTTGATTGTGCTTTGACATCTACACGTCTCCTGATTTGGATAGGATCTTCAAGATCAATTGAGGGCCATGGAGATTGTTTGCTATATTTCAATGTTTGTGCTTTCATAAGGTTTGTAGTGACATTCTCATGTTTTATGATACCATTGACACTGTCATCTTCAGAGTCGCTGCCGGTCAATGAATCTGAAGTTGGTGACAGTGCTTTAAAATCTAAATGCCTCTTAATTCGTAATGAATCTTTGAGATCAATAGAGGGCCATGATGCTTGTGGGTCATAACTTGGTGGTGGAGGTGTTTTAACAGAGTTCCTTGTTTCATTAGTGAACATTGACACCTGTTCTGTTCTGTGATTTGTCATTTCATCCTCATTGGTGGATGATGATTCTGAGGTTGGTGACTGTGATAAGAACTCTAGACGTCGCTTAACACGGACAGAACCTTCAAGACCAATAGAGGGCCATGAAGTTTGTGGGTCATAACTCAATGCAGAAGGTGCTTTAATATGGTATGTAGTGAATTTTGTGGTTTCCTCTTTTATTTTACGATTGGTGCTGTCACCTTCACTATCGCTGTTGGGTGATGCATTTGAAGATGGTGATGATGCTTTGACATCAAGATGTCTTTCAATTCTGAGAGAATCCTCAAGTTCCATTGAAGGCCAAGGTGACTGTGGGCTATAAGCTATAGGTGAAGATGCATCAATGGTGTTATTAGTCACTTTTATGGTTTCTTGCTCCCGTTTTTGGATGTAGTACATTTTCTCATCTTCGCTGTTACTGCTGAATGTTGAGTTAGAAGTTGGTGAAAGTGATTTGACATCTAGACTCCTCTTAATCTTGAAAGAGTCCTCAAGATCAATTAAGGGCCAAGAAAGTTCTGGGTCATAACTTGATGAAGGTTTGGATGTAATTATCTTCATGCTGGCCTTTGTCACCAGCTCCTCACTATCACTGCTTAAAGGGGAATCAGGAACTCTTGAGTTTATAGGAAGATGCCTTTCAACATGAGGAATCTGCTGACGGTGAATGGAAGGCCACCTAGTGTCTGTCTCCTGGCAAATGTTTTGACCTTGAAGACCCTTTTTCTCTACTTTAATTGATCCAGTCTCTAAGTCAGTAATAGATAACAAATCTGATTTTATGGACTTGACTGGACTGGTTTGCTCAAGATCAAGCATTGGCAATTGCATTTTTGAATCAAAAGTTGGAGAAACTGTAACTGCATGTCTTGTCATTTCTTCATTGTCAATGCTGGAAAAAGAAGTTGGCGGTGTAAATCCTGCTGTGACCACCATCTTTGTACTGGGACTTCCTCTGAGAAAAATGGTTTGACCACCACCATCACACACTTTGATATCTATACGCCTCTGGATGCGGATCAAACGCTCAAAATCAACTGCAGGCCACCAAAGCTCAGAATCCTGGTCCGGGGGAGTTTCCGTTCCTTTTACCGGCGTCACATTAGCAAACGTGTCAGTGACCTTCATTTTAGCATTGCTCCTTCCCATCTCCTCCTCTTCCTCTGAGTCTGGGTTGACTGTGTATTGTGAAGGTTCGTTGTCGCTCATGTATGAACTGGAGCTCGACGAGTCATTTCTGTTCAGCCTTGGCATAATTTTTCTGGTGTAGTTAAGAGAATCAATGGGGCTGCTGGCTCTGGGAGAGCTGCTGGGAACTGAATCGCTGAAGTCAAACTGTTCTTCATCATCCATGGGTTCCACTGCTAACAGGCCATCCTTTGGATGTGGTGTCCAATCTGCAAAGGGTTCAGAGGAGAATTCTGCTGTTCGTTGTGTGGAAATCTGAGGTTGGTCTGCTGAGTTCTGTTGAACAGTGTCCAGTTCCATTTGGTCTTTGCCAGAAAGTGAAGAGTCAGACGTATTTCTCCTTATCGTGTATTCCCTTGTCTCTCTCTTTTGGCCCGAAAGAGCTTTTGTATCCGTTGAAACGCTCATGTCAAGACTTTTTTCACTGACTGAATCATCCTCTGTAACCTTTGCCTGTTCTACTACTGGAATGCTTGCCTTTCTTTCCCGCTCCATGTCATAATATTTAACATTTTCTTCCCTGAAGTCCACTGTGCTGAATGTGACTCTTCTTTCCCTGTGAGGCCGCAACTCCTCGGGGTCCTCGCCTTCTGAGTACGCCTCATTGTCGTATTGTCTGTCCTCTGTTGATGACACAGTTTCGGGCGTTTTCTTACTGGTGATCCTCTTCCAAAGCATGTCGATGCAGGGTCTTAAGATCACTCCCAGGATGAAGGCAATCAGGAAAGTGATGAACACGGACAAACACACGGCTAAATTAAAGTTGGACTGTGTCACGTTTTGGTTCTTTACTTCCCTTATGATTCTTTCGGGTACACTTCGAGCTTTTCTTTTAGTTTCACTGATTTGGAGGTGAAAGACAGACACTACCTGATGGTGTTTGGATAAACATATATAAAGACCAGTGTTCCTCTCTGAGACGTCACTAATAATGAGACCTGATTGAGCTTGGATCGCAGAAGATGAACCACTGGGCGTCCACCATAAAGCGCCTAAGGATAATTGACATGATTAATTTATTTGGTTTTGACAGTGAGGAGTATTGTTTCAGTAGTTACCTTCTGTGGCGCAGGGCAGCATGACCTCTGAACCCATGGAAACTGTCACATCTTGGTGGAGTTGTGGTCCATTTTGAGCACTCCAACAGTTCAGATCTCGGTCATCAAGCTGTAGAAGGTTCACACCTGTGAGATCAGAAGGAGAGGTGCAAACCAAATCTCTAGAATGCCAGCCTCTGCTCCTGTCTAAAGCCATCCATCTTCTTATGCTACGCATGCTGCAGTCACAGTGCCACCTGTTTCCAACCAGGCCAACATCCACCCCGATGGTGCGTAAGGAGAAGTACGTAGAAGGATCGATGCTGGTCAACTTGTTGAAGCTAACGTCTAGGACCTGCCACAAGACAAGTGTTGGTGAATGCACTTTTACTAATGTCCTAAAATATTTGCTCAAGAATATTATTGATCTTAGATATTTTATTTAAAACAATGATAATAGCTAAGGTATGAATATTGTACATACTGTAATTTGTACATCTTTTTAATTACCTTTAGCTGGTGTAAATGTTTGAAGGCATGTGGGTGCAGGCTGCTTATGAGGTTGTGCTGGAGATGAAGCTCTCTCAGCCCACGCAGGTTGTCCAGGTCTCCATGCTGAATGATGGTGATTTTGTTGACGGACAGCAGCAGGACCTCCAAGGACTCCAGAGCACTTAAGCCTTTCAAACATGGCGGATGGTAAAGAAGAGTCACCATTATTAAGAAGAGCAAAGGTATTTTGTAGGGCTGTCAAACGATTAAAAATTTGAATCGAGTTAATTACAGCTTAAAAATTAATCGTAATTAATTGCAATTCAAACCATCTATAAAATATGCCATATTTTTCTGTAAATTATTGTTGGAATGGAAAGATAAGAAGCAAGATGAATATATACATTCAACATACGGTACATAAGTACTGTATTAGTTTATTATAACAATAAATCAACAAGATGGCATTGACATTATTAACATTCTCTTAAAGCGATCCATGGATGGAAAGACTTGTAGTTCTTAAAAGAGAAATGTTAGTACAAGTTATAGAAATTTTATATTAAAACCCCTCAATGTTTTCGTTTTATTAAAATTTGTAAAATTTTCATTCAAAAAATAAACTAATAGCTCGCCATTGTTGACATCAATAATTACACCATGCTCACTCATGGTGCTGAAAGGCATAAAATCAGTTGGACCCCAGCGCCAGCAGAGGGCGCCAAACACCAAAAAACAAGTAACAAGCGGACATTACACTCTGCTGTCATTTTAATCTGTTTGAGCGGGGCATGTGCGTTAATTGCATCAAATATTTTAACGTGATTAATTAATTACCGCCCGTTAACGCGATAATTTTGACAGCCCTAGTATTTTGCATTTTATTTTTTTTGTAATGCCAGTTTGCCAATACAGAAATATACTGGTGATCATCACAAAGCAGGTCAGCTCCATACCTTCCAAGCTTCCTCCATCTGTGCCTTGACCATATGCCGTAGAAAACTGGTGCACAATTATTTTGGCGTTTTAACCTGTATATGTATATCGACTAATTCAAGTAGAAATTTGTGAACATCACCCTCTAGTGGTGGCTGCTACTGAGGTGTTTACACACCTCAGTAGCAGCCACCACTAGAGCACACACCTCAGTAGCCCTGCGTCAGTCAATGCAGAGGCTTAATTTCAAGTGGGTTTTCAAATAATGCAACATGACAAGTTGGATTCGTGATGTTCGACAAAGGCCTTCAGTTACAGATGGTTTCTTATCTGTGATTTTACATGGTGTTTGAAAAGTAACTCCTATTTTAAAATACCTCAAATTAATGTATTCATATTTTCTTCAGTTTTTAGTGTGTGTACGTTTGGTGATATATAAGAGTTCATTTGTTTTCTTTTGTAATTGGTTATTCATTCATTTTCATTTTCCATGCCGCTTTAGTTTGTTTAAAATTTAAAAGACCTACAAGCATGGATGGAGGTCCAAACCCACAATAAAGTGCCCAGTTAGCGGCATGTTACCAAGTTTGGAGATCTGTTGCTCAAGTATAAAGATGGTGGAGGACCATTAAAGGAAGACATGCTCAAGTGGACGCTAAGACGATCAAAAATAGTCAGGCAAAACTCATCACTGTGGGATCTGTGGCCGATAGCTGGGCACATTCCAGCCATTTTTGCAGGCCTTCCAAATATTAAACAAAATAATCTGAATAAAAAAACAAGTGATTTAAATCCTAGACATCATGATACATACACAAAAAATGATGAAACATATTACTACATATGCATAAATCATAAGTATTTTAAAATATGGAGTTACTTTTCAATCACCCCGTATATATATGTGAATTTATATCATTGTATTAATCATTCTTGTATTTTTATTCATTTTTTATTTTTAATGAATGATATTTTACAGTGATAAAAACAAAATTGATAAAAATAAAAACAATTGTTTGTAGCCCCCAATATCACTTTAAAGTTGCACCCCACTCCCCCCAAACAGTATTAATTCAATGCCTGCCATTATCAATATGACTTCCAATTCATTTAAACTGAGACGACTGGCTTTGGATTCAGCTGTTAAATGAGTGGGGTTAAAACTAATGGCAATCGAGCATTTTATGTCGGAGGGCCTTGACTGTGGAACAACATCTTTCAAATCCCTTCTCAAAACTGATACTGTATACTCCCTTCTAACCTTAGATGTTATTGACATCTAACCCGTGACTTGTACGCTAAACCCATCTAATTTTCACACAATCCTCTGAACAATTAAATGCGGATTATACATGTTTAACTACTGTAATCTTGTTAACAACCCGATCAGGTGTATCTAACGAGGCATTTACAACCCAGTGACTCACCCCGCGGAAGTCGCCGTAGTTGATTTTGCTCCACAGATAGCAGCTGTAGGTAGGGGGCCCAGGAGGCGCACCTTCCACCCAGTTCATGTCGGTGAATGCAAAATGACAGGCGCACAATACTGTTGTTGGCCAAACGTAGGCTGTGGAGCTGAGGAAGTGTCCGGCGCAGAAGCGTCGCTCGCTCTATGCGGTTGTGAGACACGTCCAGGTGGACCACAGTGTCTTGGATTTGCGGTAGAGCCGAGAGGCCAGCCAACGTGCAGTTCAACACGGAAGGCCCGGGACATGAGCAGGAGGGCGGGCAAGCCTGTGAGCGGCAGCGCATCTCGGATGAGGCGAGCAGTGCAGTCAAAACGATCAGAATCCGAACCATCCTCTCTATCCAGTCTAAATAATCCACACCAACCATTCGCTTGACACATCTGAGGGGCTTTAGACTTCACGGCCAAAGTTTGCTCATGAGTATGAACACGCCCAAAGATGGCATTCAATCATTTACACATAGTTAATGTCTTACTGTCTTTCTTTTTTCACGTCCTGATAAGTGCATTTGTGACGGCCGAGCCCGCATTCTATTCTATCATAAAATGTGCACGTGCACGCCCTGAGACCTTTAACCAAAACAAAGGATAAGAGGTAACTCCACGCTGACACGCCAAGTTTTTATTCAAACAAACACAATATTGTCAAACAGATGTAACACTTTCAGTCTATTCCTCATTTGGATGACAAAATCAAAAATAATGCTCATTGTTGCTGGTATTAACCCTCCTGCTGTTTTTTTGTTTGTTTTTGAAACACAAAAAAATGTTCTTGTGTCAACATTAATGTGATGGATGTTTAGTCCTAAGAAAAAAATCCAATAAAGTCTACACACCCCTGTTCAAAAGGTAGCCTTTTGTGATATGAGAAAATGAAAACCAGAAAAATTTTCTTTCATCCAGTCATTGGGCCGTCAATGGCACTGAAGATGAGCATTTGCAGCCACTCCACCCAGTTCAAAGGAGCTATATGTAAAAAGTTGCACTTCATTTATTCATTAATTGGCCCTAATATTTCTAAAAACATTAAAGAGTGCACTTTAATATTTTGATCCTAGTTGCAGTACCATTTTAGCTACGAATGTTACAAATGGCTCTTTTAAATGAATTGAATGTCAATCGCTGTCAGTGACAGGCAAAGGATGAATGACAAAAAATCCTATATCTTAAATGCTTTGTAAGCCTGGTGAAGCGTTTTGATGTGTCTAATTAGTCCCAAGTAAAACTGATGTTTTAGTAGGCTTTTCTGACACTTTGACATGTTGTTATTTCACAAAAATCTGCAATTTTGTCCCTCCCACACACATATATATATTAGGGCTGTCAAAATTATCGCGTTAACGGGCGGTAATTAATTAATCACGTTAAAATATTTGACGCAATTAACGCACATGCCCCGCTCAAACAGATTAAAATGACAGCAGAGTGTAATGTCTGCTTGTTACCTGTTTTTTTTGGTGTTTGGCGCCCTCTGTTGGCGCTTGGGTCCAACTGATTTTATGCCTTTCGGCACCATGAGTGAGCATGGTGTAATTATTGACATCAACAATGGCGAGCTATTAGTTTTTGATTGAAAATTTTACAAATTTTTAGGGCTGCAGCTATCGAATATTTTAGTAATCGAGTAATCGACTGAAAATTCTATCGATTAATCGAGTAATCGGATAAAACATATTTTTAGGTGAAGAGCAATTATAGATATACATGAGAAAACAAGACATTTTATCATTTTCAGTCAATCAATGTCTTTATTTTTTATGTGTATTGTTGAAAACAGCCAACAATTGCATCTCAGATGTAACTAGAATTAAAAAAAAGACTAATTCACTATACATATATATATATATATATATATATATATATATATATATATATATATATATATATACATACACACACCTAAAAATGCCTTTACGCTTGATAACACACATCGCTTAAAAGTTACGATTTTTTCCCACGTTTTTCAATTGAATTTTTATTTGTGTCAAGCCATTTTTAAGTTCTAGTAAAGTTTTAAGTTAGTCTAAACTGTAAGTCCTGATAGGATTTTGAATTTTTGCAGTGTTCAAAATAAATGTATGATACAGGCTGTATTGGAGCACATTAGGGACTAGTGCTACTTGGTGTTTTATCCAGCAATGACTACTGAGCTAAAATTGATAGTTAGCATTATTGAGTTTTTATTTGACACCCTCATCACTCCACAACGCTATGTTATGTTAAAGCCTGTATGTAAGACACGTTAGCCACGCATCGAAAGTGGTCTTAATTAATAGAAACCTAGCCCTCCGCAGGGCTAACGTTACGTGAGCTAGTAGTGACAGTAACGTTAATCTTATATATTAGCGCTTAGCGCTCTTTGTTAGCGCTTAGCGCTCTACTGCTTTAAGATGGCGGCTGTTTGCTAACGCTGCCCAGACGCGGCCTAGTCTGTCATTGTGCATCTAGTTCAACATACATGTGATCTCTATGAGACACATCAGAGCTAACTGCAACTAACGTAGCATGTGCAGGCTAGTATTTTGCAACGTCGGAGTCGTTTGTAGCGGCTGTCTGCTGCAGTAAGTTTTTTTTTTTTGCTTCTTCCTCTACGCACGTGACATCAGCGCGTTGTCCCGCATTAAAAGTAGTCCGAGCAAAACGTGATGCTTAGAGCTGTCAAAATAAACGAATACTCGAGGTGAATAAAATTACTCGGATCAGTTTTTAAACTCGAGTTACTCGAGTTGCTCGAGTATTCGTTTCAGCTCTACAAATTTTAATAAAACGAAAACATTAAGAGGGGTTTTAATACAAAAATTTCTATAACTTGCACTAACATTTATCTTTTAAGAACTACAAGTCTTTCTATCCATGGATCGCTTTAAGAGAATGTTAATAATGTTAATGCCATCTTGTTGATTTATTGTTATAAACTAATACAGTACTTATGTATCGTATGTTGAGTGTATATATTTGTCTTGTCTTTCCATTCCAACAATAATTTACAGAAAAATATGGCATATTTTATAGATGGTTTCAATTGCGATTAATTACGATTAATTAATTTAAGCTGTAATTAACTCAATTAAAAAATTTCATTGTTTGACAGCCCTAATACATATATGACAAAAATGAGGATATAAGAAAAATGTTCAGACGATGTTCATTTTATTTTTATGATAAAATTCAAACTAACTTTAACTGTTCATTCATCTTCTGAACCTCTTATCCTCAAAAGGGCCATAGGGTGCTGGAGCCTATCCCAGCTAACATCGGGCAGGAGGCCGCTAAACTGGTTGCCAGCCAGTCGCAGGGCACATGGAGACAAATAACTTTTTATGCACACACGCATATCTACGGACAATTTGGAGTGATCAACTTTAAAAATATAACAGGAAAAGAAGCTAATAAAATTAAGTCCACCAGATGTTTTATCAGATTTCTCTATTAAATGATTTTAGTTTTTATTGAAAAAAAAAAAAAAAAAATTAGAGCAGTAAAAAAATACAACTACCACTTGATGTTTTATCAGATTTCGCTCTTAGTTTTTTGTTTTCTTTTACAAAGGCAAATTGATTAAATAAAAATAATACAAATGAAAGAAGTTGAAACCCTTTTTTCTCGGGTAAAAAAAAAAACAAAAAACGTTTTGAAACAATAAGAGGTCAATTTGACCCAGAAGATAACAGGAGGGTTAAACCCATCATACCAACGAGAGCCCTGTCAAATATTTTGACTGTCTTCCATAAAATGCAGGGCTTGGGTACAGCACATACATTTTCTATCTGCCACATAAACGTCTCTTCAGTTGCCAGTGTAATGATTGACAGGTTGAGAGTTTTTAGCACGACTGCAGTCCATAAACCCTACGAATAGCTTAGTTGTCAGTAAACGCATCGCACACATGCACACAGCTGCCGAATTAAAGTCTCTGTGCAACCCTTTGGGATATAAATATGAATAATACTGGATGGTTTTTCTTGTTGTTGTTGCAGGTGGGTAGGGGTTACTGTCCTTGGAAGGTGTTCCGGCATGGGTTGTCTGAGGTCTGGCAGCCCATGTTAGGATATTTCACCTGCACTCGGAACAGAGTCCCGTCAGCACACATGCACAGCTTGTAGCGCTCCACGCCCTCATCGAAGTACACATCGCCCGCCGAATTGGGGATGCGCGTTGCGTTAAACATGACCGAGCCGTTCAGCACGATGCTGTTCTCCTGCGAAGAGAAACCCGCAAAGTTTGACCTTTTTTTCTTTAACACAATAGTTAACCAATAGCGTGACTGGAGCGAACTTACGGCTCTGAGCTCGATGTCGCCGCCCATTTTAAACTCGACGGTGCGACCCATGATGTTGACGCCTTCGTTTCCGCGAACGATGGCTTTGCTGTCCCCGCGGATGTTCAGGTCTGATGCAGCGTTACTGGTGATCTACAGGAAAACCAGATGTGTTGGCTGCACTAAAACTAAAAATTAAGGGATTTTTTTTTGTTGGCAATGACAATCACCCTTTCCGTGGAGGCCTTCTTGACACTGAGCACCTTGACGCCTTTGGGCAGGTGGAACTCGTGGTTGTCGTAGTCAGTGCTGAAGAAGGTGGTCTGAGTGCGGGGGTCCGTGAAGGATATCCCGAGATCGCTGACCACTGTTGTCTTGTCCTTTTCCACGCTAAGCTTGGAGGTGCCCTGCTGGAATACCACCTGAAAACAACATTTAAAAAAAAAAAAAGTGCATATACTGTATATCTAGTCCAAGTTAAGATTTACTCTTGCATTGGAGGTTTTCCCCATCTCTCACCGGGTTGTTGTTCCCTACGATGAGCAGGTCCTGGTCCTTGCGGCCCCCGACGGTACTCTTATGCAGCGGGTGGACCACACCCATGTCCGCTTTCTGCTTGAAACGAAGCAGACCTGATTCATGGAACTCCATGCTGTCACACCCGTTCGGCCCGATGCGGATCACCGTCCATATGACCAGAGTGATCTGAATGGAACGGCAGCAAGCCCATTGAATAAATTGGCCTTGTGAGTCAATGCGAAAGTGTTGTCTAGTTACTCACAATGAGGTTAATCAACGCGAGGAGGAAGAGCAGCACGATGACGCAGACGGCCATGTTGCCCTTACGCCCGCGGAGGCCCGTCTTGTGCAGACGCTCCTCCTCGATAGGGACGTAGCCTGCCTTGAAGTTGCTGTTGTGCTCCTTGTTGGCTACGCGTCTCTCGATTGACTTCTCACGCATGGACTTCTTCATTGGCCCATTGGCGCTCTCCTGGAGAAAAAGTTCAACAATAGCCATATGAAAAGTACAAGGCTGGCGTGTCTTCATATGTGATTATTTTGCCATCTGCTGTCATTGCCAACTGTTGTTTTAGTTCCTTTATTAAAACGACTGTTGTTCAACTTCAAGGTGTCACAAAAGCAAAGTATTTGTGTCAATGTCACTGTTCGGTTTATGCATTTTCACAAAAAACTCATTTTCTCCATTGCATTTTTTTAATAGAGAAGCACCTACATTTAGTTATCTCACTTACGTTCAATTACTGATTACTAAACATCACATAACAGTGGAAAGGGGAGATTATTTGTGTATATAATATTTGAGAGGTGTGTAGTAGCACATTACATTTACGCCATTACATTTACTTGAGTAACTTTTTGTGAAAAATGTATTTCAAGGAGTAGTTTTACTAAGCCATACTTTTTACTTAAGTAGATTTGTGAAGAAGAAACGCTACTTACTCCGCTACTTTAGGCTACACTAGTTGTTACATTTTTCCACTTTATTCTATGTACATATTAGATTCTCCTTTTTTGCCACAGATGCTAACAGTGGCTCTACAAGTTTAACCAATGAGACATCACAACAATAATCACATAACTCCGTTTTATCAATCAGACTCAAGCTTTTCGTTGTACGATCACGCCAGCCTGTTCACGTGGCATCTTTAAAGCAGAGTAAATTAAAAAAAAAAAGTATTTGTCATAGAGGGCTGCAGCCAACATGACTCGAAAGTGCGGATTTTAACCTCTCTCCCAGTTTTTATTTGGCACCAACTGAGCACAGCAAACCTGAGATTTGATCCTTTTAGAGGGCACTCATGCTCTTTGGACAAATGATGCTTTATTTCTATAGATTTTTTTTCTCTCGCCGAAATGCAAGGATGTTTCTTGTATTTCTTTGGCTTAATATGGTTATGTCATAGGTTATAATACTAACAGTTCATATAATAATCACAGTTCATAACATAGCATTCATGTAGATAACTTTGTGCTGAGAAAAACACCATTATTTAAAAAAAATCAAACATTGTGAGCACTTATAATGTTACTTATTACTTGAGTACAGTATTTTGAAGTAATGCTACTTTTACTTCAGTAAAATTTTTGGCTACTCTACCCACCTATGATAAAATAAAATAATAAAATGAATACTGTACAACAATATTCTGTGTACCTTTCAAAGGGAAATCAAAAACCTTTAAAATGGCTGGAACTCAGGTGTTTCTCTTTTTTTATGGCTGGTTTTGAAAATGAAATGCAAAAATTTTCCCAAATGTGTTCAATTTGTATTTCACACTGTTGTTTCACCATCATGCCTATTTATGTTTGACCTAATAGCGCATAACCCTGCAGTTACTTTAGCAGTAGTGGAAAAAATGCTTAGAAACAATGAATTTACATAAATTTTGTAGAGTGGTCATAGTACTGTTGAAGGCATTCATAATTTTTGGTTTGGTTTTCATGGTTGTAATAGGCAGCCGAACTAACTAAATAACTATAAGCAGATGAAAAATTGAATTTTATGAAATGGTCATCCCAGTCCCACAAAAAGGCAAAATTGTCCAACTAATGTCATCGAAAACCAAACTAGTTCATAGTAAGAAATAACGCCTTCATTATGTCTAGTTTAAGCCATTAAATGGCACCTATTGAACTCACTGCCTGCCGGTGGCGGTGCTAGATGTCCAATCCATTTTGGCTGGGAGAGACTAGCAGCAAATAATTGCTATCTAAATGAATGATCGCCTTCAAGTCAAAACGGATTGGACGCCGAGTGCCGTCACTGGCACTATAACATGAGCATTAACCTTCAGTCTTCCCAGTTTAAATGAATTGGGCGTCTATCGTTGTCAATGGCAGGCAATGAGTTAAATACTAAGCAAAGCAAATGGAGTGTTATTGTGGGCCATAACCAGAGTTATTTCTGGGAGGGAATCCAACATCAAACGGGTTGGAGTCTAGCGCCGTCAATGACAGCCAATTAGTTAAATACTTTGACATGCACGGTAGACAAGGTGTTGTCTGACCAGTACTTAATTTGTAAATCATAAGGTGCCGGAACGCAAAGTACATATGAAAGCACAGGGATGATGACATGTACCCAGGTCCCGGAACATACGCAGAAAATAGTGCTGAAAACAAAACACAAATGCCCACTTGCCATGCAGTTGGAGTTTTCTTTTTTTTTTCTTCTGCTTTTCTGACTCGTTTTGAAAAATCTTCCTTCTTTTTGAAAAATGACAGTAAATGCAACTGTCTTTTTGGCATGTTGAAGTACCGTTTGATTCTGGCTGCTTGCACCCCAGATGCCGCAAATTTCAAATGTTTTTTTAAAAATTATTTTATGTCAGGAGCGTAATTTGTTGGTCCAACTTTTCAGTGGATCAACAAATCTCCGACTCTTTCAAATGACATTAAATTTTTATAATGTTCAATGTGCTAATGTTTTAATATGTTCTGTAAATGAATTTATGCATATTATTTATTATATACTGAAATATCCGTAACTAAGTGTAATATTCTGATATTATGTTTTCCGAGGCACCCTGAAGTGCATGCAACGTTACTGTTGTTTTGGTCAGGTGATTCGGGAAGGAGATAGAGAGGCATAGCCTGCCGAGAGCCCCAAGCTGTGTACATGCTGTTAGCTCCATGTGTTAATAAAGAAACAAAGTTGTCAGCATGCTGTATGTTTGATACCTTTGTAAAAAAAAGAAAAGCTAAGCCCTAACCCATAACAAGACACTATGCACAGTCCGTTTGAGACGCTGGGACAGGAGAGCTGTGAGTGGTAGGAAGCGAGAGGGAGACGGGCAAGAAGCAAGAGTTCGCGGTCGAATGTGGTGGCAGTCCGCTGTTATTTTGCTTATTGTTTTCTTATTGTTGCCACAATAAAGTGGAGAAAGCCATCAACGACTCCTCTCCTTCTTTCCCCCCAACGTTTTTATATTATTATTATTTTCGATGCACGAGAGGTGCCAGATCTTTCCAAATAAGTCCCGGAACACAGCGAAGCCAAAATCAGGAGATCCGGCTCAAATTAACCCCTGTGTCTGACCCTTAAAAATGGAAATCAAATGATAGACTGTAGTTGTCTACTTCAGTACATTCTTAATTTTAGACTCATTTTATATTCTACATGTGCCACCGATCTTAATGCATCAGCCCTGTTTAAATTCTCATTACATTACATCTTGTGCTGGAATGTCTCTCCTTTGAGACAGTCAGTCTGTATGGCCATCACTAAAAATACACCGTTCCTAATTTAGCATCAAAACAGACTCAATAAACCGTCACTTCTCGGCGCTCTCGGCGTTACTTTGTCGTCACGCAGGCTTGATAAATGTCACATTTCCCCTCATTTTATATGCAACGCAGGCTTTATTAAACAATTAGGATACGGATGGCAAGTGTTTATTACGCCGGGATGACAGCAAGCTGCGCTTAAAACACGAAGCATGTATATTCATAGAAGCCGTAAGCGCGTAAATGTCATTTTGGAACTGAAAAATAAATGCGTGAGAAATGGAGAATAAATTGAAGACATAACGGACCTGCTCAGACGCCATGTTGACACTCCTCCCTCGCTCTCCTACTGGAGTGTGGAGAAGGAACGTACCACTTTTCCTGGCTTTGTTGGGGTTCTTGTCAAATCCTATCGTCTTGTTTACGGGTGGAAATTTTATTGTAAAGATGGTAAAGTGTCATTACAAAGGACAGAAAGACTAGAACACTTGTCACTTCGACAAGGAGGTTTCAAATTATGTGAATTTCCATTTTGTAAGATGGTACGTGCCAATGAGAGAGGCCAAAAATAGAATACCACATGTTTCATGTTTTCCATCATATATAGAGAACAAGCTAAAGTTTATTCATTTTTTAAGAAGTTATTTAATTATTGTTTTATAAGAATTAATAAATTTTTTTGTTGACTCTTCAAATCTTTGAAAATATGATTTAATAAAATTTGAATGCACAATACGTTCCATTATATACATAGGCATCCAAGTTCACTAATAAATAAACAAACATCCCAAATTACTTTTTATCACAATTATGGTGCAAGGACTGGATTTTCCTATATTTGATAATATAAAATAGACGATATAGTTTTATATAGGTTATATTTTAAGTCAAATATAGCAAGGGCGTAGGTTTACATAGGGAAGGTAGGGACAAAACACTACCAACTTTTCAGGGTGCTCAAATTGTCCCCACCAACTTTTGGGCAACTTTATTTGCGTTATATAGTGGCTTCAGTTATATAGGTCATTTAGATTGTCTTTCCATATGTTTTAATTGTTGTAATTGACCCTACCATTGTTAGGTGAATTATTTTCATTATGTTCAGACTTACATGTACCTCTTTTCACTTGCTAAATGTGCCGGTCCATTTTTTTCCCTCATAAACACATATTTGATTGGCTGATGACTCCCCCCTCCCCAGACACACACATTAGATATTAGGGATAAGAGACTTTTTTCCCAGCCAGCAGCAGCCACTGTAAGAAATGTAAAAATACATAAATGTTGCGGAAAAGGGGAACACACCGCTAATTTTGGTACTGAAAGTCCGACCTGAATCAGAGTTAGCACTACATTAAACTGTGTGAACTTGCTAACCTGCAGAACTCGAGTAGGTAGCTGCGTAGAGAGAAGTGTCCTCCTGTTTGTGTTTTCAACTGTTAACGTTAATTTAACTGTGAGAAATGTAGTGAACTGAGTTTTACCCCCTTCTTCCCAGTTTTACTTTTTATTTTATTTATGTGATCTTAAAGCAGACCAATGGAGCTTTCATTTTTTTGTTGAGTTTGACTGTGCTTGTGGACAAAAGCATTAGTTTTTTACCTGAAAGGCGGCTCCATTTTTATTTATTTATTTTTTTATATTCCCTGACAAAGAAGTTTTTTCAGTTATATTTAATTTCTTTATTTAGACAAAGTGGAGTGGTCTTAAGACGAATGTTTATTTATTTATTTGTTTTGCATTCCTGGATAGTTAAGAGATGATTAACAAGCTTGTATTTATTGTGTTTTTAATATATTTTATGTCAAAATAATGCAATTTAAATTTGCTCATGAAATCTGGACATTTTTCCTGGAGGTTTTCAAAATGTTTCTTTCGATTTGTCAAACAAAATGTGTCAGAATGTAACTGGATAACCCCTTGAGGCGTTAGAAATTTGGACAATAAATAAATGACCCCCCCCCCCCCCCAATAAAAAAGATGTTCAATATGTTTTAACTTTTAAATCAATCCAGTAAAACTCGTACAATATAACTCAACGATTCCGTTTGTCCTTGATTTATCATTATATTATTTTGTGTTAATAATGTATGTTGCTTTTTTTTTTGTTTTTTTAAAGAATAAATTATTTATCTGTAATTTTATATGCATCGTTAGGATTTTAAAACACTTATTAAATCTATCAAATTACAAAAAAATCTCTTGTGCTGCTTCCCATCAGTGTACATTGAACAACATTGCCCTCTAGCGTATATACGGTCAATTACATATCCCCTCCAATTTTGTTTTTGTAGTTTTTTGTGAATTATCAAACAGGTGAAAAACGTCAAACTAATAGACATAAATTGGATTCAAAGCACATCACCGGCCACACATCCTCCTCATATTTAGTCCTACTGCTGTGAAACAAAGGCCGGCATTTAATGACGTGACGTCGTCTCACCTGAAGGCGGGGACAACTGTTTTTTCTTCATTTCCATACTCATTTTGGGACGCAGACGGTCGGCAGGAGTTTTCTTTTTCCGACTCCTTCGAGGAGAACAAACATGGCGGATGTTTTGAAGTCGCTGGTGACTCAAAGTTGTTTCAGCGTTTTACAGGACAGACTGGACAGATGGCAAAGAGAGTATCATGTAAGTTCTTTTTTAAAAAAAAGTGTAATGTCCATCCTAACCTCACATATTACGTCATTATGAGGAAACGTTATGGCGGCAGCTTCACGTCAGGGTATGACGTCAAATAACATCAATTCGTCGGTTTGGTTATTTAAAAAAATACATTCACAAAATACATTCATTTTTACGCTTTTCAGAGTTACAATTCAAGTTTGGTTGCTATGGCAACAATTCGCCATGGCTACCGCGGGACCTTTCCAAAGAGTTTTGACTCAAAATAATTCATGGCTAGCTACTTCCGGTTTTGTTCACGTGATCATGGAGGTACTTTCCAATCGCTGATTTGTATTTAAATTGTTACTTTTTGGGGACTCATTTGGATATTTTATTTTCCCACTCTTGACTCGTTTAGGCTCGAAATTTTAGGGAACTATTAATTGGTCAAAGTACCCTAGACTAACTGAGTACAGGGCAACTATTTTCACGTTTTTATTTATGTAATAGTTGTGCATGTCTGTAATACTGTATAACAGTAATTCCTCAGCAAACAAACAAACAAACAAACAAAAACTCGGGATTTTGTTTCATTATGTTTTGAGATCAAACAAAAAAATACAAGACAAATAATTAATGTATTATAGCCATGTATATTTTTAATAATTATCCATATGATTAAAGGTGCTATGAAATATTGCAAGTGTGGGGTGGGGTGGGGGGGGGGGGGGGGGGGGGCTATAATGATGAAGGAGAAAAATTACATCAACCACATTGTTAAGGTGGCTGGTAAGGTAATAGGCTGTCCACAGGTCTCCTTAAGTGATATTTATGAGAGGCAGGTTATGAGGAAGGCAAATGACATGCTGGATTGTGCACATCATCCCCTTCATTGTTCGTTTGAGGTCCTCCCTTCAGGCAGGAGATTCAGAGTCTCTTGTTTTAAGTCCAACAGGACAAAAAACTCCTTTTTACCAGGTGCGATTAGGCTGATAAATTTGCGCAATTCTTGCACCGAGATGCGAAGCTGTCTATAGCATTTTTAAAATTGTAGTCTTTGTTATTTCATGTGTATGTGTTATATGTTGTTGTGTTATCTTTGTGCTTACCTCCTGTAAGATAAATTTCCTCTTTTAGGGGACAATCAACTTGAACCGAACTGAATCTTGTCCCTGGGCCCCTGCAAATCTTTTGACAGCCCTCGCTGCAGCTACAGATTTTTGCAGTGTGCTAGCATACTATCCATGGGCTTTTTATTCTGTTGTTGCTGCGTGACCGTTCTGTCGTTCTGCCATCATGTACTAGCTAGCACAGCACTAGAAAGCTAGGCATATTTATCAGTTATGGTTGTGATGTCACACACAGAATTGCTGAAAACCGTGGGCGTTCCTTGATGCAACGTTGTCAATAGAATAACTATGAAATGGTAAAAGACAGGGAAATTTGAGTGCCAAATTTGCTTTCTACATGTAAAATTACATTAGCGCAGTCATTTTAATTTTTTTGACATGGCTTCAAAACGTTTAAAAAAATTTTTTTTAAATGAATACTTCTCCGTCAGAGTTGATCAAATGTGAACACATTTGTTTTATTTCTTGTTTGTAAACACAATTTTTGTGCTCACTAAGGTCATCTCCTGTGACGAGAACATGAATCGGTGCTGTGAGATGATAGAATTTACAGCCCAAATCCAAGGACAACTTTTTGCTGTCCTTAACGCTGTAGCTGCTGAAGGTAACTACTCCACTGCGGATTTAAAAGTCCACACACTCATGTCCAAATGTAAGGTTTCTGTTATACAAGTAGCTACAGTGCCCTCCATAATTATTGGCACCCCTGGTTAAGATGTGTTTTTTAGCTTCGAATAATTAAAAAAAAAATTCAAATAATATGGGACCTTAATGGAAAAAAAGAGAAAAATCCAACCTTCAATACAAGTGCATTTATTCAGTGGGGGAAAAATCCCACATAAAGAAATAATTATTTGACATCAAATAATGTGTGTCACAATTATTAGCACCCCTGGTGTTAATACTTTGTACAACCCCCTTTTGCCAACAAAACAAGGTCTTGGGACTGAGATGGCCAGGGGAGGAGCTTGATTTTGTGTCTGGTGAACCATTTCTGTGTAGATTTGGCCATATGTTTAGGGTCACTGTCTTGCTGAAAGACCCAGTGACGACCCATCTTCAGCTTTCGGGCAGAGGGCAGCAGATTTTGATTTAAAACACTCTAAGCGGGTCTGGCGTGCCACGAAAGATGTGCATGCTGAAAAGCACCTCATACCCACTGTGAAGTATGGGGGTGGGTCAGTGATGCTGTGGGGCCGTTTCGCTTTCAAAGGCCCTGGGAACCTTGTTAGGGTGCATGGCATCATGAATGCTTTGAAATACCAGGACATTTTCAATCAAAATCTGTTGCCCTCTGCTCGAAAGCTGAAGATGGGTCGTCACTGGGTCTTTCAGCAAGACAATGACCCTAAACATATGGCCAAATCTACACAGAAATGGTTCACCAGACACAAATTCAAGCTCCTCCCCTGGCCATCTCAGTCCCCAAACCTTGTTTTGTTGGCAAAAGGGGGTTGTATAAAGTATTAACACCAGGGGTGCTAATAATTGTGACACACATTATTTGATGTCAAATAATTATTTCTTTATGTGGGATTTTTTTCCCCACTGAATAAATGCACTTGTATTGAAGGTTGGATTTTTCTCTTTTTTTTCCATTAAGGTCCCATATTATTTGAAAAAAAAAAAAATATTAGAAGCTAAAAAACACATCTTAACCAGGGGTGCCAATAATTATGGAGGGCACTGTATGGGTGACATCAACTCTGTATCCATATGTAAGGTAATCACACGGAGGGAGTGTCCACTCTCAAAACACGCCTGCTTCCATGGCTGGGGGCTTGTTTTTCCTCATCTACCACTGCCTGTAAAGACGGCGGTTATCGGTTCCCGGTGACATCCCCTACTAAAGTAAATGACAGCCACGATCTCCATGACCTCTGTCTTGGCCAGAGTATCCTAAAATGTGTGTCCTGATTAGAATTTGTCAGAGAGAGATCGTAAGATGACAGAGTCAAACACTGGCGACCTGAGCGACTTGCAATGGATGGAATCACAGCTGTGCTCCACTCGACTGCAGCTGGACCTGGTCAAAGCTGAGTGAGTTCTGACGTACTGTAGACGAGTGTGACAATATACAGTGCTGCTCAAAAGTTTGTGAACCCCCTCAACATTTTGGAATTTTCTATTATTTCAACCTGATTTCCTAATCAATCAATTCAGTAGTTTTTTTTTGTTTTTTTAACAGTTGTGTTGTCGAGACTAAATTAAAAAGAGTTTTCATCAACTGATGTAGGTGCAAAATTGAACTGTTTGGTCACAACCAAAACCGCCAAGTCTGGCGAAAAGTCAACACTGCATACCACCAAAAGAACCTTCTCCCAACAGTGAAGCATGGAGGTGGGAATGTCAAGATCTGGGCTTGCTTTTCATCCTCAGGACCTGGACAACTCCACATAGTCCAGGGAATCATGAATTCTGAGGAATATTGTCAAATCCTAGAACATAACCTGACGCCATCTGTTTTGAAGTTAAAGCTTGGCAGAAGGTGGATCATGCAACATGATAATGATCCAAAGCATTCCAGCAATACAACCAAGGAATGGCTGAAAAAGAAGAAGATTCGTGTTCTGGACTGGCCCAGTCAAAGTCCTGACCTAAATCCCATTGAAATGCTGTGGCGGGACCTAAAGCAAGCAGTTCATGCCAGACGCCCATCAAACCTCTCTCAACTGACTGCGTTCTGCAAGGAAGAATGGGCAAAAATCCCCCAAAGTAGATGTGAGAGGCTGATTAGTCACTACAGAAACCGTTTGGTTGAGGTAATCTCTGCAAAAGGAGGCGCAATATCCTATTAACTGAAGGGGTTCACATACTTTTGCACACATGATATCTGAGTTTTTCTTAAATCAACCACTTTTGTTAAATAAAGAATGACAATATAACTATTTCTTTTGTTTCAGTCCATTATTTGGAATGTCAGTATTGTGGATTTGGGTATAACTTAACATTTAATAAGGTTATTTTAGTTTTTTTTACAAAAAATCTGACCATCGCTGTGGGGTTCACAAACTTTCGAGCAGCACTGTATGGAAACCGTGATATATCGCCAAAGTTTGTATCATCGATATGCCCTTGCCAAGAATCGAAATATCGTTTCAAAAATATGTCACAGTTTAACATAGGAACCAACAGATTGCTAGCAAAATGTTCCACTATTGCTAGCAAAATGTTCCACGAGATCAAAAATTTTTCACTACAATTTTTTCTATATCAATTCATTTTCTGCCATTGACGGCGCCAGCCGTCCAATTAATTTTGAATGGGGGGGGGGGGGGTGAATGAAGATTTGTTCATGGCACGCAAACATGAGCATTCAAAGCCTGTTGTCCCAGTTGAAACGAATTGGACATGCTGTCAATGACGGGCAATAAGTTACAGTCACTCATTATTTTAAAAAATCTTGCAACATCGCTGTATTTATTCACAGAAATGATGCACTGACATATTCTCGTAGTCTGAGGAAGACAGATTGTTCTGTTTCCATTTACAAATGCTGTAGCTTGCTTTTCTTTTAAATTGTTGTATCGAACAATATTGTAGATCGATTTCCCAACCCATGTATCGATAACGTTGTATCGGCATATTGTGAGATCATCCTTATTGTGAGCCTAGTATCGTATCTGGAGATACCCAGTGGTTCCCACTCCTACTGTAGACAAGCAGTATGAAGTGGATAAAATGTAAGGAACACTATAATATGATTAATCTCATTGTTTTTTGAAAATAATCCAATATCCTGTGTTTGTTTTCCAGGCTGGATGATGCTCACAGGGATCTGAACAAGACCAAGAACCAAACAGCCAACACTTTGATGGCCACCGAGGATGAACTACTACAACTAAAAGAAGAGTAAATGAAAAAAACACAAGCAAACACACAGTAGCAACTTCGGGAATACAGTGGACAGCTATTCAAAACTTGATACTGTACTTAGGCCCTTTAACTTTTTATAAGGCAAGTGACTACTTTTTGGTCATTGAAAAAGTTAAATATAAGTAAAGCTCCCCACATATTAGTCATATCTTTTTCTGTCCACTTTTTCGTCATCATGCAGAGCACAATTTGACCAATTCTCAACATCCAACTTCAAAACATTAAAAAACATCATGTGGCACAGGCTCTTTTTCGATTTGCCCTTAACATTTCCGGTTGTGGCAAACGTGTGTTGAATGCCAAAAAGCTCTAATAATTTCCAATAGCAAAAACATTGAAATCTTCGAAATTCGAAGTTTATATCATCTAGGAGTGTTAAAAAAATCGATTTCACGATATGTCGCAATATTACGTCACGCAATTCTCTTATCGATTCAAAATCCATCTGTATCGATCCTTACACGTGTGGTTTTGGTGGAAATAAACAATTCATTGGCTGCACTTCTACTCTCAACCAGTAGTTGGCAGCGCGCAGCAGCATTGCCATGCAGTCTTCTGAATTAATAACAACATTAGACTAATCCGAGTAGAGATTTTTTACATCGCCTTCTAGTGGTTGCTCGGATTAGTCCCTTTTTAAGTCTGAAATTTGGGCTCATTTTGGCTTTTACTGCAAAAACTGAGGCATGGAGTATTTAGAATCCTGTATTTAAGCAGGTTTGTGCTAAAAAAAGATCACATTTTATAATGGAAGCCATATGTTGTTCAAACATAAAACAACATTTTTTTGGAGTGCTGGTTAAGGTTTCAGGAATAAATTGATCGAATCGTGACCTGTGAATTGTGATACAAATCTTATTGCCAGATATGAAGCAGTGCACACCCCTGATATCATCCTACATTCTTTTTGTATCCAATTCACATAATTTACACATGAAAAAAAAATCAGAAAATCAAGGCTCACAAAAGTAGTCTATAGTTTTTGCCGAAAACGCATGGTTCCAAAATTTGACATAAACATCATCATTTATTTTCATCGGCCGCATTGACTTCCAATGGGAAAAATGATTTGATATCAACTAGACGTAAAATGACCTAAAAAGCCACAAAAAAGTGACCAAGAAATAGCTTAATATCAACAGGGAATTATTCAAAATGTACAGGAAGTGACCACCCAAAATAAACAGGATGAGACCTGTATTTACACTAGAATTTACAAGGAAGTGACCCAAAATTAACTCATTGCCCGCCATTGAAAGCGATAGACGTCAAATACATTTTAACTGGATCACTGGCTGTGAATGCTCATGTTTTAGTGCCATTGACGTCGCTAGACGTCAAATCCATTTTGACTGGGAGGGTACAATTCTAAATGGATTGGACGTCTAGTGCAGTCAATGGCAGCCAATGAGTTCAATGAGTGCCCTGTAAGAGTAAAAGAAAAAATCATTATTCGTGCATGATAGGGTTAATTTGTAAATTGTTCATTGTGCTTTTATTGGAAAATTCTTGTTTTTTTCATTTGAAGTGAATGGAAATGCATTTTGTTTTTTAGTCTGAGAGCAGCTCACTTACAAAATGAGCTCTACAAGTCCAAACTGGAATCTTATAACGATTTCGAGCGTCAGATGTCCAGGTTGAAGGGCGAAGTGTCGTATCTGAGCTCACAGAGGTATTCATTATCACAGTATAAACCTCCAGTTTGCATTAAACATGCTCTCACGCCGTATTCTCTTCAGGCTGGGCAGGAGCAGTATGGAGAGGTCTCAATCAGGTGTCTGTGGCGCCTCCACGCGTTCACAGTTTACCGCTTCCTCCCGCTTGCTGCGTGTGGTGTCTCGCTTCCATGAACTGTACAATGTGGAGCGCAAAGAGGCACAGTTGCAACTTCAGGGCTACTTGAACGACTTGGAGACAGTCCAGAGAATCATATTCATCGCCGTGGTGGTAAGACTTTCGGCCTGTCAGAAAAGTTACAAATGGGGCTGTCCGAAAAAATAAGGATCACAATTTTGATATTGACGTGGATATTTTTCATGATTTTTTAAAAACTTGATTTTTCTATTGTTTCCTAATCTGGTAGTTTCAAAGCACAGGTGTCAAACTCACGGCCGAGGTGTCAGGTCCTGCCCTGCACATCATTTTCTGTGGCTATAGATGTTATTTTCCCCCTCTTTTTCAGTTAAAAAAAATAAAAAGATATTTACAGAATAATTGCATTTCCCAAGTTTTATTAAATGTAAATGTACCTGTATAAAAATAGAGTGAGAAGAAGTATTTGCACCCATTTGAGATTTTGCAAGTTCACCAACCTGAGAAAATAGATAAAGGTCTGAAATTTCAATCATAGATGCATTTCCACTTATAGAGACAACCACCACTCATCTTCAAGTCTCTGACTGAGGGAAGGAGGTTGTGGCTCAAAATCCAATGATACATTTCACCATTCATCCTCTGCTTTATACAGTACAGTCGTCCTGTCCCGTTTGCCGAAAAGCAGCCCCAAAGCATGAGGTTTCCACTCCCATGCTTCACAGTGGGGATGGTGTTCTTGGGATTGTACTCATCCTTCTTTTTCCTCCACACACGACGTTCAACTTAGTCTCATCTGACCACATGACTCCTCTATATTATTTAGATGATGCCTAGCACACTTCAAAGGGGCCTTCACATATACTGGGTTCAACAGGGGAACCTTCTGCGCAAGCGATGATTTTGAACCAATGCATCGTAGTGTTCTACTGACAGTAGCCTTTGAAACTGTGCTTCCAGCTCTCTTCAGGTCATTGACCAGCTCCTGCTATGTAGTTCTAGGCTGAGCTGTCACTTTTCTCATCATGAGTGATGCCCCACGAGGAAAGATTTTAGATCGGGGTGGGGCAAACCGGTCCTTGAGGGCCGCAGTGGGTCCTGGTCTTTGTTCCAACTGACCCAGCACAGATAGTATAACCAATGAGGTTTCAGCAGAAATGAGAAGCACCTGACTGCAATCGACTGATTGCACTTGTAAAACAGCAGATTGGTAAAAATGTGTCCTCTTAATGGGTTGCAACAAAAACCCGCACCCACTGCGGCCCTTTGTGGAATAGTTTGCCCACCCCTGTTTTAGATGGAGCCCCAGTCCGGGGTAGATTATCAGTTATGTTTAGCCTTTTTTATTTTCTAACAATTGCTGCAACTATTGATGTATTCTCACCAAGCTGCTTTCCAATCGTCCCATAGCCTTATCCAGCTTTGTGGAGCTCAACAATTTTTTCTCCGGTGTCTTTCAAAAGCTCTCTGGTCTTGCCCATGGCAGCAGTTGGATGACGACGACTGACTGTGGGGTGCACAGGCGACAATATTGAGCTCAAACAGGTGGTGGGTGGGTGGTTACTCATAGGGTGAAGGTTGACTTTTTTTTAAGGTAGACTGACAACTCTTTGAGTGTCATCATTATTGCTGATTCTCAGGGGTACAAGTAAAATAATAATAATAATAATAAATTAAAAAAAAAAAAAAGATTATGTCTCTATGAGTGGAAATAAATCTATGATTGAAATTTCAGACCTCTACCTATTTTCTAAGTGGGTAAACTTGCAAAATTACAAGGGGTGAAAATACTTCTGCTCCTCACTGTATACGTTAAGAATAAATAAATATTTTGAAACTATTATTACAATGATTTTTTTTTTAATTAAAAAAACAAAACAAAACAAAAAAAGAGCATTTTCTATTAAGTGCACATTACAAAAACGTCCCAAAGATTTGGACAATTTTGAGATCAACTGTGTCTTAAAATGATTAAAATAGTTGTTGGTTAATTTTTACTGTACAAATTGTGGAGGTCCTAGTTGGCCTTCCAAAACTGGCCTGTGACAAAGAGGAGTATGACACCTGTCTTAAAGAATAGTTAGGAATAGGTTTAACTTTTTTATTCACATATAAGATAAATATTAACATTAAGTTAACCTGCCTATTGCAAAGCACACTTCTTATGGTCAATATTTGAAACAGCAGATCCAAAATCACAAGTATACAAACTGAATAATAAATGAAAAGAAATGTAGAGAAAAAAAAGCTATTCGCTCCTACAGTGCAAGGAATGCAGTGATCCCTCGCTATTTCGTGCTTCAAACTTTGCGCCCTTAGTCCATCGTGGATGTTTTTTCAATTGAAATAAATAAATAAATACAGTATTTTATAGAGCTGTCCTGATCCCATTTCAAAGTCTCACTCTCGCTCCTGGAGCTTTTCTTGGTCAGGCAGTGCACTGGAGTTGCTTATTAAAGTTAATGATGATAGACAGACGTTTGATCTTGCCAGAGACGCTTGGTTAGCCGAAACGTCAAAGCACCGCATACGTCAATCATCGTTTAACTTGTTAAACATTTGCTGTGGCAACTCATTGTGTGTAAGTGAGCAGCTTGAGCGTATTTGAGTGGACTCACTCAATGAAGCGTTGAATAAAGGCAAGCATTTTTCTACTTTATTCTTGTTTAAAACAATTTGGTGGGACAGTAACATGTTTAAAACTTATCATAATTATTCCATTTGAAGTGCTTGAATACCATTTATTAAAATATACATTTACAGTGCGGCAAATAAGTATTTAGTCAACCACCAATTGTGCAAGTTCTCTTACTTGAAAAGATTAGAGAGGCCTGTAATTGTCAACATGTGTAAACCTCAACCATAAGAGACAGAATGTGGGGGAAAAAAACAGAAAATCACATTGTTTGATTGTTATAGAATTTATTTCCAAATTAGAGTGGAAAGTAAGTATTTGGTCAATACCAAAAGTTCATCTCATTACTTATTTATGTACCCTTTGTTGGCAATAACGGAGGCCAAACATTTTCTGTAACTCTTCGCAAGCTTTTCACACACAGTTGCTGGTATTTTGGCCCATTCCTACATGCTGATCTCCTCTAGAACAGTGATGTTTTGGGGCTGTGGTACATAACAAAGTATTGAGATGAACTTTTTGTAGTGGCCAAATACTTATTTTCCACCATGATTTGCAAATAAATTATTTAAAAATCAAACAATGTGATTTTCTGGGGTTTTTCCACATTCTGTCTCTCATGGTTGAGGTTTACCCATGTTGACAATTACAGGCCTCTCTAATATTTTCAAGTGGGAGGACTTGCACAATTACTGGCTGACTTAACTTATTTGGTCCCCATACATGTTTTTTTAATTATACTTTGAAAAAAAAAAAGTGAAAAAAAAACGTGTTGTATGTGACTCTTTCCAATGTTAAATCTGAATAAATACATTGAACACACACAAAAAAATTGGGGGGTGGGGCGGTCCCCATTAACCGCAAAAAACAAGGGATCACTGTATAGAAAAATAACTATGGCTCACAATTTTTTTTTTTTTTTTTTTTTTTTTTTTTTAAAGACGTAGGTAAAAAAAAAAAAACTGCCTAGTTATGAATGATAAAAGACTTGTAGAAATGTTTCATTTTTCCTGGCCCCGATTGTATGTGCACCTTGGCCACAGGGAGACAGTGGTGCTTTGCAGAGAAGCACTGACAGTGGCAAACTGTAGTAGTTGTTTGTTGATATACCGTAATTTGCCTTTGGTATCCTACTAAGATCAAATGCATGCGAGTGTTGCTCTATTTCATGTCTATGAAAGTTCCAGAGGCTGTTGTGTGTGAGTATTCATTATTTTGAGAATTAAATACCGTGACACGATGCTCATTTTTATTAGCCTGCCAATCGCTTCTTCCATTCTAGATCAGCATTCAACTAACAGGTTTCTGATAAAAATGAAATGTACTTTGTATTTAATGCACAGTATGTGTCGTTTTCTTTGGTATCTGTGTTTAGTTTTACAAGTTGAACTCAACTGGAGTGTAATTAGCAGATTGAAAAACATCAACATTGACTCTTAATGAGGGACTGGTTGCCATCAGCAGTTCCACCACATTTGAATGATTTAAATATTTCATAGCTGGTCACCAAAATCAACCTCAATTTTTTTCAATCGGCGGTCTCAATCCTAAAATTTCCCATGTCAAGTGTCAAAAGTGTCTCTCGCGTGTTGTCACACCTCAGGAGTCCTTTAAGGCAGCGAAACTGGCTTACCGCCTTTTCAAGCTGCGTGCTCGCAAGACTCTCGCCTCTTGTCACTTGGGGCCTGAAAGTCTGGAAGACACCGTGATGGACTACATCGTCCGAAACCAGGACCTGTACGATGTGCAAAACAGTGTCGACGTAAGAAGCAATGAAAACTCATCTGTCAACGGACACTGCTGTGTGATGATTTTTTTTTTGTTTATTATCTGTGCAACAGGAAGTACTCAGCACCATGAACCTTAACCCTCGCATTGCCTCCATCCCAAAAGTCAATTTTGCTGTGGCCTCTCCCTTGATTAGGGAGGCGTGCAAGCTGGCCTTCACCATGCAGACGTTGGACCCGCCCATTGATTTGGCCTTCGCGAGCAATGGGGAACTTTACATCAGCAACAAGTAAACAACAGCAAATAACATAGATGTCAAAATAATGATTTTCAGTGCCACTGACAGTGATAATCCATTTAAACTAAGTATTTAATATTTTTACGTCATTGGTTGTCATTGATGGCGGTAGATTGGAAGTCTACTAGTCAGGGTATCCGCGGGGTCTTAAAAACAAAAACAAAAAAATTGAATTTAAGGCCTTAAGATCTCTAAAATTCTCTTAAAATCTCAAAAAATGTCTTAAAAACAATTTTGAAAGGTCTTAAAAATCTATTGACATTATTATACTACTGCTATTAATACTACGTGCTTATTTGTATCAGTGTGAAAGAGCCGGGAATAAATTCATATACAGGTAGTCCTCGGTTTACGACATACTTGGCTTACGTGATTTCGACTTTACAATGCCAGAGTGCGCCATTTTGTCTCGTTTTTTTTTTTTTTTTTTTTTTTTTTTTCTTAGTCATGTAAACATTACCTTATTGCACCTCACGGTATCTTATTTTTTTACTTTATTAATATGACGTGTTCTGTCCTCACTAAATGTGAAGTTGTTCAGCTTTTTGAAAATTTTTAACTTCACTTTTGACAATTTGTAAAGCTGACACACATATGTACACTTATGTTCAAAACGACACACATTTGAACAAAAAAAAACACTTGACACAAAACAATTGGTGTTCAAACGTCAATCAAGTCAGATAAATATGTAAATTTAGTAGATTAAATTAACCTAATTTGCCCAACAAACGTCCACTAGCTTAAATGCTACGAATGCTAACGTATTTACAATTCTCAACAAATCGCTCAAACATATCCCCACAAACTGTAGCTCTAAACTTAATTACAAATGAATACACAAACATATATTAGCTGAAACAACTTACAGCCTTAACGTGGGCTAAACCAGAATGCAGCTGTCCTTTATCCATGTCAGACGAGTCTGCTCCTCAGTCATACAAGGCGACAGTTCAGCCAAACCCAACGCTGCCACCATAGGACCGTGTATCCTTCATCATTAAACAAAGTACAATACCTTTGGAGAGTTATTTTGAGATTTAGGGGTACTTAAAGGGCGTTGAAATTCGGGTTACGTCACCAGCACAGCAACAGAACTCGTTCATTACCCGGGGACTACCTGTACTTGCAAGTAATTCTGGGCCTCCAATTTTCCTTCAAATCTATTGTACGTTTTTTGATGGTATCAATGTGAAATGGGTCCTAAATTTGATCCATTATAGTCTTAAAAAGTCTTTCAACACTGGAAGTCCCAGGGTTTTTTTGGCCATAAAGATAGACCAGAAAGGCGGCAAATGACCCCGATACCAAACTAAGTACTTGGCTTTGTCAGCAAATAGACCACTCAAACAAGCAATCAAGCATACAACCCCCTACACCACAGGTGTCAAACCGATTCCAGAAAGGGCCAAGTGGGTGCAGGTTTGCTTTCCAACCAATGAAGGGGACACTTTTTCACCAATTAGATCTTTTACATGTGTAATCAGTTAAACTTTGTCAGGTGCTGCTTGTTTCAGCAGGAAGTTCATTAGTTAAACTCTCTGCGTTGTATCGGTTGGAACAAAATCCAGCACCCACTTAGCCCTTCCTGGAATCGGTTTGATACCTGTGCCCTACACACTCTTGTGGAGTCGCTGCCTAGGTGTGTGTGTGTGGGGGGGGTTCACTCTGGATAGCCTCAATTAGCATCTTAAGCATCCAGTGCTCTATTTGCTTTGTCAAACACGGAGGAACACTGAGATGGCCAGTCGCCGTGTTCTACAATATGATTGACATGGCGGCACTGAATGCATATGTGTTGTATCAGACATGCACCAGAAGGCAAGAGAGACGGGTGGACTTCTTGGTGGGTCTTGCAAAGAAATTGGCTCACTCTCATGTGGGCACAAAGAAGCCACAGAAGGAAAAGTTGCTTCGGCAACAACCTCCAACACCCAACCCTGGGAAAAGGGCGAAGTGTCATATGTCACCACATAAAACATGTTTTGTTTTGTTTTTCATTACACCGTCCCTTGGACTGTAGGCAAACTGCAGCTTTGGGAAGATGTAAAAAGGTTGTTCGCCCGATTGCCTGCCTGAGCGGTCCACTGTCTGACAAAGCCTAGGCACCCCTGCCCTGCAAACACTCCAGATGCTAATTGGAGCAATCCAACCCTATGGTTTTGAGAGTGTGAATGGGAATGACTAATGAGGACCTCAATGCTCACAAAAGATATGATGACAAGGGTCATATGACCCTTCTCTGGATACAAAAGGGATTTGCATCAACTGATCCACCCTTGGTAGTTCTAGTGTGTCTTAAAGTCGTCTTGTTGAACCCTACAGAGACCCTGCTAGTTGTAAACTCCTTGGAATTAACAGCAGAGGGATGATTGGACACCACACGATTGGATGTCTTTCATCTTTGGCAGCCCATCTTGGGTACAGCGAGCAACGGTTTGAAACTACAGCTTAAAAAGTACATATTGCACACCATCCGCACATTATTTTTTAGTACCCTCCGAGACCGACGACGTCTTTTTAGTGCCGTATCGGTACCAATATAACTACCCATACTGATTATAATGGTTGCGAATTAAATCCGTTCTGAATGCGGTGTATTTGAGCCTTTGGTCTCACCTATACTTCCTGGATCTTTTTGTTTTTGGCATAATTTTACTTCATTGGGTTTCAATTACTCATAGGTATTTGCAATTTGTGACAGGACTTAGAATAGCAAAAGTGTGACTAAATGAATCTCCTTTAACCTCAACATAGGTCCTCTGCACAAAAGCCCAGCATGTATGATGACAGTGTTCCAAAACTTATTTTGGGGAATAAATTCATCACTACACGATATTAACTAATTGGCTGACGTAATGTACTGTCTTCCTTCCAGATACCGTCGCAGCCCCGACTCAGACGCCTCGGCCCAGCTAGTATTGTACCACGTATGGCCCGCTCTGATGCAGGGCGGTACTGTCCGCGCTAAGGGCGAAGTCGTGACCAAGAAAGGGGCCGTGGTACTGAAAATGACGCCTCTTTCAGTTGAAATGATATTCTGACTTGTAATTTCTCCTCACGTTGCTCTTACAGTGGACCAGAAGTCCATTCAGCTTCGTACGCTCCCGCTCTTTGAGTCCAGCTCGCAATCTCGTAAGTGTGCACACGCCAAAATACGAACCTTGATTTAAATTTACAACAAGACTTCATTTTCTCTTGACTTGATGATTTCAGTCATTTAATGATGAGACAAACATATGTCCGGACCCCCTGTCCACCAGCTGCTTATGAGGTCCTAACAGCACTACAACGGGAAGTAATTCCACAAAATGAATACAAGAATACAAACTGAACTGGACTTATTATGCCGGCGCAGCAAAATGCCTGCTGCAATTGAAATGTGTATGTGACAAGAGGTTTAAAAAAAATTGGGCAGCTACATGAACAACTTCTACTTGGTGCTAAGTCGTCTAAATGTTTTTCCTTAAAATGTTCTGCTTTGTTGGGATAGGGTTAGTGCTTCACAGTTTGTAACAATCTGACGGTGACTTAAACAGCTGGTGTAAAAATTTGCATCCTTTTTTTCCTGACATGTAGGCGTAACAAAGGCGTAGAGAAATATTGAATAACTAAATGATCATATTTGGTAGCTATTTTTCAAGACTATTTTCTTGAATGTATGACTTTTACAGCACTTGTTTGTGCGCTTTGTTGTATTTTGTAGCAATAAAAATTCACTGATTTTATGTCAATGTTGACAACTATTTTATATTAATAAAATGTCTCTAAAGTTATTAGTTGTTGTATTGTATTTCAGTATATATAACTGGCATAAATATAAGTGACAAGAAATGTGCTGTTTACATTTTTAGAAATCTGGTACCACATAATTTTGTATATTTTGAACTCTTTTTTTTTGTAAAAGTTGTGTGGAGGTGAGTGTGTTCTCCAAACGAAGTTCTGAGCGTTTAGAAAATACATTTAAGGTGTAGTAGCGGATTTATAGATTTTTTTTTTTCATGTGTTATCTGTAATTTTATGTTTTCGAGCCGAGACCAAAGCCGTCTAGAATAGACAAATTTCCTGAACGAAATATGAGCGGCGCCATCTTGGAAAATTTCTGCTTCGAACTTCCGGTTTAGAAAAAACCTCATGAGTTGCGGTCGAAGTTAGCAGTGTGTTGACAAAGTTAAAACTGCAAAATCAAGCCAGGGGAACTCACGGAATCTCCAAAAATAGATTCAGCACGTCGTAGATGAGACGTAGATGAGATTGTATTATTGTTCTTATCACTTCGTTGATCATTTGTGGACAAAATTATAACAACCGGTCAGCCTGGGTTGACGTGAGGTATGGATTGATACGCAGGCCACTTGAGTGACCAAAATGAGGTGAATTTACAAATTCTATTACATTTGCCGAATGCTGAAGGGCTAACACTGATTTTGCTTTTACAAGGAAATACTACAAGGTACAGTATGTAAACATAAACAAAAATACTATGTCATTATTTTTTATTGCCGACATTGATAGCAATAAAACATTTGGACAACATGATTCCATTTCTTTTATTTAAAACGTTTGGTGCATGTGCAAAACAGGTCAATAAATTACAATTTATAAAATTATTGTAAAGATAGCATATGACAATGTGATATCAGACAGCAGAGCTCCGGAGCCTCGCCAAATTTTCACCCGACATTACGGCCTCCAGAGGGACTTTGTCCTGCTGTCCTCGGTAATTCCAGCTCCAATAGGGTATTTGAAAGTTGCTTCCAGTAAAAAGCTCGTAGATGGATCTTGGGATTGAGCTGACAGTCCTCCGCAAGGCGAGCCACCGCCTCCAGCCCCAGCCTCTTGGCCGCCCCAGAGTAGAACGACGTAGTCTCGATTAGGCCTGAACGATACTGGAAAAAACTATTGTTGCGATTTTTTTTAGGTTTGCAATATATTGCGATATTAAAAAAAGATACAGTGCCTTGCAAAAGTATTCGGCCCCCTTGAACCTTGCAACCTTTCGCCACATTTCAGGCTTCAAACATAAAGATATAAAATTTTAATTTTTTGTCAAGAATCAACAACAAGTGGGACATAATCGTGAAGTGGAACAAATTTATTGGATAATTTAAACTTTTTTAACAAATAAAAAACTGAAAAGTGAGGCGTGCAATATTATTCGGCCACCTTGCGTTAATACTTTGTAGCGCCACCTTTTGCTCCAATTACAGCTGCAAGTCGCTTGGGGTATGTTTCTATCAGTTTTGCACATCGAGAGACTGACATTCTTGCCCATTCTTCCTTGCAAAACAGCTCGAGCTCAGTGAGGTTGGATGGAGAGTGTTTGTGAACAGCAGTCTTCAGCTCTTTCCACAGATTCTCAATAGGATTCAGGTCTGGACTTTGACTTGGCCATTCTAACACCTGGATACGTTTATTTTTGAACCATTCCATTGTAGATTTGGCTTTGTTTTGGATCATTGTCCTGTTGGAAGATAAACCTCCGTCCCAGTCTCAGGTCTTGTGCAGATACCAACAGGTTTTCTTCCAGAATGTTCCTGTATTTGGCTGCATCCATCTTCCCGTCAATTTTAACCATCTTCCCTGTCCCTGCTGAAGAAAAGCAGGCCCAAACCATGATGCTGCCACAACTATATTTGACAGTGGCGATGGTGTGTTCAGGGTGATGAGCTGCGTTGCTTTTACGCCAAACATATCATTTTGCATTGTGGCCAAAAAGTTCAATTTTGGTTTCATCTGACCAGAGCACCTTCTTCCACATGTTTGGTGTGTCTCCCAGGTGGCTTGTGGCAAACTTTAAACGAGACTTTTTATGGATATCTTTGAGAAATGGCTTTCTTCTTGCCACTCTTCCATAAAGGCCAGATTTGTGCAGTGTACGACTGATTGTTGTCCTATGGACAGACTCTCCCACCTCAGCTGTAGATCTCTGCAGTTCATCCAGAGTGATCATGGGCCTCTTGGCTGCATCTCTGATCAGTTTTTTCCTTGTTTGAGAAGAAAGTTTGGAAGGACGGCCGGGTCTTGGTAGATTTGCAGTGGTCTGATGCTCCTTCCATTTCAATATGATGGCTTGCACAGTGCTCCTTGAGATGTTTAAAGCTTGGGAAATCTTTTTGTATCCAAATCCAGCTTTAAACTTCTCCACAACAGTATCTCGGACCTGCCTGGTGTGTTCCTTGGTTTTCATAATGCTCTCTGCACTTTAAACAGAACCCTGAGACTATCACAGAGCAGGTGCATTTATACGGAGACTTGATTACACACAGGTGGATTCTATTTATCATCATCGGTCGTTTAGGACAACATTGGATCATTCAGAGATCCTCACTGAACTTCTGGAGTGAGTTTGCTGCACTGAAAGTAAAGGGGCCGAATAATATTGCACGCCCCACTTTTCAGTTTTTTATTTGTTAAAAAAGTTTAAATTATCCAATAAATGTTGTTCCACTTCACGATTGTGTCCCACTTGTTGTTTATTCTTGACAAAAAAATTAAATTTCATATCTTTATGTTTGAAGCCTGAAATGTGGCGAAAGGTTGCAAGATTCAAGGGGGCCGAATACTTTTGCAAGGCACTGTATACAGTATATATCTTTTTTAAAGAAATTTTCACTAGATGACTTGAATAGCTGTTTGGAAATACTTTGGATGACACAACGTGACCACAGTGTATTCATATAATACCGTTTCATTTGTGATTGATGAAGATTGCTGTATGAAGGGATCCAGGAAGCCATGTCTGCACAAAATAGATCATTTATTGAACACAATATTTTACACTTCAACAGCAGCAAATACATTAAATGACAAATAAAAGAGCAGGTGCATTAGTCCCCTAAGTTTTTAACAAAATATAACAATAAATACAAACTTCTGTAAAATAACAACAAAGTTGTAAACATATTTGAACAAAATATTAAATATAGCAAATAAAAGAGTTGTTCACAAACTATAACAATAAAGAAAAACCTCAGTAAAACAAGAAAGTTGTCAACATATTTGAACTTAAATATTAAATCTGACAAATAAAAGTGCAAGTGCATTAGTCCCCTGAGTTGTTTACACAAAACATAACAATATAAAACTGCAAAGCAGCAACAAAGTTGTAAAAATATTTAAACAAAAATATTAAGTATCAAAACTTTATGTGCAGCTGTACTATAGCTGACCTTAGGACATGGTTCTAGTAATCCATGTGCTTTGTTGACATGTCTTCAGCAAACTGTTTGCGGGCTTTCTTGTGTACCGTCTTCAGAAGAGGCTTCCTCCTGGGGTGACTGCCATGCACACCAATTTGATATAAAATACGGCGTATGGTCTGAGCACTAACAAGCTGACCCCCCACCTCTTCAATCTCTGCAGCAATGCTGACAGCACTCCTGTAACGAATCACATGACATTTTGGAGGGAAAATGACAAGCAGTACTCAATTTGGACATTTAGGGATGTACTGTACGTAGTTCCCATCAGGTGTACTCACTATTTTTGCCAGGGGTTTAGATATTAATGACTATTTTTTGAGTTATTTTGAGGGGAAAATAAATGAACTCCATTATATAAGTTGCACACAGACTACTTTTCATTGTGTCAAAGTGTCATTTTGTCAGTGTTGTCCCATGAAAAGATATACTTAAATATCTGCAGAAATGCAAGGGGTGACTCACTTTTGTGATACACTGTAATTGTGCCATCCCATAGCAAAGCAAAATTGAAGATGAGATCTTGTTCATGTCTTATTTAAATCTCTGAGGAATGAATCAGCAATAATCGAGAACAGAGTGGTTTTCTCGGTTTTCTCAAATTTGTCTCATGAGAAGTAAGTCTCATAGTGAGCATTACATGAGAAGGTCTTGAGAATAGTTCTACAGGCACGATTTTTCAATAAAGTCTCACAGTTGTCTCCTTTCAAGATCTCACCAAGAGACAACTATGAGTACTTGTGTCGATCTCAAATGCGTCTCAATTTTATCTCCTTACTTGGAGTCACGTTCTCAGTAATGTCTCAGTAAAAGATATGGATGAGCAAAGTGTTTTTATTTCGTCAACTTGCCTCAAAGCTGCCTCATTTACTGATCTCGTGGAGCAACCTTACATTGTGCCAGTCACAAATTTTTCTCAATTTGATCTCCTTCCAGTCTGCAATTGCTCATTTTGGGTTTTCAAGATTCTTTCATTGTAAAAAAGAGTTGTGTCTGCTCTGACATGTCCAATCACATCTTAATTCAGCTCATGCCAAAATCCGAGAAAATATTATAATTGGACAAATAAAAAAAATAACTTTCTGAAGTTGCTTTCCATTGATGTGTCGCGTCACATCGAGCACAGAGCATCTGAGCCCGTGCGTGGCTCAGTGGTAGAGCAGTTGTTCCCCAACTCAGAGGTTGTGAGTTCAACTCTCTGTCCTGATGAATTCATTTAAGTATCCTTGAGCAAGACACTGAACCCCTCGTTGTTGCGTCACTAGCAGGTAAGTGAGGATATAGTGTCTAAGTCAGTGGTCTCAAACCGGTCCTCAAAGGGCCGCAGGGGGTACTGGATTTCATTCCAACCAAACGAGACAAATACCTTTTCACCAATCTGGTTTCTTACAAGTGTAATCAGTTGATTGCAATCAGGTGCTGCTTATGTTAGTAGAAACCTCATTGGTTGAACTGTTTGTGCTGGATCTGTTGGAACAAAAACCAGGACCCACTGCGGCCCTTTGTGGAGTCGGTTTGAGACCGCTGGTCTAAGTGCTTTGAGTGCCTGAAAGGTGCTCTACAAGTGTAACTCCATTTTTAATTAAAATTCTCTTCTCAAATATTGCTCAAATCCGGCTTTCTCAAATCAATCTCCTTTGTCTCAATGATTTCTTTGCTCATTTTGACTCATCACTTGCTCCTAAGGGTACTCAGAAACAAATAAGCAGAGAATGAGATAAATTTGAGATGATCAAATTCGTCTCACGAGACGAGATTAAGCAACAGATGAGTAGCAAATTTTTGCTATGGGATGCTACACGTACTGATTAGCGAAAGGCTAGAATCAAATACAAAAGTTGGAGTAAATACTAAAGATCATCATAATTACAGTCATCATCGTAATAAGATAACAGAACATACCTTCCATAACAAAACTGTAACATGGCTACAAAAACACCCGGTCTTTGCTCGACATGAGCTTGGTTCCACATCTGCCTTCATGAACATGTTGTCCTTCCCTGTCGTGATGATGGCATATGGATGCAATATTTCCAAATCGTCTTTTTTTAAGGGATTTTGATGAGTAATGTTACTCCAGCTCCACTGTTGTTTTGGATGGAGAAATTCTAAAACGGAAGTTGCTGTCAGGCCCTGGGCTGGGCAAGTGTGTGGGTGTGTCTGTCATCCAATTACAGGCACAGCACCTGACAGGTGGAGCGACGGCAACTGCCAGCAAGCACCATCACCAGCCTACATAACGAGCCAGAGCTCCACCCCGTCGCTGGATTGTCTCTTTCAGTACACTGTTAAGGCTTTCTCGCGTTAGAATATTTCTGTGTGGACTCATCTGATCATCGACCTTTTGCTTTGTTCCAGGATCTCGTCTATGCCTCGTGTTTTTGGTACCTTTACCCAGACGCTCAATGCCACAGACTCAACAGCTCTGTTAACAATAAAGTGAATGAACTCAGAGCCTCACTATCTCACGTGCCTGTTTAAAGGTTCTCAGCCCACGACCGCAACAGTTGCTTGCAGACATAAGGACGTAAAGCGGAAGTACCTCGGAAACTTGTCTTTAGATATATATGGCGGAAAACACTCAGGTGACTTGAAATTCCGCTCTGAGACCCCCAATTTGGCCAACTTTCAAAATTGTCCGACATGCATGTGTGATACATCATTGGAAAGCCTAAAATCTCAATTTTCTGGGGGAAGAAAATTTTTGAACAGGAGTGCATTTAAAAAAATAATAATAAACTGTGAAACCCTAATTGGAGGTGAGAGGATGAAAGAGCAGAATTAGAGACGCCGTGACTTTAACGAGAAATTATCGCGTACTTATAGTTGTGGTCAAAAGTTTACATATACTTGTGAAGAACATAAAGTCATGGCTCTCTTGAGTTTCCAGTTATTTCTACAACTCTGATTTTTCTCTGATAGAGTGATTGGTACAGATACTTCTTTGTCACAAAAAACATTCATGAAGTTTGGTTCTTTTATGACTTTATTATGGGTGAACAGAAAAAAGTGATCAAATCTGCTGGGTCAAAAATATACATACAGCAGCGCTAATATTTGGTAACATGTCCCTTGGCCATTTTCACTTCAATTAGGCGCTTTTGGTAGCCATCCACAAGCTTCTGGCAAGCTTCTGGTTGAAGCTTTGACCACTCCTCTTGACAGAATTGGTGCAGTTCAGTTAAATTTGATAGCTTTCTGACATGGACTTGTTTCTTCAGCATTGTCCACAAGTTCTCAATGGGGTTTAAGTCAGGACTTTGGGAAGGCCATTCGAAAACCTTTATTCTAGCCTGATTTAGCCATTCCATTACCACTTTTGATGTGTGTTTGGGGTCATTGTCCTGTTGGAACACCCAACTGCGCCCAAGACCCAATCTTCGGGCTGATGACGTTAGGTTATCTTGAAGAATTTGAAGGTAATCCTCCTTCTTCATTATCCCATTTACTCTCTGTAAAGCACCAGTTCCGTTGGCAGCAAAACAGCCCCACAGCATAATACTACCACCACCGTGCTTGACGGTAGGCATGGTGTACTTGGGGTTAAAGGCCTCACCTTTTCTCCTCCAAACATATTGCTGGGCATTGTGGCCAAACAGCTCGATTTTTGTTTCGTCTGACCACAGAACTTTCCTCCAGAAGGTCTTATCTTTGTCCATGTGATCAGCAGCAAACTTCAGTCGAGCCTTAAGGTGCCGCTTTTGGAGCAAGGGCTTCCTTCTTGCACGGCAGCCTCTCAGTCCATGGAGATGCAAAACCTGTGACACCTGTGTTCCAGCAGCTTCTAATTCTTGGCAGATCTGCTTTTTGGTGATTCTTCATCCTCCTGACCAATTTTCTCTCAGCAGCAGGTGATAGCTTGCGTTTTCTTCCTGATCGTGGCAGTGACAAAACAGTGTCATGCACTTTATACTTACAAACAATTGTTTTCACTGTTGCTCTTGGGACCTGCAGCTGCTTTGAAATGGCTCCAAGTGACTTTCCTGATTTGTTCAAGTCAATGATTCGCTTTTTCAAATCCATGTATGTATATTTTTGACCCAGCAGATTTGATCACTTTTTCTGTTAACCCATAATAAAGTCATAAAAGAACCAAACGTCATAAATGTTTTTTGTGACAAAGAAGTATCTGTTCCAATCACTCTATCGGAAAAAAATCTGAGTTGTAGAAATAACTGGAAACTCAAGAGAGCCATGACATTATGTTCTTCACAAGTGAATGTAAACTTTTGACCACAACTGTACCTTGTTTCAATCCAAAAACTCCATGTAGCATGTATCACTGAGTGTCAAGACAGCTGTGAATGGCTACAGCTGGATTTTTGGGGGATATTATGGGTGAAACATGGTGGTAATATAACAAGGGTCGCGATGCAGAAATCGCAGACATCAAGGAGTGGTTGAGATTTTCTTTTTCATACTGTATATTTACCCTTTTAAACATTGTTTTTCAAATTTTCTTTGTTTGGATCGATTATTTATCATCTAACATATTGGAGAAAATGTGACAGTAAAAAAAAAAAAAAAAAAAGTGATAGTTATGAGGTAGATAGCCGTGACTTTTTTGCAGACACCATTTTTTTCATTGTGACTTAAGTTGTTTAAAAGTTTAAAATATGCGAGAGAATAATTTTTTAAAGTCGTTTTTTTCAAAAACAAAATATTACACATCGATTAATGATTCTAAGCTAAAAATGACAGACAAACAAAAACAAAACAACTTTAGTAAGGGGGAAGTGTAAATAAATTATAGAATTAAGATTTGTTATCAATGAAAAAATTATGTGTTCGCTGGCTGTCACTGACTAGCATTTGCGATTGCTACACAAAACTAACTAAATTACCCCCAAGAACGGTCAGAGACGTAGGACAACCAGAGGATATAATATATAAGAAAGACAGGGCTGGTGGTAAAGGATAGCTTGTTGAAACAGGAGAATGTTATTGTCAGTCGCACCGATAAGAAAGCTAAGGCTATGCTTAGGTCGGCTCATTTTTTTCCGTCTTTTTCAGCCTGCGACACTCAAGCCATCTCTTTAACTGAACATTTTTTTGTTTTTCCACATCTTTTCCGGTGAATTTGGCACCAGGGACATAATTTTCAGAGAGAATTGGTAGGTTTAGCTCTGTAAACATCTCCTTCGTACACGATTTCCATTCATTTCCTATTAGGGACAAATGGTGGTGTGACCCCCCCCCCCCCCTTAGCAACAGTAGCTAATGTCATGAATATTAATGAGCGGAAGTGACGCGTTGCTTGCGGTACGCCATTGAGGCTGATAGATGTTCAATCCATTTTGACTGGGAGAATTGTCAGCGATGAAATGCATTGGACGTCTACTGCCGTCATTGGCACTGAAATATGATCACGTGGACCAATCCCACCACTAGATGTCAGTGACTGTAGCCATTACTGGACAGTGAATAGTCATAGACTTCATTGCACTGAATGAACCCAACATGTTTGCTGTCCACTCAATTAGAAGCTTCTTGTAAATTGTGTGTTTGTGTGGTCGAAACCCTGTTGTGTGTGTGCCTTCTGAGAAACTCGTCCCCCCCCTCCTCCGCGTGAAAACTCCTGAACGGAGAGTCAAGACACCCGTGGAGTTCTTTGGCAACATACCGAGAAACACTGGGTTACACTGATTGAACACACGCTGAGTGCGAGCAACGAGTGTGCGAGGGACCAGCTGCAAACAAGTCAAGTCCTTGTCTCGCCATCCTTAATTGAGTTGTTGCAAAGCAGTACTCGTTAAAACAGTCGGAGTCTGAAGATCTGAAATAACGCACATTGGAAATCCTAATCCTTGTTTGACACGCGACTTCAGAATGTTAGTTTGAAACCTGTAGAGATATTTGTTCGCACATGTTTGGTCATTGTACTTGGTACATTCAATTTTAGATCATTTTGTACCGGATAAGAGCCACAGCTCTCAGCGTCTTCTCTGAAGCAAGGTCATGAACCGACATGACAGTTTTTCCAATGAAAGGGCTGGCACTAGTCTGCTGCCTGGTAGAACGACATATATAAACTGTATGTAAGCCCAGGCAAAAGGGGCACTTTGGGTAGGTAGGGGCAAAGGGGCAGGTGCTCAAGCACCCTCTGCACGTGCCAGGCCCTAAGCATAGCTGAAAACCCTAACCCTAGTTTGAACCCCTAGCGCAACCCTAGTTAAAAACTCTAATCTCGTCTGTAAAACCTTAACACTAGTTGCAAACCCTAACCTTACTGTACAAAACCTAGCTCTAGCTTGATGCCCTAATCATGGGTGAAAACCCTAACCCTAGTGTGAAACCCTGAATCTAGTTGGAAACAGTGGCGCCACCAGGGGGTGGCCATGGCCACCCCCATAAATTGGTTGGCCACCCCACTGGCCACCCCGCTTGCCAGTATATCGTTAGATTGTTGGAGCATCAGTTATGCATTTCATCCCAAATGAATGCATTTATTTTGTTTTGTTAAATGTAGGGCTGTCAAATCTATCGCATTAACGGGCAGTAATTAATTTTTAAAATTTAATCACGTGAAAATATTTATCACAATTAATGCATTCGCTGTACAACTCATTCACGCATTGCCGCACACAGTCTACAATGGCGCCGTTTTACTTCTATACAGAGATAAGAGGCAGTGTCAAGTGAATGGAGTAGATAAAAGCATTCATTGGGGCCGTGCTTTTAATTAGCAAAAGCTTTGTCATCTGTCCCAGAGCAAATATAAATATTGTGGGAAGCGACATGGGGAAGAATGACAAGAGTTGATCTTTTTCTTAACACCCTGTAGTGTATCCAACGCAGAGAAGATATAGCATTTGCAGCCACCACACACAGTTATGGTTGCACCACTTCCCATCATGCATTTGGGCAGAACAGTTAAGTCGCTACAGTATCATTTACTGAAAGCTCAACAAATACACTAGATGGCAATATTTAGTCACAATATACAAACTAACATTTATCTGTTTTTACAAGTCTTTCTATCTGTGGATCCCTTTCACAGAAATAATGTTAATAATGTTAATGCCATCTTGTGGATTATTGTTATAATAAACAAATACAGTACTTATGTACAGTATGTTGAATGTATATATCTGTCATATGGAGGTAGATCTGTGTCTTTATTATTCAATCAAAAAAAAAGTTGCTTCGATCAAATAAAAAGTTGCTTCGTCAAAATATATATTTTCAATCGAAGAAAACGTTGCTTCAATCAAATAAAATGTGTTTGAATGCAAAAATAAATTTGAAACTCAAAAAAATATATTTGAAAACTATTTTTCTTTGATTGAATTTTATTTTTTTGATTAAAGTCAAGTTTTTTTTTTGATTGAACCACCATTTTTGATTGAAGTCATGTAATTTTGCGTTTGGACCACATTTTGGCGAGGACATTTGTGTCTTTATTATTCAATCAAAAAATAAATTGCTTCAAACAAAAAAATATATATTTTCAAAAGAAAAATCACTTCAATCAAAATTTTTTTAAAAATCAATCGTAGAAAAAAAGGTTTGAATGTGAAAAAATATTTGAGACTCAGAAATTCGCATTTGAACACTTTATTTTTCATTCAAACTGTTTTCTTTGATTGAAGCAATCCTTTTTGTCTTTGTTTGATTTGTGTCAAAATCATTCAATCGCAAAAAAAGTTGCTTTAATCAAAACACTATTTTTAATCAAAGAAAAAAATCATTTGCAAAAACATTTTTTTTTTTTGAAAATATATTTTTTTATTTGATATATATATATATATATATATTGATAATGCCGACGTCACACGCCCTTACCGGTGCCCTATATTCGGCTTAGACTTTAGCAGACTCCGATGGCTGGATGGAGCCCTGGTGGCCATTATGCTTGCTTCATACTTTTATGTCATTGGCATAGTCACCTGCCACTCAAACACACCGGAACTAGCGTTGAAGTTGAATCTTTGTGTCAAAATGATTCAGTGGAAAAAAAGTGCCTTCAAAACTTTTTCCACTTCAAAAAAAAAAAAAGTGTGTTCAAAACTTTTTCCACTTTGAAAAAAAAAAGTTTAAAACTTTTTGCTTTTTAAAAAAAGTGACACTTCAATTAAAAAAATATATATTTCAAATAAAAAATATATTTAAAAAAAAAAAAGTTTTTGCAAATGATTTTTTTCTTTGATTAAAAATAGTTTTTTGATTAAAGCAACTTTTATTGCGATTGAATGATTTTGACACAAATGTCCTACCCCTAATATGGCTCAAAGACAAAAAGGATTGCTTCAATCAAAGAAAACAGTTTGAATGAAAAATAAAGTGTTCAAATGCGAATTTCTGAGTCTCAAATATTTTTTCACATTCAAACCTTTTTTTCTACGATTGATTTTTTAAAAAAAATGTTGATTGAAGTGATTTTTCTTTTGAAAATATATATTTTTTTGTTTGAAGCAATTTATTTTTTGATTGAATAATAAAGACACAAATGTCCTAGCCAAAATGTGGTCCAAACGCAAAATTACATGACTTCAATCAAAATGGTGTTTCAATCAAAAAAAACTTGACTTTATTCAAAAAAATAAAATTCAATCAAAGAAAAATAGTTTTCAAATATATTTTTTTGAGTTTCAAATTTATTTTTGCATTCAAACACATTTTTTTTGTTCGAAGTGACGTTTTCTACGATTGAAAATATATATTTTGATTGAAGCAACTTTTTATTTGATTGAAGCAACTTTTTTTTTGATTAAATAATAAAGACACAAATCTACCTCCATACTGTCTTGTGTCTTGTCTTTCCATTCCAACAATAATTTACAGAAAAATATGACATATTTTAGAGATGGTTTGAATTGCGATTAATTACGGTTAATTAATTTTTAAGCTGTGATTAACTCGATTAAAAATTTTAATCGTTTGACAACCCTAGTTAAATGTACACCTTAAGCCTAATATATACATAACACAATAAAACAGATTTTTTGTGGAACTCAAAATGTTGACTGGACAGTTACGGACTATGCACATTAAATCATTAGTAACATAAAATATTACACAATACTCCAAAGTATATCAGTAGCCGTGTCCTTAAGTCTTTCTGATAGTTTTCTCCTGACCTTTTTACTGCAATAATATAATGAAAACCTGAAATTATGGCTTTTAGTTTTGGCCACCCCAAGATTTTAAGTGGCCCCATCCGACCACCCCTATGAAAAATTTCTGGAGGCGCCACTGGTTGGAAAACGAAATCCTTGTTTAAAAGTATAAACCAACTGGTAGCCTGAAACCCTAGCTGCCAACCCTAACCCTAGCTGTAAACACTAACGCCAGTTAAAAACCCTAACCCTACAGTGGTATGAAAAAGTGTCTGAACCTTTTGGAATTTCTCACCTTTCTGCATAAAATCACCATCAAATGTGATCTAATCTTTGTCAAAATCCCACAGATGAAAAAAAAGTGTCTGCTTTAACTAAAATCACCCAAACATTTATAGGTTTTCATATTTTAATTAGGGTAGTATGCAAACAATGACAAACAGGGGAAAAATAAGTAAGTGAAGCATCACATTTAATATTTTGTGGCCCCCCTTTTGGTAGCAATAACCTCAACCAGAAGCTTCTGGTAGCTGCAGATCAGTCTGGCACATCGATCAGGACTAATCTTGGCCATTTTTCTCTACAAAACTGCTGTAGTTCAGAGAGATTCCTGAGATGTCTGACTCGAATCGCTGTCTTTAGGTCATGCCACAGTATCTCCATGGGGTTCAAGTCTGGTCTTTGACTTGGCTACTCCAGAAATTGTTTTTTGTTCTTCTGAAACCATTCTGAAATTGATTTACTTCTGTGTTTTGGATCATTGTCTTGTTGCAGCATCTGTCCTCTTTTTAGCTTCAACTGTCTGACAAACGGCCTCAGGTTTGTCTGCAAGACGTCCTGATGAACTTTTTAATTCATTCTTCCATGAATGATTGCAAGTTGTCCAGGCCCTAAAGGAGCAAAACAGCTCCAAATTATGATGCTTCCTCCACCGTGCTTCAGGGTGGATATGAGGTGTTGATGTTGGTGAGCTGTTCCATTTTTCCTCCACAGATGACGTTGTGTGGTACTCCCAAACAATTCAACTTTGGTTTCATCTCTCCACAAAATATTTTGCTAAAACCTCTGATGAGTGTCCATGTGCCTTTTTGTGAACATTAAACGAGCAACAATATTTTTTTTGGACAGCAGTGGCTTCCTCCGTCGAGTCCTCCCATGAACACCATTCTTGGTCACAGTTTTATATATAGCTGATGTGTGCACAGAAATATTGGACTTTGCCAGTGATTTCTGTAAGTCTTTAGCAGACACTCTAGGATTGTTTTTTTTTTTTACCAGAGTATTCTGCGCTGAACTGTTGGCGTCATCTTTGGTGGGCGGACACTCCTTGGGAGAGAAGCAACAGTGCCAAACTCTCTCCATATGGAGACAACTTCTCTGACTGTCCATTGATTAACATCCAGACTTTTAGAGACGGTTTTGAACCTTTCCCGGCTTAATACAGAACAATAATCCTCTATCGGTTTGTCCGGCGGTCAATGTCCAGCTGCTGCCCCGAAACGAGCCCTCTGCCCCCAGCAGGGGAACGACAACCTCTAACTTTTTCGCCGCCAGGCGAGTTGCCGTTCGGCGAAAACAGTCGACAACCCAGTCGCCATGTGAAATGATCCGGGCTAGCTATGTGTGATTTTCCGCTTCGAAGACTTTGAAACATCACTCGATTCTGGTTATCATGTAGGCTAGCTGTCACGCCTCTTGGTTTGTTTACATTCTCTGAAGCCTGGGAAGGGAAATGACATAAGCCAGACTTAGGTGGCATAAAATATCGTCAGTTTTGACTAGTGTTGCACCGATACCATTTTTTGGCCCCGATACCGATACCTGGCTGTGCAGTATTGGCCGATACCGATACCATACTGATACCACCCCGATTATATATATATATATATATATATACATATATATATATTTTTTTTCCCAAACAGCTACATAATTGGATGTGAAATCATTGCTATCAAGGCTTTGTCAGGCTGTTGCTTACCTTTGCAAAATAGGAAAAAGACTAGTACAAAGTATAATACTAGCCCAACAGTAAGAAAGTAAAAATAAGTTCATAATGATAAACTCTGAATGAACTGAGTAAACTTTTTTTAAACCTCTCAAATGCCAAACACTGCAACTTTCATGAAATTATTGTCACATTCTGCTGCTGGTTAGATTGTGTTTTGTTGCCGGGCTGTTAGTGGGGGCGTTCCTGACGTCGCACCTGAATCCAATGCGGGCTTATCAACGCAGCATTTAAGCACGGGTGAGCTCAGAGAAGGCTGCCGAGATATTTGCTTTGCTGATCGCCATTTGACATCTCGCACTATAGTCTCGCTACATTTGCTTGTTACGCCCCTGCATTGGGTTTTTTCTGTTAGTGTGCTGCACTCGTTTGTAACCTCTACCCTGTGCAGGTATTTGAGTGTTTTTATTTTGGCTTTTTTGGCTCGCTGCCTATCGTCTTAGTTAATCTTCGAGTTTTTAGTATTGAGCTCCGTCGACCTGCTGTCACGGACTCCTTTTGTTATTTCTACTATCCCGCGATCGCGTGGTATTTTTTGTTTGCAATCATTAAACCCTTGTACTTATCCCCCGCTTGTTGTCCGCTTCGAGGTCCAACCTTGTTTCCGCATTTGCGGATGCTCACAATTATAAGTAATAATAATTGACCACAGCATCCCGTCTCTCTATTAGCCTCGTTTTTTTTCGGGAGGCGGTGGGTCCCTTATTTCTATTTCTGAAAGGTGGCAACCCTACTTTGGAAACACTTCCCAAATTACTGTGGCATTTCTTTCATTAAAAGACAGTAAAAGTAAAGTAGACGAAGTGAACTGACCAGAGATAGTTGCTCAGGTGTTCGGCCAAACATCCTACACAATGCTCAGGGCGCTTGCGCATGCATTCACACGCATGTGCACATCGGTTGGAAGCGGCGAGTACTCACTATTTTTGTTTTTATTTAGTTATTTAGAACCTTTTCACAGCCTCAAAGATACTTTTTGCATGTATTACCCTCTCATACTTTTAACCATTGTGTTTTTTTGTGTTAGCTTTGAAGCAGTTGACCACATTAGTCGAGTAGCGTATTTAAACCGTCCTTATTTGATATAACTACATTTAAGTATTTTCTGCAGGCATTTTTTTAGTACGTTATTCCTATATGCATCTAAACAAAACAAGTTTAGAGCGCACGATAGTACTTTAGCTGTCAAATTCAACTAATGTAGACGTTTCGCCGATGTAGGATATTTTGGCAGAACACAGGTCCAGCGCCCTGCTTCCTCTGGATAGCAGTCCTGCTCTTGCAGGCTCAAACTCGTTGTGTTCGTTCGCGTTTCGTCTTCAAATGTTTTATCAGGTTTGATGTATTGAAACTGGCCGATTTAACTCCACATCTCCAAACTTCCAGGCCGCAAATCTTGCATGTAGCCATTGATTTTAATTGACGGGATTTCTATTTTGAAATATTTCCCGACCGCCGCCATGTCGGCCATGTCATTGGTCAGAAGTGGCTATTGGCCCGTTCTCATTGGTCTGGAGCAGGCCAATAGCGATAGCTGTTTGGTGTTCACGTGTCATCACACAACACAGAGACAAAGTGTAGTGAGCGCCAGGAGAAAAAAAAAAAGGCTGCGGTCAAATGTTATAATAATGGACCGGTAAATGGTATCGGCGCCGTCTTTGTTGGTACTCGCCGATACCGATACCACCATTTTGGCCGGATCGGCGCCCCCTGCCGATACTAGTATCGGTATCGGTGCATCTTTAGTTTTGACCATTATGGAGTAATTTTGCCATGTCGTCCTGAATAAATGCATTTTTATTATTTCATATTCCATTTAGCACAAGACTGTTATTTGTCATGACCATGCCATTTATTTAGCTATTGGGGAAAAATACTTGGATAAAAAGAATATCCTGTAAAATATTGGAGTAGAGAGACTGAAACAATGACATATTGCGGCTCCCTTTGTCGCGTTTTCCTCGTTCGTGAATCGTGAATCCGCTAAACCGGCAGATCAAAAGACTTTCTCGCTAGTTTCTTTGCCAAATTGTTGTATATAGTCGAATAGTCTCAAAATATGATTCCAATTCACATAATAATGCTATTTTAAAAAAAATTTCTCCTGTCGTACGCATTTTAAACCACTCATCAGTGATTGGGCACACATCGGTTTCAATTGCTCAAGTCTCCTTAGGCAGAGGGTTCACTTACTTATTTTTCCCCTTCTGTCATTGTTTGCATGGTATTCTCATTAAAATATGAAAACTTATGTTTGGTGGCTTTAGTTAAAGCAGGCAGTTTTTACATCTGTGTGATTTTGACAAATATCTGATCACATTTGATGGTGATTTTAAGCCACTGTACTTTGCCACCCATAGTTTTAAAAAAACAGTTTGAAATCATAAACTTGGAAATCATACCCTTACTTAGAAAACTTAACCCAAGTTGGAAACCCTAAACACTGCTCTAGTTCAAACCCTGAACCTAGTTTGAAACTTAACTATAGTTGGAAACTCGAACCTAGAGAAAAACAGTATTTATATTTACATACATATATATGTAGCAATATGAAATATTTGTAAATATGTACGAGGTCATCATGACACAACAACAGACCACACCGACATTGATGTTCATTTTTATTGAGATCAAACGAGTGTTTTCACATCAGGCAATAAAGTGCACTTTTAGTTGACAGCTAATGACGCCTCCGTCATCATCGAGATGCAAGCCGCCTTCGGGTGGCGCTCTTGTGGCCACGTCACAGTAGTCAACAAAAGGGGTGTGGGTGTCATGAATGGAAGCTCTTTCTCAACGAATCACACGGCAAGACAGTTTGTTACCGGGTGGGAAAGACAGCACAGTTATACGCTTATTTTAAAAAAATAATGTCGCTGTTTTCTATAGACTAGACCATTTATGTACATGTTTACAAAGAGCACATGGACATTTCATTATGACGAGGAGTACAACAGTTTGGCACAATGTGGAGAAAACTTGAGATGTTGAAATGCTCGTTTTGTGGGAGAAATTTTCAATTAACATGATGATAGGAAAATATAACATAAAAAACTTTTATGCCAATGTGGGAATGATTAAGTATTACCAAATGCAAAAAAATAAAAACAACCAAAAATCGCTAAAATTTAAAATTTTTGCCATTGACAGCGAGACACATCCAATCCATTTTAAGTGGAAGTCGCTGGACGTCCATCGCCCTTTAATGGCAAGCAAAGTCCCACCAAGTTGGATGTTTGATTTATTCACACACACAAAAATAGTGTTCAATCGCTAAAAAACCCAAACACATAAGTCCTGCTAGTGTCTTGCGGTTAGTGCTACAATAACAGAAATAAATAAGTTGAATAAATAATAAAATCTACAGAACATGTAAATGTGTGTCATCTGATTCTGTAGTTAGGTAGTTTGCCAAAATTATAATATGAAAATATGACTTTAAACCCCTTCAAAAATGCATAGGATTTGAGAGGAATGTCAACTTTTGACAGTACGTTGTTTTGAATAAAGTGCGGTCAGATGCAGGTGAAGTCAGTTAAAAATTAAGGTTGGGGTGGTTGACAAACATGGATAGGGGAAAAAGGAGGTGGGGTGGGGCGGGGTCACTCTCTGGACTGGTAAAAGAGGATGTATCCCGATTCAGAGTTCTTGGAGATGTCTGACGTAAGTCCGTAAAACTCCTCGATGGCGTGGGCGTCGATTTTCTGAGGGAAGAGAGAAGACCGATGAGCCAAACATGGCCAGCGAACAAAGGCGTACGCGGGTGTGACGCACCTCCACGATGTCATCGTCGAACAGCAGCCAGAAGCCATGACTCTTCACGATGGTGATGTAATGCCCTCGGTTTGGACCGCTGAGTAAACATAAACAAGTGTTCAGTTTCAGGCCTGAGGTATGATCTCATTACAGTATGGCCGACTTTAACTACTGTACGTTTTTTGATGCTATAATGCTGTTATATGAGCTTGGAACCTTTTGCCATGACGACAAAAATGAGGTAGAGGGGACCTCATTCACCACTATTTAGAAATATTACGCAAATATAATAATTAGAGATGTCCGATCACGTCATTTTCAAAGTATCGGAATCGGCAAAAAAATATCGGCCATGCCTTTTTTAAACATATATATATATATATATATATATATATATATATATATATATATATATATATATATATATATATATATATATATATTTTTTTAAATAAATCGTTTTCTAATTGTATTTAACGTTACAGACATAATATGTTTCACTCTTCCAGAGTCTTTAGTTTAGGCTTAGGGTAGGGTTATCAAATTTATCCTAATAACGGCGGTAATTAATTTTTTAAAAAATGTATCACGTTAAAATATTTAACGCAATTAATGCATGCGCTGCACGACCCTCTCACGCATTGTCGTGCTCAATCTGTAATGGCGCCGTTTTACCTATATAGAGAGATAAAAGGCAGCGTAAAATGAGTAGAGTGAATTTTGGCAGCCTTTGGAGCCTTTTTTTAATTGGCTAAAACCTTACAATCCCTCTCCCTACGATTAGAAATATCATGGGAAGCAATGTGGGGAAGCAAGGTAGCAATTGATCTTTATCTTAATACCTTATTTTATTTGCCAACGCAGAGAAGTTATATCAATTGGTAGCACTACGCACAGTCATGGTTCCACTTCCCATAATGCATTTGGGCATGACTACAGTATCATTTACTGAAAGCTCAACAAATACACTAGATGGCAATATTTAGTCACAATATACAAAGTCACAAGTCTTTCTATCCGTAGATCCCTCTCACAGAAAGAATGTTAATAATGTAAATGCCATCTTGAGGATTTATTGTCATACTAAACAAATACAGTACTTATGTACTGTATGTTGAATGTATATATTTGTCCGAGTTTTATTCATTTTTTTCTTAATGCATTGCCAAAATGTATATGATCAGGAAAAATTATCGAAATGATTGGAATTGAATCGGGAGCAAAAAAAAGCAATCGGATCGGGAAATATCGGGATCGGCAGATACTCAAATTAAATCGATTGGGATCGGATCGAAAGCAAAAAAACATGAGCGGAACAACCCTAATAATAATTAAATACAGTTATGAGCCTAGTTCAAACTTTAATACCATTATGAGCTTAGCCTGAATTTCTATAATGCAATTATGAGTATAATTGTATATAATGGTACCTCTACATACGAGTTTAATTCGTTTCAGGACCTTGTTTGTAATTCGAAATGGTTGTATGTCGAGCAGGATTATCCCATAAAAATACATTATAATTCCATTAATTCGTTCCACAGCTCGAAAACCTACACTAAATCATTAAATACTGCTGGTACTATTGCAAATGGCAATTACACATAGCAAAACAAATAAATTATAAATAAAAATCGGATTAATATAATAGTAATTCCTGTAATAAGGTAGCGAATCGAGTTCTTATGAGGAGGATGTGTTTTACGTACTGTACCTGAACGCACCGCGTGGCTGACTTGACAGTGGTTACCACAATATTAACTGTAACATCAATTTATAAAGACTGGCGAACGGAGGTCGGGAAGGACCATCGAGATCGCAGACATCCTATGGCCGTATTATCGAGCCAGTTCACGGACGCACACGTCACGCTCATATTTTTCGATTATTTCCATCTTCTTTTCAATTGGAAGTGTCACCCTTTTCCTTTTTTCACCACCAGCACAGACCTTCTTGGAGCCCATGTTGTTTCTCATAAGAAAATCCGCCATGCGTCCGTCTCTCGAGAAAACAAAGAACTGCGGCGCTGTCATAAATCGTCGTATTTCGAGCATGTCATCGGATGTCGAAAAGATCGTGTGTCGAAGCGATCGTAGGTTGAGGTGCCAATAGTACAACAATAGTACGTTTTGGTCCACCTTTTCAAATTTTTGCCAGTTAAAACGTTACGATTTGAAGACTGGAAATCGGTGACCAGTCCACGACCGTGTTGTGCATTCTTCTTCTAGGCCTTCAAGAGTATGACGTGCGTTGACATAATTAATAGCTTGTATAAAGACATGGATTCGTTCTCTCGTCCCGACAGTGCAATTTTGCATTGGACAAGTCAAAAGTGACTTGAACACCTCGAGGGAAATTTAAATGGTGAGGAAGAAAAGTTGGCGGAGTCTTAAACGGAGGGAGGGACACAAAAAATGACAAAAAAGGAATTCTCGAAAATTGGGTGAGGCATCCTAATTGGCTTCAATACCAGGAGTGAAGCTTAAATACAGTTTCCTGTTTTTGCCTAGTTGTGATACATACAGTGCCTTGCAAAAGTATTCCCTTGAACCTTGCAACCTTTCGCCACATTTCAGGCTTCAAACATAAAGATATAAAATTTTAATTTTTTGTCAAGAATCAACAACAAGTGGGACACAATCGTGAAGTGGAACAAAATTTATTGGATAATTTAAACTTTTTTAACAAATAAAAAACTGAAAAGTGGGGCGTGCAATATTATTCGCCCCCCTTGCGTTAATACTTTGTAGCGCCACCTTTTGCTCCAATTACAGCTGCAAGTCGCTTGGGGTATGTTTCTATCAGTTTTGCACATCGACAGACTGACATTCTTGCCCATTCTTCCTTGCAAAACAGGTCGAGCTCAGTGAGGTTGGATGGAGAGTGTTTGTGAACAGCAGTCTTCAGCCCTTTCCACAGATTCTCGATTGGATTCAGGTCTGGACTTTGACTTGGCCATTCTAACACCTGGATACGTTTATTTTTGAACCATTCCATTGTAGATTTGGCTTTATGTTTTGGATCATTGTCCTGTTGGAAGATAAATCTCCGTCCCAGTCTCAGGTCTTGTGCGGATACCAACAGGTTTTCTTCCAGAATGTTCCTGTATTTGGCTGCATCCATCTTCCCGTCAATTTTAACCATCTTCCCTGTCCCTGCTGAAGAAAAGCAGGCCCAAACCATGATGCTGCCACCACCATGTTTGACAGTGGGGATGGTGTGTTCAGGGTGATGAGCTGTGTTGCTTTTACGCCAAACATATCGTTTTGCATTGTGGCCAAAAAGTTCAATTTTGGTTTCATCTGACTAGAGCACCTTCTTCCACATGTTTGGTGTGTCTCCCAGGTGGCTTGTGGCAAACTTTAAACGAGACTTTCTATGGATATCTTTGAGAAATGGCTTTCTTCTTGCCACTCTTCCATAAAGGCCAGATTTGTGCAGTGTACGACTGATTGTTGTCCTATGGACAGACTCTCCCACCTCAGCTGTAGATCTCTGCAGTTCATCCAGAGTGATCATGGGCCTCTTGGCTGCATCTCTGATCAGTTATCTCCTTGTTTGAGAAGAAAGTTTGGAAGGACGGCCGGGTCTTGGTAGATTTGCAGTGGTCTGATGCTCCTTCCATTTCAATATGATTGCTTGCACAGTGCTCCTTGAGATGTTTAAATTTGGGAAATCTTTTTGTATCCAAATCCGACTTTAAACTTCTCCACAACAGTATCTCGGACCTGCCTGGTGTGTTCCTTGGTTTTCATAATGCTCTCTGCACTTTAAACAGAACCCTGAGACTATCACAGAGCAGGTGCATTTATACGGAGACTTGATTACACACATTTGGATTCTATTTATCATCATCGGTCATTTAGGACAACATTGGATCATTCAGAGATCCTCACTGAACTTCTGGAGTGAGTTTGCTGCACTGAAAGTAAAGGGGCCGAATAATATTGCACGCCCCACTTTTCAGTTTTTTATTTGTTAAAAAAGTTTAAATTATCCAATAAATGTTGTTCCACTTCACAATTGTGTCCCACTTGTTGTTGATTCTTGACAAAAAAATTAAATTTCATATCTTTATGTTTGAAGCCTGAAATGTGGCGAAAGGTTGCAAGATTCAAGGGGGCCGAATACTTTTGCAAGGCACTGTATTTATGATAATAATCGAAGCCTAATTCTTCTGTTTACTGAACGTCTTTTATTTTGAAATTTGCCCTTACTCCCTGTTACACTTTTATTTTGGTGTATTTCCTGTTCCGTGTGTAACTTCAAGGCGGGCCAAAAGGAGTGACAGCAAACTATGTAAGTTTTGATCTAGTCTTGCGGAAAAGCTCTTACGGTGATCCTGGTGATCGTTTTATTTTCCAAGGTGAACGGCTTTATTTTCTTATGGTTCAAGGGAATGGTTTTGCAATGTTTGACAATAAAAGACACCAAATCATCAGTCAAGTCTCACCCTTATTCGGAGCGGGTCCGCTACATACTGTATTATTCCCGTCTGAGCTGCCCAGTATGAAGCGAAACATGATGAATTATGATAAACTTAGCCTAAGCTCATAATCAAATAATAATGTGAGACCAGCTCATCATCGTATTATAGATTTGCTTGAAGTGTTGGGAATACTGGGGTGAAAACCTCTCCTCTTGCACCACAATAATAATAAATGGGGTCCATGCCAAAATGGCGGTACCTTTTTGCTCATATCCCCGCTATGATATTTCCAGACGGAGTGTACGTCACCTGCCGCAGTGGACTACCACAGCCACAAGGTCATACATGCGATCCAGGTTGACCGCGTCGCCTGATGTATTGAAGAGGCGGAGCTCCAGAGGGAAGACCACGCGATAGGACAGCTTGGTATAACGGTGCAACTGCTCCATGTACTTGAAGCGCTTCAAGTGCAGTGCCAGTATCATGGGAAGCTTCTTTACGCACATCCTACAACAAAGACATGCAGGTTGATGTCGGTTAACTCATTGGCTGCCGTTGACGGCCGGAGACGTCCAATCCACTTGAACTGGGGCGGAAACTTTCAATGAATTGGACATCTATCATCATTAATGACATCAAAAGAGTTCAAATAACTGCTACAAACTGACCGCTTCTGCGCTTCCTGCTTGCTGCAGCACATCTCGCAGTAGTACTTGTACTCGCTGCACAGTGTCTCTGTGTTGCTGAAGTCCCTGCGGAGTGACGCGCCCGTTATTCAATCTGACCTACTTTTCCATATCGGAAAAGAAAGGCTACCTGAGACAGTGCGTTATGGATGTGTTCTGCTCCACGTCCACGGAAAGATCGAGGAAATCCTCATCTTTGCTGCTTACCTATTGAAACATGACTAGTTCAGCTTGAATGTGGGGGAAAAGGGCAACAAATTGGATTTCTTTTAAGTATCATCTCTTAATAGTTGACTAATATTTTAAATACTAATATAATGTATTAACCAATTAATGCAAAAGTGGTGAATGGATAATAAGTTTTGTAAAACGACTAAAATTATTCACTCGGATATTTTAAACTTTTAAACAAATTACGTCACAATGAAAAAAGTAGTGTCTGTAAATAGGTCAAGGATAGCTACCTCATAAATGTTGCTTAATTGTATTTTTTTTTTGTTACTATCGTGTTTTCCCTGATATTTTAGATGATAACTAATTGATCCAAACGAAGACAAAAAAACATTTATAAGGGTAAATATTTGAAAAAAGAAAATCTCGACCACTCCTTGATCTCAGCAATTTCTGCATTGCGACCCTTGTTATATTCAGGGGTGAAAGTGGGCCAGAACGGTCAGGAACGCAGTTCCGGTATAAGATTCAGGGCCAGAACGCAGTTCCGGTATAAGATTCAGGGCCGGAATGCTGTTCCAGTACACTGTATTTTGATTCTGAAAATATGACGGCAAACGTCAAAACGCTATTATCAGGGAATGCGCGGGAAGGCAGGTTGTGTGGACCCAAAAGCAGTGAAACAAAAATGCAAGGCAGGAGGCAGTGAACTCAAAAAAAAAAAAAAACGTTTTAATAATAACTAACAAAAATCACAAAGTTTAAACAAAAGGACTATGGATCAACAAAACTTACGTAAACGGATGGACAGGTACGCGAGGGCTTGGACGGGTCTTGACTTTGGCAAGGACAGACATAGACAATGACGCAACAAGGAGTGACAAGAAACTGGGTCATTATATACGCAGACAAGGGGTAACGAGACGAGGAACAGCTGGGTAACACAGGTGGATGCAGATTGCAGGATACACTGGGAAAACACACACAGGTGAGAGCAATGGGTAATCACAGGGACAAGTCACACTAGGAGAAACCAAACACAAAACCTAACAGCTATGTAAAAAAAAAAAAACAATTTAAGCTGCCACACATGCATTTCATCTCCAAGAAGAAAACAATTTACTAGGGCTGCAGCCATCGATTATTTTAGCAGTCGATTAATCGATGAACTAGTTAGTTCGAATAATCGAATACGGAACATGAAAAATTAAAATACCTGAGCTGAGCCTCAAACAGTACCTCAAAAATTAGAGCCGTCCCGATTAGTCGACGTTGTCGACGTCATCGATGACGTAAATGCGTCGACGGGCAAAACATACCGTCGACGGATAATGACGGGTTAAAAAAATTACATGCAGATAAAGTTTAGAATGGAGGGCGCTCGCGATGCAAGCGGTTGTTACCGGCACCACCAAGGAGGCTGCTGTTATTATCAATGTGACCGGCATTGTCAGATTGAGCGGAGAGAAAGAAAGTGGGCGAGCGAGAGAGAGGGAGGGAACGAGATCCGTGAGAGTTTGAAAAGTGCGCGGGCAGCGCGGAGTTAAGTGGCTGCATCCATCACGTTTTTGTTTTGGTCAATAAAAGTATCCATAAAAAGCCATCCGATGCCTCTCTGTGTTTTTATGCACGCCGCCGCCTTCCAGAGGAGGAAATCGGACGAACCGACGACAAAGAGTCAAGTGAATCGCCAGTTCCCTCCTCACTGCGGCGAGCAGTTGAAAACACCGCCAATTACCAAGAAGGGCAGAATTGGTAACACGGTGAAAGAGGCATAAAGCCAAAAAAGTGGACCAAACTAGCCAGAGCCTGAAATTATTTCAAGGAAAATATGGAGGGTGCCACCACTGTGTGTACTCTTTGCTAAGCTGAGCTCGCATACCACGGTAGAACGGCTATGAACGAACACTTGACGCTCCATCACCCAGGTGTATTTCGGAAGACAACAGGAAACAACAAGCTAGCGGATTGTAAGTCCATACAACTTTCTAACGATTTTTTAAAAAAAATTGAAGTTGCCTTTATGTGCGTCGTACCAATGTGCATTTTTATTTAATAAAACAAACAAACAAACAAACAAACAAACAAACAAACAAACAAAAAATATATATATATATATATAAATGGTTTTATATAATATTTTATTATTAATAAATGTATTAGGATCATGGAAGGTCCCACTTGAGGGAAAAATATACATATCCTGTATATATATATAATATAATAAAAATATATATGGAAACACAGCACTGGCCTGCTTACTGTAATCCATGACTGCACAAATGTTAGTTACTTTATATTATAAAGTATTATTGTATTATTGTGTATTGTAGTATTCTATAAAATTAATACTATATATTTAATTTTTGTTACTATGACTATGTGTGCCTTTCATTCAAAATAATTTTGGTAATATTTCAGTGTGCCCTCTGCTTTATCTATTTTTAGGTTAAAACAAACAAAAGTTGAACAGTTTTCCCCTCCCCCAAAAATGCGGAATGCACACCAGAAAGAGCATCTGAACTCACACAAAGTATTCTGGAAATGATTGTCCGGGACATTGCAATTCATTTTAACATTTAGAACAATATAAACAATGACATACCGCAAAAAGAGTAAGAATTGTTTTGACTCCGGTTAAAAAGGTGAAGTCACAGTGTTTCCGTTTACATTTTTTTGCACCAGTTAATGCCAGCAGCATTTGACCTCATTGTTTGTGATTTATTATTGATTTGTTATTTATTTATTATTATTATTAAATTAATAAAGAATTTAGGTGTTCCAAAATTGTTTTTTGTGAATAAATAAGCTTTAACAAAAATTTCATTATTAAATTAGTAAAAAAAAAAAAATTAGATTAGTCGACTAATCGTAAAAATAGTCGGCTGACTAATCGGGAGGAAATTAGTCGTTTGGGACAGCCCTTAAAAAAAAATCATTAAAAAAAAAAAAAAAAAAAAAAAAAAAAAAGAATCTATGTACAACAAAAGAACAATTGGCTAACTTACATAGCAAAAGTCTACTAGCTTAAATGCTATAAAATGCTAACTTTTTATTTTTTATTTTTACAATGCTCTTAAATGGTTCAGAGACATATTCCCACTAAAACAGCAAAATATACCTATAAACTAAATTATGAATGCATAAAAATCATTAGCTCAAACAAATACTTAGCTTACGTTGGTCTGAACAGGGAGCAGTTGGATTCAGCCATGTGAAATGAGGCAGAACAGAGGGCAGTGTATCCACCCTAATCAATAAAACTAAATGCTAACACTCTCAAAATAAACCATTACAACGCCACTTTAAGTAAACGAATACTCAAAGCAACAAAATTTAATTCGAATATTTTTTTCTCATCCAATACTCGAGTAAATCGATTAATCGTTGCAGCACTAGTTTTGATTGGCATACAGTTTGTTTAATCAGAAGTCAATTCTGTCCAAAGCAGCCTGATTCCCCTCAAGAATGATGGGAAACAAAAAACGCTCATTGTCAACTATTAATATAAATATTCTTGTAAGTTAATTTTATTGCTGACACTGCGTTTCAGGGTCATCAACATGTTGTGCCCCCCTGCCCCAAAAATCAAACTCCGCCTATGAACTGTGCTAAAACAGTTTTCCTTGCATTTCAGTAGTTTAAGAAGTATGACCCCCCTCCACCCAAAAAAAAAAAAAAAAAAAAGAAAAAAGAAAAAAAAAATCTGGCTCCGTGGTGACCTTCACGTCGGGGAGTTCCGGCAAGAATTTCTAGCCACTTTCACCTCTGGTTATATTACCGAGTTTCATCCATAAAATCCCCAAAAAGTCCAGGTGTGGCCATTCACAGCTGTGTCATGACACTCGGTGAGACATGCTACACTGAGTTTTTGGATTGAAACAAGATAAGTACGCGATAACCTCGAGTAAGGGTTTAGGGGTTTTAAATTATTATTATTATTATTTTTTTTAAATGCCCTTCTGTTCAAAATGTTTCTTCCCCCAGAAAATTGAGATTTTAAGCCTTCCAATGATGCGTCACACATGCATATAGGACAACAAGTCAAGTCACCTGAGTGTTTTCCGCCATATACTACTACATAAAAGTTTTTCGAGGTTTATCACCTATTGCGGCGGGTTCTGGTCCCCATTAACCGTGAAAAACGAGGAATCACTGTATATATTAAATGACTGAATTTATTAAAAATGTATATTTTTAAATTTGAATAAATACATTATAAAAAATATATCCTTAATTTTTAAACTGACTGAAAATGTTAGTTTGAAAAATACATTATTAATACATTATTTAAACAAATTCATATGTAAAATAGCAGATTTGACTAATATTTGGAATTTGTGTTTATTTAAAATGGTTAATTTTAACAATATTTTCTATTTTCTCACCACAAATAATTTATCAATTATCGAATTGAGCTTTGCATACAAAGTGATTTTAAAATCAATTTTTTATTACATGTAAAAACGCTGTGCTGTTTCCAGGAAATCTACCACAATTCTTGAAGAATAAATAAAGAAAAAAGCCATACTTTACCGTCTCGCAGTTGAGGCAGCGCGTCTCGTTGGTCAGCGTGCCTTGGAAGATGTCGTGCACCCACGTGGGCTCCGTCTTATTTTCAGTCACTGCGGCTGTCTCGGCCTCGACGGGGGCGCCGTTGTTCTTCAGGCGCCCGTTCTGCTTCTCCTGCTTCTTCTCCTCCTGTAGAATATCAGCCACCGTGTTCAGCAGATAGTTGAGGAACTCGTGCGCATCCTGCTGCATGTAGTTGTCAAACAGGTCTGCAGCAACATGAAAAGCGCCACAGTTATTAGGGAGGAGTTTCTCCAACCCCGCCGGGAGCGTCTTTTCACCATTTTCCTTGCGCAGGCGCGAAATGAACTTCTTGGGCGGGATGACACCCACTTTCTTCTTCTGTGTGGCGATGGAGTGGAAGAGGTCGGCCAGGCACGTGAGCAGGTTCTCTTTCTTCTTCTGCTGGGCCTTGTAGGCCAGCACGTTCTCGCGGAACGGCCGGCAGAAGTAGAGCGCCTGCAGCACCGAGTTGCAGTAGCATGTGTTGCCGAACTGAAAAAGCAAAAACAAACAAAAAACATGGATGTTACATTCGGGAACAGCAGTAATAGCTTCTGGGTCAATTTGACCTTGAGCATATTTATTCAGGCAAATTGTTTCTCTCATTAGGAACTCCATTACCATTTGGTTCCATATTACACAAATTATGCTTAAGTAGTTTCAAGAGGTCAAATTGGAGACCTCAAACTCTCCTTGTTTTTCTGTTCTCAGGAACAGCAATTATATTCCTGGATCAAATTATGCACATCTCAGGATCCTGTTTAATCCATATTTACCAAGTCACAAATCATTAACTTCAGGCACAGGGACAAAATAAAAGGATCAACTTGACACAGGACGTGTTTATCACTCCAAATTGTTTATATCTCAAAGTTACCTCAATCACAAATGCTTGAAATCTTATTTTTGTCCAGAACCTCTCACAGATGGTGGCTTCATTAAAGTAAGATTTTTAAGACCTTTTCTCATGTTTAAAAGAGATCTACAACTTTATCTTTAAGTTGAAGCAATTACAAGCCGCACGTGTCTTTATTGCTTAAAGTTTGGCATAATGTCAGGATTTTGTGATTTTTCTAGGAACTGTTTTTCAACAAAGAGTGTCAACACTAACTGTGCTTCTCATGTTAAGAACATTATTTCCAGCACAGTGGAGCGAAAAAAGGAATTAGGAATGATTTAGGGGTTTTGGAATGGCGAAGATGGTTTGTGATCCTAATGTTAGGATACGCAAAACATAAAGGATTAGAAATATGGAGAACGTACATTTTTAGTTTAACCTTTTATAGGACAAGTGACTGTTTTCGGTACATTAAAAAAAAACAAAAACAAAAGAACTTAACCCCCTCAAGACCTGGCGTCCACATATTTGGACATAACTATTTGACCTAAAATGTGAAGTCCACATACAATGGTATGAAAAAAGTATCTGAACCTTTTGGAATTTCTTACATTTTTGCATAAAATCCCCATCAAATGTGATCTTTGTCAAAATCACACGGATTTAAAAACAATGTATGCTTTAGCTAAACCACCCAAACATTTATAGGTTTTCATAATTTAATGAGGATAGCATGCAAACAATGACTGAAGTGGGGAAAAATAAGTGTGTGAACCCTCTGCCTAAGGAGACTTAAAGAGCATATGACACCAGAAAAAAAGTCTTAAATGGCATTATTATGTGAATTAGAATCATATTTTGAGACGATTCGACTATATACAACAATTTAGCAAAGCGCAGATGACGAGAAATTAGTCTTTTAATCTGCCGGTTAGCCACGCCTACCATTATAGGGCTTTAGCGTCCCCAACAGGTGGATGACGTCAGCGGTAGACTAGGCTCATCGGTTTTACTATTCAGCCCATTGAGGGGGAATTGTTCAGAACGAGGAAAACGCGACGAAGAGAGCTGCAAAATGTCATTGTTTCAGTCTCTCTACTCCCAATATTTTTACAGGATATTCTTTTTATCCAAGTATTTTTCCCCAATAGCTATATAAATGGCTTGAGAAGGACCAGTCAGCCCGTCGAGGGGGAACTATTCACAATGAGGAAAACGCGACGAAAAGAGTGGCAAAATGTCATTGTTTCTGTCTCTTTACTTCAATATTTTTACAGGATATTCTTTTTACCCAAGTACTTTCCCCAAATGCTAAATAAATGGCATGGTCATGACAAATAACAATCTTGTGCTAAACGGAATATAAATTAATAAAAATCCATTTATTCAAGACGAAATGGCAAAATTACTCCATAATGGTCAAAACAGTCGACTTCACCTTTACTGTCACACCTCCTGAACGATATTTTATGACACCTAAATCGGACATATGTAATTTCCCTTCCCCGGCTTCGGAGAATGTAAACAGACCAGAAGGAGTGACAGCTAGCCGACATGCTAACCCGAACCGAGGGATGTTTCAAAGTCTTCGAAGTGGAAAATCACACATAACTAGCCTGGATTATTTGACATGACGACCCGGTTGTCGAGTTTCTTTGCGGATCGGCAAACCGCCCGGCGGAGAGCAATTTACAGTTCGTTCCCTGGAGGAGGGTGGCTGGAGTTGTTGTGTAGCTAACGCGCTAACAGCTAACTGCTAATGAGCATGAGGATAGCTTTTTACATGCCTATCAATGATCAAACGTAAGTAGTCCTTTATTTAAAGGAATTTTATAGTGTTTACTTTGTAATCACTGTATTCGTATTTGACATAATACAAAACAAGATGTTTACTCACTTCCTTGTAAGTCCAATGGTCCCACAGTAAATATCCACGGTGAATGGGAACCTTTTGAAACTCCAAAAAGGCGCATACGCCTCTCCCGCATACAGAATGATTTTTCTGCAGCCGTTTGGCTGGCGTGATGCAAAAAATAAAAGTATTAATCCGCAAAATCAGCTGAATCCTTCGTCCTCATACACAACAGTACACTGTATAGTGAAGAGAACGTCTTCTACCGTACACGTCACAGCGCCCTCCTCCTCAATGCAAGACCGAAGCCGGAAGTCACTCATTTTCATGGCGCGGGATTCAAAAAACTAAATAAATATAGGGATCGCTTCCACACACATCCAAGCGGTCCATATCATTCAGGGGCATAAAATACCGCGTGTATTATGAAATAAACATGCTTTTTTGTTTCACAGGCACTTTAAAGAGCAATTGAAACCAATTTTTACCAAACAATTTAAGACAGGTGTATGCCCAATTACTGATGAGTGGTTTAAAGCTGCCCTGCCCACTATAAAACATACACCTGGTAAGAATTGTCTTGATGTGATGTGCATTGTGTGATGTGCACCATGTAGGCATGTGCCAGTTACTGGTTTCATGGTTTACCGTGGTGTGAAAACGTCGCAGTTTCAAAACCACTAAAATTTTCCGTCATACCAAAGTGTGGTATTTGCTATTTTTAATGTGCAAAAAAATGCAGACATAAGTGGCTTGGCGCGTCAGCGCTCACCCCTTCCCCCGTTTGTTGCTGTGTGTGAAAGTGATGCTATTCTGCTAAACAGCCAGCGACCCAAAAAACAAACACTCCAAACACAAGGCGTACTTTTCTTCATTTTATTGAGCTCTTAATTCGTGTTAAGTGAAATATACAAAATAAATACATTTAAAACGTTGTACAATTGTATTTTTCAACGTGTGAGTAGGTTCAACAGGTTAGCACCATGAAAAAGTTTGCAAAACAAAACAACACACAAATTACAAAACACACGTTTTCCTTTCAAATTCAATAAACAAACTAACTAAAACCTTGCAAAAACGAACGTTAGCCTAGGCTTAGCTGGGAGAGCAATTTCGTCGGCGTTTTAAGTCTCACAGCCGCTGAGTGAGAAACACGGTTGAATGAAGGGGGGAAAAAAAGGATAGCGTCAAAGATCGCTATTTGAGAAATATGATCTTGCCCTAAGCACAAATCCACATTCGCTGGACGAGAAGAGGTCTCACTACCAAAGTTTTTTTTTTTTTTTTTAGATGAAACCTTTCCATAACAATATTTACATTTTAACTAACTTATACATTTTTAACTAATTTATTAACTTATGAATTCTTTGTTCTTTTTAACACAAAGGCATGATATCACGTAGATTAGAGTTGACACAGTGGCTGAAAATAGCGAAAAAAAAGTCATGCAGTAGGCCTATATATTTTATTTGATAATTTTATTTAGAAGTGTTTTTACTTTTTATAGCAATTATTTTGTCCTGGCTCTAATCTGTCGGTATAGTTCTATTTATTTTAAATTTATTTATAATATTTGTTATTTGTTTATTTATTTTAACATTATATTCATGTTCCAATTTGCAAATATGTTCTGAAAATTAAAAAAAAATCCTGTTCAACGGATTTAAATTTTTTTTTTTTTTTTTTTTTAAACTCATAAATCTCAAAATAACACATTTTGGAGCCATAATTGTAATACCATGATACCGCGGTATTTTTGCTCACGGTTATCGTACCGTCAAAATCTCATACCGGCACATGCCTAGCACCATGGCTCGGTCAAAAGAGCTGTCTGAAGACATGCGATCAAGGATTGTGGATTTGTATAATGCTGGGAAAGGATACAAAACCATCTCTAAAAGTCTGGACATTCATCAATCGACATTCAGAGAAGTTGTCCACAAATGGAGAGAGTTTGGCACTGTTGCTTCTCTCCTAAGGAGTGGCCGTCCACCAAAGATGATGCCAAGAGTTCAGCGCAGAATACTCAGAGAGGTAAAAAAGAACCCTAGAGTGTCTGCTAAAGACTTACAGAAATCACTGGCACAGTCCAATATCTCTGTGCACACATCAACTATATGTAAAACTATGGCCAAGAATGGTGTCCAAGGGAGGACTCCACAGAGGAAGCCACTGCTGTCTAAAAAAAATTGTTGCTCGTTTAATGTTCACAAAAAGGCACTTGGACACTCCACAGAAGTTTTGGCAAAATATTTTGTGGACTGATGAAACCAAAGTTTAATTGTTTGGGAGTAACACACAACATCATGTGTGGAGGAAAATGGAACAGCTCACCAACATCAACACCTAATCCCCACAGTAAAGTATTGGGGGAGGGAGCATCATGATTTGGGGCTTTTTTGCTACCACAGGGCTTGGACAACTTGCAATTATTAATGAAAGAATGAAAATCCAAAAGGTTCAGATACTTTTTCATACCACTGTATGGGGATGCCAGGGCTCAATGATAAAATTTTAAAATTATTAATCATTTTGTATTTTTTCATTTTAGTTTTTTGTTTTTTTTATGAAAAAAAAGTTAATCAAAACAAAATTCATACAATTAAAATGCATAAAAACAGAAATACACTCTGGTTATGGCCCCCAATAACAATCAAAAGTTGTTGTTTATTACCCTTTATTGCAAAATGTATCACATTTGACACTAATGCAGAATTTAGAAATTTCTTTCTCTAACAAATTGATGGATGCATGTCAACACATGCACCAGCAGGTTCCATGTAAAAAAAAAAAAAAAAAAAAATCAAGATTCAACAACGTTTTTACATATTAGAGCGCTTATTACACATATTCATTTAGATTTTTCTTTTTTTTACAAATTTGAAAAAAATGTTCCATTAAGACCGTATTTTTCAAATTTTGGGATTCTCTGACAATTGTGTCATGTTGCAGGCCTTTAAGGTTTAACTCTGTCATGCACAAATTATGAAAACCTAAATTAGTATTCTTTTCTCAACTATTTCAGAACTCTATAGGCAAGATCAGAAATCCCCACCCAGGTGTCCACTATAGTTACCACTGTCTGCTACAAAAGTTTTAAGTCATTGGCTGCCCTTCACAACAAGACACATCCAATTCATTTAAACTGGGAGCACTGGCTGTGAATGCTCATTTTTCACTGCCAATAAGTTAAATGAGTGCCCAATAAAGGGTTAAATAGTGTTAAATGTAAGTAAAGCGATCCATAGTTTTTCGCTACCCCCTGACATGTTTTCCCCTTTTTCCCCTCAAAGTGATATTAAAAAATAAATCAAAACAAAAAAACTCATTATATGTATATTTTAATACAATGTTGTTCAGCACTGTAAATGTAATACCATTTAATTATGAGGTATATATAAAAGAAAGCAATGATTTGTACATGTATACATGCATATACTAGTCCTTCTCAAAAAATTAGCATATTGTGATAAAGTTCATTATTTTCTGTAATACAGTGATGGGAGTAACGCCGTTATAAATAACGCCGTTACGTAACGGCGTTATTTTTTCCAGTAACGGGGTAATCTAACTAATTACTTTTTCCACCGTTACAACGCCGTTACCGTTACCGATGGTCAAAAGCGGTGCGCTACTTACTCTGAATAAATTGAAGAAACTACCAGCCGTGTCGAGTCGACTCTCTGCTCTGTTGATTTGTCATCTAAGACTTGGGGTGTATTCAGGTTCGAGAATAGCGCACGTACTTCTGACTCCAAGCTGTTTGTCCCTGCTCATTCAATTAGACAACGCTTTCCAAAGTTTGGTAACGTTTCTGTGTTTGCAACACCTGATGCTAGCCTCGTTCCCATCTCCCACTGTCAGCCAGCAATAATTCTGCTTCCATCTTGAGGACGGCAGGCGCTTTGAAGGTGACGTGAATTGTCCGGAAACAAGCCTACCTAAATGCAGCCCCTCGAGAGATGCGATGGAAGTGATTGTGATTGGCTGAGGGTTAGAGTCATGTGTCATGGTAAGCCAATCAGAGCCGGTGATTTCACAAGCAAACCGGAACAGCGCGTGCGGCAAACACACACACGCAAAACAGATGCACAGGGTCGGGATGGCAGAGCAGTCAGAAGAAAAATTGTCCTTTAAGAGGTGGAGATATAGACACTATTTCAAGTTCTTCGAAATTAAAGGAAAGAACGTGCATGTAATGTGTAATTTATGTCCCGGGGCAAAGATTTTGTCGACATCTGTGGTAAGCTATTCAAATCTGCTGAAGCACCTAACAAGTTAACTGCCTGTCTGTTCTTCTCGATTCCACTGACTCGAATACTGCTCCGAAAATTTCAAATTCTTTGACATACAACAAGTTCTTTTTAAAGTAACGGAAATAGTTACTTTCCCTGGTAACTAGTTACTTTTACTATAGAGTAATTCAGTTACTAACTCAGTTACTTTTTGGAAGAAGTAGTGAGTAATGTAACTAATTACTTTTTTAAAGTAACGTGCCCAACACTGGACTGATAAACATTAGACTTTCATATATTTTAGATTCATTACACACAACTGAAGTAGTTCAAGCCTTTTATTGTTTTAATATTGATGATTTTGGCAAAAAAAAGAAAAACCAAAAAATCCCTATCTCAAAAAATTTGCATATTTCATCCGACCAATACAAAAAAAGTTTTTTTTAATACAAAAAAAAAAAAAAGTCAACCTTCAATTAATTATATCAGCGATGCACTTAATACTTGGTCGGGAATCCTTTTGCAGAAATGACGGTTTCAATGCGGCGTGGCATGGAGGCAATCAGCCTGTGGCACTGCTGAGGTGTTATGGAGGCCCAGGATGCTTCGATAGCGGCCTTAAGCTCATCCACAGTGTTGGGTGTGGTGTCTCTCAACTTCCTCTTCATCCTTCCTCTTCAATATCCCACGGATTCTCTGTGGGGTTCAGGTCAGGAGAGTTGGCAGGCCAATTGAGCACAGTAATGCCATGGTCAGTAAACCATTTACCAGTGGTTTTGGCAGTGACAGCAGGTGCCAGGTCGTGCTGAAAAATGAAATCTTCATCTCCATAAAGTTTTTCAGCAGATGGAAGCATGAAGTGCTCCAAAATCTCCTGATAGCTTGCTGGACTTGACCCTGCCCTTGATAAAACACAGTAGACCAACATCAGCAGCTGACATGGCACCCCAGACCATCACTGACTGTGGGTACATGACACTGGACTTCAGGCATTTTGGCATTTCTTTCTCCCCAGTCTTCCTCTAAACTCTGGCACCTTGATTTCCGAAAGACATGCAAAATTTGCTTTGATCTGAAAAAAGTACTTTGGACCACTGAGCAACAGTCCATTGCTGCTTCTCTGTAGCCCAGGTCAGGCGCTTCTGCCGCTGTTTCAGGTTAAATAGTGGCTTGACCTGGGGAATGCGGCACCTGTAGCCCATTTCCAGCACATGCCTGTGCATGGTGGCTCTGGATGTTTCTACTCCAGACTCAGTCCACTGTTTCTGCAGGTCCCCCAAGGTCTGGAATCGGCCCTTCTTCACAATCTTTCTCAGGGTGTAGTCACCTCTTCTGGCTGTGGAGCGTTTTCTGCCACACTTTTTCCTTCCCACAGACTTCCTACTGAGGTGCCTTGATACAACACTCTAGAAACAGCCTATTCGTTGAGAAATTTATTTCTGTGTCTTAGCCTCTTGCTTGAAAGTGTCAATGATGGCCTTCTGGTCAGCAGTCAGGTCAGCAGTCTTGCTCATGATAGCGGTTTTGAGTAATGAACCAGGCTGGTAGTTTTTAAAAGTCTCAGGAATCTTTTGCAGGTGTATTGAGTTAATGCGTCGATTCAGATGATTAGGTTAGTAGCTTCTTTAGAGTACCTTTTCATGATATGCTAATTTTTTGAGATCGGGATTTATTATTTTTCTTGACTTTTTTGCCAAAATCATCAATATTAAAACAATAAAAGGCTTGAATTACTTCATTTGTGTGTGATGAATCTAAAATATATGAAAGTCTACTGTTAATGAGTATATTACAGAAAATAATGAAGTTTATCACAATATGCTATTTTTTTTAGAAGGACTATGTTTTTTTTTTGTCTGAGAGGTTGAGAAATCTGCTGTTTACATACTTAAATACGTTAAGCAATTAAACATGGAGGTCATTTTTACTAGGTGTTGTTTTTAATGTAAGGGATTTTTTTTTTGTTTTTTACCAGTTTTTATTTAATGGGATGATCATTTAATGTCAGCTCTTCCTCGTTCAAATCGATTTGATGTCTATCACAGTCAATGAGTTCAGAAGACGAAAATATTCTTTGGAGAAACTTTTAGATGTAGAGAGGTTAATGGTATTTCAATTCTTTCACTGAGAAATAGGCATGTGCCGGTATGATATACTGACGATATGGTAACCTCAATCCAAAATATCACGGTTTCATGGAATTGCAATAACAGCTCTAAAATGTGTTACTTTGAGAAATCTGGGTTTAACAATAACAACAAAAAAACTTTTTTCCAATGAACAGTTTTAATTTTTCAAAACATATTTGCAAATTAAAACATATATAAACTCGTGATGCACGATAATACATTTTTCAACCGATATCGATAACAGATAATTTCCTGCCCCTTCCACCCGATAACCGATAATGTCACGCCGATAATTCTATTCAAATATGTATGTAAAATTTAAAGTATACAAAGATCAAATGTTACTGTGCAAAAATGTAATTTAGTGCTATTTTTTTCCACATCAAATGTGAACAAGTAGTAAATTCCAACAACTAAACAATGGCAATGACGTTGTGTAATGGTACGCTTTTGGCAACAATTACTTAGAGAGTAAACATCCAAGTTGCACAAAAATGCCTTTAAAAGTAAGCCATTCCTAACATATATCACATTACTACACTGCAAAAACACCTCCTTAAAACTAGCAGAATTGGACAAAACTGTTGATTGCGCACATTTGTAGGCTAAATCAAGTATATAATTATCGGAATGCATTATCGGTTGAATTTCGCTTTATCTGGATTATCTGTGTGACGTCATAATTGCCATTATCGGCCGATAATTATCGGTGACCGATATTATCGTGCATCTCTAATATAAACTTTATACTTAAGTATAATGTTAAGTTAAAATTAGAGCTAAAACGAGTACTCGAGAAACTCGAGTAACTCGAGTTTAAAAACTGATCCGAGTAATTTTATTCACCTCGAGTAATTGTTTATTTTCACAGCTCTAAGCATCACGTTTTGCTGGGACTACTTTTAATGCGGGACAACGCGCCGTCACGTGCGGAGAGGAAGAAGGGAAAAAAAAAAAAAAAAAACACAGCCGACAGCCACCACAAACGATGCCGACGTTGTTAAGTACTAGCCCGCACAATGCTACATTGGTAACAGGTAGCGTCTGGTGCGTCTCATAGAGATCACATGTATATTGAACTAGATGCGAAATGACAGACTCGGCCACGTCTGGGCAGCGTTTGTAAACAGCCGCCATCTTAAAGCAGTACAGCGCTAAGCGCTAATAAAGAGCGCTAAGCGCTAATAAATAAGATTAACGTTACTGTCGCTACTAGCTCACGTAACGTTAGCCCTGCGGAGGGCTAGGTTTCAATTAATTATGACCACTGTCGAAGCATGGCTAACGTGTCTTACATACAGGCTTTAACATAACATAGCATTGTGGAGTGATGAGGGTGTAAAATAAAAACTTAATCATGCTAACTATCAATTTTAGCTAAATAGTCATTGCTGGATAAAACACTAAGTAGCACTGGTCCCTAATGTGCTCCAATACAGCCTGTATTATACATTTATTTTGAACACTGCAAAAACTCAAAATCCTATCAGGACTTACCGTTTAGACTAACTTAAAACTTAACTAGAACTTAAAAATGGCTTGACACAAAGAGAAATTCAATTGAAACACGTGGGAAAAAATCCTAACTTTTAAGTGATGTGTGTTATCAAGCATAATGGCATTTTTAGGTAAGATATATATATATATTTTAATAAGATCTAAAAGTTTTTTGAGTGAAAGCAGTGAATTAGTCTTTTTTTTAAATTCTAGTTACATCTGAGATGCAATTGTTGGCTGTTTTCAACAATATACATTGAAAATAAAGACATTGATTGACTGAAAATGGTTCAAGATTAGATGAAATGTCTTGTTTTCTCATGTATATGTATAATTGCTCCTCACCTAAAAATATATTTGTTTTATCCGATTACTCGATTAATCGATAGAATTTTCAGTCGATTACTCGATTACTAAAATATTCGATAGCTGCAGCCCTAGTTAAAATAAATGAATAAATAAATAATAACTGAAATATTCAAAATAAATTTTAAAATAAATGCAGTACTTTAGGTGAGCCAAAACCCACACTCACAGCTCAACGTTATTACCATCAGAACAAAAACAATTGAATTATTTTCCAGAAAGAGCACGTGTGTATGACTTGTATCACGTTAACATCTTACACACACTCTCTTTCTCAACACAGACAGTTGCCAAAGAGGGAAAGAAAGACCATGTTTTAATGTTTAATGTTCAAGACGCACTAAAGTTAACTCTTGTCGCCGATGGGAAATGTTCATGAAATCATATTGGAGGTATTGCCTTCCCGGCAGCCACCCTCCGCAAACATGTTTTACATGTTGGTTAGCCCTCCTCTATTAAGCCGCAGCCGTCAGTAACTTTTTTGTAGTCGAAGTATTCCCATACCAGCAATTTCGTTTTCTTCGATGAGGGAAAAAAGTTCAGGAGTTTTACCTCCTCCAGCTATCGTGTAGCACAGCCAACTCACTGACACTGAGCAACAACTATTGCTGGAGGGTTGAGCCTTGCAGCTGCAAGCAAGGGATTTTTTCCCTGCATTTTTGGGACATAAAAAATAGCTAATAAAGTGGGGGACGGTATGATGGAATTTTTTTGCGGTTTTGAAACCTTGACGTTTTCATACCACGGTATACCTTGAAACTGGTAATCGGCACATGTCTACTGAGAAATGGTGTTTATTTGTTTAGATGCTTACATTGACAAGACCAAAGTAGTGTTCATTGATGGGGAACTGCTCCGGGCCGATGTCCTTCTCCAGAGCGGAGGCATTGGTGCCCTGCAAGTAGAGAGACCATAACCAAAATGAAGAAAGTTTAGCCTTGGCGGAAGTCTTTCCCACAGACAGCAGCACGTCACGTATGCGAAAGTGGATCTAGTCTTAATGGTCTGGGTGTGTTTTACAGATGATTACCTGGCTCCAGCGCTTATCTCTGCTCCGGGCTCAAAGTAAGCTTTGTTGAGACGAAGCGGGCGACCATTTAGACGCTGAAGCTGAATGGTGCTTTGAGACAGCGATCCAGGAAAAGTAGCAGCATTAGCGTATTTTACCTCAATTGCTGTCTCTGAATTCATTGTTTGCTTTTCTATTAACAGCAACAGCTTTGAACATCCACAGTCAGGAAGGAGACCAATGGACAAGTGAAGGATGGGCAATACCACTGCAATAGGTTTACCATTTAATATAATCAATTTTACAAAATTACAGGAAAAAGCTATTAAGTTATTGTAATAAGTGATCAAGTGCTTAGTGAAAAGTTACGGCATGTCCTGAGTCCTGACATCTTTTTTGTGCCTTGTAGATGAAAATGAATATACTGCTCTTCTACTGTACAATGCTGTAACAAAAAAATGGATTAAGAAAACATTGCAAAGGTACGTACACCTCAAAAGGATACCACTAGTGACATGAACCAAAAGAATTTGCTTGACGATTATTGATGTCTAACTAACTACTGCAGAGTTCAACACCAGAAATCAAAAGAGTCCATGGAATATTTGATCTATAATTTCCATCCGCTAGTTTTGACAGTATAATAAAGCAAGCCACTGGGGTTTTGCAAAGCAAAGGCCCGGATAGTAAAATTATTTAAAAAAAAAAAGTTTTATGATGTTTCTTCGTTTGACCGACCGGCACCGTTCAAATATCAAAACGACCAGAATTTTCGTGTGACTAAGGGATTTTTTAAAAATGACCCTTAAAAAAATGTTCCATTCGCCCAAAAACGCAGGTTAAAAAAAAAAAAAAAATTAAAAAAAAAAATTTTTTTTTTTTTTAAGTATCTCGTCCGACAATTTTTGACCAAGCCGCATAATTTACACATAAAACATTCCAGGACGGTAAGGGGCATAAAAGTTTTAGTAAAAGTAGCAGATTTTGTCAAAAACGTACGGTTCCCCCAAAATTCGCCAAGGTCTGTCACAATCATTTCTAATGGGATGCCATTGGCAGCCATGTACGTCCAAATTTCCCATTCATTTTCAATGGCAGGAAAACATAAGTCCTTGTGATTTTTTACCATTTGCCATGACAGCCAATTAACATTCAACTGGCGCCCAAGTAAGGCGATGCCATGGACAGTAAGAGTGTGACAATATCTCGATACAGCGATATATCGCGATATTTTGCAATCCTATTGGTTATCGATATGCTCCCGCCAAGTATTGATACTTTTATTTGACATATTCGCCATACAATGCAGTATGGATGCTGTAAACTGCTCAATGTTTGTTGAGCAATTTTTTGGCGGTCCACTAGGGGCGCTCAAGAGTGGCGTTGAAGGTAAAGTGTACACAAGTCGTCTAGAGAAGAATAGCGGAAGCTCCAAGTGGGTGGAAAAAAATAAAAAAGCTTTGTGAGAACGGTGGAGGAAAAAGAACAAAAAAACATGTTTTATCACCGTTAGATACACTAAACATGCTGGAGTTAACTCTCGTAGCTGGTGGGAAACATTCATGACAGTGTTTATTAACCTTTAATTTTGTATAAATGCGAAATCATATTGAAGGTATTACCTCCTCGGCAGCCACCCTCCCCAAACACATTTTACATGTCGGAAATCCTCTAAGCCAAAGTCAAACCCAATTCCACAAAGGGCCAAGAGGGTCCTGGATTTCATTTAGGCATGTGCCGGTATGAGATTTTGACGGTACGATAACCGTGAGCAAAAATACCGCGGTTTCACGGTATCACGGTATTGCAATTATAGCTCCCTTGAGTCCCTCAAGGGTCAATTCTTGGACCACTCTTATTTAACATCTATATGCTTCCGTTAGCTCAGATAATGGAACAGTATGACATCTCCTATCACGCCTATGCAGATGACACACAACTGTACATTTCTGTGTCCCCACATGATTATAGTCCCTTAGTCACCCTGAGCAAATGCATTCATCAAATCAATGAATGGATGTGCCAGAATTTTCTCCAGTTAAATGTGCAGAAGACAGAGGTGATCATTTTTGGGCCAAAAAAGGAAAGGTCAAAGATAAGCAGCCAACTTAGCACAATGTCACTTACAGCTACAAATCAAGTCAGAAACCTTGGCGTAATTATTGACTCAGACCTAAAATTTGATAGCCATTTAAAGTCCGTCACTAAATCTGCTTATTACCACCTAAAAAATATAACCAGAATTAAGGGGCTTCTGACTCAACAAGACATGGAAAAACTTATGCATGCATTCATTTTCAGCAGATTGGACTATTGCAACGGTATATTTACAGGTCTTGATAAAAAAATCAGTCAGGAAGTTGCAGCTGGTACAGAATGCTGCAGCCAGAGTCCTCACAAATACAAGGAAGCTGGACCACATTACACCAGTTTTGAAATCGCTACACTGGCTTCCAGTAAGTCAAAGGATAGACTATAAAATACTACTGCTCGTCTACAAAACACTTAATGGCCTTGGACCAAAATACATGCTTGACTTGTTAGAGTCCTATGAGACATCTAGACCCCTAAGGTCGTCTGGAACCGGTCTTCTGCATGTTCCAAGAACAAGAACCAAGCAGGGTGAGGCAGCATTTAGTTATTATGCTCCTCACCTCTGGAACAAGTTACCCGAACGTCTGAAGTATGCTCAAACTGTTAGCTCTTTTAAATCAGGGCTAAAAACGCTTTTGTTTAGCACTGCATATCTATAACTGTCTATATATTTCAATCTACCTGCTTTCTATTCCTCTTGTTTTTATCTCCATTGCTGATTTCAATTATTATTAGTAGTAGTAGTTTTTGTTTGATTTTTATTTTATTTATTTATTTTTATTCTGTGATTAAATGCGATCTTTTGTCTTCGTTTCTACGTTGTGTTGATTTAAATGTGATTTTTATGATCTTCATGTGATGTAAAGCACTTTGAATTGCCTTGTGTGGAATTGTGCTATATAAATAAATTTGCCTTGCCTTGCCTCCAAAATTTTGAGATGTATGAGTTTAAAAAAAAAAAAAAAAAAAAAAAAAAAAAAAAAAAAAAACTTTTTTCCATTGAACAGGTTTTTTTTTTTCAGAACATATTTGCAAATTGGAACATGAATATAATGTGAAAATAAATTAATGTGAAAATAAATGAATTAACAAAAAATAACAAATATTTTATATAAAATTAAAATAAATATAACCTAGACCAGGGGTCCCCAACCTATTCCACAAAGGCCCACTGTGGGTGCAGTATTTCATTCCTACCAAACAAGATGACAACACTTTTTCCCCCAATCTGGTGTTTTACAAGTGCAATCAGTTGATTGCAGTCAGGTGTGGCTTGTTTTAGCAGAAGCCTCATTGGTTCAACTATCTCTGCTGGATCGGCTGGAACAAAAACCAGGACCCATAGTGGGCCTTGAGGACTGGATTGGAGACCCCTGACCTAGACTATACCCACAGCCAGAGCTCAAGTTGCTCAATAATAGAGCAAGAACAAAATAATTGCTATAAAAAAGTAAGAACACTTCTAAATAAAATTAAAAATATATACTGTATGACTTTTTTTTGAGGGGGAGAAGCTGAAGTTTCGCCATTTTCAGCCACTGTGTCAACTCTCTTCTACATGATGTCATGCCTTTGTGTTAAAAAGAACAAAGAATTCATAAGTTAATAAGTTAGTTAAAAATGTATAAGTTAGTTTTATAAGTTAGTTAAAATGTAAATATTGTTGAGGTTTCAAGGTTTCATCTAAAACAAAAAGTGAGGAGTGAGACCTCCTTTCGCAAGTAGCGATCTTTGACGCGATCCTTTTTTTTCTCCCCCTTCATTCAAGCTTGTTTCTCACTCAGCGGCTGTGAGACATAAAACGTCGACCAAGCTGCTCTCCCAGCTTAGCCTAGGCTAACATTCGTCTTTGTAAGTTTTAGTTAGTTTGTATATTGAATTTGAAAGGAAAATGTATGTTTTGTTTTTGGCGACCTTTTTCATGGTGCTACTGCTATCCTGTTGAACCTACTCACATGTGGAAAAATACAATTGTATAACGTTTTAAATGTATTCATTTGTATATTTCACCACGATTTGAGAGCTCAATAAATTGAAGAAAAGTAAGCCTTGTGTTTGGAGGTTTTTTTGGGGGGGTTTGCTGGCTGTTTAGCAGAATAGGGTCACTGACACTCACGGCAACAAACAGGGGAAGGGTGAGCGCTGCCGCACCAAGCCACCTTGGCTGCATTTTGGCACATGAAAAATAGCGAATACCGTACTAAGGTATGACGGAAAATTTTAGTGGTTTTGAAACCGCGACGTTTTCACACCACGGTAAACCGTGAAACCGGTAACCGGCACATGTCTAATTTCATTTCAACCAAAACTGCGCAAACAGGTTAACCAATGAATTTTCTGCTGAAACAAGCAGCCCCTGACTGCAATCAACTGATTACACTTGTAAAGCCGAGTTATACTTCCGCGTCAGACCTGCGCCATCAAGGAAGACCTGATTTACGACCCTGCGCCGTAGCCTGACGCGGTCCTATCGATTTTTCAAACCCTAGCGTCACGTCAACGCATATGACGTGGCGGAAATGGACTGTGATTGGTTCGCTCAGACTGTTGTTTCCGGTTCAGCGCGAAATCACCACTATTGTAAAACATTATTTTTCCAGGCACAAAAATTAAGCCTGAACGATATATCGTTTAAACATCGCCATCGCAATGTGCGCATGCGCGATAGTCCCATCGCAAGGACGTGCGATAGTTTTTTTGTTTATTTTTCTGATCCACAAACCCTTGATCTGCTTCATTTGCTCTCACAGCCTCTCTCACCCCCTTTCCCAGCTCTCAGTCACTGCGGCACTTGCTTATTAAAGTTAACGATGGCTTTGATCTGGTCAAAGAAGCCGGGCAGCAATCTGTCAATCAAACTGTTTAACTTGTTAAACAGTTTCTGCAAAGGAGCGTGGGCTGGAATGAATGTGTGTGTCTGTGGGGGGAGAATGTGGAGATGTTCGAGACATATAAAATAAACGCCAGAAGTGATTATGAGGAGTTTGTAATTTCTACATGTCACTCCAAGAGTCACAGCCATGTTAGGTAAACAAAAGCATTTAATAAAGCCAAGCATTTTCCTACTACAGTACTTTATTCTTGTTTAAAAATGATTCAGTGGGACAGTTATGTTTAAAACTGATCATAATTATTACATTTAAAGTGCTTAAAAAGCATTTATTAAAAAAGTATATATATATTAAAGATACACGATAATATCGGTCACCGATAATTATCGGCCAATAATGGCAATTATGACGTCACACAGATAATCCAGATAATAAAAAAAATTCAACCGATAATGCAATCCGATAATTATATACTTGATTTTGCCTCCAAATGTGCGCAACCAAAGAATTCAGCACGCCGCCTCCTCAACCCCTACCCTCTCTGAAGCCCCTGAGGGAGGAAGGGTTGAGGAGGCAGAGTTACAAGACAAGAAGTAGTTGAATATTATGGCGGCTGTTACTAAAAAAACGACGCTCTCGCCATCTGCGAAACATGTAACGTAGAAGTTCCACGAGGCAGAAAGAACGCGTCCTCATTCAAAACCACTAACCCAGCAGCCATTTAAAACTGCATCACAAAGAATTTTGGAACAAATACGAGGCTGCTGCTAGCAGGAATGCTAAAGCTATTGTAAACACTAAGTTAAACTACAGGGCTTGTGACGATACAGAGTCGGGCTGTTTGGGAATGCAGCCCAAGGCGGGTGGTAAATTCGCATCTAAGGCTAAATACCGGCACTACTGGAGACCGATAGTCGGCAAGTAGCCGTCTTCCGACGGAGCCCGCCGCTCTGGCCAGTCCGGCAGGCCGCCGCCGCCTCGCCATAGGCGGGGCGGGGTGGGGCGGGCCGAGCCCGGTTCCCCGGCCTCTGGACCTCCGGCGAACACCCCAGTTTCTCGAGCGTTCCCCCACGGCGTGCGAGCAGAGCCAGGACCCGAATACGCCGCGGCGAACCGGCCGGGGCGGGCGAATTATCCGGTACGAATGTAGCTGCCGCCGCGGCGGGTTCTGGTCCCTATTAACCGCGAAAAACGATGGAATACTGTACACTGTGGTCATGAGGAGTCATCCAAAGTCTTTCCAAAGAGCTATTCAAGTCATCTAGTAAAAATGTCTTTTAAAAAAATATATATATATATTTTAATATCGCAATATAATATCGCAATATATCGCAAACCCCCAAAAAATCGCAGCAATAGTTTTTTCTAATATTGTTCAGGCCTAACAAAAATGGACCAAGCCGACGGGAGTATCATGGAAGAACAAGTCTCGTCAAGGCATCAAAGTTTGCCAAATGGCAAGGTCAGCGACTGAATTAAAAAAAATGGAAGAACCACCGAGACGTGTGTGTTCGGAATCGAGTGGCCACACGAAGCTGTGAACCAGTCGGCCAAAAACTGCCAGCTTTTTATCACTGTATGTCGTATTTTTGGTTGGTGCACTTCATCATTTATTGTGTACATATGTTTGCTGTGCGTCTGTGACTTTTTTACGTGTCAAACTTCAAGTATATGGAGAATAAAGCACAGGTTTGGTGTCGAAAGAGTTGTTTTGATCTTTGATTTTCAATAACAGACAGTTCACACACAATACATCATCATTGATTGAGAGTGTCTCGGTGCTTTTTATGATAACGTTAACATCAAGGTTTTCAACGCAGTTTGGGAAGTTCCATAGAAGCCAGAAATCTGCTAGTGCTTCCCACTGGCTGGTTGAAGGACACAGCAAACAAATCGAGCTGGAGGGCTTTGCAGACCTCGGACAAAACGCTGTACGCGGTGCTCGACGCCAATTTGAAGCTAGCCGCCACAGCTAGCTGGTTTTCACCCGAGGCTAGAAGAAGTTGGACAGACTGCCTCGAAACCGTCTTCTGCGTCGCCTGCGCCTCAATATTTGTATGATCAACATTTATTCAATGTTGATGAGCTGAAGATCCACATTCAAGCGTTCCATCTTGCATTGTTTATTTTCTCTCCGTTAAACCAGACAAGTAGAAGTCAACAAGCATGCCCCAAAACCGTACAAATATAACACAACACCCCTCTAGTGGCTTGGCGGTGAATTACAGAGCAACGCGTCACATAGTCGAAGAACCATCGAATGACGCCGTAGTTGCTGCGCCGTCACCGCAACGCGGGAGCATAACTCAGGCTTAAGAGATCAGATTGGTGAAAAGATGACCTATTCAGTGGTTGGAACGAGATCCAGGACCCTCTTGGCCTTTTGCTGAATTGGTTTGACACCCCTGCTACGAGCCGTGGTCGATTTCGTTTTCTTTGATGAGGGGAAAAGTTCAGGAGTTTCACCTCCTCCAGCCATCGAGTAACACAGCTGACTCACTGAGACTGAGCGGGGGAGGAATAAGCCTTACAGCTGCAAACGAGGGATTTCGCCAAGCATTTTTGGGACATAAAAAAAGCTAATACCTTAGAGACGTTAGCTAAATTTTGTGTTCTTTGTTTGTGGTATTTTAAATTTCAATGAGAAATCTTCCCACCTCAAAATGGTACGCTCTAGTGATCTTACGTCATTACACCATAATGACAGCATGGTGGGTTTATTTGACCGTTCAGTCCCTAAACGCACCACGCAAAAGCAGATGACTTTTCTCATGCTCCTTGGCATATATTGTAAGACAACTACAACGACAAAAAGCCACAAATGATGCTATAAACGACATACAAGCAGACTATGTTATGCCATGTTTAATGGAGCTCAGCCAGCCCCGCATCTGCCTCATTGACTCTGCCCGCTTTTGGCAGCCCTCGCTTGGGTCAACACAGAGGCCAATCCGGCCAGCACCGCGGACAAAAAAGCACTTGTACTCACCATATTACAAATGGAGGCGATGTTTCTGACAGTCATTTAGTTCACAGTGTCCCCCTAGCCGCCATCTTCAGGAAAGAAACATGACTTTCACAGCAAACAAGTTGAATGGGAAGGCCACACACGGCAAGGAAGCCCCGGGGCGGCGTCGCGACGGACTGCCGCGGCACCATACGGGCAGCGGTGACCCCGAGAGATTCAGCGACGAAGTGCCTTCATCCTCAAAAGAGATAAAAATTACAACATCATGGGGCCGAGTTACAAGAGGCGGCTTGTTAGCAAACAAACATGAGAAAGGCTTCCGTGGTTACGTCATGTAACCCCGCCCACCTAATGATAATGTTATGATTACTTCAGGGGTAAGCATTTGAGTGACAGAGACTTTCAACCAATCAGAGAGGGGCTCTGTCAAACTGACTTGGCTGCACTGCAACCAATCATTGGCGTCGATCTATCAAAAATTGATGACGAAACATTTCATGAATTAAGAATCTTAAAAAAACAAAACAAAAAATAAAAATACTGTAAATAAAAAATAAAACAAATATATATATATATATGTATGTATATATATATATCCAAAGATACAATATTAATAAATTTCTTTTAATAACTATGTAGATAATCAATTTCAACGTAGTACTTAATGAAGTAGCATATCACGTTTGCTCCGACAATAAAAACATAATTATTGTTTATCAAAAATGAATGTATTTGGCGGGGCCTATTTCACATGTATGAAAATTAAGTTTGAAATACATTGCATCTTATTTTGCTCGCCACATACAATTTACTTATTTGCATATTTTCATCATTGTAACATAATTTTATTATTGCTAATGATTATTTCAAGACATAGCAGTTGCAGTCTCTTGTTCCGTATTTCATCATCATAGTGCTAACAATGTCAGTGTAACTATATAGCTGTGTGAATGGTCCGTTTGTCTGTTTTGAAATGTTGGTGTTTCTACTTTGCAAAAAGTAATCTTTGATCAAGTCTGATCCCTCCAAATTCAAATTAGCCTCCGAATTACTTCATTTAGATGAATTTGAAACTTACTAATTAAAAAAATGATGCGTGTTAGCTGAATCCAGAAATAGGGCGGCCATAAGTCCTGCATTATACAGAACAGTCCTCCCTTGAAATGCCTCATCCTGCGCAGCCTCAACTGTTGTTGTTTGTGTTACCACACTAGCGGTTAGCCGCTTATCATCACGTTAGAATAGTTGTTGGTGCTGGACTCTTTTGTCTTTTTGAAAATAATGTAAATACCTTGAAATATTTTTCTGCTCAATGTGAAAAAAACAAACAAACACTTCAGTGTCGTGTTGTGTTAAAACAAAACATTTTCTCTTTATTCATACAACTGTGCTGTTACATGGTGTTTGTCCTAAGTGCCAGGCTGATTAAAGCAACATTAGGTAACTTTTCAGTTTTGGTTCGATTTTAGTGTCACTGGTGAACAAAAGCAGTAGTGATTTGCCTTCAGGAAGACTGCGTTTCCCATGAGGACCAGCGCACACCCACACAGTGTCATACAATCATGATCGCCCTGTCGCATGCAAATGAATTAAACGACATTTCTGTTTCCAGCGGCTGTGTGAAGGATGAATAGTAATAAAGTAATAAATCCAGTTGTGGCTAAACAATTGCATATGATGGTTAGCAACCATGTGGCTTAGTGTGGCTAACCCCCACCATCAACTTCTGTCTTTATAATGAATGGTTAACCCTTTAACACCGAACGTGTCGGCAGCGACGCGTTTACGTATATCGTATTTGAAGCTTCGTCACGCTGTAATTACGTCACCCACGTGCCGCTGGTTGGTCGCATTTGAAAATGCGAAAGTTGATGTCCACATCCTTTTTTATTTGAAGTCAATCGACCAAGAAAAAAGGGAGATAATGTCATTTGAGTTTTATAGTTTAATTGCAGTCATAAATATACATTAAAACGCTGCATGGACCATGTATCTATCGCCATATTTCCATCATTTCTTGTCCATTTTCAAAACCGAAAGCAGCACAAAAGACTACATATCCCAAGAGCCGTTGTGATGTCAAGAAGGAAGAACCGAATGTGAACATTTTAAATCAATTTTCGAGCGAGGCGCCAACTAAGGAAAGGGAGGCATGCGAAGCAAGCAACGGTGGGTTGGATTAATAAGCGAGCGACTTTGAATGAATCTAAACTAAATTTAGTGCAAGCTAATGCATTATTTCATTAACTCAAGGAAGAAGATGAGCCGTATTTGTCGTTGTTTTCGTCGGATGAGTCAGCATCTCGGCGAGTAGAAGTGACAACAGCAAATGGCAAAAGAGTAAGCTGTGTGACGTTGTGTGTGACGCAGCTCCGTGACCTGTTCAAGAAGAAGCTTTATTGAGTGTGTAAAAAAAAAAAAAAAAAACTTTATTGGGTTGCATGCCTGAAAAATTTGAATTGAACTGATCTACTTTTCAATATTTTTGAAAATACTTTTTTTCAATGTTATATATATTTTTTTTCTTCACTATAATCTTTTCAATTTTTATATAGATGTGTGTTCGAGAAGCTTGATTGCATGTACGTACATACTTTTGATAAGGTGATGGGTACAATACCTAACTTCACAAAGAGATATCTTCCAGACCCTTTTTGTGTTCGATTATATATATATATATATATATATATATATATATATATATATATATATATATTTATTATTATTATTTTTTTCTCTCACTATTTTGCACTATATATAACCTGTTTTGACCGTAGTATGTGTAAAGGCCAAAAACGCCTAAGACCATACCTGCTGTTTGTGTTGAATTGTCAAACATAAAACTATTCAAACTTAATTTTTTCTATTAAATGTTCATCCTAACAAGTTGAATAAATATTATCAAGCTTCAAAATGGTTGGTCGAGCATGTTTGGTTGTCAACGGGACATCAACATTACAAATTTTGAAAAAAGATTTGGGGATCTTTTTGTCGTTTTGGGTCCAAAATGTGGATTTTAATTGGTCAGTGAAGAAAACAACAGTTTGGACATGAAGTTCAAGGTGTCCTGAAAAACGGGACCCAACTTGGCCATTGTGAACAATTTTTTCTTTGAAATATAAAGGCAACATCAAATGCGTGCAAATTCGGCCAAAATAGGCTTAGGTGTTAAAGGGTTAAAGGGGGAAGTGACATATGCCGTAAAGCATTCAGCACTTTTTTTTTTTGTGTGTGGCAGGGTTCCTGCCACCCTCCTCAAGGTTAATTTGTACTGGTGAAAGCAATACAGACCCCAACGATATAAAAGAGGTATCATTCAACTAATTGTCAGTCGACATGTCATCAAAAATGTTATAAAAAAGGTTTTATAAAGGTTGAAAAGTTACCAAGTGTTGCTTTAATAGTGTTGCACCGGTACAATGTTACTGATTCCGACCTGACTGTGTGGTACCAGCCGATAATGATACTGTACCGTTGCTTTGTTTTCAAAAAAATTGTAGAAATTAAAGAAAATATATTTTGAAACTAAATTACGCCATACTCACAGTTATTGCTATCATGGCTCAGCCAGACACTGCTTAATTCATTGTCTGCCATTGGCGGTGCTAGCCGTCCAATCTATTTGATGCAGGAGTGCTGACAGCTACATTAATTTGCTGCCAGTCCTTCAATTCATATGATTGTACTTCTGCTAGTGATAAACCCATTTGCTGGAAATACGGATCAGGGATGCATCAAGGTTTCTTATAAAAGGGACTAATGCGACCCTCGTGAGGAATAAGCGGCATGGAAAATGAATGAATGAATGAATGTTACTATGTTGTTGTTAATGTTACTTTGGCTACCTTGTTAGTATAAACACCAAAGGTTGTCATAAGTGTAATTCATACACTGCCACTTCAGTTTACAGAGTATGTGTTGTGGTAGTTTGTAAAATAGGGAAATTGATACTGAAAACAACAATGTCCAATCCATTTCAAGATTGCTTCCGGCCTCTCCAAAGCGGTTGGACGTCTATTGTTGTCAATGGCAGCCAAAGAATTAAGCTTTGTGAGATCACAAAAGATTTATAAAATGAAAAAAGAAAAAAATACCAGCGTAAAATACACACAAGCCACACTTATTTGAATTTATGTCTCTATTCTACTACTTTTTTCAGTTGATTACAATTAATTTTAATTTATTTTTTGAAGTTGTTATTATTTTTAACTAATCATTTCATTTTACTTTGTATATTTGATTACTCATGGTTATATATATATATATATATATATATTAGGGCTGTCAAAATTATCGCGTTAATGGTCAGTAATTAATTGTTCTTTAATTAATCACGTTAAAATATTTGACGCAATTAACGCACATGCCCCTCTCAAACAGATTGAAATGACAGCACAATGTCATGTCCACTTGTTACTTGTGTTTTTTGGTGTTTTGTCGCCCTCTGCTGGCGCTTGGTTGCGACTGATTTTATGGGTTTCAGCACCATGAGCACTGTGTAATTATTGACATCAACAATGGCGAGCTACTAGTTTATTTTTTGATTAAAAATTTTACATATTTTATTAAAACGAAAACATTAAGAGGGGTTTTGATATAAAATTTCTATAATTTGTACTAACATTTTTCTTTTAAGAACGACAAGTCTTTCTATCCATGGATCGCTTTAACAGAATGTTAATGTTAATGCCATCTTGTTGATTTTTTTGTTATAATAAACAAATACAGTACTTATGTACAATATGTTGAATGTATATATCCGTCTTGTGTCTTCTCTTTCCACTCCAACAATAATTTACAGAAAAATATGGCATATTTTATAGACGGTTTGAATTGCGATTAATTACGATTAATTAATTTTCAAGCTGTTATTAACTCAATTTAAAAAAATAATCATTTGACAGCCCTAATATAAACATTACTATTTTTTTTTCTTCTCCAAATATATCTTTCAATTAATTCATTGATTTTTCTTAAAAAATATAGATTTTTCTTTTTATAACTGTTCATCGTAAAGTTTTGCGGGCAACAATCTAATGTCAAATGGTGGCTACAAATTATTGCCCGTGAGCTGCAACTGGCCCCCGGGCTGCAAGTTCGAGACCCCTGAGTGTAAAAAAAAAACATTGAAGAAAACAAATGTTTTATGACACTTTATTACAAACAGTTTACATTGGCAAAATAATGTTAACTAATCTGTTGTGAAAATGCCCACACTTCCCAGAAATAAAAACCCACATCTGATTATGCCTTTGTCCTATTTGAATATTTTTAATGTTAATTTTCTGTAAGTGTCACATTGCATTATTCAGCATGCCTGAAGGCATGATGTAGCCTACGGGGGGCTTTGTAAAGGTGCAGTGTTCTCTCTGTAGGGATCCTCCCACCCTCAGGCCACTTTGTTTGTACTTTCACAATAATCCCTCGCAATTATCTCCTCAGCATTAAATATGGAGCCCTGAAAAAGAAAGGAAAACAACAAATAATTAGGATGAAAGGCACTTCAAAAGGGAAAGGGGGGCGGGGGACGGGGAGGGCGTCGTGTTTGGTATGCAGCTAGCTTTGCTTACATTATGTAGGCCTGTAATTGACGAGGAAACAATTGCAGCTCGTGGCCTTGCGATACAAAGCATTCCACTGAATTGTTTAGCTATTTCTGTCCCTGTGTTGATGTACTGTATTCATTGTCTGAGTCATGTCATCAGTCATTAATGTCTGTAGGGAACCCTGCAGCGTGAGTCAATTCACTGGCTGCCACTGCAGCGATAGACTTCCAATTCCATTTGAACTGGGAGAGGCCGGCAACGAATGATTGTTGTCAGCCCTCCCTGTTCAAATGGATTGGACGTCTATTGCCATCATTGGTTGTTAATCCCTTGCTGCCTGAAGTTAAATTTCACAAATATACTGGACTGTCTCAGAAAATTAGAATACACAATATTCTAATTTTTTGAGACAGTCCTGTGTATATATACAGGACTGTCTCAGGAAATTAGAATACACAATATTCTAATTTCCTGACTGTCTCAGGAAATTAGAATATTGTGTATTCTAATTTCCTGAGACAGTCCTGTATATATACACAGGACTGTCTCAAAAAATTAGAATATTATGTATTCTAATTTTCTGAGACAGTCCAGTATACCAAAAAGCATCGAGGGAATACGTAAACATATGAAAACGACAACAATAATCAAAAAGAAAAATATAGAAGGTTAAACAGAAAAATATTACTGTTATTATTAAAAAAGGAGAATTAATAAATAAATGAAAACAAATAGTAGAAAATATAGAAAAAGAGATTGTAAAAATGAATAATAATAAAAAAGAAATAAAAGGAATATAGACAAGTTTCCTGAGCGAAATGGTGGCGCCATCTTTGACAATTTCTGCTCCGAACTTCCGGTTTAGACAGAACAACATAAAGTGCAGTTGAAGCAGTGTGTTGACAAAGTTAAAACTGCAAAATCAAACCAGAGGAATCCACGGAATCTCCAAAAAACGGATTCAGCACGACGTAGATGAGACTCAAAGACTTTCTGTGCTGTGCGTGAACTCCTGGAAGCGCCAATATATATATTGTTGGAAGTGGAATGTTTTGAACTGCGTCCAGCTTTAAAGCGCCAGTGTGGATATACCTCGCTATACGCCTTAAATAGAAACCAGCTGCAGACAATAAGTTAAGGTTGTGATTTAAACCTAAGGATCTACATAAACGATTGTTTGTTTGTTGTTATCACTTTGTTGATCATTCCTGGACAAAATTATTACAACTTGTGAAGCCTGTATTGATTTGAGTTGTAGATTATATGCCAGCCACTTGAATGACCAAAATGAGGTGAAACTACAAATAATATAACAGTTGCCGAATTCAGAAGGGCTGATACGGATTTTGTTGTTACAAGGAAATACTACAAGGTATGTACATATAAAACAAAAATAGTATTTATTTCTTTTTTATTGCAAATACTGATCAGAATAAAACATTTGGACAATATGATTCCATTTCTTGTTTTAGTTAAAATGATTGGTGCATGTGCAAAACAGGTCAATAAATTACAATTTATAAAATCATTAGAAAAATATTAACAAAGGTGGAGCATAAGTCGAGCCTTCCATCATCAAAGTGGAACACACGTAGTCTTGATATATGTCCATCGACGTACAGTAAGTGTTCTTGTGAGGCACATCAATTTGTCTTCCCTTGCTTAACAGCGTTTTTCACCTGTAAACAAACAAACAAAAAAATTGTAACACTTGCATTTATGCGTTTACATAATTGTGCCATTCTACATGTACTGATTAGCAACAGGCAAGCAGCAGATAGCATGTGTTGTAGCCACATCAGTACAGTGGTTGTAGTAAATCATATGAAACATCATCATAATTACAATCATCATCGTACTAACAATATCAAAGACAACAAGTCGTTCCATGCGCAAGATTTTAGTTTTGGTATTTTTTGAGCACAGGACACATGAAAATACAGGGATAGGAAGAACATACCTTCCATAACACCAGTGGCAACATGGGTACATAAACACTCGGTCTGTGTGGTGGCACGGGCTTGGTTCCACATCTGGCTTCATGAACATGTCCTCCCATGTCGTGATGATGGCAGATGGATGCGGTATTTCCAAATGGTCTTTTTTGAGGGATTTGATGAGTAAGGTTACTCCATCTCCACTGTTGTTTTGGATGGAGAACATGTAAAATGGAAGTTGCAAGCAGAAATGCGGAAGTAAAGCAAAGGTACCTTGGAAACTTGTCAATAAAAAAATAAAAATAAAACATTCAAAATAAAGCACTACAAAAAATTAAAATTATATATTTTAAAAATCTAAATGGGAGAAATCTGTCTAAAAATTCCTACGGATTATGTATTATTTATGTATTCATTTTTAATGATTTTGTAAAATCAATTAAAAACAATTATTTTTTTAGGGGTTTTTACCTTTTGTTTAAATTTAATATTTATTATTTCTTTCAATCAATACTATTTTTATGTACTTATGTATTCCTCCAATGTTTTATGGATGTTTGCTAACTCTTTGGCTGCCATTGACAGCACTTGACGTCACATCCATTTGAAGTGGGATGGTTGCGGTGAACATTCATTCATCCGCTGCCATCCTCCCAATTCAAATGGATATGACGACTATCCTTTTTATTATGTGGATGGGATGTCTACTAGTGACAAATGCATTTAAATGCACAGCAGAAAGACGGTTGGACGCAACATGGTTGGACTTTTAGCATCGTCAATGTCACGGAGTGCGGTAAATGTAAAATCAGGCATCAAGGGGTTAATTGAAATCAGGCCCGAAAATCTCTCCAGTCCTTTTCAGGCTGTGTGGTAACCGATGTTCTGCTGTGTGCGCCTTGGAATTTTGTTTCCACAACAAGTCCATGCCAGGTAGATGAAGCATAGTGTCAGGGCAGGATGTTTGCACTTTTACTAACCCATGCAAGACTTCTTTGTGCTTCCTGTTATGATCGACATATGTGTCTTTCCGGTAAAAACAAAAACGATGATTTGAACATAAAAATGGCATTTTGACATTTTATTTATTGCTTTGGGCAAAATTAATTTGATATAATAGTAAATTACAAGCATGTCACGTAAAAAAAACTCCTAAGTGGAGTCATTTCTCAATTGTACAAAGCAACAAAAGTCAGATGAGCAGTCATTATTATTCAAATTCACACAAGGCCTGGCTTGACTCTTGGCTTGGCACACAGTGTTCCAAACGTGAGAACTCAAGGGGACATGTCCAATGCGAAGCTTTGATTAAACAAATCGGTACCAGCTGCACAAGTACGGACCATCATCACAATACTTGCTTAGTGCAGTCAGAAGAAATTTGTCGCAATGAGTCGGTCTTTTGGCCATATTTCAAATTTGATTGTTAATTTGTCTTCTGAATATTAGTGAATGTTCCAATGCAGTGGACAAAAACTTGCAAAGTTGCGTCATGTGGGAAGCATTTATCAATGAAATGAATAAAAAGGGTCGTCAAAATACAAATTTGGTAAGATTTAATAATAATAATAATAATAATACAATAGAATGATACAAAAATTGTAAAGTACCGTCATTTTTGCACTATAAGGCGCACCTGACTATAAGCCGCCACCCACCAAATTTGAAACAAAAATGACATTTGTTCATAGATAAGCCGCACTGGACTATAAGTCATAGCTGTCCTCAATGTATTATGGGATATTTACACCAAAAGATATTAACCAGTAACACTGTATTTAACAGCGGCATCATACGACTGTTATAAGACCAATTGAACCACCATGAAACTTTGAACCAATTGGCTGCAAAGATTCATTGCTTTAAGAAGCTTCATTTGGTAATCACTGCTCCCTTGGGGGGGACAGTAAACCTCTGCTGCCACCTGCTGTCAACACTTGTTGTCCAACATGCCTCCTAGCATACATTGCATCGCTACAGATGCAAATAATCAAAATTCATGTTCTGTGTTAATTATTTATTCAGTTACTGTTCCAATTGTTTCATGAATTGCTAGTCATGGTATATGGTAACACTTTATTTGATAGGGGCGCCATAAGACTGTAATTAGACAATCATAATTATGACATGAGACTGTCATGAGCATTAATGAATGCTTATAACAAATGTCATTTAGTGTTATTCGGCAAATTATCTCACTTTTGAATGGATGTAAAAGATCCGAACTGGACATAATTTGCTGGATGACACCTGATCATCTGTCATAAGCATTTAGTAGTGCCCATGATAGTGTCATGTCATAATTATGACAGTCTTATGCCACTGCTGCCGAATAAAGCGTTACTTAATAATCCAAATAAATAAACAAATAAGCCGCTCTGGACTATAAACCGCAGGATTCAAATAGAAGGAAAAAAGTAGCGGCTTATAGTCAGAAAATTATGGTAATAATAAATAAATCCCTAGGTGTTTTAGATTCAATATTTCATAGAAATAAGTGAAAATACAGAAAAACTAAACATGAGTCGCATGACACATTAAATAATTTTTCACTAAACAAACAAACAAAAAACCCTGCACAAATTCCAAGAAATGATCCAATATGGCCATTCAATGAGTAAAAATTATACTACAAATTAAATAATGTCATGAATTAAATAAAATCATTAGACAAATACAAATTTAATCTACAGCCCCCCCCAGAATGGCCATGAATAAATAATAATAAATAAAAGATTCCAAGTTAAAAAACAAACACACGAATACAATAATTCCTATTTTTTGTGAATATAAAAATAATTCAACTGCCATCAAATAAATCAAAAGTCAACTAACTCAACAATAATTAAAAAAAAAAAATCATAATGCCATTACAATTATTAAAAAACGATTCATATAATATTCATAAATACCATTAAATAATTTTGCATACACAGTGGGGCAAATAAGTATTTAGTCAAGCACCAATTGTGCAAGTTCTCCTACTTGAAAAGATTAGACAGGCCTATAATTGTCAACATAGGTAAACCTCAACCATGAGAGACAGAATGTGGAAAAAAAAAAAACAGAAAATCACATTGTTTGATTTTTTTTAAAGAATGTATTTCCAAATTAGAGTGGAAAATAAGTATTTGGTCACCTACAAACAAGCAAGATTTCTGGCTGTCAAAGAGGTCTAACTTCTTCTAACGAGGCTCCACTCGTTACCTATATTAATGGCACCTGTTTTAACTCGTTATCGGTATAAAAGACACCTGTCCACCTGTCTCAGTCAGTCACACTCCAAACTCCACTATGGCCAAGACCAAAGAGCTGTCGAAGGACACCAGAGACAAAATTGCAGCCCTGCACCAGGCTGGGAAGACTGAATCTACAATATGTAAAACGCTTGGTGTAAAGAAATCAACTGTGGGAACAATTATTAGAAAATGGAAGACATACAAGACCAGTGACAATCTCTCCGCTCTGAGGCTCCATGCAAGATCTCACCCCGTGGCGTGAAAATGATAACATGAGCAAAAATTCCAGAACCACACGGGGGGACCTAGTGAATGACCAACAGAGAGTTGGGACCACAGTAACAAAGGCTACTATCAGTAACACAATGCGCCACCAGGGACTCAAATCCTGCACTGCCAGACCTGTCCCCCTGCTGAAGCCAGTACACGTCCAGGCCCGTCTGCGATTCGCTAGAGAGCATTTGGATGATCCAGAAGAGGACTAGGTGAATGTGTTATGGCCGAGTTATACTTCCGCGTCAGAACTGCGCCGTCAAGAAAGACCCGAGTTACGACCCTGCGCCGTAGCCTGATGCGCTGCTCTAGAATTTTCTAACCTTCGCGTCGCGTAGATGTGACGTGGCAGAAACGGACTGTGATTGGTCCGCTCAGACTGTTGTTTCCGGTTCAGCGTGAGATCACCGCTATTGTAGAATAGAATCAAACATTATTTTCTACACGCAAAAATGGACCAAGCCGACGCGAGTATCATCGAAGAGCAAGTCTCGTCAAGACATTATTGTGATTGCCAAATGGCAAGGTCGGCGATTGAAAAAAAAAAATGGAAGAACCACCAAGATGTTTTTTGGGAATCGAGTGGCCACACAAAGCGGTGACCCAGTCGGCCAAAAACTGCCAACTTTTTATCACTTTATGTCGTAGTTTTGGTTGGTGCACTTCATCATTTATTGTGTACATATGTGTGCTGTGAGTCTGTGACTTATTTACGTGTCACACATCAAGTATATGAAGAATAAAGCACAGATTTGGTGTCAAAAGAGCTGTTTTGATCTTTAATTTTCAATACCAGACAGTTCACTTACAATACATAATCACTGATTGAGAGTGCCTCGGTGCTTTTTATGATAACGTTAAAATCAAGGCTCCCAACGCAGTTTGGGAAGTTCCATAGACGCCAGAAATCTGCTGTGGCTTCCCACTGGCTGGTTGTAGGACACTGCAAACAAATCAAGCTGGAGGGCTCTGCAGACCTTGAACGCAGTGTTTGACGCCAGTTTGAAGCTAGCCGCCACAGCTAGCTCTCTCCACCCGAGTCTAAAACTCTCCGTGCGGCATCAAAAGTCGGCCAGACCGCCTTGAAACAGTCTTCTGCGTCGCCTGCCCCTCAACATTTGTATGTTCAATATTTATTCAATGTTGATGAGCAGAATATTTACTTTCAAGAGTTCCATCTTGCATTATTTATTTTTTATCTCCCTTAAACTGGACTAGCGGAAGTCAACAAGCATGCCCCAAAACCGTATAAACATAACGCCACACCCCTCTAGTGGCTTGGCGGTGAATTACAGAGCAACTGGTCACCTAGCCGGAGAACCATCGAATGTCGAATGACGCCGTAGTCGCTGCGCCGTCACCGCAACGCAGGAGCATAACTCAGGAAACCAAAATAGAACGTTTTGGTAGAAACACAGGTTCTCGTGTTTGGAGGAGAAAGAATACTGAATTGCATCTGAAGAACACCATACCCACTGTGAGGCATGGGGGTGGAAACATCAAGCTTTGGGGCTGTTTTTCTACAAAGGGACCAGGACGACTGATCTGTGCATAGGAAAGAATGAATGGGTCCATGTATCGAGAGAGTTTGAGTGAAAATCTCCTTCCATCAGCAAGGGCATTGAAGATGAGGCGTGGTTGGGTCCTTCAGCACGACAATGACCTCAAACACACAGCCAGGGCAACAAAGGAGTTGCTTCGTAAGAAGCATTTCAAGGTCCTGGAGTGGCCTAGCCAGTCTCCAGCTCTCAATCCCATAAAAAATCTGTGGAGGGAGTTGAAAGTCCGTGTTGCTCAACGACAGCCCTAAATCATCACTGCTCTAGAGGACATCTGCATGGAGGAATGGGCCAAAATACCAGCAACAGTGTGTGAAAAGCTTGTGAAGAGTTACAGAAAATGTTTGGCCTCCGTTATTGCCAACAAAGGGTACATAGCAAAGTATTGAGATGAACTTTTGGTATTGACCAAATGCTTATTTTCCACCATGATTTTCAAATAAATTCTTAAAAAATCAAACAGTGTGATTTTCAGTTTTTTTCCCCCACATTCTGTCTCTCATGGTTGAGGTTTACCCATGTTGACAATTACAGGCCTCTCTAATATTTTCAAGTGGGAGAACTTGCACAATTAGATGTTGACTAAATACTTATTTGCCCCACTGTAATCCAGTGACCAAAAAAATAATAAATTCAACTTGTTAAAATATGCATTTTTTTAATCAACAATTTTAAATGAACTCTATGCATTTCATATGTATTTCCATGTCGTACGTGTCATACAAAGTGGCACACGGCAACACAAACAGCCAGAACAGCCTCTTGATCACGCACAACTCCTAAGATGACGTTCCCCGAATGCAAATGGCAGCTGCCTCACAAAATCAATCACAATGACTTGCTTCACTCTCATCTCAGAAACAATAAGTTGCTCAGCGGACATACTGACCTATTTTACACAGAATCATTTCAGTAAGAGCTTATTGTCTTCTCTGCGTGGGCAACTTGATGTCACCCAAGAGTCCTTTTAAACAACAACTGGAATTCACTCTCATTGTTTTAATGACATGACTCATCAGGGCTGCCACAAGCTATTTTGATGGTGGATTAATTACTAAGTATTTTTGTGATTTATCAACTCCAATATACAGTAAATCGTCACATTTTAGCTCTAAATATGCTTTGAAAACTAAAGGTATAGTAAGGTATAAGAAAAGTTGGATTGTAGATATAACGTAATTATGTAATTATACCCTTGGTTTCAAAGGGAAATGCAGAAATTTGCAAAGATTTAATTTGACTAAGTACAAAGAATACTTTCATAGTGGACAATAGAAATCGGTGAATAATGACTTTTTTTTTTTCTGACCCTAAAACCTTTTTGTTTATTCTTTATTTTCTAAAAGAAATTAATCAATGGATAAATATAATTAGCTAACAACAGCACCCTGTACTATTTATAAAAATGTCAAATAAAATAGGGGATTTTAAAAAAATTTCTCTTTTTTATTAATTTTTAATGATTAATCAACTATCAAAATAGTTACTGAGAATTTTGATTATTGATTAGCTTTCATACATGCAATTTTATTTGATAAATCTTTTTATAAATGTAATTAAAACATGCTGTAATTAGGAATCTGTAATTTATTTAAGAGGCTCAAAAATTTTTTGGAGAATTCTTTGGTCAACAATATCTCCAAACCATTAATCAACTGTCAAAATAGATGCCGATTAACTTGATAATCGATTAGCTGGCAATTAGTTAATTAATCATGGCAGCCATATTACTGCGCAACTGCCATTGACGATGATGGATGTCCAATCCATTTGAACTGGGAGGACTGACAGCATCAATGGCATCCATTATCATTCACTTCCAGTCCTATATCTTCTCATTCCATCTGCAGTTTGTTTTTCCAGCCCAATAATGACAACACGGCCGCCAATACCCATAGAGCTACTTGACCTACTTTTCTGTCCCTGTGGAAAGCACATAAATGCAACATGATGCATGATGCTATCAAAGTATGACAACAAAGCAAATTTCATGCTACCTTTGAGTGCCTCACCAGGTGCTATTACAGTGCTTGGAACTCAATTTACATGCATATTCAATCTATATTTCCTGATTTAAAAACTTTTAAAACTATCCCACAGAACATACTTTTTCGTCACAAGTCTGTTTTCGTCTTTGGTTGTTGGTGTGTGAGAAAACTACATGGCTAAAGGAAAATGAGTCTGTGGCTTTTCTAACCACTTAATATTAGTATTCTTTTTTTTCCCCACCAAATGTGCTACATCCAGTGGTTTTCCAAAAGGATCTTCAAGACATCTGACGTAGGCTTTTCTTTCGCCGGTGCCAATTTACACGTACGGCGTGTACGTTGTACAGCGTGTACCCTTCAGAAACAAGTAGCGCACAAGTACGCCGGCCCAGGGGGCACTATGGACCCTTGCTGTGGTTTTTTACATCACTGCCAGTTTTCCTAATGGACCCCAATGACAAGTGTGCAGTGACAAAAGCGTTATTAATGGTTTGAATTTTGGCATTAAAAGGGATCAAATCTAAAGACATTGATTTCATATTAAACCTTTATAGGGGACTCATTAAAATACTATTTAATTAAAAACAAATCAACTTTGTTGTTATTGGCAGCCATAACAAGAGTTACAGCGGTATGAAAAGTGTCTGAACCTTTTGGAATTTCTAACATTTCTGCATAAAATCACCATCACATGTGATCTTGTCAAAATCACACAGATGAAAAAACAGTGTCTGCTTAACTAAAACCACACATTTATTGGTTTTCATATTTTAATCAGGATAGTATGCAAACAATGACAGAAGGTGGAAAAAATAAGTAAGAGAAGCAACAGTGCCAAACTCTGTCTATTTATAGACAGCTTCTCTGTCTGTCGATTGATGAAAACATCTAGACCAGGGGTGTCCAAACTTTTTGCAAAGGGGGCCAGATTTGGTGTGGTAAAAATGTGGGGGGCCGACCTTGGTTGACGTCCTTTTCGTAGAACAATATATTTAAGCAAATTTTAGCAAACCATTCTGTGTGTCACATTTGCTTTGATATTTTTTTTAATGAATAATTTCAACAATCTCGCAACTGGCCTTTGTGCCGTTCCCTTTCGACTCTCGGGCTCTTGCGAAATTCTGCTGCTGTGAAATTAAACTAGCTTCAAGTTGCTTCAATTTCTCGCTGCTTATCTTCCCTGAAATTTTGTCGTACGTGACAGTGTGTCTTGTTTGGTAATATCGCCTCAAATTGAAGTCTCTAAAAACAGCAACTGTCTCTGCAAATGAGGCAGACACAGTCGTTATGTATTTTAGTGAAGAAATAGTCCAATTTCCACCTATCCTTGAAGCGTCAGTCATCGCAGTCAACTTTTTTTTTCTTGATTGTCGCCATTTTAGAAAATTGGAAGTAGAGGGTCACACTGGGTAATGTTGCTTACAGTGCTGCTGCCTTTTAGTGGGTAAATGAGGAGCATCATTTAGTGTGTAAGCTACTTCAAATGCTGGTCGCAGTACTGCTGACCAATTTATGAAGTCTGTGTGCGGGCCAGACGTTATTGATTTTATGACAGGCTGGGGGCCGGATGAAATTTGACCACGGGCCGCATTTGGCCCCCGGGCCGGACTTTGGACATGTCTGATCTAGACTTTTAGAGATGGTTTTGTATCCTTTCCCAGCTTTATTTAAATCAACAATCCTTGATCGCAGGTCTTCAGACAGCTCTTTTGACCAAGCCATGATGCACATAAGACAATGCTTCTCATTAAGACAATCCTGACCAGCCGTGTGTTTTATATTGGGCAGGGCAGCTTTAAACCACTCATCAGTGATTGGGCACACACCTGACTTACGTATCTCACATGCATATAGGACAATTTTGAAATTTGGCCAAATTGTGGGTCTCAGAGCGGAACTTCAAGTCACCTGAATGTTTTCAGCCACTTATATATGTACATTTTTCAAGAAAATCAGATTGGATTTGAAATGGTCCACTTCTATGCAACTTGTCACCTTCAGACCGTCAAGTTAATGCCTAATTGGAGTCGGAAAAACGCGAAAAAAAAATGGATTCGTGCATTAAGACCTGCGATATGAACCTAGCCAAAGTGTGGCGTGTGGATGTCAATTTTTGGTTTGGCCTGGCCAGTGTCCTCTTAGGTGATTTGTCGATCAGTAATTCTGTTGCCAATTGGTTGTAGTGCCAGGTGACAGCGACAGAAATAGAACAAACTTCCCATGTTAACCTAATTTCTAAGCACGATACTGGATTAAGAGTAGTTTTATGAAGCCATAATTTTTACTTTTACTTGAGTACATTTTTTGAAGAAAAAAACGCTTCTCTTACACCGCTACTTTAGGCTACACAAGAGTCGTTACATTTTTCGTCTTTATTCTACATATTATATTGAAAAAAAAAAAAATTGCCAGTGATGCCAAGAGTAAGTCTACCAATTTCACCAATGAGACGTCACAACAATAATCACATGACTCCATTATACCAATCAGATGCAAGCTTGCTGTTCTATGATCACACCAGTCTGTTCAATCACGTGGCGTCTTTAAAGCACCGTAAAAAATGAGGCATTTGACATAGAGCCTCAACCTGACTCGAGGGCACGGATTTTAACCTCTCTCCCAGTTTTTACTTGGTGCCGATTGACCACGAAAAAACAGAGATATGATCCTTTTAATATCATAATAGTAACTATGAAGGAACTATTCACAATTCAAACTAGGAACTATTTTCTCCACTAGAGAGCGCTCATGCTCTTTGGACGAATGCTCATTTCTGTCATTTTCTTTCTCTCAGTGGAATTCGCGGACTTTTCCCCCCTTTTTTCGTATTTCTTTTGCTTAAAGTGGTTATGTAATGGGTTATTTTACAGTATCATTATAACAACAGTTAATAGAGATAACTGTGTTGAGAAGAATATACCAGTGTTTATTTAAAAAAAAAATGTAAGCAGTTACTCACAATGTTGCTCATTACTTGAGTATTCTTTTGACCAAATACTTTTTTACTTGTACTTGAGTACATTTTTAGGATTACTACTTTTACTTGAGTAATATTATTTTGAAGTAACACTACTAAAATTTTTGGCTACTCCACCCAGGTCTGTTTATCGATTAAACAGTGATAATTAGAGGAAAACTTTGCATGTCAATTTACAGTGTGCGCTCCTGAATCTTCTGCTTGTGCCCCTAAAACTTTAAGTTAGGGGCCACTCTGCTCCTAGTAAAAAATGTTAGTCTGGAGCCCTGAATGATTATGTTTCAGTTGCAATGACTGTGATAGACGTTCAACTCATTTTGACTGGGAAACTATTTTGTAGTTAAATCATCCATTTTATCCATCTCAAGGGGCAGGGCTGATATTTTCTGCAATATTACTGCTTTTGACCAAAATTAATGGTCAATGGCAGCCAATGAGTTAAAATGTTAACAGTTTATGAGTGACTGAGACACGTGGGTAAAATTGAGTTTTGTTTTGTCTTTTGAAAAGCGTTATTGGAAGCAGACACCCTGACAGCTGGGCATATGCCAGCATGATGGCGCCTGAGTGGGGTTTGCAGGGGAGGCGCCAGGAGGGCACACGTGCATTCCAAACAATGGCAAGCACTCGAACAGGCGCGTTAATCACGCGAGTCCAGTTGAGTATCTGGTCATCCGAGAAATAGAGAGACAAATTCGTTATATGTGAAGAACTACTTTTCTTCTTTACACATTGGCTCCCAGTTCAAATCGATTGAACGTCTATCTGTCTCAGCTTTCTCTAGGATCTTATTGTTTGAGTTTTTAGGTAGCACCAAGAAATAGAACTAGACAAGAATCCTCAAGAGACTCCCATCTAGACACCAAAAGGAGTTAAAATCCATCAAGGTTGTTGCTAGAGGTGTGTTCACAGGTGTCTAATCCTACCATTCTTCGCATGGTGCTTAGTTACAGGCCCGAGCCCGTCCATCGTCGCGTTTGGACCTGAATAAAAAGACAAAAGATGACAAGAGGTGTCAAAACAAACCTTTTATCGATAGATATAAAAAGGAGTTTTTGAAGGGCAGTCTTTCTGATGGGTGATGGTGTCACACGGGACATCATTTAGTTCAAGGGTTCTTTAACCTATTAGGCCCATGTCATTTTTTGTGTCTTAATTGATACTGGCCACCTGTAGTAAAATCTTTCACAACCTCACTTGAACAGATCATGGAAAAGGTACAATAATAAATAAATAAATACCATATTCTAGGTGAGCACTCTGAGTGAGCAGACCAAGGGTCTCCGTGATGTCGGGTGAAAGTTTGGAGAAGCTCCCTAAAGTTACATAACGGCGTTATTTTTTCAGTAACGGGGTAATCTGACTAATTTTTTCCGCCGTTACCGTTACTGACGGTCAAAAGCGGTGCGTTACTTACTTTGAATAAATTGAAGAAACTACCAGCCGTAGCGAGTCTACTCTGCTCTGTTTATTTGTCATCCAAGACTTGGGGTGCGTTCAGGTTCATGGCAATGAAAATAGTAAACACACATAGCCTACCTTTGCAAGAACGATGGAGTTGCCGTTTGATAGGGTCATAATGTGCAGGTCCAGCACCCATCCGCAGCAAAACTGTTCGTAGCTTTGTAACGATTTGTAATTTCGAAATCGTTGATGAGTTTAGTGACATACACCAAACAATAAATACCGCAGAATGTCCATTTTGCGTAATTGTGGAAGCCCGTCGACATCTTTACTCCATTTGTCTTCGGCTTGCTCGTAAGGGTCAACATTGTTCACATCCTTAAGTTTGATCACATATCTGTGCTTCGCCTTAGTAACGAGTTTGTCTCTTTATCGAACTGGCAAGTTAAAGTTTAATGTCCCGCGAGCCAGACCTGCTTCCAATATGGCTGCGTTGTTGTCAAATCTCACGTGATCCCCCATTCTGTGACGTAAACACTCGAGCCTAATAGCGCACGTACTTCAGAGCCGGTGTTTTCACACACAAACCGGAACAGCGCGTGCGGCAAACACACACACGCAAAAAAGATGCAGAGGGATATGATGGAAGAGCTTTCGGAGCAAAAGTTGTCCTTTACGAGGTGGGGATATAAACAGTATTTCAAGATGGTCGAAATTAAAGGAAAGAACGTGCATGTAAAGTGTAATTTATATCCCGGGGCAAAGCTTTTGTCGACATCTGTGGTAAGCAATTCAAATCTGCTTAACTTTGTTGCACTTCAAGTGTAGGATAAATCTGTTGCTGGTGAGGTGCAATAAATATTACAAGGTTTTATAACACAACTACCTGTCTGTTCTTCTCTATTTAACTGACTCGAATACTGCTCACAAAATTTCAAATTCTTTGACATACAACAACTTCTTTTAAAGTAACGGAAATAGTTACTTTCCCTGGTAACTAATTACTTTTACTGTAGAGTAATTCAGTTACTAACCCAGTTACTTTTTGGAAGAAGTAGTGAGTAACTATAACTAATTACTTTTTTAAATTGACATGCTCAACACTGCTGATAACACATTCCTAGTATGCTTAACCTTCGTTAATATTTTTCAAATAATTTTACACAGTGGGATATTTTGACCTGTTTTGTACATGCCCCAATCGTTTTAAATAAAACAAGAAATGGAATCATGTTGTCCAAATGTTTTATTGCGATCAATATCTGCAATGAAAAAGAATGACATACTATTTTTGTTGATATGTACATACCTTGCAGTATTTCCTTCCTTGTAACAACAAAATCTGTGTCAGCCCTTCTGCATACGGCAAATGTAATATAATTTGTAATTTCACCTCATTTTGGTCACTCAAGTGCCCGGCGTATCAATCTATACCTCATGTCAACAGAGGCAGACAGGTTGTTATACGGTAATTTTGTCCATGAAAGATCAACAAAGTGATAAGAACAATCATACAATGTCATCTACTGTACGTTTTGCAGAATCTATTTTTGGAGATTCCGTGGGTTCCTCTGCCTTGATTTTGCAGTTTTAACTTCCTCAACACACTGCTAACTTCAACCGCAACTCATGAGGTTTCCTGAAAACCGGAAGTTCAAAGCAGATATTTTCCAAGATGGCGCCGCCCATATTTCGTTTAGGAAACTTGTCTGTAGTCCGAAAAATACTTTTACAATCCGTTATCAGCATAGGGTGAAATTCCTTTTCTGACCTCTGTGACCCTTGACCTCATTACATCAAAATTGAATCACCTCTTCCGTTTCACATATCCTGCAAGTTTGATAATAATTCCTTTCTTCCTTCGTGAGTCATCATGAACACAAACATACTGATCACTGAACAGACATATGGCGGTAAACACTAAGGTCACTTGAAGTTCCGCTCTGAAACCCCCAATTTGGCCAAATTTCAAAATCGTCCTATGTGCATGTGTGATACATCATTGGAAAGCTTAAAATCTCAACTTTCTGGGGGAAGAAAAATTTTGAACAGGAGTGCATTCAAGAAAATTTAAAAACCCTAACTGGAGGCGAGAGCACGCGAGAGCAGAATTAAAGACGCCACGATTTTAACGAGATATTATTGCGTACTTACCTTGTTTTGATCCAAAAACTCCACGTAGCATGTATCACTGAGTGTCAAGACACAGCTGTGAATGGCCACAGCCGGATTTTTTTGGGATTTTATGGGTGAAACATGGTGATATAACAAGGGTCGCGATGCAGAAATCGCAGACAACAAGGAGTGGTTGAGATTTTCCTTTTCATATATTTACCTTTTTAAACATTATTTTTCAATTACACTTTGTTTGGATCGATTATTTATCATCTAACATATCGGGAAAATGCAACAGTAACAAAAAAAAATTCAATTAAGCAATAGTTATGAAGTAGATATCCGTGACTTTTTTACATACGCCAAATTTTTCATTATGACGTAATTTGTTTAAAAGTTTAAAATATGCTAGTCAATAATTTTTTTTAGTCGTTTTTTTTTTTTTTTTTTAAACTAAATTATAGACATCAATTAATGATTATAAGCTAAAAATAACAGACATTTTGAATAATAAATATAATTACTTACCTTCTTTTTATGGCTAGGTTGAAACAAAAGCGGTTGCGTGACGTCTGTAAACGGGGGTTTGCAGGGTAAAACCGAAAAATTGAAAATAATTTGGAGGCGTAGTACGCCATGAATCTGCTATGGCGGCATAAAGACATATTGTTCTATCAAACACAACAGTTCTTTTGGCTTAAAATACAGTAATTTATTTTAAACAGGGGTGCAAGAGCAGAAACTGCTTTTTCAGTCTTGTCTGTGTTTTCCGCCATATCTGGGTTCAGCCGGGTGCAGCAACATTGCTGTGTGCAAAAGTGTTGACATACGCTTGCCCTGCCCACGGCCCTTCGGTTGAATACTGAAATTTTCTTGTGTCCCAGTTGATAGCATTCGCGGTCCATCTAGGTTGCGTCACACATAAAAACAACCAAGCGGGCTGGTCCTCAGACAAAAATTTGTTGTTGTCGGACGGTCCTGCAAGTAATCACATGTCATGATTTTGTTATTCCTTCTAAGCTCTGTTGTGCGAATGACTAAATGACTCTTTGCCTCATTTGAACTTTGAGAATGGAATGTGGAGCAACGTTCAAAGCTCACGGTGTTGCTTGCGTCTTGGCTCGCCATCGTTAAAGGCACTTAGGTAGGCTAATAACAGGAAAACCAAGCACATTACTTTTGTGTCAGATGTGCTTCCAGTTTGTCTTTCAACAGTTACTGACAGAACCAAAAGTTCTGCAATTCATTACAAATTTCCTGACGGCATCACAGCTGAGAACAGTGGTACTTCGCAAGGGCGTAGGTTTGCGTGGGGACGGTAGGGACATAACACTATCAACTTTTTAGGATGCTCAAATTGTCCCCACCAATTTTTAGGCAACCTTATTTGCATTATACAATGAGTTCAGCTGTAAATGTAATTTAGATTGCCTTCCCATGTGTTGTTAGGATAGAATTGACCCTACCATTATTAAGTGAATTACTTTCATTATGTTCAGACTTACATTTATCCCTTTTCACTAGCTATTTAGTAGTGCTGGTCCATTTTTCCCCCTCAAACGCATGTTTGATTGGCTGATGACTAGAAACCCTACATTCACACAATCCCGACAGAAATGCATGTCAATATGCCGCCTCCTCCGCCCCCTTTGAAGAGGAGGGATATTAGAAGTTTTTTTTGTCAGGCCAGCAGCAGCCACTGTAAGTAATGTAAAAAGATGTCAATGTTGTGGAGGTGGGGAACACACCACTAATAATTTAGCTACTAAAAGTGCAACCAGCATCAGAGTTTGCATAAAATTAAACTGTGTGAACTTGCTAACCTGTAAAACTCGAGTAGGAAGCTGCTTAGAGATTCCTGTATGTTTTGTATTGTTAATGTTAATTTAACTGTGCATTTTGTGCATTTATTCATTAATTAAAATGTATTTATTTTCTACATCATTAAAAAAAAAAAAAAAATATATATATATATATATATATATATATATATTTGGGCTGTCAAAATTATCGCCTTAACGCGCGGTAATTAATTTTCTAAATTAATCACGTTAAATATTTGACGCAATTAACGCACATGTCCCGCTCAGACAGTATTCTGCCTTTTGTTAAGTTTTACAGCAAGGTTTTTTGTGCTGTCTAACAGCGAACTCTTGTGGTCGCTTTGCGACATGGTTTATTGCTTTCTTGCCAGTTCAATATGGCTGCACGACGTCTCGGGTTGACGCCTACGTTGTAATGTTGTGCTTATATGATCCTTGGACAAGATTTGTCCGTAAGTATGGTTGTTGTAAAGAATGTATATATTATGTTAGTAAGCGAAATGTTATATTTTTTGTATGAGACGCTCTTTGTTTATGTTTAGTGAACCTGTATAGCGTGCTAAGCTAACGTTTTTGCTAATGCAATGCTTGTGTACTTTTTTTTTTGTAGTTTTACGACTGTCTAAAGAGGACAATGGTTTGAGGTCATTTTATTAGATGAAAAAGGAAGAAGTCTGATTATTAAGGCGTCGTTCACTAGCTGTCTAGCTTTGGAAAAAGTAGACACTTCAGAGTGAGGACAGCATAGACAGATTTAAATGACAGTAGAGTGAAATGCCCACTACAGTCCTTATGTACCGTATGTTGAATGTATATATCCATCTTGTGTCTTATCTTTCCATTCCAACAAATTATTTTACAGAATATATATATAATTTACAGAAAAGTATGGCATATTTTATAGATGGTTTGAATTGCGATTAATTGCGATTAATTACGATTAATTAATTTTTAAGCTGTAATTAATTCGATTAAAAATTGTAATCGTTTGACAGCCCTAATATATATATATATATATATATATATATATATATATATATATATATATATATATATATATATATATATATATATATATATATATATATATTTGTAGCCTATGCATATTACCCCTCCACCAAAAAAAACTTCAAAAGCACAACCACTCTAAATTTCCATAATTTGAAGCGAGCATTTTTTTAAAAATGACTTTCTCCCTCTGAAAATAATGTTAACTTTTTTTTTTTTTTTTTTTAATGTAGGAACCAGCCATTTTTGAGAAACGTACCCAATCTGTTTGGTCTTATTAATGTCCCGTCCCCAGAAAAAGTGTACGCAGGTAACGCTGCTATAGCATCCCTACCAATTTTGAGACCAAACCTACGCCCTTGACTCAAGTAAAAGCAACGGCGTAGGTTTGCATAGGGACGGTGGGAACAGAACACTTCCAACTTTTCAGGATGTTCAAATTGTCCCCACCAACTTTTAAGCAACCTTATTTGCATTTCATAATGAAATCAGTTATATGATAATAATTATGTCTTTATAATATGATAAAAATTTAGATTATTTTCAAATATGTTGTAAGGATAGAATACACCCTACCATTATTTAATAAATTATTTTCATTATGTTCAAACTTGATCCCTTTTCACTTGCTGAATGTGCCTGTTCATTTTTCCCCCCTCAAATGCACGTTTGATTGGCTGATGACTTGAACACACACACTCCCTCCCGCCACACAGACACACACGCACACTCACACAACCCCAACAGATTCATATTGTCAACATGCCGCATCCTCCGCCCCCTTAAAAGAGGAGGGATATTAGAAGTTTTTTTCAGCCAGCAGCAGCCACTGTAAAAAATGTAAAAAGACGTCAATCTTGTGAAGGTGAGGAACATAACACTAACTTTGGTACTGAAAGTCAGATCTGTATCAGAGTTGGCATAACATTAAACTGTGTGAACTTGCTAACCTGCAAAATGACTGCCGTCAAGCTTGCCATCCCTCATTTGGATCATTATTTGCATTATGTGCGTCACGGTGGATTCAGAGCGCAAGTCCCTTTATTTAAAGTCTTGGGGTAGTCTAGTATGGGTCAGATGTAGATCAGTCCTTGGACAGCTCATATTTTTTTCATTGATTTTTTTCCCAAATCACTTTTACTGTATGTTGCAATATTTTAGTTTGAGTCTTGGGGTGCTCCAGTGCCCCCAAAAGTGCACCCATTCTTGGATAGTTCCCCGTTTTTTCAATAAAGGGACTTGCACTTCAAATGGTTCTTTAATAGTTTTTGAAAACAAAGGTTGAATTGAACGTTGTTTCACCTGAACCAGTCTGCATGAAAGTTGGTACAAGTTAATACAGATTTATTTAGCATTGATCATCATCTCTTATCTCATATTCGTGAGAAATGTAGCCCTGACCCATGTTCAATAATCTGTTTGGTCTTATTAATGTCCCGTCCCCAGCAAAACGTGTACATGCAGTTTATGCTGCTATATCGTCCCTACCAATGTTGAGACCAAACCTACGCCCTTGGTACTTCGACTTATATTTTTCTAATGCAATCTACTGGATCTGTTAGGATGCCTGTACACGTGCCCTTTTTGCAAAATGTCCACATATCCCAAAATTCACTGAACATTTTCAGCATCCCAAGTTTGACTCTGTCAGAAGAAGAAAACAACAATGTGAAAGGAGAATAATCTAGCAGTTTAAAGTCTTAAAAACAGCAACGTATATGTCACATGCAGCGAAAAAACTCTGTGTCTTCTGTTATTGCTGCAACACTAAGTGCTTTTAATCTGGCAGGGTGTGCATAAACACACACAGCGCACAGGATAATAGTTTGTACGGGCACGTGCACGACGGAGCCCAATTATCCAGCGTCGTGCCAGAGATCAGCTTGCGGAATGTAAACAGGCGGCGCGACATGAATGGAGATTGAATCTGGATTGAGATATTTTTCAGGTTTCCTCACAACTTTGACTTGCGGCTTAAGGCTGAGAATTCCTCAGGTGGGAGGAGGCTTTGTGTGTGTATGTGTGAGTGCATGAGTGGTAAAAGTACACAGACTCTATTTTAGTAGTAGTAAGGACACTGTAAAATATTGTATAATATTGCACGTGTTGGATTACCATTTATCAAATAAAATCATAATTCTTTATCCATCTCGGGGAGGCCGCCATTTTGCAAAATGTCACTATCTGCTGTCTACCAAATTGAACGTCACGCTGCTCTCTTGCTTGTATTGTAAACGTCATGTCCAGTACTCTAGAGCAGAGTGCCAAACTCTGCTTTGTCATAGACCACATTGTAGTTAGGGTTCCTTCAGAGGGCCATTTTGCCTGCCAACTAAGGCTGCTGTGCCAAATTGACAATTGATCAGTTATCAAATGAGTTGACAACAATTTTGATAGTCAATGAATCGATTTTAGATATTGTTGACCTAAATATTTTCCATTTCCTCTTTTTTGAGCCTCTTGATATCAAATAGTCTCATATCTATTCATTTATCTATCATAGTTGTTGTTTTTGTTTTTTAAATAAAAGAAAGTGTTTAAAAAAACTGTCATTCTCTTTATTTATGTTTTTTGGTGAAAACAAATATTGTCTTCTGATTTTTATGAATGAAAACACATTTTTTCAAATTTTTAAAATGTTTTTTTTTAATTATCTAATGAGCAAAAAAGAACCAAAAATATTTATTAAAATATTTGCTTTGAGATGATTATTTACTTTTTTTTGTTTTGTTTTTTAAAAGTATATATTTAGGAATCCTATATAACAGTTTTGTTTTTGGCAGCCATTTTAATTTTCGTCTAAGTCTTTTAGACGATAATACTTTTTAGTCTTTATCATATTTTAGTCAGCTCCAAATGTTTTTGTCTTTGTCTAGTTTTTGTTGACAAAAACTCAAGACTAATTTCTCTAGTTTTAATCGCCCTAACTAAAAATGTTTTAGCACATATTGTTGCGTCTACAAGGACGATGCCAACTTAGTGAAAATACACACTCAGCAAGAAAACAGTACATTATTTTCAATGAATTATACCCAACTAGACTGCACGAACTGTATGTAAAAAAAGCGAATGCTATGCTAATGCTACAAGTTACATTTAGTGTGTGATGATCACTCAGTACAGACCTTTAAAGGCTAAAGCAGCATTGCATATTTTCTCTGGCCAAGATAAGAAAACAAATCCTACAGTGTGTGCAAGCCTTGATATTGGAGAACACTGCACTGGTGAGTGGGGGTGGGGGGCTGCAGCACGTCACAAGAGTGACACAGGATGACACTGCTACGATGCAGGCTAACTACACATGAAAATGTCATACATTGTCAAAATGTGATGGAAACCAATGTTCCCTCTAATTTTTCATGTGTCTGAGCAGACTCACTAGCTCCCTGAGTACACTGCGGACCACGGTGAGCAACATCAGATGTGTACAGAGTGGCAACACACCAATATCACGCCTGTTTAAAACCTCAGATCATAGCAAGTTACATGACTTGAAAGAATGAAATTACAGCAGCGATTTTCATTCTTTTACTTTAAATTAGGGCTGTCAAAATTATCGCGTTAACGCGCGGTAATTAATTTTTTAAATTAATCACGTTAAAATATTTGACGCAATTAACGCACATGTCCCGCTCAGACAATATTCGCCTTTTGGTAAGTTTTGCAGCAAGGTTTTTTGTGCTGTCTAACAGCGAACTCTTGTGGTCGCTTTGCGACATGGTTTATTGCTTTCTTGTCAGTTCACTATGGCTGCACGACGTCTCGGGCTGACGCCTACGTTGTAATGTTGTGCTTATATGATCCTTGGACAAGATTTGTCCGTAAGTATGGTTGTTGTAAAGAATGTACATATTATGTTAGTAAGCGAAATGTTACATATTTTGTATGAGACGCTTTTTGTTTATGTTTAGTGAACCTGTATAGCGTGCTAAGCTAACGTTGTTGCTAATGCAATGCTTGTGTACTTTTTTTTTTTGTAGTTTCACTACGGTCTAAAGAGGACAGTGGTTTGAGGCCATTTTATTAATAAATCAGATGAAAAAGGAAGAAGTCTGATTATTAAGGCGTCGTTCACTAGCTGTCTAGCTTTGGAAAAAGTAGACGCTTCAGAGTGAGGACAGCATAGACAGATTTAAATGACAGTAGAGAGAAATGCCCACTACAGTCCTTATTTACCGTATGTTGAATGTATATATCCAGCTTGTGTCTTATCTTTCCATTCCAACAAATTATTTTACAGAATATATATGGCACAGAAAAATATGGCATATTTTATAGATGGTTTGAATTGCGATGAATTGCGATGAATTAATTTTTAAGCTGTAATTAACTCGATTAAAAATTTTATTCGTTTGACAGCCCTACTTTAAATATAATTGATTTAGCCCATTTAAAATGAAAAAGACCAAAATCTTGTTGTTCATGAGATGTGTACTATGTTATATGTGAGAGCCCTGCTTTAACCATAGTAAGAATCCTGCTTTGGCCTGGGTAAGGTCCATTTGTTGCATGGGTGAGTTAATAAATAAAACAAAATGAACAACCACAATGGAAGTACAGTATATTAAACTCCTACATTAAAACTGTTCAGACAACAGGGACACTCAAGAGTCCTATTTTCCGTGTCTAAGCAGCTACACAGCAAAAACACACCTCCTTAAAACCAGTGTTGTTAATAACGGCGTTACAATATAACGGCGTTACTAACAGCGTTATTTTTTTCAGTAATGAGTAATCTAATTAATTACTTTTCTCATCTTGGCAACGCCGTTACCGTTACTGAGGCGGGAAAGGCGTGCGTTACTATGCGTTACTAAGTTGGTTGAATAAAAAAAGTCTGAGAGAAACGGACTCACGGGGACGAGAGCAGAGCAGGAGTGGGGAAGACGCCGTTGCAACCGCGATGCTAGGTGGCTCCAATAATACCTGACTGCAGCCATAGCCGACAAACTACACCCACATGACACGGTAGATATCATATTATAGAACTAGATGCAAATGACAGACACTGCTGCATTGCCAACATGTTTTAAGGACTACATGCGTTTGTAAACAGCCGCCATCTTAAAGCAGTAGACCTCTCAGGAAGGCCCTGATGTAGAGATCCTTCCTAGCGAACCTAAGTAATTTTTTAAAAAATCTAAAATGCTCCTAAATCGGCAAAATCTTAACTTAAATCTATCTTTAAATGATGAAACAGTTTTAAAACTTACATATGTTTAAAGTAGACAGAAGGGAACTAATGCAATAACGGGAGAAATTTTAACAACTTTAACGATTGATTCACAACTTTAAATGACTTCCACACATAGCAAAGGTTACTAGCTAGTTATCGCAATACCCTTTTGTCTAGTTAAGTTGAGGGTAAAGAATTGGGCTAGGGCCAATTGTCCCCCAAACCCTTTAAGCTTCACATTGTGTGACGTTTTTTTTTTTTTTTTTTTTTTTTTTTTAAGGGAAAAAAAAAAAAATATCACTAGTTACTTTGCCAAGTAACTAATTACTCTTACATTCAGGTAACTGAGTTACTAACGCAATTACTTTTTGGGAGAAGTAATTTGTAACTGTAATTAATTACTTTTTTAAAGTAAAATTAACAACACTGCATGGCACTAAATGCGTTAGTAGACAGCCGCCATCTTAAAGCAGTAGACTTTTTAGGACGGCTCTGTTGTAGAGAACCTTCCTAGCGAACCTAAGTAACTTTTTATCTAAAATACTTCTAAATCGGCAAAATCTTGACTTGAATCTATCTTTAAATGATGAAACAGTTTTAAAACTTTCATATGTCGAAAGTAGAGAGAAGGGAACAAATGCAATAATGGGAGCAATTTGAACAACTTTTAACAGTTGATTCAGGGTAAAGGGTAAATTAGGGTAAAGAATTGGGCTCGGGCCAATTGTACCAAAAACCTTCACAAAAAACTTCACATAGTGTGGCCAATTTTTTTTTTTTTTTTTTTTGGAGGGAAAAAAAAAAAGTAATTATCACCAATTACTTTGCCAAGTAACTAATTACTCTTAGATTCAGGTAATTGAGTTACTAACGCAATTACTTTTTGGGAGAAGTAATTTGTAACTATAATTAATTACTTTTTTTCAGTAAGATTAACAACACTGCTTAAAACTAGTTAAATTCCCTTGTTTTCAGTGTAAATCTACTAGAAATAAGTGGAATTATCTGCCAGTGCTTCAAGTAAATTTTACTCAGATTTCTTGTAGAATAATAGCTAGCCGAACCCTAGAGAGGATAAGCGGCTCGGAAAATGAAAAAATAAAAATAAGCTTAAAATACTTATTTTAAGCAATAAATTAGTATATTTAATCTTTAAAAAGCTTTGAAAGGTCAGAATTATTCTTAGTTCAAGAACACATATTTTGCAAATCATTATTTGTTTGCAAATTTTTTTGATTTAGGTGAAAAATGGCCAACTTTTAGAAGTGGGGCTGAATAAAACCAAATAGAAATATTTACTTAAAGTCAGTGGAATAATCCGACGCATTAATATGTTAACTAGTCTTTAACACTCAAAACAAGATGGAGAAAATTATTTGACCAGATTTAAGAAAAAATATCTGATTTAAAAGTTATAAATTTGCAGTGTATACAGGACAGATTTGGAAAAAAAAAAAAAAAAAAACACCGAAAAAACACCGAAAAAAATCTCACTCAGTTTAACAGCTTCTTCTCTGTTTACACTAGGAGCGGGAACCTCTTGGTCCCTTACGATACGATACGATTTGCTATACAAAGCTCCCGATAACGATGATCTGACGATATGGCGATACAACGATTATTGTTATTATTATAATTATAATCATTGGTCAGGAAATCAATTTAGGATATTCTACAAATAACTAATAAACAGAAAAACAAGCTTCTGCTGTGAATTGGAATGAGTTTATCACTAGTAGACGTCCAATCCATTTGAACTGGGAGGGTGACGTCCAATCCATTTGAACTGGGAGGGTGGCAGCGAATGAACTTTCATTCGCTGCCACCTTCCCAGTTCAAATGGATTGAACGTCTATGGCCATCAGTGGCAGCCAATGCCAGGCAATGAGGTAGTTTTGGTCCATTTAAGGTCAATTTACCTGTTGATTTTCAGTAACTTCCTGTTGATTTTGGGGTATTTTATGGGTCACTTCCTGTTTATTTTGAGTTACAGAACAGGAACTGACCTGGGAATCACCCAAATGAATAGGCAGTGACTCAAACTCAACAGTAAATGGCCTAAAATTAACAGCAAGTGCCCTGTAAATGCCCCGAAAATCGGACTGAATGACTGTGAATGCTCTGTTTTTGAATGAACGAATGTTCCCAGTCTAAATGGATTGGGCGTCGAGCACCGTCACTGGCATCCTTAGAGTTAACTAAGACACTATTATGGGGGAAGATTTTGGTAGCAACTTGATGGTTCTTTTTTATTTTTTCTTAAACATTGACACCTTTATAAAATTATATCTCGATTCTTGACAGGAGCATATCGATAACCTTTTGGAATACAAAGTATCATGATATATCACCATTTCGTAGCCATTCCATTTTAAAAGAACCGCATTTCTTTTTTTACCTTGGCTTGATGAGTGTAATATCGCTGCACGTTCCTTTCGCCATGATAAGGCAGGGCCATTCCTGACCAATTTTGTGCCCTAGGCAACACATTTGTTGGCGCCCACCCCCATTTTCACCACATATATTTAAACACTCACACTGAAAAAGCACAATATCTCTTTGTAATTCATTATATAAAAAAAGACAACGAACAAGTGCATAAATTAAAAGAAAATGCTGTAATAACTATTCAAAAGCACCAATAAAAAACACTTGAAAAACAAATGCATTAAATAAATTAGAATTGTTATTACAATATGATTAACACCCACCCACGCAAACCTATATAAAGACACACAGAACACTTTAAAATGAAACTTTTTTTTTTTCACCTTGACCTATAACCTTACTCACCTTGGCTTCGCTGATGCAAAAGCATCTATTGCACTTTCATATGACAGTTGTTTTGGAAGGTGCACTTCTTTCCTGGACTTGGTGGCCTTGGACTTGTGCTGATATGGATAAATTTGCTGTAAAAGATGGCCCAGGATGTACAGAGGTAGAAGGAAAATATTTCAGAAGAGCATCTACTAAGAGAAGAAAGTGGAATGTTACATTATATTAGTCAAATAGCTGTTGATTGCGAAACCAGCATGACATAACCATAATAGCGCCTAAATTCTTGCAGCCTACTGTACCTGTCTATTGGATCTGGCCACTATCTTTGATGGGCGTAGTTACAAGAAAATAAATTCTTGAAGTACGTCAACTACACAGGACTATCCAATGATAATGAATTAAATAATATGTGTAGCAAAAAAAAATTATAACTTGAATAAGTTTTTACATGAAAGCGATTGCCATTTTAATGAATTAATGACACATTTATTAACAAATGTGTGCATTTAAATCCGTAGCACTTTTAGTCCCCCATACCACAGAACTCTGAAATTATTAATTCCATATTTAATGGTGTATTTATTTAATTAACCTTGGCACTTTTAGGCAAGGCAAATTTAATTGAAAAGCACAATTTAACACAAGGTAAAAGTGGTTCACATCACATGAAAATAAGCAAGACAATGTTAGTCTCCCGTACACTTTGTTCAAATTTCTCTAAAATTGGAGGGGGAGTAAATTTAACTGAAACTAATCCACAGCTGGCTGAATACTGAAAACAATTCAAAAACAACAGCCTGGCTAATGATACAGTATAATTTTGCTTTAGCACTAACTCATATAAGCTCTATGTCAATACCCGCTAGCTTGCAGTTGCGCTAAATCTACGTGCTTATGCTGTTGAAAAAAATCATCACAACAAACCTGTTTTTCTTCACGTCTTTGCTGTCTTCTTTCTATTTCTTCTCGGTCCCGGATGGCTTTTGTCTTTTCATGAAGTTGACTTGTCACCGTAATGTTGCTCAATTGCGGAGGCTAAAAATAGCACCTTCAGGTAGCTTGCTGGTCTGCTGGGTGGCGAGTGAGACTAGGGTCTGTAGTGAAATTATCGCATCACAGGAAAAAGTGAAACGGGCAGAAGGCACACCAGAAAAATGATTTCATTATTATCTAGAGACTTAATATGAACGGTTTTGTTGTTCTTTTGTTTTATTGTTTTGCATAATTTTTTAAATTTTGCTATCATCAAATATTATTTGAATATTTTTCTTGACGCCTTTTTGGACGCTGTTGCGCCCTTAGGCGGTTGCCTAAATCGCCTTATGGGGGGCACGGGTCTGTGATAAGGGGATAGCATTTGCATCTCTTAAGTCCGCTGCACTGTTGTTAGCTAGCTAACTTGCATGGTGCGAATGGGCAGAGCACAAGATGTTGCTGCCCATATTTTATTTTTGCATTTCACACAGAATTATGTGGTGGGCCAGATCTGATCAAAATTGTGACTGCATGTCTTCAAACAGAAAAGTACCAGGACAACTCAAATTTTTGCTTAAGACTGCACTGCGCCTGAAAAATATACTTTACTAGAGTAACCAAGTATTTTTACTGTGTTACCACTGCTGTGCGTATGTTTGAGACTATTGTCATTCAAGTCCTCTTGAGGCCAACCCCCTTCGTTCCTCGTCCTCCTGCTAACTGTTGACATTGAGAGATATGCAAATGGTGGAACATGTCAGCGACTTTGCATTTCAATATGAAGGTCAACAAGTGCTTTTCCCCTTTGTGTGCGCTTGCGTGCGCTAACAGGCCAATAGCTCTTCCACACATCGCTCATTGCCGACGCTAATCCGAGCATTCTGGCGGCGATCTGCACGGGATGCCCATCATCTCCATTTTGAGCCACGCAATTATAGAGTAAAGTACAAACTATGTGACAAATGTACTAGGGGAAAATATAATCTCTCCCTCAACTAAACCATGAGAATGATAAGCATCTATCATACCCCCGGGCTTGCCATAGTGGGATGAAGGCGCCCTGAGGCTGGGATGCCTTAGGAAGTTCCTCACGTGTGTGTCAACAAGGACATCCTTCTGTGAACCCCCCTATTTAAAAAGGCCACCCCCCATTTTGGGGATTTCACCTGCCTGCCAGCACCCCTAATTATCCCTACATTCCATTTGCAATGAATACTCCCAATGATCCTTGACAATTGCCCTCAATTCAGCTAAATAGCCCCCACCCCCACCCCCATATCAACCCCCGCCGTACTAACAAGCCTTTATGGTCACATCAGTGTGAGTGACCTTCTAATTCCTGTTAAGATCCATTCCGGAATGTTCACCCACTTTCAATGTCATACAAGTCTGTTTTTTTTCCTTCACTTTTTTCAGATTAGATCCAAATTTCTTATCATTTCTACTCAATACTGCCCTTTGTGTCCATTTTGAACTTTGTTGGTGTAGCTGCAGGTATATGATCGTATAATTAATGAGTGAACTCAACAGTTTTCTATGGAGGAAGGGCCCAAAATACAATGTTTTTTGTGCATGTAAAATTTGCAACTACAGGAACTGTGTGGTTGAGGATAGATCTGCGAGAGTAGACGAGGTCAGTTATTAAATTCAGAGGTTCACTTATCTTTTGTCCCTTGTTCTGTTCATATTTACGTGTTGTACACAAATACACAAAACAAACAATTGTTTTTGTGGTTTTTAGTTACCATTGACAGCTATAGACATCCTAGGGTGACCATATTTGATTTCCAAAAAAGAGGACACTCAGCCCAGCCTCGAGAAACTTCAATTTTATTTGAAGCTCACTCAAAGATGCCCATATAACTTTAATATATTTAAAGTGTGCCTCTTCGCACGCAAACAATAACCGAAATAAACCGAAAAACGATTCAACAAGCATGTTTCCAAACGCAGCAGTTCAAAACTACATTTCCCATAATGCCTAGCGCGGCTTAGCCCACTGACAGCTACCCTATAGACCCCAATCACCAACGTCACACAATGACGTGTCGCTGTATTGTGCCGCCATATTGTCCGTCATTGTGTGTCCGTATTCTCAATGGTCTCAATTTATCGTGCAATTTATAGTGCAACTCATGGAAGCCCCGGTGCCTTCAGACGCTGTAAACTCATTGGATGTGTTGCATAAAAGGCGTTATGTGGAAAAGCTTCGGTCGATCCCTTTGCCAGATCCATATTTGATGCCTAAATCGATATTTTTCGACCCGCTGTCTTCGCCGTCTCTGCCTGACATCTGCTACCCTGATATCTACAACTATCTTGTCCACAGAAACTCAGCCTATTCTCACGAAAGTTTGAAAAACTTTAAGAGCAGCACTCTAAGCAACATTACCCTGTGTGACCCTTTACTTTCTAAAATGGCGACAATCAATTAAAAAAAAAAAAAAGTTGACTGCAATGGCCGACGCTTCAAGGATAGGTGGATATTGGACTATTTCTTCAATAAAATACGCAACAACTGTGTCTGCCTCATTTGCAAAGAGACAGTCGCTGTTTTCAAAGAGTTCGATGTGAGGCGATATTACCAAACAAGACACGCTGACATGTACGACAAGATTACACGGAAAATACGCAGCGAGAAATTAAAGCAACTTGAAGCTAGTTTCATTTCACAGCAGCAGTATTTCGCAAGAGGCCGAGGGTCGAAAGAGAACGCCACAAAGGCAAGATTGTTGAAATTATGAATTAAAAAAAAATAATAATAAAGCAAATGTGACACACAGAAGGGCTTGCTAAAATTTGTTTTGCAAAAAGTTTGGACACCCCTGTTTAACTGATGATCCGTAGACGAGGCCAGCTTCTCTCACTTGGTACCAGCTAAATATTATTATAAAAATGATGGTGGAAGAAATAAACATCTTGAATTTGAAACTGTATGTTGTCGGCGATTAGCCTCGCAATGATCTTAATTGTGGTTGTCAGCCCAAAACCCTCTAAATATATATTAAATGCATCTTACCAGATATAAAATGACTACTACACAGTCTGCGGTGATCGTTTGGTGCCCAGTATTCTCGTCGAATTGCAGCAGTCCATCTCGCTCTCCTCTTCGGGTCTCTCGGAATACGGTAGAACTTCAAGTCTCTCCGTCTATCTTCCCTGCTACTGCAACCAACCGCCACACACGCCTTCACCATTTTGATTATTAATGTTAACGAGCAGAAAAACACGCCGTAATAGGAGGAATGTACATAGCGGTAATGTGTAAACACGACGAGCTGACGGACAATATGGGGGATCAAGTCAGGGGGGCAGAGTTGTGACGTCATGTGATTGGGGTCTATTAGCGAGCACCGGTAGCCAAAGCAAAAATCAAAGTGTACAATCATCAGCAGAGCAACAATGCGACACCAAACGGGATTTTACAGATCACACCAGTATAAAGCTCCGGCAGAAGTCTACAGTTCCTGAAAAGTAAATTTAGCAATTTTTCATACCGATGTGAGCTCCTGCTGTGAAAAAGGTTTGTTTGTGAATGAGAATCGACAGACGCCATGACAAAGCCAGTCTGTGACTGTGCACGCATATGCAAATTTGTATCCAAAGTAGAAGAAATGTATTTTCGACTTAATTACTCTTTTGGGAGCATTTGATTATATATGTATTGATCGTAATAAAAGTCTTAACAACTAGGCAGGCTCTCTGGGAACATGTCACAGGCAGCACAGTACCGTAGTATTCTGTGCATAGCATCAGTCAATTTCAACACACGCTAATTGGTCCTTTTTTCAAAATAATGAAAACCGGACATTTTCATGAATTTATAAAACCCTGCCGGACGCCCCGGACAGGATGTGAAAAGTGGACATGTCCGGGCAAAAAAGGACGCTTGCTCACCCTAAGATATCCAATCCATTTGAACTGGGAGGGCTGACAGAGATCATTCCATGCCAGCAGAGGCGTAGCAAGGGTCCCCGCGTGCCCCAAGCAACAAGCAACATGGGGCACTTTGAGCATGTGCAAGTAAGGGGGACAGTTGGACTTGGAGCAATAGCATATTTAATAAAAGTATAATAACGCCTCGGTCTCATAGAGCGCTTTTTAGGACACTCAAAGTGCCCGGCTTCTACAACATTAGGACATAAAACTACAGTAACACTCACCACTGTCTTGCTTCCTTTTCTCCTCTTCTGCTTTTCTTTCTTTTGTCGCTTCCAGAAGGATAACCTCTCTTCATTTTGGATATACACCAATTAAAAAAAAAAGCCAAATCGCTGCTCACTCTCACTCTGAGTCACGTGGGGGGGGGGGGGTGTAGAGCGATTGAAGGGGCCCCTTCAGGGAACTCAGACACAAGGCCCCTGCTGTCTGGGGGCCCTAGGCAATTGCCTGGTTTGCCTAATGGCGCGTGGCGCCTCTGCATGCCAGCATCTTATAATTCAAGTGGATTGGACGTCTGTCGCTGTCAATGGCAGGCCGTGAGTCTAGCAGACTTTAAAAAAATAAAAATAAAAAAAAAATCTTTTTAAGTTTTACAAGTGAATCTTAATCCTCCATCAAGAATTATAATGCATTAAACTTCAGATACGACTCTGTAATAAACAATGCAGTTGTTAATTGTCGTATCGAATGCAAAACATCTCAAGGAATATTTGGAAGCCTGTACATACGCCAAAATGGAGGTTTGAGCCGGCTGTCATCGACAGTCTTATCAGAATGACATTCCAGAGTGTAATGAGCGGCGGGGTGGCATGCTAACAAGCTCAGGGAACAAATGCGTGAAAGGTGGATGACAACGGCCGAGCAGCAGGAGGCTAAATGCCGGCTGGGAGGGACGTGCACATACAGGTCACGTCATGTTTACATGCTGAAGGCTGTCAATCAGATCTGAACATTGCCCAATAGCTCTAACATCATGCAAATTTGTTGCTAGGGAAAGTATTCCCGCCCTATATGGGGAACAATATAAGTTGATTTACATGAGTTAAATTGAATCCCAGGTCTGCATTGAAAACAAAAATCACTTCTTAAGTGGTTTTCAGTTTGGCATTCTAGCAGTTATAGTACAGCAGTTACTCTTTTGAAAACAGGACCACTTTTTAATTCTTGTGATATTCACTTAGTTCATCTTAAGTAAATTGCATTATTTTCTATGGAATTCTCAGCTATTTGTCGAGAATCTCCCCAACCACACTCTCAAATTTATCTCATTTTATTTTCGAGCTCAAGATCTGCCCTGGCTGATAGGAAAGTAGTAATTGGTGTCAAGGAACTACACTTCAACTCAAAAGTCATGTTACCACTGTATTTCGAAAAGTTTATAATCGGGGTGGGACCCTCACAATCGAGCCCATTTCACACACATGTCCCAGTAAATTCCCGTGTAAGGTGATGCGGGATTTACTCGCGTCATTGCTTTCACACATGGAGAGATATCCTGGGAATCACAGAATTGTCCAGTGTTGCCAACTCGGCGCTCTCTGTGAGAGGGCTACTGGTGCGATTTTATAACCCAGACATTACGTCATTTTTGGTCGGTATTGGCTGTCATATTCTGTTGGCCAGATCGTGTTTTGTCACAGAGCCGGTTGTGTGAACGTTCCCGACGTCGTACCTGCTGCCAATTCAAGCTCATCAAGACTGTATCTAAGCCCAGGCAATCCAAGAGAAGGGTGGCGAGATATTAACTTGCTGAGCGCCAGTCGACACCTTTTACTCTCGTATTTCGTGCATTTGCTAGCTTGTTCGTCTGCCACCTTTGACGTTGTGCTAGTATTTGAGTGTATTTTTGTTGTTGTCTTATCGGCTCTCTCCCTACCGCTTAGGTTAGTATTACTGATCCTGGTCGACCTACTTTCACCGACCCAATTTGTTATTCCCCCTTTTCCGCGATTGCGTGTATTTTTGTTTGTATTTAATAAACCCTTGTAGGCATCCCTTCGTTGTTTTTTGTTTTGAGGTACGACCTTGTTTCCGCAGTTGCGGACCCTAACATTGGCAACAAATAAACCACACATTTCCAAAGATGGACGATGGACTCTCTTCCTCAGCTTTACGATCCAGTAGCAATTACATTTCGTTATGTTTTCAGTTCAATTTTACCATTTCAAGTTTGCCATGTTGATAATTGTGATGTTTGTTTACTGCTTTTCGTCTTACTGCGAAGAAACAGGGAACTGACGATCGATCCGCCATGATATTTACGTCATCAGCCATTGTGCTGTGACCCGGAAATCAAAGACGTGCCTTTACACACGCCTCGTCCCGGGAAAGTCCTGGACATAATACTAATACATAATACATACATAATACATAATACTAAATTTGCATTTATATGGGCCGTTTACATGGTGACCCTCCGAGAATACGGAAAATTTCAAATTTGCATTTATATGGGCCCGTCTCCATTCGAACAATGTCGAAATTACGCATGAAAACGATGTAGTATTCATGCCAGGCCCTAGGGTGGCAGTGCAGATTTACAAGGCAACAGCGAATGATGCACTTTGACCCCAACAAGCTCCTCAGCCCGGAAAAAAATATGCCTGCCCACTCGAAGCAATGGCATTTTTCTTTTGTTCAAAAAGGCACAAAAATGGAAACATTCAACATATTTAATTGAAAAATATTATTAAAACAGTAAATTAAAGCCAACATTCCGCCATATTTGCTGTTTTTAATGTTTAGTAGCACCGCTGCGCACGCCCAATGTGACGTGTACGAGTGCTGACGTTATCGGTGTGGTCCTGCGCCACCGGAGCTTTTGATATTCATGTGAGCAAGCCCTCCTCAATCCCCCGCAATCGAATTCTTCCACTTTGGAGGCCGGATTCAGAATTTTTCGTCTTCGCCTTCCGTCTTTGCTGACACCATATGCACGCGAGGCGTGTCCGCTACTCAGTCATTGCGTCTTTGTGTCACAGTCGCCATGTAAACTGCCCCTTAGACGCGACCCGGTAAATGTCCATGTAATCTCCATGTCAATCGACCTGGGAAATTGCTTTCACACACAAGGGCTACCCGTTTAAATCCTGGGATTTCAACTGTGTTCACGTGTATGTTAAAGGGGTTTATGATATGATTTGCGACATCACGATTAAATAATTATTGAAACAGGAATTCCAAATGACAAAATAAACAGTGTTCATTATTTCTACTTCCTCAGACAGTCGATAAAAAAATGGTATACCTCGCAGACTGAAAACATTTCAGTTAGTATTGTTTGTCACTTCCAAGTAGACATTTATTGGCGGGAGGATGGCAGCGAATCAATGTTTGTTCATTCACTGCCAACCCTCCCACTTCAAATGGATTAGACGTCTAGTCCAGTCAATGGCAGACAATGAATTAAGCAGTATCTGATCAAGCCATGACAGCAATTACATTCAAGTATGTATGCAGTAATCGTTTGAAAAGAAAAAAACATCTTTATATATATTTTTTTAATAACATGGTATCAGTACCGTATACCAGCCTATACCACACAGCCAAGTGTCGGAATCAATATCAGGGACTAACAAATGGTATCGGTGCAACACTAATCAGCAACATTCCTTGAAAAATACAGCAACACTATATTATTGCAACATTCTTGAATACAAATATGTATTTCTGAGCGTATACACATTCGCTGTGGAAAATCTTAATAACAGTGGCACCTTTATTAAACAATATATCGATTCGTGGCAGGACCATATCGATAACCAACCAGTAGTTTATAAATATTTAGCACTCCATATTCTATAATTTACAACACCCATTTTATGTAAATGTAGGTCGATTAAATCGCCATTAACCCCTATGTTGAGCATTCACACTTTCACAACATGTCCCGACAGGTCCCCAACCTGCAACACAACACTGGAGAAATTAGCAGAATGAGTCCCCAAGTGTTTATTATTTACTTTCAATGATATTTTCATGTCTGCGTAAAGGAACAGATGTTATTTCGTTAGTGAAAGGCCAAAACTAAGCCCGTTTGTATCAGGACGAACATATCGTGTGCTCAACTGCCACCTGTTGAAGCGGGAAGAGGGCTTTGCTGTCCAAATGTAGGCGGGGCCAACACGCTCTGCATCATCCACCCTCAGCCAATCAGAAGGAGGCACAGTCGCCAGCTTTATAAAAACCCGCCGGCGTCGCATGTAGACTCACTCCAACTTAGAGACTTTTTCCGCATGTATAACCGAATAGCATTCTAAAGAGGATATTTTCCCACCTCACTAAGGTGTATTGAATCACTCGGACTGTTAGCTTTCAGGTTAAGAAGTTAGGACAACAATAGTGGAAGAAAAATGCGCTTAATTCACAATATGACGACCATCGCGGAGTGCTCAGCCCCGGACTACTCGCCAGCAAACCGGGCAATTAAAATAGCCGTCATTGGAGCCGGTGGAGTGGGCAAAACAGGTAAAAAAGCAGCAAACTTTTAAGTTGAAACTGAAAGCATTTTAGTGGTCGTAGAAGGGAATTAAACAGCTGTTTTGGTTTATTTTCAGCACTCGTCGTTCGTTTCTTGACGAGGAGATTCATTGGAGACTACGAGAGGAATGCTGGTGAGTTCAAAGCGACCGAGTAGACTCGGACATTCGGACTCTTTTTGTACTTTTGTCTTTTTAGTAATGGTTTGCTATGAATTTTTAAAAACCAGAACATATTAACTTAAAAAACGACAGAACATAGTCTTAATACATTTTTTTTTTTTTGATAAATGCATTTGTCGATACTTCAGTACAAAATTGCATTGCGTTGAATTGGTATATAAATGTTTTTGCATTAAAAATGAATTGTTACTTCATATAAAAAAAGAGACAATGTTCAATGTACAAATAGTGCTTGTAAAATGACTAGATGGATTTGCAAGACTATAGAACTATAGAAAATATGGTTGCATTAAAAGTGTGATTGTGTGTGTGTGTAGGCAACCTGTACTCCAGAGAGGTTCAAGTGGATGGTGAGCAAGTCAGCCTCCAAGTTCAAGACACGCCTGGCGTGGAGGTATGTATGAACCCAGCCCTCTTTTCCCCTTACAATGTGCTGACATTCCTACACTTGCTGTGAAAAGGTTCTCAAAGCAACAGTTATTTTTGTTAACTCAATGGCGGCAATAGACGTCTGTTTTCCGAAATTTCCAGGTTCGCGGTGAATCAGTTACAGGCACACTTTTGCAAAATAGACAATTGATTAGAAAATGCAGAATAAATGTGATTTATTGATTACAATCCCACAAGAGCAAGCAACAGGTATCAAAAACAAGCATAACAAGGGTAACAATGACGCTAGATTGAGTTTGTCAATCCCAGAATCCCCGCGCTACCGTTACAGCACAACCAAGTGTTCCTTAGCAATGAAAATCGCTTACCGTGACAAATGAGCAGGAGCCGACGCTCCGGTAAGGCGGCGAAGGAAGTCCGCCAGCGGGCCACGTACGGATCGCCTGGCTTTGTTCCTTTGCCGCCTTATCGAAGCGTTGGCTCTCGCTCATTTGTCACGGTAAGTGATTTTCATTGCTAAGGAACACTTGGTTGTGCTGTAACGGTAGCGCGGGGATTCTGGGATTGCCAAACTCAATCTAGCGTCATCGTTACCCTTGTTATGCTTGTTTTTGATACCTGTTGCTTGCTCTTGTGGGATTGTAATCAATAAATCTCATTTATTCTGCATTTTCTAATCAATCAACATTGTCTATTTTGCAAAAGTGTGCCTGTTACTGATTCACCGCGAACCTGGAAATTTCGGAAAACAACGTCCAATCCATTTTGACTGGAAGGGCTGCCAGCCCCCGGTTAAATTGGACAGGACGTCTATCGCCGTCAATGGCAGTGAAACATGATCACTCAAAATGGGTTTGTCTACCACTGTTAGTGAATGTTTAAACAATAAATAAAAAGCCCCATCTTAAAGAGCAGTAATTAGTTTAAGACAGTGCAATATAAAATCTGTTCTTTGTCAACTGCTGATGACACTCAAAGTGCCTTTGCCAGTTCCCTCTCAGAACATCCTGTTTGAGAGAACATTCAAAGTAATGAAACAACAACAGACAAGTGTTCATAAGTTAATAGAAGGCTGATTGAAGGTTAGGGTGCATTTTTGACTTGCCAAATATCCCAAACGTTTTGTGATAAGTGTCTTGACCCAAATATTGGCCAGTAAGAAAACCCAAAATGCTAAAAAATGACAAACTTTCTAAGCTTTCTGGGGTGTTGGCCCAATGTTGCACTGGTGAGGTAGGAAAAGAGCAGGGTGTATGAATGCACTTTCCCGTGTCCAATTTTATACTACAGCTTTATTTAGACTGGGATAATACAACTGAAACAGCCCTTTTACATTCATTTCTACACCGAACTTAAAAATGGACAAAGCACACTTTAGTTCTCAGGAGCTCAAGTGGTGTTAGGATTATTTTGGTTACCTGACAGAGGGAAAAAAAGAAACCAGGATTGCAAAAAAATACATTTAGAGCAATTGTGGTTAACTCAAAGCAGCCATCAAATCTAACAGTTTGAAATAGCATTCAGTTATATTAAGGTACAGATGCTCTAGAAGCCCAAACATATTTTTAGTCTCAATCTGTACTTTACGGAATATTTCTGGGCCAGTTTTGAACAGAATAGAATAGCACTTTGTCATTAAATGGTAGTACAATGAAATTGTGGAGCATCTCCCTTTACAGTGCAGGACAAGTATAGGCATGAATAAATGCTAAGTGTAAAAATGGGAGCGCCACCCATGTGTCTAATGTGGAACTAAAACATTTGTAATTGATTTGCCTTAACTTCATTCAACTTTAAACAATTGCGCTCTTGTTCTTAGTGGTTCAATTGATGCCAAAACCATTCACGGCACTAAAAAGTACAGTGTGCTAACTCACTTTTTAATATGATTGGTAACACAAACTGGGCCACCTAAAATTGGTGAACTCCATTTATCGTAAACAAACTATTTGAGCTATTTACGATAAGAATGGGCTAATTCAAATATTCCCGTTAAAAATAGAAAACAACGATGGGCTAACTCCTATTATTCTAAAAACACAAAGTAAGCTGAGAACTAGTGGGATAAATCCATTTCCCTGAACTAGAGAGAGCTAATTTTTTAACCTGAATAGTCGAATAAGACATGATTTAATGTGTGCGTTAAATCCAACTCACCTGGCTGTTTGTATTACAGATGAGCGACAATGACGCCGTGCTACCCGACCACGTGTCATGCTCCCTGCAGTGGGCCGATGCAGTAGTACTAGTGTACTCTGTGACGGACCGCCGCAGCTTCGACCTGGTGCCGCATTTGCACCAAAGAGTGGCGCGGTGCAGCAGCACTAGCAGCAGTGGGCCCCCTGTGGTGCTGCTGGCCAACAAGGCGGACCTTCTCCATCTGCGTCGCGTGGATCCCCAACAGGGGCCCATGCTGGCCGGTACGCTTGGCTGCGCCTTCTACGAGGTTTCGGCCAGCGAAGGCTACAGTCAAGTGCACGGTGCCTTCCATCGGCTGTGTTGCCAGCTAGCCAAGCAGCGGCCTCCTTCGCCGCCAGCCTCGCAGCCCGTCGCTGAGAAACGGCGCCCAAAGTCTCCTAACATGCAGGACCTGAAGAGGCGCTTCAAGCAAGCGCTCTCCGCCAAGGTTCGGACTGTCACGTCCGTGTGAAGCGTTCTTTGCGATGGATTTTTGTTTTTCTGAGAAGACGTTTCTCAAGCGACGTCCCGAACGAGGATGACAACGACGAAGACCGTGACAAGGGTTTCGTCTTGTTTGCCTCTTCGAGGGCAAACATTCCTCCGAGCTGTTCCGCCAACACAAACACACAAAGCGGGACACGAGATGGTGGGCGCCGGGTATCACGGCAGTGTTGTTATCACTGATGCACTTTCAGGGCCGTAGGGCCTCTTCATTTTGTTGTTATTGGTGGTGGTGTTATTTATTTGTAGACAATTCAGTTTGTGTTCACAATAAAACAATGAATCTCATTTCTGCCTTTTCTTATTTTCAATACTGGTCAGACATTGTGAATTTGAAGACAAAAGTGCACTACAATGATCCCTTGCAGATTTTTTTCAATTAAAAAAAAAACAAAACATGAGCTGTCCAGATTAAATAAAAAAAAAAAAAATACAGATGAGCTGTCCCGATCTGATCACGCAGTCTACCTCTCCCTCCTGCTGCTTTGGTCTGGCAGTGTACTGGAGTTTCTTATTGAGTTTAATGATTGACAGACAACGTTTGATCTTACCAGAGATTCTTTGGAAGCCAAAACTTCAAAGTGCTGCATGCGTCAATCATAGTTTAGCTTGTTAAACAGTTGCTGTGGCAACTCGTGGACTCACTCAATGAAGCATTTAATATAGACAAGCATTTTTCTACTTTATTGTTTAAAAATTATTCGGTGGGACAGTAATATGGTTAAAACCTATTACATTTGAAGTGCTTAAAAATATATCTATATACATTTTTAAAATTATACTTTGGGGGAAAAAGTGAAAAAAACTATACGTATCTCTTCGATGCTAAATCTGAATAAATACATTGAACACACATTTTTTGGGGGGGGGGGGGCTACTTCGTGGTTTTTCACTATCGTGGCGGGTTCTGGTTCCCATTAACTATGTATATGTTCTCACAGCTGTAAAAAATTGGCCCTCAAAGTGCTCATGCAGTTGAGCAAAAATAAACATAGCTGTTTTTTAAAATATTAATAGAGATGGTATACAGTGAGGAACAGAAGTATTTGCACCCCTTGTGATTTTGCAAGTTCACCCAATTAGAAAATAGGTAGAGGTCTGAAATTTCAATCACAGATGCATTTCACTTATCGAGACATAATCTAAAAAAAAATCCGTAACTCATTGTATGATTATTCAATAATTTGTAATTTACTGAGGTTCATAAGCATAGGCGGATCTACTATTCAGGCGAAGTAGGCGATCGCCTTAGGCCCCCAACCAGTAGGGGGCCCCAACCAGCTGCCCTTGCAGCAGTTCAAAAATGTTTTTTTACGGAGTGTAAAACTTTCGGTTAGCGGTTTAGCAAACGTACCTCCGGTGAACATTTCAAAATAAAAGCACGTCCTGTTCGTCATATAAATAACGATTTCTGGAGTCAATCCCACATACTTCAGAATTAATGTGATATGTTGAGTAAAAACTACAAAATACAGATTCTACACTAAGAATAGCTTTCAATGACACTCTTTATGACAAATATGATTGGCAATGAATAATTATTATAATTATTATACTGCTATTACATATAGTAGTATACTATAATAATAATGCTAGAATTTTTTTTTTTAAGAATTGTTTTGAATAATGTTGGAAAGGCAAAGTCAGAGTTCTGAAGCTGTTTACTTTCCATTCTTTTGCACTAGTAAATGCTATCAGCATTTAACCTCATTGTTTATGTGATTAACTATTGTTATTTACATGATTATTTGTACTTTAATAAAGAATTTAAGTGTTCCAAAATGGTTTTGTGAATTAATGAGCGTCAACAAAAATGTCATTGCTAAATTAGTAGAGAAAAAGAAAATTATTAGATAGTCGACTAATCGTAAAACTAGTCGGCTGACTAATCAGGAGAAAATTTGTCATTTAGGACAGCCCCAGTGTACCTGAACATATATTTTCTCAACACCCTTCTCACCTTTTTAACCCCTGACCCATGAAGAGGGCCCCTGGATGTTCGCCTTAGGCCGCAAAATGGCCAAGTCCGCCACTGTTCATGAGTACTTGCACTCCCGAGAATCAGCAATAATTATTACATAGAGTTGTCAGTCTACCTATAAAAAGGTCCACCTTTACCCCATGAGTGAGCACCCACCCACCACCCGTTTGAGCTCTTTATTGTCAACTGTGCACCCTACAGTCAATCATAATCCATATGCTACCATGGGCAAAACACCAGAGAAAAAAATATTGAGCTCTACAAAGCTGGAAGGTTATGGGGCAATTGGGAAGCAGCCTGGTGAGAATAAATCAACAGTTGCAGCAATTGTTAGAAAATGAAAAAGGCTACACATGACTGACTGGGGCGCCATGTAAATTCTCTCCTCGTGGGGCATCTCTCATGATGAGAAAAGTGAGGGCTCAGCCTAGAACTACAAGGCAGGAGCTGGTCAATGACCTGAAGAGAGCTGGATACACAGTTTGAAAGACTACTGTCAGTAGAACACTACGGTGCAATGGTTTAAAATCATGCATTGCTCACTTTATTGTGGCAACAATAAGAACACAAAATAATAGCAGACTGCCGCCCCATTCGGCTGCCAAGTTTTGCTTCTCGCTGATCTCCTCCTCACCTCCTACTACTCCAGCGTCTCTTAAACGGATCGTGCATAGTGTCTTGTTATGAGCTTTTTGTTTACAAATGTATCGAACACACGACATGCTGACAACTTTGTTTCTTTATTAACACATGGAGCTAACAGTACGAACACAGCTCGGGGCTCTCGGCAGGAAGTGGTGTCTAATGGCGTGAGGAAATGTAGTTTTTTCACACAAGCGAACAGATTACAAAGCACCACTTCAGTGTTGTCCCGAGACTACATTTCCCATGATTCACTACGTGACCTGCCCGCTTGCTGATTCGCTGCCAGACATTAAAACCAACACGCTTGTTGTTGTCACCTGTCAGCGGCTCTCATACGTAAAACACAAACTAGAAGGCTATCAAGCGATCGCCGTGAAATAAACGCCGAACCGTACAAATGCAATGCAATGCTTGAAGCATGAAGGTGGAAATACATAATACAAATACAAATAAATATGCACAAACTCACCGGCGGTGTGTGTTCTTGCGGCAACGTGACCGTGAATTACCGCGACGCCGACCCGCTTATATGAACATCCACACCCCTTTCCCGATTGACAGTGGATTAACCCTTTCGGACAAGATCGTAGATGACGCACAATTTAAACACGCTTAACCTAGCGAACGCAACAACAACAATGATCGGGGATTGCTACGAGTTAACTTTTGGCTAACGTCGCTAGCTTATACTGTTCATTCCACAACAGTTGGCAGCTCTGCTTTGACAAAGTCATCAGTCATCTATCTAAAAATCACACTTACTTTTTGGCAAATCCTTGATCATAAGCAGACTGGTTAAGGAAGCAGGCATCTTCGAAGTGTTTGCAGCAGAGAACACTACTCGATGATGGCGTGAAATTCATTCGCTTCGTGCGAACGAAAGATGTCCATTTACGTGCCCTGCTATCCTTTGACCACTCATACAACTTTTCGTTTGAGTGAGAACAAAACATCGCCACACACCGCCGTGGCATCTTACAGAGAAGCAATGCAACAAACAATACTGTTCTATGGCGGACTTCCCTCGCACTTTCCGGTGTGACGTAATTTCCGAAGATTTCCGAAGATTGCCGAAGAAAAGCATTTTCATTGTCAAGGGCGTTGCTATGGGTTAAACAAAGACTCTGAAAGGGTTGCGTTAAAAAAAAAAAAGGAAAATATGCTTATAATTGTTTAGCCATTGATATTATTCAAAAACATGGTTGGCCAACCTTAGTTCACATTTCTGCTTTAAATTCTAAAATACTTTTTAACAAATCACAACTAAAAACAATAGACCATGCCTCTTAAGTAAAAGACAACAATACCACACAGAAACACAGAATTAATAAAATGTGTTTTTCAAGAAAAATAAAATAAAATTGCACTTAATAACTTAAGCATTTAGGCAAATGAAAAGTTCCCCCCCCATTGCTTCTGCAATGGTGTTCCATAGGGATGCAACAATACTGTTAAGTCAAGGTTCGTTTTTTTTTTTTTTTTTTTTTTTTTTTGCTAACGAGCAAAAATTGAATTGCCATCATATAAAAATGCATTTTAGTGCATAATATTTATGTGCTTACTTCTTAATGATCTGAAGAAATTTTATATAAAAGTGCTGAGAACAATCTTGACTGTTTGTAAAGTGAGGCGGGGCACACTGTTGATTGCTACAACTCTCTTAGCAGCTAGGTTTACTACATGAGCAAGACATCCTATTTGTGGTCCGAATCCATCTGTGTCACGTACTGAATTAACACTATTTGCAACATTATCTATAGTCACTGGTATGGATTGATTTGGCCTTCTTACCTTCCATTCAGTCATGACAGTTTAGAATGGAGGAAGTCGGCGTGATGTCACGATGACGTCACCTCGCTTAGGTACATGTCGTTTGTGAAGGGGGAACGCACAGCCAAACATTCCATAGACAAACGTCTGAAATTCATATACAGTGCCCTCCATAAATATTGGCACCCCTGGTTAAGATGTATTTTTTAGCTTCTTTTTTAAATTCAAATAATATGGGACCTTAATGGAAAAAAAGTTGAAGCCTAGGCCCGTGTGCACACAGCCAAGTTGACCAAGGAGTGCCACCTAAAAAGCATGTGAAGGTTCTGGAGAGGCCTAGCCAGTCTCCAGACCTCAATCCAATAGAAAATCTTTGGATGGAGTTGAAACTTCGTGTTTCTCAACGACAGCCTCGAAACCTGACAGCTCTAGAAAATATTTGTGTGGAGGAATGGGCCGAAATCCTTGTTTCCATCTGTGAAAACCTGGTGAAGAACTACAGAAAGCGTCTGACCTCTGTAAATGCAAACAAAGGCTTTTGCACTAAATATTAGCACTGATTTTTCAGGGGTACAAATACCTATGAACCCCAGTAAATTACAAATAAATCATTGAAAAATCATACAATGTGAGTCCCGGATTTCTTTTTTTTAGATTATGTCTCGATAAGTGGAAATGCATCTATGATTGAAATTTCAGACCTCTTCCTATTTTCTAAGTGGTTGAACCTGCAAAATCATAAGGGGTGCAAATACTTCTGCTCCTCAGTGTATATTGAAAACAGACCAATATTTTTGTAATTTTAATGTAAGTTTTAATCATGCATTATCTTAATTTATGAAATATATGATTTAAATCAGATTCTAGTCCTTTTAGAATACTGTACATTGAAAATTTGTGAATCTTTTTTAATGCATGTTTTTTATTTTTATTTTCAATAACAGGCAGTTAGTATACCTAAAACAATTTTTTCAAATTTCTATTAAAAATAATGAAAACATGAAGAGGACGAGGAGCAAAAATTAGGAATTGGGATAATATTTTCATATTGGCACAGAAGAAATAAAATTCTTATCATTGATACACATATTGATATATATATTTTACTAACAATATTTTCATACTTGAACTATTACTTTACTTTACTCCATTTTTTAATATCATAATACAAATCCTTCCACATGTTTGAAAACTAGAGAGAGAGAGAGCTTGCTTTTCATAGCTGCAGAATGCAAAGCGTCCTTGGGTCATTTCTTACATAAAAGTATAACGGCACACCAGAATAATTTCACAGCGCTGACCTTGTTTTTCGAAAAACATCTCTGTGCTCTTTGATGACATAAGGAACACACAGAGTGAAAAAGAAATGTTTTAATGATGTGTTCTGACAACTTGATGTGTCTTAGAAATATAATTATTAAGTTGTTCAACAAGAATTATTTTGTTCATCTAATGATTAATAAATGTTGACATTTTCTACTGTTTTATTGACATGTTTAGTTTTGATGATGAGGTCTCAGAAGTGTTTTTGGCGCAAACAGTTCGCATGTTTTATTAAGAACAGATATGATTAAATCCCATAATATTTGTACTTCATTTACAGTCCAATATCGAAGGTTTCTGTACTTCTGCTTTTACAAGTGTCTTTTTTTTACTCAAGTATCTTTGATGACCTGAGTGCCCACTGAAAGTACTTACTCTCAGCGGTCTCACACACCGATGTCTGGTGTTAATCTTTGGGTGGCGAAGAGCAGCTCGGGAACGTCGGTGGGCCTCAGCAGCCGGCTAGACAGAACCAGAACCTGTGTCGTCGCAAAGCAAACACAGTCACACACTTGCTGACCAACAGAAAAATGGCATTTAAATGGTAATCCAGACTTATTTGATATTCTAAAAACTAGAGATGTCCCGATCGGGTCCAATCACGTCATTTTCAAAGTATCGGAATCGGCGAAAAAATATCGGACATGCCTTTTTTTTTAATATACTGTATATATATTTTTTAATTACAGACATAATATGTTACACTCATCCAGCGTCTTTAGTTTAGGCTTAAGGTAGGGTTATCAAATTTATCCCGATAACGGCGGTAAGTAATTAAAAAAAAAAAAGTATCACGTTAAAATATTTAACGCAATTAATGCATGCGCTGCACGACCCACTCACGCATTGTCGCGTTTAATCTGTAATGGCGCCGTTTTACCGATATAGAGAGCTAAAAGGCAGCGTAAAATGAATAGAGTGAATTTTGGCAACCTTTGGAACCTTTTCTAATTGGCTAAAGCCTTACAATCCCTCTCCCTACGATTAGAAATATCGTGGGAAGCAATGTGGGGAAGCAAGGTAGTAATTGATCTTTTTCTTAACACCCTATGTTATTTCGCAATGCAGAGAAGATATACCAATTGGTAGCACTACACACAGTCATGGTTGCACTTCCCATCATGCATTTGGGCATGGCTGCAGTATCATTTACTGAAAGCTCAACAAATACACTAGATGGCAATATTAAGTCACAATATACAAAGTCACATTTATCCTTTAAGAATTACAAGTCTTTCTATCCGTGGATCCCTCTCACAGAAAGAATGTTAATAATGTAAATGCCATCTTGAGGATTTATTGTCATAATAGACAAATACAGTACTTATGTACTGTATGTTGAATGTATATATTCGTCCGAGTTTTATTCATTTTTTTCTTAATGCATTGCCAAAATGTATATGATCAGGAAAAATTATCGGGAATGATTGGAATTGAATCGGGAGCAAAAAAAAAGCAATCGGATCGGGAAATATCGGGATCGGCAGACACTCAAACTAAAACGATCGGGATCGGATCGGGAGCAAAAAAACATGATCGGAACAACCCTACTAAAAACTATGTTCAAGCATTCTTGTTGATTTGTTTTTAACATTTTGGCCTCAAGACAAGTAAATCCACTGCAGATTTCAAACAATGCATGGGACATAAAATGTCCACATAGCCTGAAATGACTCACGTACTGAAAAACACTGTCGACACTTGCCTCACTTGTCTTTTTAGAGCGCTGCGCACAAGGGTCACCTGAGCGACCGACATACGCAACACACCACAAGTGATATGATTGATGCGAGACAGGTCGCTCTGGTGTCGTTGTTGACACACGTGAGGAAATGGTGTGATTCAGTCAGATGGGAAATCGTATAACGTGGAGCTTCCGCTTGGAACACTCGAAATATGGCTGACGACTTCCGAAGAACACAAATGAAACGCCACATTTAAGGTGAATGTATCTACACAGTACTATGTAATTAGAGGTGACCAAATACTAACAGTGTGGTTCAAAAACAAAAAAATGCTACAATTGGCAGCTTTGCATAGGCTCGTTCCTGACTTTGTGGCATGGCAGACGTTCCCACAACAACTCTGCCTGATGTCATTTGGTCTGAAATGTAATACAGTACTCAGTAGCTTTCTGCTGCACTCACATCCTTTTAAGGAAAGGTTGGTTGATGCCTTTGATTGTTGTTCAAAGTTAGATGTTAGAGAAACAAAATATATTTTTTAAAAAAGCTAAATTTGAGTGTGTTTGATTTGTTTTGTGGTATGACCACAAAGTTTGGTTGGCAGTCAACGTATCCCTGGTGGAAAAGTAGCAATTGTGTCCACATACTGAATTGTCACTTCCTTTCACGAAGATGGATGTCACATCCATTTGAACTGGGGGGACTAGCAATGAAATCATTCACTGCCAGCCCTACTTTGTCTGATTTGCATGAACGCATGCAGCCGTCTGATGACTGAATGGTGATCCATCTGTGTATCGAGGGCAGCGCTTTTTGCGCGCACTCATGTTTTAGCAAAGTGGGGCAGCTGGGCTATTAGAATGTTACGCCACCGGCAAAAATGGAGGCAAATGCTGGCATGTGCATGCCAGCACCCTTATGGGCAATGTCTACCTGATTATTGTGATTTGGTGTACTGTTTATCAACTATAAAATCCACTCACCTGAGTTCCGGGTTTCAAGGAGGCGGTGGTCTCCTTGATGAGGCGGAGCTCTGAGGGTGTGACTCCACCCACCAGGAAGAGGAAGAGCAGTGGGTTGTCGCTGGGATGCGGGCGGCTAACCTGAGGGTGCATATGCAAGGGGGTATTAGGATCAGGGATGAAAGCGGGCTGGAACGGTCCAGAATGCCGTTTCGGTAAAAAATTTGGGGCCGGAACACTGCTTTGATCCAGAAAATATGTCAACTGTCAAAACCCCATGTTAACAATAAAACAAACTACCAGGCTTTCACACATGCATCTCCAAGAAGAAAACAAACTACTAACATAAGATTTACATAAGTGTCAACAACAAGCCTAAGGGGCAGTTTACATGGCGACTCTGCGACACAAAGACCCTATGACTGAGTAGTGGACTCGCGTGCATATGGTGTCGGCGAAGATGGAAGGCGAAGACGAAAAATTCTGAATCCTGCCTCCAAAGTGGAAGAATCCGATTGCGGGGGGTTGAGGGGGGCTTCCTCGGCATGCATATCAAAGACTCTTGCGGCGCGAGATCGTGCCGTTAACGTCAACACTCGTACACGTCACATTGGGCGTGCGCAGCGGTGCTACTAAACATACAGTATATGTATAAGGCGGAAAACACTTAGGTGATTTGAAGTCCCGCTCTGAGAACCCCAATTTGGCCAACTTTCAAATTGTCTGATATGCATGTGTGACACATCATTGGAAAGCTTAAAATCTCCATTTTCTGGGGGAAGAAAAATTTTGAACAGGAGGGCATTTAAAAAAAAAAAAAAGTTTTTTAAACAGCAAAACCCTATTTGGAGGCGAGAACACGCGAGAGCAGAATTACAGACGCCATGACTTTAATGAGATATTATCGCGTACTTATCTTGTTTCGATCCAAAAACTCCATGTCGCATGTATCACTGAGTGTCAATACACAGCTGTGAATGGCTACAGCTGGATTTTTGGGGGATTTTATGGGTAAAACATGATAATATAACAATGGTCGTGATGCAGAAATCGCAGACATTAAGGAGTGGTCAAGATTTACATTTTCATATATTTACCCTTTTAAATGTTTTTTTTTTTTTTTCCCCCAATTTTTTTGTTTGTATCGATTATTTATCATCTAACATATCGAGGAAAATACAACAGTAACAAAAAAAATACAATTTAGCGATAGTTATGCGGTAGATATAAGTGACTTTTTTACAGATGCCATTTTTTTCATTGTGACCTAATTTGTTTAAAAATTTAAAATATGCGAGTGAATAATTTTTTGAAGTCTTTTTTTTTTTTTTTTTTAAACAAAATATTAGACCTCAATTAATGATTCTAAGCTAAAAACGACAGACATTTTGAATAATAAATATAATTACTTACTTTATTTTCATGGCTGGGTTAAAACAAAAACGGTTGCGCGACATCTGTAAACGGGGGTTTTGAGGGTAAAACGGGCAAATTAAAAATAGTTCGGGGGCTTAATGCGCCATGAATCTGCTATGGCAGCATATAGACATATACTTCTATCAAACACAACAGTTGTTTTGGCTTAAAATACAGCAGTTTCTTTTAAAGAGGAGTGAAAGAGCAGAAACAGCTTTTTCAGTCTTGTCTGTGTTTTCCACCATATATATATGGCGGAATGTTGGCTTTAATTTACTGTTTTAATAATATTTATAAATTAAATATGTTGAACGTTTCAATTTTTGTGCCTTTTTGAACAAAAGAAAAATGACATTGCTTCGAGTGGGCGGGCATATTTTTTTTCCGGGCTGAGGGAGCTTGGTGGGATCAAAGTGCATCATTCTATGTCGCCCTGTAAATCTGCACTGCCTCCTAGGGCCTGGCATGAATACTACATCGTTTTCATGCGGAATTGCGACATTGTTCAAATGGAGACGCAAATGCAAATTTGAAATTTTTCGTATTCTCGGAGAGTCACCATGTAAACGGCCCCTAAATTGCTTGAGGAGTGTAATCCTTTTCCACCATTTATTCATTTAATTCACGGAGCTCTGCGCAGTGTCCAGTGTATTGTTTGACGAGTCGTGTTGAGGTGCACATGCACGCAAGCAAACCACCCTTGACTCAGTTGTCCGTTCAACTGGCTGACAGACCGACATGTGATCGGCATGGATAGTTAGCACTGATTGGTTCAAAAGCACATGTTTTATTTTGGAACAACAAATAGAGGGTGAAAAAAATACACAAGCTTGTTGAATTAATGCGCTAAAAATGGGCAATGCAATGAAACGTCAGGAAAATAGGCAAAAATGTTGATTATTGTTTTCCAAAGTAAAAGCAGAGAGTTTAATCAATTTTATGTAGACATACTACACTACACTACACTACACTACATACTAGTGGTGTCAACAATAACCGATGTGGCGATGCATCCCGATGCGGGGCATGGACAATTCGATTCGATGCGGGCAACAAGCCGAATCGATTCAGCGCATTTTAAAATGTATAAGTATACGTCCAAAAATCTTCCCTGCGCATTTCCGGTGATGCAACGGATTTGGTTTCCCCATTTGTATTATTATTCTCATGTTTCATTTTTTACACACTGCATAACTCTGGTCAAGTTTCCCACCAACCTCGTAGAAGCCAAAATGTCTCCAGATGTCTGCTTTCAATGTCTTAGGTGCATCAATAATCGTTCTCGCTCCCTCTTTCTCCGCTTCAGCCATTGTTATGTTATGTCCTATCTCTTAGAGGTTAGCGCTTGTGCCCGAACCCGAATGGGTAGGGCCCAAAATGTTAAGCATTCACGTTCGGGTCGGGTCGGGCTGCCTCGCCGGACTAATAAATTATGTTTAAAAAATGGGATAAAACCGAGAGCAGGCTCTCTGTATTGTGCATTTGCTTGTGCACCACATGAAGCAGTGGCGCCGCCCGCTTTTTCTTCTTCTCCTCCGCTGTGGTGCTTGCGATTCGTTACGAAATACACTTTTATTTATGCACACAAAAGCAACACAAATGTGACCCTTTTGAATCTTCTCCTCTGTGTGTCTGCAAAATTGCATGATTTTTTTTTTTTATATATTAAACTTTCCCAGCGTTATTTCGTTGTGTAAATGCTTTTATAATGATCATAAAAATATGTAGATTATTTAAACATTAAGAAAACTTGCGTTTTTTTCTGCCAACTCGAAGAAATGAAAAGAAATTGCTGCTGCTGCGGGTTTTTTTTCGCGTCACTCCAAGCCGGGTCGGGCTCCTTCAATACAAGTGGGCCGTGTCGGGTTGGGCTGGATTTTTTAGGCCCGATCTAACCCCTACTATCTCTCTGCTCTCTCGATTGCAAAAAACTCATATTTCCTCATGTTGAAACAGATTGTTATGGCTGCTAAAGTGCTGCTGCACTTCATTTTAATTCATTATTTTTTATTGTTATGTGGTAGCTACTGATTGGCATTTCTAAGTTGATTGCACATATATAGTGGGCTAGGCCTACATTTTACTTTTGTTCTACATTGCAATTTAGTTGATGTTTTGTTTGCAACTGAACTGATCCCTGGATTGATATTGCGATAAAGATGCTGCTGCACTTCAATATTTTCTTTTTCGTTTTCTTTATTATTTACTTGAATATTTTTATTGATTGGTCGTTGTGACTAAAATACAGTGACTGTTATTAATGATTTCATTTTGCACAGGAGTTCAGATGTTGCACTGTGTGAAAGGCTGCCATATTGTGTGTAAAAAAAAAAAAAAAAAATTTGACTTCAACCAGGAGTGACACAAGAGCCAATAAAATGTTGTTTAATGTCTGAACGCTTGTGTTGCCTCATGATTCACGAAAAATATGCTTTGCTTTAGAATTTTAATGCATCCCAGGCTTCAAGGCATCGCGATGCATTGCCGAATCGAACCGAATCGTGACGCTCTAAACCGAATCGAATCGTGGCCCTCCAAATCGTAATCGAATCGAATCGTTAGGGCAGTGCCGATGCACACCTCTACTATATACTCATGTCAACTTTAACCTCTGAAAATATTGCAACGATAACCGCAATATTTTGTAGTTTTTGGAGAGTTCAGAAGCTGCTGGATTGATTCCCTGCTGGCTGCTTTTAGACTTGAAAGACTGAGCCAGCGCGCTCAATACGGGTGGGCGGGGTTTGGGGGTAGTGGGGGGTTAAAACCAGACATTGAACAATGACAAAATCTCAATAACAAGGTTGATTTAAAATAAGATAATAATATTCCCCAAAACATGCTATTAACAAGATTATTTTTATGGTTTTCAACTCATTAGCTGCCATTGACGGCGCTAGACCTCCAAGTCCAGTCTAAATGGATAGGAGGTCTAGTGCTGTCAATGGTACTAAAAGATGAGGCACTGATTTCCCAACCGGTGAATCATTAATTGTTGTATCGCCATATCGTAATATAATCGTTATCGCAAGCCTTGTATCGAAAATTGCATCTTATTGTGAGGCACCCAGAGGTTCCCACCTCTAATCAACATATTACTGCCAATTCTGGTAGTCTTTTCCATTTCTTTATGGCACATTTGTAAACTTATTTGTTGACGTGAGTCTGAATGGCCCGTTTAAGGGGATAATAAGAAACAGTCGGGGGTCTTACGCCGACCTTTCTCTCCTGCCTGTACGCTTATGCGATCAGGGCGGGAATCGAACCCTAGCGCTCATTGTGAGGCGTCGGCGCCCCACGAGGCTGCCGACAAAGCCTCCTCTTCACACCCAGGCGTCACGACACGTGGACGTCTAAGCGGCTCTCATGTAACACCGTTGCGCGCGAGGGGGCTTTCACAGCCATTCAACGGCATAGTGTGAAACAGCAATTCAAGATGCATTTCCAACAGCGGGGTGGGCGGCCCCGCTGCGTAGGTAATGTGCGATTGGCCGAGGCGGCGAGGGCGGACGTACACGTGAAGCTGCAGATGGCGCAGGCCAGTAGACATGTGTCAACGGTGTGTTTCTCTCTCTCACTTCTGGTGAGCGGGCATTGTGCGACACGCAACATCCATGTGCGGGCGTATGAATGTGACCATGTGCACTAGCATGGGTGCTGCAGGGGGCGGAGCCCAGAGGTTGATGTGGAGTAAGTTGTAAGGGGCATTGTATAGTCATACCTACCGCTCAACTCTTGATTTGGTCCCTGCAGACAATATTAGAGATTAAAAGAGTTGGTATTGTTTTGTAATATTTTGTATTCCTGCTCATACTTCTACATTTCACAAAAATATTTACTTGGATATTTTATTTCATGAATTTTTGTTTGTATTTTTTCTTCTCCCAACATTTTGCACTATTTTAAGTAGTTTTTCTTCAAAAAATAGAATAGGGACAAAAATAGTGTCGAAGCGGAGTGATATTTTTTTATTGTATTTTTCAGGTCGCTGTGCTAATTTAATATCCTTGCATGTGTTTTTTATTTGTATAATGTTTATTTTCTTTATGATGCCTACTGCCCGTAGTTGGCTGGGATAGGCTCCAGCACCTCCGCGACCCTCGTGAGGAAAAGCGGCATGGAAAATGAATGAATGAATATAATATGTTTTACAATACTTTGTGTTCTGTGCCACCAATATATTTGCATTTGGTTTACATAAAATTGATTGGATTTAAGTAATGTCAAATTTTCAATTTGGCCTATTGTTTGAGTCTTCCAAAAATTTGGTGTCTATTTGTGGTTTTTGCATGACACTAATGAAGTTTTCATTCATTTTTATTTTTTTTCTATTAAAAAAAATATCAATGAATATTTTCATACTTTGGAATATTTTGTCTAACATGTTTTTCAACTCATTTATTGGATTTTATTAATCAATATTTTTCTAATCCACCTAATTATTCATTGTTTTCTTCATCATATTGCATATCCTGGAGTAATTTAAAAAAATATATTTACGCATGTCATAATATGTTATTTACATATATTATAAACTTATTTTTAATCTTTTTATATTTTTGGTCCGATAGTTTGTTGTATTTCTTTCTGTAATATCTGTGAATTTTTGGTAGTGGTATAAATTTCTCAAATACTTCGTATATTCTGCATTAGTGCGTCTTGTTTTTGTTGTCATCATCATTTAACTTGTTAAACAGTTGCTGTGGAAAAAATGTGTGTAAGTAAGCAGCTTGAGTGGATTTGAGTGGACTCACTCAATGAAGCATTTGATAAAGACAAGCATTTTCTACATAATTTTTTATTTAAAATAATTTGGTGGGACAGTAACATGTTTAAAACTTATAATTATTATTATAATTATTTTTGTGGGAGGGCGTTACTTCACGGTTTTTCACTTATCGCGGCTGGTTCTGGTTCCTATTAAATGCGAAAAACGAGGGATCACTGTAGTATACTCCGTTTAAATAATGGATTAAAGCAGTGTTTTTCAACCTTTTTTGACTCACGGCATGCTTTTACATTGGAAAAAATCTCGCGGCACACCAAAAACCAAAAATGTTCCAAAATTATTTTCTGTACAGTATATTTAATTATAAAATAATTTCTCAGTATGTATACTTACTCAGTGTGAAACTTGAGCCTGTTTCGATGAACACAAAGTCGATATCCTTATTCTTCAACAGCTTTCAGTCTCTGTTTTTATTTTATTTTTTATAGCAGTTAGGCTTCAAAAAGCTCAGAATTATCAGACAGGGGGACTTGAGCAATGTCTTTAACCACATCAGGGCCGAGCATCTCGCAAACAATGGCTTTGCAGGCAGGTAGTAATAATGTCTCTTTCACGGTGTGGGAGTTTTTGGATTGAGCAACAAGGTAACTGCCTTTGAGGGCTTTCTCATTTACCTTCGTAGTTTTTATCAAAAAAGTTGCCTGTTTCTCCGTGTTTTCACAAAGGCGAACAAAATAGTCCATCGAGTAGTTTTGAAGTGACGGGTGTTTAGTTTGGAGATGACGTTTAGGAGAGCTGCTCGTGTCGCGTTCAAGAACTGCTCGGATTTCTAGCCGTCAGCCATTTTTATGGAGATAGAATAGTGCCAAAAGAAGTGAGGTTGTAAAATGAAAATTCTTCCTGTAAAATGACCATTTTTAACTAAAAAACACTTGTATTACCGACTTTTTCCTTTTGTAATAAACATGAAAAAAACACAATGTAAAAAATACATTATACAAGTGTTTTTTTTCCAATTACAAGTGATTTTTTTTGTTCTACGGGTGTTTTTTCTTAGCTACAGGTTAAAAAGTTTTGTCTCACCCTTGTCGCGTTTTATGAGACAAAAAAAATACTTGTAACCTAGTTTTAAAATAAAAACATACCTGTAAAATGACTCATCTCCTGCTCCTTCTTGCTTTATTCATCACGGCAGAGTACGACAGAAATGGCAGAGCACGCTCAGGTAAGAAGTTCCGTGGAATTAATGTTTTCTCATGAATGTCATTCAGTTAAAGATTTATCAAGCGTATATAATCATAATTCGTGTCAACATCAAGTGAATTTCGCCTTCCTAAGAAAGGCACGAAAATCGACGACGAGCCAATTATACGCTTGATAAATCTTTAACTGAATGACATTCATGAGAAAACATTAATTCCACGGAACTTCTTACCTGAGCGTGCTCTGCCATTTCTGTCGTACTCTGCCGTGATGAATAAAGCAAGAAGGAGCAGGTCGGCAATGGTGTGTCCCGCCCTCCTCCTGAACAATCGCCGTTCCGATTGGTCTGAATTTTGCCTCACATCACATGCTTGGGCCGAAATTTAGTTGTACATGCTCAGAAAACACTTGTAGATTATTAAAGATAAAACACCCGAAGAACTATTCACTAGATTGTGTTCTTTCTTAACTAACGTCTTCTTTTGACCACGACTTGGAATGATATTTTTGTGTTTTACAACATATTATTTCGATGTACAAGTAGATTTTTTCATCTTTGGTTACAAGTGACTTTTGTCTCAGAAAACGCCACAAGGGGTGAGACGAAACTTTTTCACCTGTAGCAAAGAAAAAAACACCTGTAGAAAAATAAAAAAATCACTTGTAAATGGGGGAAAAAAACACTTGAAGAAATTTTTTAATATTGTTTTTTCATGTTTATTTCACAACGAAAAATTTGGAAATACAAGTGTTTTTTTAGTTAAAATACAAGTGTTTTTTAGTTAAGATGAGTCATTTTACAGGTATGTTTTTATTTTAAAACTAGGTTACAAGTATTTTTTTTGTCTCATAAAACGCGACAAGGGTGAGACAAAACTTTTTAACCTGTAGCTAAGAAAAAACACCCGTAGAACAAAAAAAATCACTTGTAATTGGAAAAAAAACACTTGTATAATGTATTTTTTACATTGTGTTTTTTTCATGTTTATTACAAAAGGAAAAAGTCGGTAATACAAGTGTTTTTTAGTTAAAAATGGTCATTTTACAGGAAGAATTTTCATTTTACAACCTCACTTCTTTTGGCACTATTCTATCTCCATAATTTTGCTGTCGTTGACAATGTGTTGGAATAAAACACAGGAGGAGGATTGACGGTTGTCACAAATGGATAAAATAGAAAGGACACTCTCGAGTATATCGAGTCTAACCAAATAATGTGCTGAAGACGTGCTGGGGTCCACATTGTCGCAGACAGCAAGGTCGTTGATGGCTAGAAATCCGAGCAGTTTTTGAACGCGACACAACCGAGAACTTTCTACTCCTTCCTACTGCAACTCCGCCCGACGACGTAAAAAATATTGAAATAGACCCGAATGGGGAAATAGAAAGGAGAGGAGTCGGTGATGACTTTCCCACTTTATTGTCGCAACAATTGAAAATAATAAACAAAATAACAGCGCCATCCGTAACATTCGACCGCTAGCTTTTGCTCTCATGCCGTTCTCCCTCCCTCCTTGCTTGCTTCCCGTTACGTCACCACTCTGCAGTCTGATGGTCCCTTCGAGGGCCCGCACAGTTACGGACACTACAAAATGTATATATATATATATATATATATATATATATATATATATACAAATGCGACATTAGATAATATCTCGCGGCACACCTCACAATCTTTCACGGCACACTAGTGTGCCGCGGCACACCGGTTGAAAAACACTGGATTAAAGCATTTATGATTGAAATACCTTTTTGGTCCATTTTTGGTCTCGACAACAAAGAGTTTCAAATAATACACCTAAATATCAATATCAAGTGCTTTACCTTTTTTTCCACATGTTTGATGAGGAAGAATTAACTCTCTAGCAGAAAGTTTTTATGTTGGCAGAAATTCACCCACAGGACAGATTATTTCACTTTCCATCATTTCCAATGGAATACAAAAAAATATAGGTAAAAAAAAAGCATGGTGGAAGACGCAAATTCCATGTCGATGGAAATGTAAACGAGTATGTTGTGTTGTGTCAGCGGCGGCTTTTAAAGCACACGCAATCCAAACGGTACACGATGTACACATAACGTGCTGACGAACACATTCACTGGGTTTAAGATGACAATTTGAGGTGCGCAAAGCAAGGGAGAAGAAAGCCAGACTGCCTGCTCTGCATTCAATGCACCAAATGAGGCTTGAGGAGACACACTTGAATATTGGGTTCAAATAGTTCATTCTTTCTCTTTTACACAATATCTGAATGTTTTATAATTTTGGATTTGATGTGAACTTAGGTCTATTAATTGTTGTTCCAATTTCTTGTTATATGTTTGTTGTAAAATATTCAGCCATATTTTTCTCGTCATATTTTTCTCACAAATGTGGGTTTTTTGACAAAAATGTCAAATTTCAAAATGTATCTTGTGCTATTTTTCCCTGTCCAATTCACATAATGTATACATCCAACAATTGTGGAAATCAAGGTACACAAAAGTTGTATACTGATTTTGCAAAAACGGTATGGTTCCACCAAACTTTGATTAAAACATCACGGTTTGTTTCCAATAGTCCAATTCAATCCCAGTGGGAAAAAAGCCCCAAAATGTACAGAAAGTGGCACAAAATGTCCTAAAATCAACAGAAAATGATCTCAAATGTACAGGAAGTGACCCCGTAATGCCCAAATATGTGCAGGAAGTGAACCAAAATTTACAGGAAGCGACTTGTAAGTACCCTACAATGAACAAATGTACCAAAATTTACTCATTGCCCATCACTGACAAGGATAGACATCCCATTCATTTAAACTGGTACGAATGCTTGTAAATGCTTACGTTTCAGTGACTGGGAGGGGTGATGGATTGGACGTCAAGAACCGTCAGTGGCAGCCAATGAGTAAATAAGGAAGAGACTCAGATGTAATTACATTTTTGTCATCTATAATCTATATTTAAATACAAATATTTCAGTAGTTCTTCCTATTATTTTGTTGAATGTTTTGGAAGTTTAAATAATATGTTGGTAATACTATGCACAAATAAGATTTGTTTTGTATGTTCATGTATTTTTAGTAAAGATGCACCGATACCAATACCAGTATCGGCGGGGGGGCAATCCTGGCCGGAAATGGTGGTAACGGTATTGGCGAGTACCAAGAAAGAGATTATACCATTTACCGGTCCAGTATTATAACATTTGACCGCAGCCTGTTTTTCTCCTGAGGTTTACTCCACTCTGTGTTGTGTGATGACATGTATTCACTTTGCATGCCAAGCAGCTATCGCTATTGGTCTGCTTCAGACCAATGAGAGCAGGCCAATCGCTGCTCTAAACCAATTGTGGGGCAGCTTTTTCATATGTAGGAAAAACAAACTACGAGAGTAAAATGTCAGCGGTCTGGACATATTTCAGTTTCTAATCTCCGTCGAGTACAATAACTGCATGCAAGATTTGCGGCCTGAAAGTTTCGAGAGGTGGAGTTAAATCGGCCAGTTTCAATGCATCGAACCTGATAAAACATTTGAAGACGAAACATATGAACGAACACAAACAGTTTGAGGCTGCAACAGCTGGACTGCTATCCCGAGGAAGGAGAAGTAGACCAGAGCAACAATCTCTGGTCAGTTCACTATGTCTACTTTACTCTTATTGTCTTTTACTGAAAGAAATGCCTTGGGCTGGTATTATACTGTACATGTTTTAATTTCACGAATTTAACACTATTTTGGCCTTTGAGAGCTTACTGGATTCACTTTGTGTATATACATTTCAAACGAAGTGGTATCGTTATGGTATCAGTATCGGCCGATACTGCGCAGCCAGGTTTCGGTATCGGGCCGAAAAATGGTATCGGTGCATCATTAATTTTTATCATATATTTCTTTGTGTAATAGTTTGCAATATTTTGAAGCCGGTTTTGTATTTTGTTGTGTTATCTTAGATTTAAAAAATTCTGCCTGTTGGAAAAAAATGTTTTGTTGTCTACTTTATTTCTATATTCATTGCAATATTGTGTTAAATTTTTTCCCATTTATTCACTTCCCAGGTTGTTTTTTTCCCTTATTTGAGTCTTTTTGTCAAAGGTTTTTCTATTTTTTATATATTTCATAAAAAATATTCGCTTTTTAGACCCTAACCTTTGGACTTGTGCATTATTATTAGCAAATCTCTGACGTACTGTATTCCTTTTTACCAATATCACGACACCACTCTAACCACAATCGTTCTTTTGCTCACTGTCGTCATCATTGCGAATTTTCCCACCGTTTCTCTCGTCGAGCCTGTGGTTGAAAGAAGAACTCAACTGCGGTGTTCTAAACTTGCCCAAAGCTTTTCGCTGCTTAGCTTTTTTACCTTAAGCCAGTCTGAGTCGATCCAAGACTCTTATTAATTTACCTAAAATCAGGCCGCAGTTATGTAAGTGCTCTAATTCGTCCTTCCCGAGGGTAATCATCACTTTAAACAGGCCCAGATGTGGGATAAACACGCCGCGGACGTGTATTTATTTCCCACTGGACCGCAGCTACAAGTGTATTGCATGAAAACATCAGCGGCAAGAAAACAAAATATTAACACAACCCACACGTTGAGGTCGGCGCGGCCCCCATGGAGGAGCTCTGCAAACCACCAAAGAATGGAGACATTTTCATGGCTCTACTCATGAATTCATTGGCTGCCATTGACAGCTATAGATGTCCAATCCGTATTGAGTGGGAGGGCTAGCAGCATTCGATGGATTGGACGGTCAATGGCAGCCAATGAGTTACATGTAAATTCAGGTGTTAAGGGGTTATTGTAGCAAAGAGAGGCAGATGTTACAACCGTAAACATTATGTTGGGCTTGTAAAAGTAGGAAAATACCCAACAAGTGCACCTACGTACAGTGCCCTCCATAATTATTGGCACCCCTGGTTAAGATGTGTTTTTTAGCTTCTAATATTTAAAAAAAAAAAATCCAAATAATATGGGACCTTAATGGAAAAAAAGAGAAAAATCCAACCTTCAATACAAGTGCATTCATTCAGTGGGGAAAAAATCCCACATACAGAAAAAATTATTTGACATCAAATAATGTGTGTCACAATTATTAGCACCCGTGGTGTTAATACTTTGTACAACCCCCTTTTGCCAACAAAACAAGCTCTAGAGACTGAGATGGCCATTGGAGGAGCTTGATTTTGTGTCTGGTGAACCATTTCTGTGTAGATTTGGCCATATGTTTAGGGTCATTGTCTTGCTGAAGGACCCAGTGACGACCCATCTTCAGCTTTCGGGCAGAGGGCAACAGATTTTGATTTAAAATGTCCTGGTATTTCAAAGCATTCATGATGCCATGCACCCTAACAAGTAGAGATCGGGTCCGATCACCTCATTTTCAAAGTATCGGAATCGGCAAAAAAATATCGGACATGCCTTTTTTTAATATATATATATTTTTTAATTAAATCGTTTTCTAATTGTATTTAACGTTACAGACATAATGTGTTACACTTTTCCAGAGTCTTTAGTTTAAGCTTAAGGTAGGGTTATCAAATTTATAGTGTTAACGGCGAGAATTAAAATTTTTTACATTTATCACGTTAAAATATTTAACGCAATTAACGCATGCGCTGCACAACCCACTCACGCATTGTCGCGTTCAATATATAATGGCGCCGTTTCACCCATACAGTATATAGAGCTAAAAGGCAGCGTAAAACGGGTAGAGTGAATTTTGGCAGTCTTTGGAGCCTTTTTTTAAATGGCTAAAGCCTTTCAATCCCTCTCCCAACAATTAGAATAATTTTGGGAAGCAATATGGGGAAGAAAAAGCAATTGATCTTTTTCTTAACACCATATGTTATTTCCCAACGCAGAGAAGATATCAATTGGTACCACGACGCACAGTCATGGTTGCACTTCCCATCATGCATTTGGGCATGGCTACAGTATCATTTACTGAAAGCTCAACAAATACATTAGATGGCAATATTTAGTCACAATATACAAAGTCATATTTATCCTTTAAGAATTACAAGTCTTTCTATCCGTGGATCCCTCTCACAGAAAGAATGTTAATAATGTAAATGCCATCTTGAGGATTTATTATCATAATAAACAAATACAGTACTTATGTACTGTATGTTGAATGTATATATTCGTCCGAGTTTTATTCATTTTTTTCTTAATGCATTGCCAAAATGTATATGATCGGAAAAATCATCGGGAATGATTGGAATTGAATCGGGAGCAAAAAAAAGCAATCGGATCGGGAAATATCGGGATCGGCAGATACTCAAACTAAAACGATCGAGATCGGATCGGGAGCAAAAAAACATGATCGGAACAACCCTACTAACAAGGTTCCCAGGGTTTTTGGAAGCGAAACAGCCCCACAGCATCACTGACCCACCCCCATACTTCACAGTGGGTATGTGGTGCTTTTCAGCATGCGCATCTTTCGTGGCACACCAGACCCACTTAGAGTGTTTGTTGCCAAAAAGCTCAATCTTGGTCTCATCTGACCAAAGCACACGGTCTGGGGTGCTAATAATTGTGACACACATTATTTGATGTCAAATATTTTTTTATTTATGTGGGATTTTTTCACCACTGAATGAATGCACTTGTATTGAAGGTTGGCTTTTTCTTTTTTTCCATTAAGGTCCCATATTATTAGAATTAAAAAAAAATATTAGAAGCTAAAAAACACATCTTAACCAGGGGTGCCAATAATTATGGATGGCACTGTATATGCTCCTATTAATAAACACAAATGTCCGCGAGCAAATGCTACCGGGCTAATGTTGTTACATTTTTAGCGAACGACCGATCGATCACCCATCCCACCAAATTTATGAAATTGACCACGTTCCATGGGGTGACCGATAGTATTAAACGGTTTAATGTGCCTGTGATGCGAAAACGCATTTTTATTTCATAATACACGCGGTATTTTATGCTCCTGAATGAAATGGACCGCTTAGATGTGTGTGGAAGCGATCGCTATATTTATTTAGTTTTTTGAATCCTGCGCCATGAAAATGAGTGACTTCTGGCAACAGTATCGAGTTGAGAAAGAGGGCGCTGTGACGTGTACGGAGGAAGGAGTCCTCTTCACTCTACAGCCGTACTGTTGTATGAGAAGGACTAAGGATTCAGCTGATTTTGCGGATTAATACGTTTATTTTTCGCATCACGCCAGCCAAACGGCTGCAGAAAAATCTTACTGTAACGAGGGAGAGGCGTGTGCGCCTTTCTGGGGTTTCAAAAGGTTACCATTCACCAGTGGATATTGGCCAAAACAAGCCCTACTACTGTGGGACCATGGGACTTACGAGGAAGTGAGTAAATATCGTGTTTTGTATTATGTCAAATACTGGGATCATTTTAATATGTCGGTGGCTTGCATTTTGTGGCTGACATGATTTTTGTCCCCTCGGCCGACGACCGGCGGCTTGTCGACCCCCCGCAATAATAGCCGCGAATACAGCGATTACAAACTAAACACTACAAACTTTCTTTAAATAAAGGACTACTTACATTTGATCATGGATGGGCATGTACCGTAAGAAGCTCTCCTCATACACATTAGCTGCACATGTTAGCTGCACAACAACTGCAGTTGCCCTCCTCTACTCAGTGTCTCGCTGTTTACGACTTTGCGTGTAGTAAAGCATTATTTTGCCATATTTGTGTTGACTATTTGGCAGCGACACGCTCCTCCAACGTCGGCAAGTTTGTTTGGTGGTCATTGTAAAACTGCTTCCCCAGCGAGCTGTCCTGTCCGTAGTAGCAGAGGAACGAGCAGTAAATTGCTCTCCGCCGGGCGATTTGCCGATCGGACAATCGACAACCCAGTCGTCATGTGAAATGATCCGGGCTAGTTATGTGTGATTTTCCGCTTCGAAGACTTTGAAATAACACTCGGTTCAGGTTAGCATGTCGGCTAGCTGTCACGCCACTTGGTTTGTTTACATTTTCCGAAGCCCGGGAAGGGAAATGACATAAGCCCGATTTAGGTGGCATAAATTATCGTTCGGGAGGTGCGACATTAAAGGTGAAGTCGACAGTTGTGACCATTATGGAGTAATTTTGCCATGTCGTCTTGAAAAAATGCATTTTTATTATTTCATATTCCATTGAGCACAAGACTGTCATTTGTCATGACCATGCCATTTATTTAGTTATTTATTATTTATTTATTTAATACTTGGCTAAAAATAATATCCTGTAAAAATATTGGAGTAGAGAGACCGAAACAATGACATTTTGCGTCTCTCTTCGTCATGTTTTCCTTGTTCTGAATAATTCCCCATCAACGGGCTGACTGGTCCTTCTCAAGCCATTTATTTAGCTATTAGGGAAAAATACTTGGATAAAAAGAATAGCCTGTAAAAATATTGGAGTAGAGAGACTGAAACAATGACATTTTGCTTTGTCGCGTTTTCCTCGTTGTGAATAATTCCCCCTCAATGGGCTGCATACTCAATCAGATGAAATCGTGACTCTGCTGACGTCATCCACCTGTTGGGGACGCTAGAGCCCTATAATGGTAGGCGTGGCTAACCGGCAGATTGAAAGACTAATTTCTCGTCATCTAGACTTTGCTAAGTTGTTGTATATAGTCGAATCGTCTCAAAAATGATTCTAATTCACATAAAAATCCTATTTAAGACTTTTTTTTCTTCTGTCGTACGCACTTTAAGGACACGAAAAATGTTCTGACCTTCATGAACATGCTGATGCCCGTCTTTAGGAGGTCCGTGAGGCCCCCTGACATGTGCTCGATGTCAGGACACTCAGGTCGCTCAGGGTGGAAGACTTCCTGCAGAATCTGTCGCAGGAAAGGTCGATAGGTAGCCTGCAAAAACATTAACAAGATGGCTTGATGAGCATGAGTGTCAGGCACATAAAAACAGCGGCTTATTTAGGAACATTGAGAGCAGTGGCGGTTGATGGTCTTTCAATGAGAGGACGCTCAAAGTGTGTCTGCCTGTGAGTACTTTGTGACAGTGGAGGGGCTCAGCGGCACCCGCTGCTTGGTAAAGAAAGAAACTACAGTGCAAAAAGTCAATTCTCCAAACGCAAGTACAGTATTTTTCGGACTATAAGTCGCAGTTTTTTTCATAGTTTGGCTAGGGGTGCGACTTATACTCAGGAGCGACTTATGTGTGAAATTATTAACACATTACGATATCATTTCACATGTTATTTTGGTGTTTTGGAGTGACACTGATGGTTTGGTAAAGTTGTTAGCATGTTTTTTATGCTATAGTTATCTGAATAACTCTTAATAGCTATGGCTATGTCCGCGTTCTGCCATTGGCAATGTGTGTTCAATTGTATTATTGAGTTTTTTTATGTTGAAATGCATGCTTTTAGTTTGTGGCGCTTTCACGCCCACGTGGGGGCGCACTCACTTGTTTATGTGAAAAACAGCGCTCACACGCCAGAAGAAGACGGACAGCTACGCAGCTCTGCGTGAGTGGGCGAGTTAGCAAGAGAGAAACACGGCTGCTAACCTAAGTTCATTGTTTATGCTTGTAAAATATCTCTACAGAGGCAACACCTGTGTGTATCATCTTTTCTGTTGTGTTGTGTTTTTCACCCGCGATCGGACACTTAGAGCCAGTTGTGTGGTTGCTTGAACGATGTGCTAATGCTAGCGAACGCATGCTAACCCTGTTTGTCATTGCTGTAGTAGCACCTAATTATCATTTATTTACGTTGATGCGAACCTGTTTGGCAACGAGGACGAAATTGATTCAGCAAATTATACGAACGTCCAGCATCGTCATTTGGGAGTTTAGCTCGCTGTATAGCAAAGACCGAGCCGTAGCATCCTGGTGAGGACAGTATATTCGTATTCCGTTGTTCATGCACTGTACGCTGTACACTTATTCAGCATGTTGTTCTCTATTGTATTTTTATATTAAATTGCCTTTCAAGATGACATATCTGTGTTGGATTTTATCAAGCAAATTTCCCCCAAAAAGGCGACTTATACTCCGGAGCGACTTATAAATGTTTTTTTTTTCCTCTTCGTTGGGCATTTTATGGCTGGTGCGACTTATACTCAGGTGCGACTTGTAGTCTGAAAAATACGGTAGCTGCAATAGACAAAAAAAAAAAAACACCAGAAATAAGCTTGATTTTTCGCTACTCATTTTTAACAAAAAAGTGTCGCTAGGATAAGTATGAAAGTCTCCGGTTCAATCAGAACAATGGAATGAAAATTCGAAATTGCCTCCCGTGGATATTAATATGACAAGATCACGGATTTGCTCATTTCGTTGTCAATCAAAAAGGGATTCAGCCTCAGACAGATCATTCAATCATCATGCAGAGAAGCAGAGTGACCGGGCCAGCTGAGCAACTCCCACTACCACTGCCCTATAGACCCTCAGAGACGCAGAGCGTCCGATGGGCGGGATAATCCCAGCTTTTAGCCAATGACTCGACTCATTTTGCTGCTGTTTTGCATTACTCTAAACTCTGGAGACGCACAGCGTCCACACTGTTTAAAGGACTGTGAGGCTTCGCAAAAAATGAAAAGCAAGCCGTATCGTAACCAGGGATAACAAGCTAATTCTCAACAAAAGTTGAGCGTGTTTGTAGCGCATATTTAGTCGATGACATGTAAACACAACAGTATACATTTGATCACTTATGTTTCTATTTATTAATTTTTTTACATTTTGGGGGAAGCTGAGCTTCCTTTGCGTTTTTAGAGCTATCACCTCTGATTAAAATCAAACCTGAGGTAAGATAACTCAAATTTGGGTGATTAAAAGTTAAACGTAGGCAGAGATTTCGCAATATTTTTAAACATAGGAAAGTGTTGAGAGCATTTATAAACAACAACAAAAAAAAAGAATTAAAACATTTGTTGTCTCATATAGAGATTTATAAAACAAGGACCCAATTTATAGTGATTTACAACACTTTTTGTGCCAAGAAAATAAGGAAAAAAAGCATGTGATAAAAGTTATTTGTGATCATGATTTAGTGTGTGGAGTTAGACATTTTGGACTTTTTTTTTTCTCCCATCAGAATTTGCAACCGTATAGACCAAGGATTAAAAGTTACATTGCCACTGCCATGATTTTGCAAGAGACGTTGCACACATGACTGCAAATAGCCATAAGTTTCTAAATACAGTAACTGGTCAAAAAGGACTATTGCTATTTTGCTATTTGATGTTGCTGCCCTTATTTATAAATTAAATAAATTGCTATTTTGCCAACAAAAACATATACCTGTGTATATACTGTATAAATATACAGTGAGGAAAATAATTTTTTGAACAGCCTGCGATTTCTCCGCGATTTCGCAAGTTCTCCAACTTAAAAATAATGGGCGGGTTTGAAATTTTCATGGTAGGTGCTTGTCCACTGTGAGAGACAATCTAAAAAAATGTTTTCTTAAACAATTTATTTGTATTATACTGCTGCAAATGGGTATTTCGACACCTGAGAATATCAATGTTAATATTAGGTATAGTAGACGTTGATTACAATTACAGAGGTCAAATGTTTCCTGTAACGTTTCACCAGGTTTGCAAAGACTGCAGCAGGGATTTTGCACCCACACAGATCTTCTCTAGATCAATCAGGCTTTACTGAGAAACACAGAGTTTGAGCTTCCTCCAAAGATTTTCTATTGGGTTCGGGTCTGGAGACTGGCTAGGCACCTCCAGAACCTTGATATGCTATTAATGAAGCCACTCCTTGGTAATTTTGGCTGTCTGCTTCGGGCCATTGTCATGTTTGAAGACCCAGTAACGCCCCATTTTCAATGCTCTGATTGAGGGAAGGAGGTTATTCCCCAAAATCTCACGATACATGGCCCTGGTCATCCCCTCCTTAATACAGTGCAGTCATCCAGTCCCATGTGCAGAAACACACCCCCAATGCATGATGCTACCACCCCCATGCTTCACAGTAGGGATGGTGTTCCTGAGATGGTACTCATCATTCTTCTTCCTCCAAACACTATCAGTGGAATTAAGACCAAAAAGTTCCAATTTAATCCCACATGACCGCATGATTTTCCCCATGACTCCTATGGATCATCCAAATGGTCATTGGCAAACTTAAAAAGGGCCATGACATGTGCTGGTTTAAGCAGGAGAACCTTTTGTTCCATGCATAATTTTAAACCATTAGTGTATTACCAACAGTTACCTTGGAAATGGTTTTCCCAGCTCCTTTCAGGTCATTGACCAGCTCCTCCTGTGTAGTACTTGGCTGATTCCTCACCATTCTTAGGATCATTGAGACTAGAGATTTCCCGATCCGATATTTGGATCAGATCGGACGCCGATATGGGCAAAAAAATGCGCATCGGTATCGGATCGGAACACGGGAAAAAAATCACGATCCAGACCTCCGATCCAGTTTTTTTAAAAGTCTGGTCCGGGTTTTCCAGCGCACCGATTTACATAATCCGTTCCAGTTTTTGCTTCGGTTTCCCTAAAATCCGGTCCGCATTTTAACGCACACCTTCAACAGACTACATTTACATTACCGTCTCCCAATTTACTGAGAGACTTTATCGGTAAAAATGCCAGCTGTGTGGGATCATTTCACCTTAAAGGACGACAAAGACGAAGAGGCAGAGAGCAACATATGCCACAATAAAGTCAAGCGTAGTGGTAAAGCTGTAAGAAGTTTTAATGCAACCAACCTAATCAAGCATTTAACGAAATACCACCACAAACAATATGAGGAGTATGTTAAGAAAACCGAAGACAAAAAGAAAGGTCCTACGCAACTAACAATGGCAGAAACTTTTGCTATGCGTGACAAACTGGCACTCGACAGTCCCAAAGCCCAGGGAATAACAAGAGTCATTGCCGAAGAACTCATTCTGGATGACGAGCCATTATCTCACGTGAGTAAAGATGCACCCTCCAACACGCGATTCGGCCGCTGAAGATTCGAGAACGATTCACAAACATCCAAATTCCGATTATTGAAATATGTCAAGTAAAGCGGAACTAATACACAGCGCGGTCTTCGGGACGCAATGCGCAAAGTAAACATAACTTGTCTTAGACCCGGGTAATGCCAATGCTCAACTCACGGCTTTAGCTAAACTCATACCGCTGGATAAAAAACACAAGAATACCTGACTTCTGCTGACAGCCGCAACAAACTACGTCAACGTCGTTTTACTGGAGATAATAGATATCATATGTAAATAGAACCAGATGCTACACGACAGACTCGACTGCGTTAACAACATTGAAGTATGGAAAACTAAACGGCCGCCATCTTAAAGCAGGAGACTTCCCTAGTAGGCTGTTGTGAACCTTCCAAGCGAACCTAATTAACTTTTTATCTAAAATACTCCTAAATCGGCAAAATCTTGACTTGAATCTATCTTCAAAACAGTTTTAAAACTTTCACATGTCGAAAGTAGACAGAAGGGAAATTATGGAATAACGGGAGCAATTTTAACAACTTTAACAGTTGATTCGCAAAATTAAATGAATTTAATGTAGTTTAAAGCTGCTGATACAGAATGGGGACTTGAGTATTTTATTTACTGTTTTAAAATGTTAACTTGATACTGAAATAGTCGTTTATTTAAACCTGAGAGGCTTTTTATACATTTTTATGTAACTAATGCATGAAACATTAAAAGCATCTAATACAGACATGTCCAAAGTCTGGCCCGGGGGCCAAATGCGGCCCGTGGTCAAATTTCATCCGGCCCCCAGCATCTGTCATAAAATCAATAACGTCTGGCCCGCACACAGACTTAATAAATTGGTCAGCAGTACTGCTACCAGCATATGAAGTAGCTTACATACTAAATGCTGCTCCTCATGTACCCACTAAAAGGCAGCAGCACTCTAAACAACATTACCCCATGTTACGCTTTACTTGCAATTTTCTAAAATGGGGACAATCAACAACAAAAAGAAAGTTGACTGTGATGTCCGACGCTTCAAGGATAGGTGGAAATTGGACTATTTCTTCACTAAAATACGCAACAACTGTGTTTGCCTTATTTGCAAAGAGACAGTCGCTGTTTTTAAAAAGTTCTATGTGAGGCGATATTACCAAATAAGACACGCTGACATGTTCGACAAGATTCGCAGGGAAGATACGCCGAGAGAAATTGAAGCAACTTGAAGCTTGAAGTTTAATTTCACAGCAGCGGTATTTTGCTAGAGCCTGAGAGTCGAAAGAGAACGCCACAAAGGTTAGTTGCGAGATTGTTAAAATTATTAATTCAAAAAAATAATGAAGCAAATGTGACACAGAATGGCTTGCTAAAATTTGCTTAAATATATTGTTCTACGTAAAGGACGTCAGCCAAGGTCGGCCCACCACATTTTTACCACACCAAATCTGGCCCCCTTTGCAAAAAGTTTGGACACCCCTGATCTAATAGCTTGGGAGATTTGTGGGATTTTCCACTGAGGTTGTTGGTGTGTTTTGCTTTTTTAAGACAGTTTACAATATTATTTGCACGTTTTACTGACTGACTATGCCATTTCTGTTTGTTATTTATAATGTTTTGTGTTTGTCACTAAATAAACAGGTCAGTTTCTTGTTACCAACCGTTGTGTGTTATTCAAACTCACCTAATTCAGCTGGCTAGTTGTTATCAAGGGTACTAAAACCTTTTTCAACATGAGTCTGACAACTAAGTAAGGAGGCTAAATAACTTTAAACTTTAACACATGCTCAGATAGGTCGGTATCGGTATCGGCCAGTATTGGTATCGGATCGGAAGTGCAAAACAATATCGGTATCGGATCGGAAGTGCAAAAACCTGGATAGGGGCATCCCTAATTGAGACCTTACGAGGTAGCTCTTGCATGGAGCCCCAGTCCGAGGGAGATTGACAGTCATGTTTGGCTTCTTCTATTTTCTAATAATTGCTCCAACAGTGGATCTTATCAGCCGATAAGTTGACTTATTTACTTACTTAAGTTGACTTATTGCAAAAATAATTAGTGATTAGCAGACTATCAAAATAATCATTTGTGGCAGGCAGCCCTACTGCTGACCCAACACCAAAATATGGCCTTTTCTCACCACTGCTAATAATAGCTGAAAAAAAGAACCCCACCCATACACACATTTACTTGCGTAAATTCATATAAGCAATGGCTCCTTTTTGCCTTGCACTAAACTTGCCTGCCTCAAGTATATATTCATATTTTCAATAGAAATAGAGTAAGAGTAAAGACAAAAAAGAGAAGTCTCCAGAGTGCCAGCTGATCTTCTTAAAAGGGAATTCAGCTCCAGCCCCTTACCAGGAATGCACTATTTATAGCCTCAAAGCAAACACGGTGACCATTCCACACAGACTTTTTCTCGATAAGACCTGACATACTTTGACATCTTTGCATGGGTGAACTCTAAAAATAGTCCGGTGGATGCAAAAAATGTTACTGTGTTTGACAGTGCTCCAATTAGTCAGAAGGTTGACTGTACTCCCAAAATAAAGGCCTCACTCACCTCCCTCAGCTTCTAACTGACACGGAGGATGTTTGTGAAGAGAACATATGCATAGCGCTCATCTCAGTATGCAGTGCGAGCCTCCCACGCATAAATGCTTAATGTGACTAATTACATCAACAAGCTTCTAAGTGCTTGTACTTTATCAAATGGGTCAGACAAAACAACACAGAAACAACAACAACATCTGTCCCGCTTCAGAAACATCCCAAAAATAACATAACCCCTTTTGACGTTTGTGTATAGTGCAGGATGTAGCTTTATAGGTGGGATTGTACTGTACATGTGTTAAATAAGAATATATTAGGCTGTGTTTAAACGTATGGATGGCAGCTGATAAGTCAGTACGTAAGGATAAGGGGCGGGAGCAAATAAGTTTTACTTTTTGTCACTCGTTTATGAATATTCATATGTTGTCTTTCTTACATTTTATTTGATTATTGTTATTTGCAGGGATGAAAATTGGTCAGGGGTTAAAAAGGTGAGAAGGATGTAGAGAAAATATGTTCCGGTAGGGCTGTCCCAAACGACTAATTTTCTCCCGATTAGCCAGCCGATAATTATATATTTTATACATCCACACATATTAAGGGTGTAACGGTTAATGTAATAGTATTGAAATGGTACTTGGTGCTCGGTTCGGAACGGATGCGTGCCGAACGAGTTTCTGACGTAATATAACCCTTACTTTTCGAGGCTGTGAGTCGATCGGGTTACAGTTTTTTGTGTAGATTATATTTACTCCGTCTTCTCTACTTTAATGAGGACCAACCCGGTAAGACAGTATGACCCAGAAACGTCAACGGCGCGACAACATGGCCGCCGCGAGAACGCAGTGAAACCAGTCCAGACCAGTTGCAGTGCGGCCGTGTGTTAGATGCGTCCCAGAAGCGGCTCAACGCGACGCACGCGAAAAGAACGTCAGAGTTCATTATTTGACGCGAGACCCGGCCCTCCTGCGTCAATACTACTACAGGTAGCTAGGATCGGGCCGGAAGTCACTCGTGTAAAAATACGGTGGATCCGGTCGATTTTCAAACTAATATGCAATGGTAACCTACTTTTTGAGTCCATCAGATCTCTTGAGTGGTAGATCGGGGCACAGTTGACTTGTCTTTGTTGATTTACTGCTGTCTTCTCTGCTATAATAATAACCAACACGGCCCCGTGTTCAATACAAAACCCTCCTACCACAACAAAACAAGTAGGAACTAATATTCACATAGGAACTAAAGTTATACAACATAAAATATACAATATAAATGAATACTACATCACATTTGTAAAATATAAACACATAATAAAATAAATAATAGCCCATTTAAATAAAACAAATTGAAATGAGCTAAAACACCTGTAATTAAATAGTAGGAACAATACACACATCCTGCTTACACAATTGAATTAATTAATTTCTGTGTGGTGCTTTAACTTGAGAAAATCCACCAATAAAGCTTTTGAAAACCATTCATAAGAAAAAAAATGATTCATTGAGGCATTTCATTTGTAAAATATATGTTAAAATCATTGTCATTGGGATTGCTTTTCTCTTTAGCACAGGACTTCTTTTTTCTTCTTTCTTTAAGAAAGAAAGCTGACCAATACGCGGGGTCTGAAAGGCAAATTGTTGTTGGATTATCTTTAAATACCCGCTACTTTTTGAGCAGAATTCTAGCTTTGTATAGGCTAAGTTTCTTATTGTTGAAAGCACAAAAGTGTGTAATAAACAACTAGCACATTTATATTTTGCATTTTGTTTTCTTACTGTATCGAAAATGAACCGAACCGTGACCTCAAAACCGAGGTACATACCGAACCGAGATTTTTGTGTACCGTTACAACCCTAATACATATATATATATTTTTTACTCATTTAGCATTGAAATTCTTGTTGACGCTTATTAATTCACAAAAACATTTTGGAAGACTTAAATTCTTTATTAAAGTACAAATAAACATGTAAATAACAATAATTAATCACACATGAACACTGACGTCAAATGCTGATAGTAGACCAGAACGATATTGGAAAAAAACGATCATTGCGATTTTTGGTGAGTTTGTGATATTATATTGCGATATTAAAACGAGAAAATTTTCACCAAATAACTTGAATAGCTCCGTTCGGGATAGCTGCACTGCTGACGTAAAAAAAAACAGTTTGCTCGCGCTGCCTAGTAGGAGGGCGAGTGAGACACTGTGGTGCTGTACGAGCATGAAGCAGCACTTCTTATAAAAAAATGTCTAGCATTATTATTATAATACACTGCTATATATAGTAGGATTATAATAACTATAATATTGATTGCCAAACATATTTTTTTAAAAGGGTGTTAAAAGTTATTCTTATTGTAAAATCTGAATTCTGTAGTATTATAGTATGTACATTTTATAGTATTAATTCTGAAGTATGTGGGATTAACTTCAGAAGTCGTTATTTATATGAAAAACGTGATGTGCTTTTATTTTGAAAATATTATTCATTGAAAGTACGTTTGCTAAACCGCAACAACTTTACACTACGCAAAAAGCACTTTTCGTCATTGCTTGTGGTGTCACTAATAGATTTTTTCCCCATTTTTTTTCCATTTGCAAATGTTGTTAACCAGCGATTTTGGTTGATGTTTGAAGTGTCACCTTTTAACGGCAAGTTTGCGTTTTGGAAAAGACTGCCAATGTTTTATAGCAGGCTAAAAGTAGGTTGTCTTTTTCCCCATTAGTCTCGGTGTAGCTACTGTATGCTAACGTTTACAGTGTTTAATATAAATGTGTTTCCTTATTTTGTATGTGTGAACTGTAATTCTACAGCGTGTTGTTGACCAATAAACATCTGGACAAAACAACTGGAGTCTCATATGTCATCTACACGCACGCACAAATGTATTTAATTATTTATTTATTTATTTTCCCTTCAGGCATGATAAATCCAGACAAACATACAGCATTTATGTGTGTTTACAATTAATTCAACCCGAAAAGAAAAGGGCAGACGGGAGAAGTCGAAGCTTTTTTTTCTTTTAAAAAAAAAAAAAAAAAAATATTTTCCATGTATGCACACACGCGGTGATAAAACGCAGCCGTGAAAATTACCGCCCTCATTTCTTTTTATCTTGCGATAAATGGACTCATTGCATATCGCGACAGGCTCAGCAACTTCAATAAAACATGTCGTTAGTTAGTTAGATGGACTTACGATCCCACCACCCCGAAAAATGTTCTCCTCGAATCTACACAATTCACGTAGGTCACCCTTTTTGACTTCAAAACTGTGAATTTCGCCGAAAGGTGAGTGATTTTCATGCCTGTATTTGTTATTGTTAAATATTAGGCCTGCAGCTATCGATTATTTTAGTAGTCGATTAATCGATGAACTAGTTAGTTCGAATAATCGAGTAATCGGATAAGGAACATGAAAAATTGAAATACTTGAGCTCGGCCTCAAATAGTATAAAAAAAGTAAATAAATGAGGAAGTAGGTCACAGGTGTCAAACTGATTCCAAAAAGGGCCAAGTGGGTGCTGGATTTTGTTCCAACCGATACCGTGCAGAGAGTTTAACCAATGAACTTCCAAATGAAACAAGCAGCACCTGACAAAGTTTAACTGATTACACATGTAAAAGATCTGATTGGTGAAAAGGTGCTCTTCATTGGTTGGAAAGCAAACCTGCACCCACTTGGCCCTTTCTGGAATCGGTTTGACACCTGTGATCTAGGTAGAACAAAAGAACAATTGGCTACTTACATAGCAAAAGTAAGCTAGCTTAAATGCTACAAAATGCTACTGTTTTTTATACTATACTCTTAACAAATAATTCGGACACACATTCCCACAAAAAACAGCTAAATATACCTATAAACTAAATTACGAATGCATTAAAAAAAACATTCGCTCAAACAAAAGCTAATGTTGGTCTTAACAGGGAGCTGCTGGATTCCCCCATGTGAAATGAGGCAGACAAGATGGCAGTGTATCCACCTAAATCAAAACAACTAAATGCAAACACTCTCAAAATAAACCATTACAACGCCGCTTTAAATAAACGATTACTCGAAGCAGCAATATTTAATTCGAATTTTTTTTTCAAATCGATTACTCGAGTTAAACGATTAATCGTTGCAGCACTAATAAATATGTTAATCATCATTATCATCATCAAAACACCCGCAACAACATTAGCATGAATGTCTCACTCGCTTCCGCTAGCAGCACGTGTCTGTATCCCTTTTCCTCCTGAGTGAGATTTTTTTTTGGCAGCAAGAGATGCGGATTGGTGGAATTAATTCGACAAAAAAAGCAGGTGTTACATGAATACAAGATCACAAAGAAAAACACGTAAGGGGAATGCATTGTTCTAGAACAGGGGTTGGCAACCTATGACACACGTGTCAGCACTGGCACGCGAAGTGTTAACCAGTGACACACGAGCGCATGGCAAAAAAAAAAAAAAAAAAAAAAAAAAAAAAAAACCGCCTTTTTACGTGAAATTAAGACATTTTCAGTTGCCCGCCCTATTATTTAGGGGCTTTACGGGAGTGCCTCCCACCCCCTCAGCCTATAGCGTTTTACGTGACCAATAAAGGATTTTGAGCACACCTACAGCGCTTCCTCATTTCTCGATTCCTGCGCTCGTCATTTTTTTTCTTTGCATGCTCCATTCAGCACATTGCACTAACGTGTCATGAAGACAACCAATCAGAGAGCTGGCGGAAGTATAATTACCAATCTGCACTTTTTGGTAATTGCGGTGCTTTCAACTCCGCATTGTAGCATGGAGTGGACCGGCGATTAACGTGGCTCGTTGTCGTCTATTCGTCCGGTGCTTACTTCGGAGAGCTGGCGATGTGTATAAAAACTAGTGCTGCAATGATTAATCGATTAACTCGAGTATTCAATTAGAAAAAAATATTCAAATTAAATTTTGTTGCTTCGAGTATTCGTTTTATTAAAGTGGCGTTGCAATGGTTTATTTTGAAAGTGTTTTCATACGGCTGACTCCAGCTGCTCCCTGTTCAAACCAATGTAAGCTAAGTTTTTCGTAATTTAGTTTATAGATATATTTAGCCGTTTTTTGTGGGAATATGTGTCTGAACCATTTGTTAGGAGCATTGTAAAAAAAAAAAACGTTAGCATTTTATAGCATTGAAGCTAGCGGACTTTTGTTTTGTAAGTTAGCCAATTGTTCTTTTGTTGAACATAGGTCCTTATTTATTTATTTTTTATCCCGTTTGTGGCTCAGCTCTGGTATTTTAACTTTCGATGTTCCTTACCCAATTACTCGTTTATTCGAACTAACTAGTTTATCGATTAATCGACTACTAAAATAATCGATAGGTCCAGCTCAAATAAAAACACAGTGACGCTTTGTATGGCGTTTTGCTAGAGACTTTTATTAACAAAACAAAAAACATTTTATATAACAATTTTATATTTGTAATATAAAATCTAAAATTGTGCATATAATTCACTGTTTAAGTTGGTAGTGAACAAGACAAAATGTAAGAGTCGGCATTTCTGACTTTAAAGGTTAAAACAGATCACTCTATACTGTGAGAGACCTGCACTGAGAATCACACCTGTTCCCCTTTTCCTGCTGGGGTGTGTGTGTGTGTGTGATACGTTTACATAACATGATGCTGCTGTACAGCTGTTATGACTGTTGCACTTATTTTCAAGTTTTGATATTTTCTACAATATGCATTTATTTTTTAGTTAATTGATAAAGAAGAATGGTAGTCATACAAATTCAATGTATGTCCATGTTTTTTTCTTTGGAGTAAAATTACAGCTCTATCGGATATAAAATTTAGGATGTTATTAATATTGGTGTGGCACACTGATTGAAAAGAAAATTTGAAAGTGGCACACAACACCAAAAAGGTTGCTGACCCCTGTTCTAGAACAAATAAAAGTCGTCCGAAGCTTTGGACCACCTACGGCTGCTATGATGAATTCACTAATCAACAACCAATCGATTACTATCTAATGAACCAAGAAGTACCTTAATTATCGATGAATCACTTAGAGACTTTGTTGACCTAGAAATGGACCAAATCTTATTTTTTGACTCTTAATAACAAATATTCCCTTATATCTGGTTATATATTTGAATATTTATTTACATTTATCAATGAAAAACAAAAAGGGAACAAATGTCCTATTTTTCAAAATTTTTGTTCAATCGGACATCCGATCGGACGTCCATCACTGAAACATGATCATTCACTGCAAGCCTGGATAGTGCAAGTTGATGTCCACGTTCAGTAACATGTGACCTGACATTTATTAAGAATCAACAAGCTTGTTGAGAGTAGTAACCCTTGACACTAGAAGACAGCTTTGTTTGTTAAGCATTATATTTTTCAAGGATAAATGTTATTCTCTCCCTCACTGTTACATAAGATAAAATGCTGGGTTAGATAAAGACCAAGATGCTGACGCAAGTAGGTAACTGTGGTGCTAAAACATATACAGTGTATCACAAAAGTGAGTATACCCCTCGCATTAATGCAGATATCTAAGTATATCTTTTCATGGGACAACACTGACAAAATGACACTTTGACACAATGAAAAGTAGTCTGTGTGCAGCTTATATTATAGAGTTCATTTATTATTCCCTCAAAATATCTTAAAATATAGCCATTAATATCTAAACCCCGGCAACAAAAGTGAGTACACCGCATTGGAACTACGTACATCCCTAAATGTCCAAATTGAGTACTGCTTGTCATTTTCCCTCCAAAATGTCATGTGGCTCGTTACAGGAGAGCGGTCAGCATAGCTCCAGAGATTGAAGAGGTGGGGGGGGGGAGGGGGTCATTCCCACCACCATACTTGACTGTAGGCATGACGGACTTATCTTTGTACTCATCACCTGGTCGCCGATACTTGACTGTAGGCATGACGGACTTATCTTTGTACTCCTCACCTGGTCGCCGCCACACATGCTTGAGACCATCGGAACCAAAAAAATAATAATCTTCGTCTCATTAGACCATAGGACATGGTTCCAGTAATCCATGTGCTTTGTTGACATGTCTTCAGCAAACTGTTTTGCGGGCTTTCTTGTGTACCGTCTTCAGTAGAGGCTTCCTCCTGGGGTGACAGCCATGCACACCAATTTGATGAAGAGTATGGCATATGGTCTGAGCACTAACAGGCTGACCCCCCACCTCTTCAATCTCTGCGGCAATGCTGACAGCACTTCTGTAACGAGTCACATGACATTTTGGAGGGAAAATGACAAGCAGTACTCAATTTGGACATTTAGGGATGTACGTAGTTCCCATGCGGTGTACTCTTGTTGCTAGGGGTTTAGATATTAATGGCTATATTTTGAGGGGAAAATCAATTAACTTTTATATAAGCTGCACACAGACTACTTTTTTTTATTGTGTCAAAGTGTCATTTTGTCAGTGTTGTCCCATGAAAAGATATACTTAATTATCTGCAGAAATTCAAGGTGTGTCCTCACTTTTGTGATACACTGTAGCTAAAAAATACTTTAATAATATAATGCTTCATGATGTTCGTATTCGGATGTTGACACGGGTTACCTGGTGGACGCAGTCACTAGCAGTGTAGACGCGACGTAGTTGCTTGAGGTGGTCTCGCGGGTGACTCAGCCCGCCGAAGGTCTTGAACATGCTCTCCACAGTGGAGTGGACCTGATCCGTTCTCAGTTCGTCAGGTTGTGTGCACCCTGGATAGGCAAATAGGGAAACAGTTTGACATTTAACTCATTCACTCCCACCCACTTTCACCGTAGCAAGGCCCTTCGCTCCCGGCTGTTTTACTGGATTTTGACTGATTTTGCAAAGCCCACAGAAAATTCTGTTCTATTGCTATATGAACATGGAACCCACAAAAGAAGGATTAGACCCTCTTCTTTCAGCAGGAAAAAAATGTTCATATCTTATTCCATTCTTTAGCAATCAGCATTAGAAAATAGCTTAGTTTGAGCAATTTTCCAATTTCTAATGAAAAAACCGAGAAATCGAGCTTTTTGTGAAAGCATACATTTCAAACATTAACACAGCTATTTTTTGCTTTAGTTATATCCCAAACATCTGAATAATGTTTTCCTTTCGCAAAATAAAACAAACAAGACAAATAGAGCTTTTGATAGCAAAGTAACAATTTATTTACACATAACTAACTGAGAGATGACACTGTTGTCGCCGCGACAGCCGGGTAAACTTTTCTCTCATCGCCGCCTGTCTCATAAAGCTGGAATTTTTTTAGTCTCTGTGGGGTCTGCTCGGCGAGCAGCACGGACTCAACGGCATCTTCCGCTGCATTGGTGGTCCCGGTCGTTCTGCTCGGTCGTCCAGCGCCTGGCAACCCGGCTGCCTCTCGGTTGTTCTGCTCGGTCGTCCGCCGCCTAGCATCCTTCCGCCGGCGCTCCGACCGTGCGGCCCGGCCGTTTGTTGCTGTTGAATCGGGTTGCGAGTCTTACCAAATGCGCTACTGCCCTCCAGTGGTCAGTTTTATTGCTTCAAAATGGATATTCAGCTTTGTGCTTTGGAGCTCAGTTGAATCAGAACCCAGAGATGTCTCTTATGAAAAAAAAAAACGTTAAAGACGTATAAATACGTCTTTGGGACACTGAAACAATTAAAAATAGAACGTATTTATACGTTTTTGGGAGCAAATGAGTTAAGAGCAGTTTACAATTTTTTTTGCAGTTTTAAGAACAATATTCATACTTAAGAATACAACCATAGTCCTGCAAAAAAAGCGTTATTTCAAGGAAAATAATAATAACATTTTTGAAGTTGTTTTTAATATATTCATATTCCATACATTTTTTATCCATCTTCAAGTTGCATAATTTTGCGTGTAAAAAATTCTAGAATTTTGGGAACAAAAAAACCCTCTGAAATTGGTTCTGGAAAATAAGAGTTCTTCAAAGGAAATCCTAAAAATGAATTGCATATTATTATTATTATTAAGAAAAAAGTGACTTTCTGAGAAGAAAAAGTCATACATTTTGAATAAAGTAATAAGTACATTTCTTTTTAGAATTAAGTTGTATGAATATATATTTAAAGTCAAGAAATACTTTAATATGTAATATTTGGATTTTTTTGTAGTCTGAAAAAAAGTAAAAAGGATTTGCATACTGTATATATTTTTTTATTTTCTCAAGAAGCGGTCGTATATTACGCCAACAAAGACAAAAAAAAAAAAAATTCTGAAAAAAGGTCATCTTTTTAAAAGAAATTTTAAAAGAATTTTTGTTAGAGACATTTTCTTGATGAAAACTTCAGCAAGTAACACAATCATTTAAAAAAGAAAATCCGATGAAAATGTGTATGTCAGCAAAGTAAAGATAAATGAATGCCTTGAGATGTTTTATAATTTCTTGGAAAAAAAAAAAAAAAAAGTACATTTACAAAATGAAAACGTACAAGCAAAAACGTTTAATACAGCACAGTATTTATTTGCATTCAAATGTGTTGCATATTTGATAAAAATGTAAAGTTGTGTATATATACAGTGGGGAGAACAAGTATTTGATACACTGCCTATAAGTTTTCCCATAGGCAGTGTATCAAATACTGTATTTTCTGATAAAAAATGTTATCTAGATTCTAGGTGGTAAATGTGCATTTTCAGGTAAATTTTTAAACATTTTTGATAAAGAATAAAATCTCTATATTAATTCATGCACAGTGATCCCCTGTTTTTCACGGTTAATGATGACCAGAACCCGCGGGGTCAAGTGAAAAGCCATGAACCCTCAAAATCTGCGTGTGTATGTGTGTTCAATGTATTCATTCAGATTTAGCAATGGAAATAGATACATATAAGACATGTTTTTTCACCTTTTCTTCCCAAAGTATAATTAGAAAAAAATATGGATACATATATTTTAATAAATGTTTTTAAACACTTCAAATGCAATAATTATTATATGTTTTAAACAAGAATAAAGCAGAAAAATGTTTGGGTTTGTTAAATGCTTCTGTTACCTCCCTTGGCTGTGAGTATTGGAGTGATATGTGGAAATTACAAACTACAAACAGCTCGGGATCTCTTTTAACATGTAGCATTTATTGCCGCGAAAACAACACATCCGGCTGCCTGGAACATCGCCATGCACACACACACATTCATTCCAGCGCACGCTTCCTTATCCATGCGCCCGTGCATGCGCACACAGAGACTGTCTGTTCCCAGGCAGCACTTCATTGAGTGAGTCTACTCAAATCCTCTCACTTACACACAATGAGTTGCCCCAGCAACTGTTTAACAAGTTAAATGATGAGTGACGCATGTGGCGCTTTTGAAGCTTGTGACTCTAGCAAGATCAAACACAAACATGTGTCAACATCGTTAACTTTAATTAGGAAGTCGAGTGCAGTGCTTTAGTGCCTGACGACCAAAGAGTGAGAAGGAGGGAGGTTGGGAGCGAGAGTGAGACTATGCGATCGGCTCGGGACAGCTCATCCGTATATATATATACTCACCAGCGACTTTATTAGGTACACCGGTCCAACTGCTCGTTAACACTTAATTTCCAATCAGCCAATCACATGGCGGCAACTCAGTGCATTTAGGCATGTAGACATGGTTTAAGACAATCTCCTGCAGTTCAAACCGAGCATCAGCATGGGGAAGAAAGGTGATTTGAGTGACTTTGAACGTGGCATGGTTGTTGGTGCCAGAAGGGCTGGTCTGAGTATTTCAGAAACTGCCGATCTACTGGGATTTTCACGCGCAACCATCTCTAGGGTTTACTAAGAATGGTCCGAAAAAGAAAAAACATCCAGTGAGCGGCAGTTCTGTGGGCGGAAATGCCTTGTTGATGGCAGAGGTCAGAGGAGAATGGCCAGACTGGTTCGAGCTGATAGAAAGGCAACAGTGACTCAAATAACCACCCGTTACAACCAAGGTAGGCAGAAGAGCATCTCTGAATGCACAGTACTGGATTGGAAAAACGTTGCCTGGTCTGATGAGTCTCGATTTCTGCTGCGACATTCGGATGGGAGGGTCAGAATTTGGTGTCAACAACATGAAAGCATGGATCCATCCTGCCTTTTATCAACGGTTCAGGCTGGTGGTGGTGTAATGTGTGGGGAATATTTTCTTGGCACTCTTTGGGCCCCTTGGTACCAATTGAGCATCGTTGGAACGCCACAGCCTACCTGAGTATTGTTGCTGACCATGTCCATCCCTTTATGACCACAATGTACCCAACTTCTGATGGCTACTTTCAACAGGATAATGCGCCATGTCATAAAGCTGGAATCATCCTAGACTGGTTTCTTGAACATGACAATGAGTTCACTGTACTCAAATGGCCTCCACAGTCACCAGATCTCAATCCAATAGAGCATCTTTGGGACCGAAACCGAAAAATCTGCACCAACTGTGTGATGCCATCATGTCAATATGGACCAAACTCTCTGAGGAATGCTTCCAGCACCTTGTTACTACTAATGAATACATCTACATCGATGTTACCTCTTACAGTCGCGTTACAATGACTGTAGCTTTCAGCCAGGAGGAGGTGTCGTCAGGTGGTGTCCAACCTTCATTGGGCGTTTCGACCCTGAACCACGACGCCCTCCAGTTGGCGGGCCGGCAGTGATGGCCAGTCACTGCCCACCTTCTCCTGGCCCCCAGCTTAACTCCACCCCTCCTACTCCAAAGCCAACAAGATGCTCCTTCTGCAGCCTCCCCCAACCTACGGACCGCTGCCCTCCTCTCACGTCCTGCAATTCCGAGGGCAGTAAGTGTCTTCCATACTGACTGTGCTGGGAAACCACTGCAGCCAACCTCCATCGGAAAGAGCCAAGCTTGCCATCCTTTCTCCTTACATTGAAGGATGAGGTCTTGATACTTGGTTGCTTTCCTCTCCGCAGCCTCCTCGCACCCGTCTTCCCATGGTACAGTCAGCTCGATGAAGATGATCTTCTTTGCCTCCTCTGACCAGATGACCACATCCGGCCTCAACAAAGTATGAACAACCTGGGGGAAGAATAACTTCCTTCCCAGGTCCACCCTCATCTCCCACGACTGTGCTGCTTGCAGGAGGCTCTTCTTGATTGTCCTGGAGGCTGGTGATTTTCCTCTCTGGCAGGTCCCACTTTGTCCAGGCCCCTTGTAGTCCAAGTTCCACAGCCCTCGCCCTCCGCCTTTCCTCCTCCAAGAGTCGGACCTCAGCTTGGATCATATGGCTTCTCTGCCTTAGGTCTGCCTTGCCCCACTGCTGGAAGTGAGTGGATCCAAGTCCTTGTCTGCCTATGCACGGGTTCCCCATGATGTCCTTTAACTTCAGCGTGCTTGTTGCTTGGGCCACTGCTGCACTGGCTGCCCATTTGCGTCCTGATCTTGTTGTGACGTCTGCGCCTCTAACTTTTCCGTCGCCGGAGTCTCTGTACATGATTTCGACTCTGCACCTTAAACTCCTTCACCACTGAAGACAGGGGCAGCTGTAACTGCCCAGATCTGGTGTATAGGCCGACTCAAGTGAAGCTTGGTGGAATCCCGAGCCAGCTGCGGAGATGTTTATTTACTTGCCTCTCGATTTCCTCCATTGAATCTATGCCACGAATAATTGAGGCAGTTCTGAAGGCAAAAGGGGGTCCAACCCGTTACTAGCATGGTGTACCTAATAAAGTGGCCGGTGAGTGTATATTTCTTTTTTTTTTTCTTTTTTTTTTTAAATCCGCGATGGACTGAGGGAGCGGAATTTGAAGCGCGAAGTGGCGAGGGATCACTGTAATCTTTCTGCTGAGGTTTTCTCACTTGTGAGAATCAGTCTGTAGGTGTGCCTTTTTTATGGGTTGCGTAGCAAAAAAACACCTGTGTTGTTTTAACACTGGCACACTTCCTTGCAAACTATTAAAGAAAAAAGCAACACATGCAAGAAAACATTTACATTGGCAAAAGGTTCCAAAACGTTATGTTCTGAAACTAATTATAGAGTAAGAAGAAGGCAGCGAGTGGACAAAAGTGCCTTTTATTCGCAAAGAAAACACCGACACCTCAGGAAGGAAGCTGATGTAGTAGGACAGTGAGAGAAAAATATGTACTGGAGTAAATTATGACCAGAATTACAGCGAACATTTTTTTTTTTTGCTGATTGGCATTGGCAGAAATGTAGCAAGCAATTAAAGAGAGGCTCAGCTGTGTTGTACTACTATACGACATCAATAAAAAGTTGCTGCACATTGCAACTGTGTCAGCATAGATTCAGCACGGCTCGTGAGCAACACCAACGCTGATGACTGTGCATGAGGGCTGCCAGGAGTGCACAAAGGAGCATTGTGCAATGCCAAACACATCACTACATGCAAAGATGATTCCATAGAAACCTTATTAGCACTAAACTTCATTCTTCATTGGAATGATTCCAGATGTAATAATATCTACATGAAAACTTGGGAAGTGAATTTGAAGAAAAGAATTTTATATCGAAATCTAAACATATATAAATGAAACTTGTCTGTGTGTGTGTGTCTGTCTGCGTGTGTGTTCGTTCCCTATGGACACCGAAACAGCTCAACTGATTTTTTTTTGAAAATTTACACATTTGTACTATCTGCGAGTGTTTTTAGGTAGGTTTTCTATCGAAGTACCTCAGATAAGTATTGAAAATTGATCATCGAAAAAATCGGGTTGGAGAAGGAATGGCCCGATTTTACCCAAATTTGACACACTCATAGTGTAACATCAATAGTGTTTCTCAAAGGTTCCAGGGTAGCAGAGCTTTCACTAGTGCAGAAAATTGAATGGTTGTGTGTCTTTATATGCCCTGCAACTGGCTGGCAACTTGTTCAGGGTGTACCCCGACTTCTGCCTGGAGTTAGCTGTGATAGACTCCAGCACTCCCACGAACCTTGTGAGTATAAGCCACTCAGAAGATGAATTTTATGGAGAGTGAATCAAAGTATAGCGTTGAAGGTGATACACTGAAAAATGTGGATGCGCCTACATTTTGTGCTGGTGCATCTTAAGACAAAATGAGTACTCGAAGGACCAAAATTTAATTTGAATCTTTTTTCTAATCGAATTACTCAGGTTAATCGATTAATCTTTGCAGCACTAATTGCAATTTCAATTTTTTTTCCAATGGCTCAGGCCTAATTATATTTACTTTTTATGGGATAAAAAATAACACAATAATCCAGAAATACAATGGCATTGGCAAAAGATACAGATATATATACTTTTTATATTCTGCAACACTCCCGGAAAAAGCGAAAGAAGAAATACTGTAAAAAGTACAGTACTGTAACATGTTTGAAACCCCCCCACCCAAAAAAAAAAATCAGTATTGGATCGGGACTTTGTATCGGCAGATTCTCAAAATCAGGTGACTCGGACTCGGGTGCAAAAATATGCGATCGAGACATCCCTATTATGGAATAGATTTTCCAGAAAGTGTAAGGATATATTGGGATATTTTTAAGGTAAAAGCATAGGCGGAGTTTGACTTTTGGGGCAGGGGGGGCACAACATGTTGATGACCCTGAAACGCAGCGTCAGCAATAAAATTAACTTACAAGAATATTTATAATAATTTGACAATGACGTTTTTTGTTTCCCACCATTCTTGAGGGGAATTGAGGATCGAATGGAGGTGGATTTGTGTCTTTATTACTAAATAAAAAAAAGTAGCTACAATTAAAAAAAAGTTGCTTCAATCAAAATATATATTTTCAATTAAAAAAAAGTCGCTTCAATTAAAAAAACTGAAAAAAATGCATGTGAAAGCTATTTTTCTTTGATTGATTTTTTTTCCCGATTGGAGTCAAGTTTTTTTTTTTGATTGAAGTAATGTTGATTTGTGTTTGGACCACATTTTGGTTCGGACGTTTTTGTCTTTATCATTCAATCAAAAATAAGTTGCTTAAAAAAATAGATATATTTAAAAAAAAGAAAAATCACTTCAATCAACAAAAAAATTCAATCGAAGAAAACGTTTTTGAATGCGAAAAAATATTTGAGATTGAAAAATTTGCATTTGAACACTTAATTTTTCATTGAAAAAGTTTTCTTTGAGTGAAGCAATATTTTTTGTGTTGGGCCTTATTATGGATAAGACATTTGTGTCTAAATCGTTCAATCTCAAAAAAAGTTGCTTCAATCAAAATAAAAATATTTTCAATCAAAGCAAAAAATCATTTGAAAAATAAAATTGCCCTCCCCTAATTTTTGTTTTTTATTGTTGTTGAAAATTATATGCAAAGTAAATGTCCGTCTAAGGTGCTAGTCACATGATCTGTTCGAAAAACAATTTTGACCCATTATCATTTTTTTTTTTTGTGTTCATTTCATATATTTTACTTGCAGTTTTATTGATTTGCAACTTTTATATATATAGGAAAGTCAATTTCAAGCAATGAAACTTTTCGGCCACCAGCCCCCCCCCCCTTAAAATCCTTTTAAGATTAAAAGGTGTATACTTCCAAGAAATAAATACAGTCCTATGTGAGACTTTAGTCACATTCTTTGAAGAAATTTTGGAATCCAAAACAAATAATGCAAAGTAAAAACATACTCGGCGCCACTGCCATCCACCATTCATATGAAACTAGAAATTAAATTGGAAATCAGGTTGGAACTTACATAACACGATATATGAGCTCACATGATAAACATGTCTGCAGACTTTTTTATATACACAGTATAAACATACAGAACAAGTGCAGAATATCCACTCATGGTAGATAAAATCTAAAACACGCTCATGGATGCCGATATATCCCGGCCCCCGCTTGGGTGATGTAATGCTAGCTTTCCTAACTGTAAAAGGTGACCTCCTTCACAAATACTTTAGTTCATTTTATTTGGCTGGCTTCATATGTCAATGTCAGCACGGTTAGATAATGCAACTCGGCTTTATCAGCCTTTAATCTGGGCTGTTTGTTCCCTTGCCCGCCTGCCGTGTTGTAGACGATATCCAAAAGCGGCTAGGCTTTGTTTTTCAAGGGTGCCTGCCTCCAGGAATGCGAAGCGTCTGGCAAACCCGATGACTGGAAGGTAAACTAGTCCGTGGATGAAGTGCAGGGTGAGACCGTTCGGATGTGGGTCTTATCCAAAAGCATTTGAGCCAATTCAAGCGTCCTAAAATACAAACTTTAGGTCTGCTTCCACCTTTTCGGGTGCTGCGGGCAAGCGCAAATGAAAGAAATAATGCGACGAATGTTCAATAAAATTGGACATCGTTAATCCCTTACTTTATATAATAACTGGCTGGCAGAGAATGTTTCAGAGCCACTGACGGTGATAGACGTCCAATCCATTTGAGCTGGGAGAGGTTGGCAGCCAATGATCGCTGTCAGCCCTATAATATGTATCTATAAATAATGTGATAAGGTTCACTTATCAAGTCGCTTGTGAAAAAATGAAACATGACAAATACTGAAAAGGATCATGGCAAAACAAAAAGTGAAATGTATTTCGTTATCACTTGATAATCATCCTTGGTTCTGTTGGGAGGAATTTCAAGTCAACCAATTTCACATTTTCTACAAGCATCACCAATGGATTTACTGATCGACAAATCATTTGCGAGGACACTGGCCAACCCGAAAATTGACATCCACACGCCACACTTTGTCAACATGGAGGAGCGTATCATTTTAGCAGTGTGCAACCATCACATACTTTATGATACCTATTGGCATGATTTCTGCGACAATAAATAAAAAAGCAGCAGTATAGAAAGTTGTTGGCGCTCAGAACAGAACGGAAAATTTAAAATGCTCTCCACATGTAATTTAATTAATTAATTTATTTTTGGGGATTTTTTTATTTCGAGCAGAAATAATGAAATACAACAATAATAGTGGAGAGAAAAAAACAAGCGTAACAGTAATGAAGATTATAACAAAAATAATAACAAATACATACATACACTGCTGGCAAAAAGTATTGGCACCCCTGCAATTCTGTCAGATAATGCTCAATTTCTCCCAAAAATGGTTGCAATTACACATGCCTTGGTAGTAATATCTTCATTTATTTTGCTTGCAATGAAAAAACACAAGAGAAAACAATTAAAAAAAAAAATCATTATCATGTTACACTAAACTCCAAAAATGGGCCGGACAAAAGCATTGGCACCCTCAGCCTAATACTTGGTAGCACAACCTACAGACAAAACAACCGCTTCTGGTATCCATCAATGAGTTTCTTACAATGCTCTGCTGGAATTTCAGACCATTCTTCTTTGGCCAACTGCTCCAGGTCTCTGAGAGTTGAAGGGTGCCTTCTCCAAACTGCCATTTCCTCCATAGTTATTCTATGTGATTCAGGTCTGGACTCATTGCAGGCCACTTCAGAAGTCTCCAGTGCTTTCAAAACCTTTTCTAGTGTTTTTTGAAGGGTGTTTTGAGTCATTGTCCTGCTGGAAGACCCATGACCTCTGTGGGCGACCCAGCTTTCTCACACTTTGACCTACATTATGCTGCAAAATTTGTTGGTAGTCTTCAGACTTCATAATGCCATGTACACGGTCAAGCAGTCCAGTGCCAGAGGTAGCAAAGCAACCCCAAAACATCAGGAAACCTCCGCCATGTTTGACTGTGGGGACCGTGTTCTTTTCTTTGAAGGCTACGTTTTTTTCCCCTGTAAACTTTGTTTATGCCTTTTCCCAAAAAGCTTTACTTTTGTCTCATCTGACCAGAAAACATTGTTCCAAGACGTTTTTGGCTTTCTCAGGTAAGTTTTGGCAAACTCCAGCTTGGCTTTCTTATATCTCTGGGTCAGAAGTGGGGTCTTCCTGGGTATCATACCATAGAGTCCCTTTTCATTCAGATGCCGACGGATAGTACGGGTTGACACTGTTGTACCCTCGGACTGCAGGACAGCTTGAACTTGTTTGGATGCTAGTCGAGGTTCTTTAACCACCATCCGCACAATCATTCGTTGAAATCTCTCGTCAATTTTTCTTTTCCGTCCACATCTAGGGAGGTTAGCCACAGTGTCATGGGCTTTACACTAATTGATGACACTGCGCACGGTAGACACAGGAACATTCAGGTCTTTGGAGATGGACTTGTAGCCTTCAGATTGCCCAGGCTTCCTCACAATTTTGCGTCTCAAGTCCTCAGACAGTTCTTTGGTCTTCTTTCTTTTCTCCATGCTTAATGCGGTAGACACAACAACACGGGACAGAGGTTGAGTCAACTTTAAACCATTTTAACTGGCTGCAAGTGTGATTTAGTTATTGCCACCACCTGTTATGTCCCACAGGTGCTGTTAACTACACAAATTAGAGAAGCATCACATGATTTTTCAAAGGGTGCTAATACTTTTGTCCAGCCCATTTTTGGAGTTTATGTGTAAAATGATAATGATTAATTTTTCCCCCATTCTCTTTTGTGTTTTTTCATTGCAAGCAAAATAAATGAAGATATTACTACCAAAGCATTTGTGATTGAATAATTTTCTGGGAGAAATGGAGGATTATCTGACATAACTGCAGAGGTGCCAATACTTTTGGCCAGCAGTGTAAATTCTGTAAGTGGAGACGCGTTTTTCCTGTAAATGCCCCCCAAAATTCAGACATCTTTTATAATGCATAAAAGTGCATCAGAACAAGTAGCAAATACTGTATGTTACAATTAGATTATTGCACAATAAACACAAACCTGAGATGTGCATAATGTAAAAAAACGAGATTAGAGAATAAAAGTTAATACACCTATTTAAAGCTGTTTGAACACAAGGGGCAAAGAGGATGCTGAGATACACTCATACACATACAGTAGAGGTCCCTCTTAGCCAAGTGGATGCCAGGAATGCTAGGCAATAGCCAATGACAAAAACTATGAATACGTCACGTTCAGTAAACTGTGGGAGTTGCGAATACAAGCCATTGTTGCCTTTCTTATCCTGAAATTTTTTTCTGAATAAGAGGCAATATTTTCCCATTGAAGCGTATCTTAACCTGAAAATTATGTATGTAGAGACGTTCTTAAGTAGAGGTACCACTAGATAGATTTATACAATGTTAAAAATGAAAAATAAATTAAAATCAATAACAGTAGACATACAGTACACACTGGGTACGGTCCCCCTGTAAACACAGTTAATTTCCCCCCCAGAGTATTCAACTCATTGCATAACACTGATGATGATAGATGTCAAATTCATTTAAACTAGGAAGACGAGCAGTGAAGACTAGTTGTTAATTTGCCCCTCCCAGTCAAAATGGACATGATGTCAAGCATCATCAATGGCAGCCAATGAGTTAAATGCACTGTTGGAAAAAAATAAAAAATAAAAAAAAATTGCAATTCATGCATAAAAGGGTTAATCAATGTAACCCCAGGCAGGTGCTCGTGCACCCTCTGCATTTTGAATATATTTATTCAACCAACATAGGAAGCTTTAAACTTGTGTGTTCAAAATTTATGCCCAGCCTCATGGTTGCAATTTAAACCAGCAATGGCTTCCGTTATGCATCTGTTTGAGACTTTCACAAGTGAGCTAATTCGACGTATGCCAAGTGTGTTGCGTGTGTACCCGGTGGGCGTTTGAACACCTGCAAACACATTCACCGTGCAAGGCGGATGTAGGCGCATCATGTTGACGGTGATGTGAACCAAGCCTAAACAAGGGAGCGTCCCGCCTTGGCTGTCAGCCCGAAACACCTGCGAATCAACTCATCTTCACGGCAGTGTCAGCCACCGAAACGCACGCCAATTCGGATCACTCACACGCACTTTTTTAAAACGACTTCTGACGGAGTAGGGTCATAAAGGTCTTCAAACTAAATTGTGATACTTGTTTAATAGGATTGTCATCGTTTTTAAAGTTCTGTCAGATTCATTTGCAGGTAAGCGCATGCCGGTTGATCGACAAGCCCTGCTTAAAAAAACACCTCACGCAACCTTAATATGACTCAGTGCAAAAGCTATCTGCTTGTTTGGGAAATTAAGGGATGCACTTATGGTTTGGTGGCTAGTGAGTCACTGTCTGTTCCTTGGAAGAAAGTGGGATCAAAACAGAAAAATGGATAACCCTAAGGGATAAATTGGCTTTAATGTACAAAATATACAAAGTCACAATAATTTACGGTCCTTTTTTTTTTTTTTTTAAGCGAATTTCACATAAATGTTTGTCTTTTGGTACAGAGGACATGCGTTTGCACGGCAGACATCACAAAACAGCAAAGAAAAAATAAAGCTTTTTGTCGGAGTAATTGACGTTAGTGTTGTTGTTTTTTTAAAATGCCATTTATGGTGTCAGGAAATGGGTCCTAAAGTGGAAGTCATTCTTTTTTTGTTTTGTTTTGACAACAGAGTTGCTGTTTCCATGTAAGCTTTGTACTGTGGATTTATTCAGACACATAACATCACGGTTGCCACATTAAATCATCTGTTTACATGCCAATAGAATGTCAGAAAACGGGTCCCTAAGTCAATGCTGTTGTTTTTTTGGACAATAGTGGTAAAAAAATAGTACAGTGGTACCTCGACATATGATCGCTTCGACACACGATCTTTTTGACATCCGACGTAAAATTTGACTCCCCATTTGTTTCTATAGCCGACGTCATGCTAGAAATACGACGAAATCGCAGCACCGCAGACGGACGCGCGGCTGACTTTCTTGTGAGAGAAATCAACACAGGTTTCAAAAAGGTTGGTACAGGTGGTGAAATAAGGGAAAAAGTTGACGCTTGCCTTTTAAATAAAGATGCAAATTATAGAGAAATATGAGCGTGGGGAGCGCATCCGTGTACTGGCTCAACAATACATCTCCACGGTCCTCCTCCGACCACCGTTCGCCAGTCTTTATAAGTTAGGTTGACAATTGTGGTTACATCGCGAAAGAAATCGCCAGCTTTGTCAGGTTTTTATCATTTATTTCAGAACTTATCCAACACAAAATGCCTGCTGTCCGCCACAAATGCCTGTGTAGTCAAGAAAACATTGAAAGCGAAAGTAAACTCAACCGCACCGCTCCTCTCTGTGTTACGTCAGTCACGCGATGCGTTCAGGTGCAGAAAAAAACGTCCGCCACATTAGAACCCGTTTCGTTACATTATAACACGAATTATTATTATGATTGTATTATTCCGATTTCTATTTATAATTAATGTGTTTTGCTATGTGTAATTGCCATTTGTAATTGTACCAGCAGTATCTATTAAGGATTTAGTGTAGGTTTTTGGGCTGTGGAACAAATTAATGGAATTATAATGTATTCTTATGGGAAAATCCTGCTCGACACACGACCATTTTGACTTACAAACAAGGTCCTGGAACGAATTAACTTTGTATTTAGAGGTACCACTGTACTTTTAATGAGAACTTTTTCAAATGGTTAAAAAAAAACATGTTATTTTGGTGTTAGAAATGGACCACATTTTTGTCCTCCTTAGACTTCACAATTAGTTTCCTAAAATGCAATGTCAATTTGGCAATTTGTATGCATTAGTGTTGGGCTGTCTTTGGAACAGAGGCGATTGCTCTAAGACAGCAAGGGAAGCTGAGATGTCAAAAAATATGCTTTCTCCGTCTCAGTGATCAGGCAGTGATCGGGCTTGGCCGGCCCGGACGCTCTGCTTCTTTGTATGATGACTGGATTATCTGTCTGAGGCATAATCCCTTTTTGTTCGACAGTGAAATGAGTGAATCAGCGATCTTGTTGTTTAACATACACAGGAAGAATTTTTCACTTTTCATTCCGTTGTTCTTAGTTGAACCGGAGACTTTCTGCATCAACCTAGCGACATTTCCTTTGTTAAAAACAACGTGCAACAAATTGAGCTTCTATTTCTGAAGTTTTTTTCTTTTTTAGCTGCTTGTGTTTGTAGACTGATTTCTGTCACTCTAGTTTCTTTCCCTACCAAGTAGCAAGTGCCGTTGAGCCCCTCCACCATCACAAAGCACTCACAGGCAGACACACTTTGAGCTTCCCCTCCTTGAAATACCAACAACCACCAGCTTTCGAATGAGGTCAGTTTGATATACCTGTACATATAGATGCATGTATACGGTAGATACATGGGTTGCGATACCTTCAAAGACATTTTGGTTTGGATGCAATACAATGTGAAACGATGTGGGACTTAAGCAATAAGATGAACAGTATAGTATATATACATACATATATTAATTCATTAAGAACCTGATTAAATAAATTGACATTCTTACAGTAATTGCAAACGGGCAAAACGTATTTCAATTCTTAATAATTCTTCATTGTTTCTATATGGAAGAAATAACAAAATCTCAAATGTAGACGAAAACAATGCTGCGAATGCCAACTTTAAAATAAAAGCAAACAAAGTTGTGCACAACAACCATCAAAAAATACCTATTATCCAACCCAGTAATACCTAGAATCTCAATAATACCTACCTACATTTGTCTTATATATTGAATTTGGCCTATAACTGCAGTTATGATGAGTTGCTAGTAACACAGTTCCGAGGATGCTACAGATGCGCATTTGCGTGGGTAGTTTTCGTGACATTTTAACCCGTTCAAATGAACAATGATTACCCGGTTTCCTTAAAAGTAGGCTAGCAAAAAAATGCTTCTGACCACGAATAACATGGAAGGGGACAATTTTTAGTTAATATCCTGACTAAGAAGAAAAACTAAGCGAGTGAGATCTTGATCCCTCTCTCCGGTTGGTCTAAAAATGAAAAAAGATTTCTTTTTAACTATATCGGAGTACCAACAATGACATTTCCGTCAACTTCCTTCCATAACTCATAAGTCCTATTCATTTTAAAATGGGAGGGCTAGCAGTGATTATTCACTGCCATTTCAGGTAATACTGAACCGTGTTAGAAGCTGAGTTGGACCAGTCCAAGTTTGCCAAACACTGCACTGGGTAATTACACAAAAAAAGACAAAAAGCCCATCAAACTTGGAAGTAAGACGTCATTACGACCGCAACATTTTTCAGTGGGCCATGTAGCCTGGATGAGGAAATGGACGGCGGAATAAAAACAGTTGGTTTCCTAAACAACCCTCAAAACACTACCACCACTCGGTGCTGCTGTATTTATTAACAGAATGTAAGTCTGCCTATTTTGAGGTCTGATCAAAAAGTCCATTCCATTGTAAACAATGAGAATATGTAAGATGAAAGCAACTATTTCGAGCCTCCTTTTTAAATGTTTGAAAATGAAAATGGAAGTTAAGTAGTCGCTGCGTGGTCCCGTGATGAACCGCTTCCGCATGGTGCTATCATGAGGCTTATGTAAGCCAAACACACTGACAGTGGGGCAAAAAAGTATTTAGTCAACCACCAATTGTGCGCCAATCTCCTACTTGAAAAGATTAGAGAGGCCTGTAATTGTCAACATGGGGAAACCTTAACCATGAGAACCAGAATGTGGAACGCCCCCCCCCTCCCGAAAATCACATTGTTTGATTTTTAAAGTATTTCCAAATTAGAGTGGAAAATAAGTATTTGGTCACCTACAAACAAACAAGATTTCTGGCTGTCAAAGAGGTCTAACTTCTTCTAACGAGGTCTAACGAGGCTCCACTCGTTACCTGTATTAATGGCACCTGTTTTAACTCATTATCGGTATAAAAGACATCTTTTTTTTCTTCTAATTGGTGTTATTTATTTTCTGGCCTTTTTCTGTGAAGAACTCAGAGATGGTTATTTGGTTATTATCTATTTGATTAAAAGTTTTATTATTATTTATTATTACTATATTATATTATTATTATTATTTTTTATTTACTTTTGTTCCGTGAAGAATCCAGAAAGGGTTATTTGATTGCGGCTTTCTGAAAAACAATAATTTTTTACATTTCGGCACTCCTGCAATCGTCACACTTTTTCTGTGTTCTTTTCAAACTGACCCCAGCCCCTCATCAGTTAAAAGTTATGTGGCCCTCACAGAAAAAAGTTTGGGGACCCCTGCTTCAACACATATTGCCAACGGCAGAACAACGACCTATATGCCAACATATACCAATGTTTTTTATTTCTTTTAGAAAAATGTTTCAGTAAAATGTTACACATTCTTGTGCATTTGCCACTTATTGCCACAGTTAATATTGAGGCTTTGGGCCTCTTTTGACCTCGTTGCGAGTTTGTAAGGTTTTGACTTCTGATTAAACAAACTCGATGCCAATCAAAACGTTTGTTCTTCTTTTTTCCCAAATTAGAATCGATAAGAGAATCGATAAAGAATCGAATCGTTAAGCAATATCGATAATGGAATCGGAATCGTAAAAATCCTATCAATTCCCATCCCTAATTACAGGCCTCGCTAATATTTTCAAGTGGGAGAACTTGCACAATTAGTGGTTGACTAAATACTTATTTGCCCCACTGTATGTCACAATTTATTCCACCACAGCGATTTCGACTTTGGCTAAAATAAATTCTTAGTCAGTTTGAGACTACCTTCTAGGTCATTAACCACTTCAGTACCATTGACGACGATCGACATCCAATCTATTTTGACTGAGAAGGCTCTCAGTGATCGTTCAATCGACATCAATAGTATCCAACGAGTGAGTCTTTCGGAACAGTGCATTGCATTCATTCCAGGCCAGTCTGAATTCAACTTGGTCATCCAGGTGGGACTTTAGAAAAAAAAAAGAAGTGAAGGGAAAAACAAAACATTTTTCTTGTCGCAGATTCACATTTTTTGGCAGAAATGAAACGGTGACTGCTGAAAACCGAGACTTCTTGTGACTTGTCTTTCACCTCCACTTTGGCGTGTGTAAGTGTGTGTTTAAGTGTGCTTGAATGCTGCATACTTCCTTGGTAGACCAGTGAAATCTTAGCACTGTCGACTCCGCACACTGAAAAAGGGAGAAAAAAAATTAAGGACTTTGCACGCAACCTTAACTTTAGACCCCTGCTTCACATGCGAGAAGGGTGAGTGGGTATATTATGGGATGCAAGAAAAAAACCCTTTTAGCCCATCAGGCCTGTCGGTACAGAGTTTCTGCTTTGGTTTTGGGCAGTTATATAAGCGCACCCCAGCTGACACTTACATATAACATATGTAAAAATCTCATTTTATAAATAATATGATATTTTATGCAGCGTATAAATATATTTCACCACAAAATTGCATTTTGGGAGTGAAAATAGAAACATACAGTGCAAAAATATAGTGAAAAAATATGTATATTTATATATAAATAACAATATATTTTTAAAAACTGACTTCATTTTTTAGATACTTAAAAAATGTGAAGGATTCTGGTTGGAAAGTTTTCCAGTCGTTGGCACTGAAAAAAATTATATAATATTATCTATGATTAATCAATGAATGAATCGATTCAATAATAATAGCTGTGTATCCTACTACTTGCCCACACGGCATACGCAAGCAAGCGTGAAATGTGAGCTAAAGGGGAGGAAAAGAAGATTAAAGCTAAACTCAGCGCAAGTCTCTCCAAATTTTTGGCACGGCTAAATGTACAAACAGCATGAGTAAAAAGCGCAGTTAAAAAAGCGACAACTGGTACATACTGTACATATATGCGCCCCGCTGCGTTCTGGGAAGCATTTCCTGGTTGTTTCAGCATCTTTTTTATGTGTGTTCAGAGTCTGCGAGTTAAAGCATCAGGTGGAAAAGGCATGCCTGTGGAATTTATGTTGCTGGCATGCCAACATTATTGGACAGATAACGGCAGCTTCTCGGCTTGGAAGTATGTCGTCGTGGGCTTTGAACTGAGCTACACACGCGTACAATGTTCCGTGTTATTGCTTTTTATATTGTATTAAAATGAGGGCATTTGGTATCAGTGAATTCCTCTTGTTTAGTACGTTTCCACAGTGGATGAATAAAGCATCTTTCTATCGATCAGAGAATTTTGCATCTACTTTCAAGGGGGGGGGGTGTACATATGGTACTCTCTACAACACTCTGGTGACTTGAAGTTCCGCTCTGAGAACCCCTATTTGGCCATATTTCTAAATTGTCCTATATGCATGTGTGATACATCATTGGAAAGCTTAAAATCTCAATTTTCGGGGGGTGGGGGTGGGATATGAACAGGAGGGCATTTAATTTTTTTTTTTTTTTTTAACAGCAAAATCCTAACTGGAGGACAGAGCACGCGAGAGCATAATTAAAGACGCCATTATTTTAACGTGATAATTTTGCGTAGTTACCTCTTTTCGATCCAAAAACTGCATGTAGCATGTATCACCGAATGTCAAGACACAGCTGTGAATGGTCACAGCCAGATTTTTGGGGGATTTTATGATGCAGAAATCGCAGACATCAAGGATTGGTTGAGATTTTCTTTATCATTTATTTTACCCTTTAAAATGTTCTTTTTTTCAATTTTTCTTTGTTTGGATCGAGTATTTATCATCTAACATATCAGGGCAAATGCGACAGTAACAAAAAAAAATTCAATTAAGCGATAGTTATGAGGAAGATATTCGTGTCTTATTAACAGACACCAATTTTTTTCATTGTGACGTACAGTGCCTTGCAAAAGTATTCGGCCCCCTTGAACCTTGCAACCTTTCGCCACATTTCAGGCTTCAAACATAAAGATATAAAATTTTAATTTTTTGTCAAGAATCAACAACAAGTGGGACACAATCGTGAAGTGGAACAAAATTTATTGGATAATTTAAACTTTTTTAACAAATAAAAAACTGAAAAGTGGGGCGTGCAATATTATTCGGCCCCCTTGCGTTAATACTTTGTAGCGCCACCTTTTGCTCCAATTACAGCTGCAAGTCGCTTGGGGTATGTTTCTATCAGTTTTGCACATCGAGAGACTGACATTCTTGCCCATTCTTCCTTGCAAAACAGTTCAAGCTCAGTGAGGTTCAGCTCTTTCCACAGATTCTCGATTGGATTCAGGTCTGGACTTTGACTTGGCCATTCTAACACCTGGATACGTTTATGTTTGAACCATTCCATTGTAGATTTGGCTTTATGTTTTGGATCATTGTCCTGCTGGAAGATAAATCTCCGTCCCAGTCTCAGGTCTTGTGCAGATACCAACAGGTTTTCTTCCAGAATGTTCCTGTATTTGACTGCATCCATCTTCCCGTCAATTTTAACCATCTTCCCTGTCCCTGCTGAAGAAAAGCTGGCCCAAACCATGATGCTGCCACCACCATGTTTGACAGTGGGGATGGTGTGTTCAGGGTGATGAGCTGTGTTGCTTTTACGCCAAACATATCGTTTTGCATTGTGGCCAAAAAGTTCAATTTTGGTTTCATCTGACCAGAGCACCTTCTTCCACATGTTTGGTGTGTCTCCCAGGTGGCTTGTGGCAAACTTTAAACGAGACTTTCTATGGATATCTTTGAGAAATGGCTTTCTTCTTGCCACTCTTCCATAAAGGCCAGATTTGTGCAGTGTACGACTGATTGTTGTCCTATGGACAGACTCTCCCACCTCAGCTGTAGATCTCTGCAGTTCATCCAGAGTGATCATGGGCCTCTTGGCTGCATCTCTGATCAGTTATCTCCTTGTTTGAGAAGAAAGTTTGGAAGGACGGCCGGGTCTTGGTAGATTTGCAGTGGTCTGATGCTCCTTCCATTTCAATATGATGGCTTGCACAGTGCTCCTTGAGATGTTTAAAGCTTGGGAAATCTTTTTGTATCCAAATCCGGCTTTAAACTTCTCCACAACAGTATCTCGGACCTGCCTGGTGTGTTCCTTGGTTTTCATAATGCTCTCTGCACTTTAAACAGAACCCTGAGACTATCACAGAGCAGGTGCATTTATACGGAGACTTGATTACACACATTTGGATTCTATTTATCATCATCGGTCATTTAGGACAACATTGGATCATTCAGAGATCCTCACTGAACTTCTGGAGTGAGTTTGCTGCACTGAAAGTAAAGGGGCCGAATAATATTGCACGCCCCACTTTCAGTTTTTTATTTGTTAAAAAAGTTTAAATTATCCAATAAATGTTGTTCCACTTCACGATTGTGTCCCACTTGTTGTTGATTCTTGACAAAAAAATTAAATTTCATATCTTTATGTTTGAAGCCTGAAATGTGGCGAAAGGTTGCAAGATTCAAGGGGGCCGAATACTTTTGCAAGGCACTGTAATTTGTTTAAAAGTTTTAAATATGCGAGTGAATAATTAAAAAAAAAAAAAAAAAATTAAACGAAATATTAGAAATTGATTAAGGATTCTAAACTAAAAATGACAGACATTTTGAATCATAAATACAATTACTTACCTTCTGTTTATGGCTGGGTTGAAACAAAAGGGGTTACGTCTGTAAACGGGGGGTTCCAGGTTAAAACGGACAAATTAAAAATAGTTTGGGGGCTTAATGCGCCATGAATCTGCTATGGCAGCATATAGACATATTTTTCTATCAAACACAACGGTTCTTTTGGCTTAAAATACAGCAGTTTATTTTAAAGAGGGGTGCAAGAGCAGAAACTGCTTTTTCAGCCTTGTCTGTGTTTTCCGCCATATATATACAGTACGTATATCTATAGATACTAGGATTGTAACGGTATTTGTATTCGTCCCGTACCATCACGGCACGGGCAACACGGTTCGGTGCACGCAATCACACGGCGAATGCGTTTGAGTAAAAAAACAAAAACAACAAAAAAAAAAAACAGTTGTAACGAACTGTGACCCCACGTACTGTGGTTCGAAGCGAACTGTGACTTGCATATATCAGTACACCCCTGTTACATATAATATATAAAAAAAAAAGTACATTTCATGTTAAGTTAAAAGTAGTAGGGCTACTTTTTGGAAAAAAAAATCATACTAATTGAGATGTATATACAATTAGGAAAACGTAACACTCTTCAAGAAGAAATAAATCCACCCAACCCCCCCGCCTGCCCGTCCGTCCGTCCGTCCATCCATCCATCCATCCATCCATCCATCCATCCATCCATCCATCCATCCATCCATCCATCCATCCATCCATCCATCCATCCATCCATAGGGTCGCGGGGGCAGTAGTTTCAGCAGGGAGCCCCAAACTTCTTTCCCTGCCCACATTAACCCTTTAACACCGAACGTGTCAGGCAAAACGGGAGATAATGTCATTTGAGTTTTATTTCCCTCACAAATAAGCATTAAACGCTTCACGGACCATGAGTTTATGCCCATATTTCCATCATTTCTTGTCCTTTTTCAATACCGAAAGCACCACCGAAGACTACATAACCCATGAGCCATTGTGAGGTCAAGAAGGATGGATGTAATGTGAACATTTTTAATAAATTGAATTGAGCGAGGGACTTTGAAACATGCAGAATGAATAGAAAACTAAATTTAGCGCAAGCTAGTCCATTATTTCATATTTCAAGAGGATGAGCCGGATTTGTCGTTGTTTTCTTTCGGATGTCTCGGCGAGTGAGACGTGAAAGCAGGGCGCAAATGGCGGAAGAGTGGGATCTGTGACGTTTTGTGTGACGTGAAAAGACTTTTTTTCAATGTTTTATTCGATTTTTTTCCCCTCACTATCAATCTTTTCCATTTGTATATAGATGTGTGTGTTCGAGAAGCTTGGTTGCATATATATACTTTTGATAAGGTGATGGGTACAAAACCGAACCTCACAAAGAGATATCCTCCAAACCCTTTTTGTGTTAGATGATATATTATTTTCCCCAATATTTTGCACTGTATATACCGTAACCTGTTTTGACCTCAGTATGACCATACCTGCTGCTGTGTTGAATTGTCAAACATAAAACTATTCAGTTTTATTTTTTTCTGTCTAATGTTTATCCTAACAAGTTGAATAATGATTATCAAGCTTCAAAATGGTTGGTCTAGCATGTTTTGTTGTCAATTGGACACCAATATATAAAAAGTATGACAAAAGATTTGGGGATTTGTTTTGGTTCCAAAATGTTGATTATAATTGGTCAGTGAAGAAAACAACAGTTTGGAAATGAACCTAATAGTGTCCTGAAAAAAGGGACTCAACCTGGCCATTGTGAACAATTTTTTCTTTAAAATATGAAGGTAACATCAAAGGCATGCAAATTTGGCCTAAATGGGCTTAGGTTTTAAAGGGTGGACTAGCTCTGCCTGAGGGATCCCGAGGCATTCCCAAACCAGAGTCGAGATATAATCCCTCCACCTGGTCCTGGGCCCGCCCCGAGGTCTCCTCCCAACTGGATGTGGCAGAAACACCTCCCTACGGAGGTGCCCTGGTGGCATCCGTACCAGATGCCCGAACCACATCAACTGACTCCTTTCTATACGTGAAGGAGAAGCGACTCTACTCTGAGCCTCTTGTGAATAGCAGCATTTCTCACCTTGTCTCAGGGGAGACGCCAGCTATCCGCCTGAGAAAACCCATTTCGGCCGCTTGTACCCACGATCTTGTTCTTTCGGTCATGCCCCATCACTCATGACCATAGGTAAGGGGTGGGAACAAAGATCGAATGGTAGATGGAGAGCTTTGCCTCATGGCTCAGCTCCCTCTTCACTGCAACAGTGCGATGGGACTATTGCCCATGCGCACATTGCGATGTTAAAACGATATATTGTTTAGGCCTAACACACACCAACAAATGGACGGCATTTCTATTGTACATGGGAAAACTCTAAAAGCAAGTGCGAAAAAATTAGAGGTGGAGCTCCACCTTGGAAGCTCCAACATGAAACTGGAGCTTTAAAAAAACACGGTGGCCTCGTCAGAATGCTTCGAAAAAACTTCTCTGAGCCAAATTTCATCTTGTGATTAAATTGCCTGCTTAATGAAATAAGGTTGTTATATAAGCTACATCTTTATTCAGCCAGTCTTACACAACTACAAAAGTATTCCACCACTTGAAAGCAACCTTGTCTGTCAATACACCAACAGCATAATTCTTCTTCCACTCTCATTGTGTTCAACTTATATTTACCTTTTGATGAATTACCTTGTGGGTGTTCAGTGTGTGTCAATCGTCAATGATTTGGCACACAAACAGTGTGGGTGTGCGTGCAGGAATGTCATTAGTCACGCGATGACTGAACGTATGTGCCACTTCACTATTAATATTAGGATGATTATTTGCTGATGTCTGCTGAAGGCTGATGTTGGAGGACAGTGCAACAGGTGTGTGTATGTGTGTGTGAGTTCATGGAGTCTTTTCAACACTACTCAATTCCAAATCATTCCTGTGGTTCGATGTCAGGTCATTCCGCAGTAAAGGTGAAGATGTATTCATGAATGCAACTTTTTTTCCTTCTTCGTGATTATACTACAATGACTTTTGTGTTAAAAAAATGCATTCTGATTTTCTTGAAAAAGGTACATACAGTGGAGCAAATAAGTATTTAGTCAACCACTAATTGTGCAAGTTTTCCCACTTGAAAATATTCGAGAGGCCTGTAATTCTCAACATGGGTAAACCTCAACCATGAGAGACAGAATGTGGAAAAAAACACAGAAAATGACATTTTTAAAGAATTTATTTCCAAATTAGAGTGGAAAATAAGTATTTGATCACCTACAAACAAGCAAGACTTCTGGCTGTCAAAGAGGTCTAACTTCTTCTAACGAGTTCTAATGAGGCTCAACTCATTACCTTTATTAATGGCACCTGTTTTAACTCATTATTGGTATAAAAGACACCTGTCCACAACCTCAGTCAGTCACACTCCAAACTCCACAATGGCCAAGACCAAAGAGCTGTTGAAGGACACCAGAGACAAAATTATAGACCTGCACCAGGCTAGGAAGACTGAATCTGCAATAGGTAAAACGATTGGTGTAAATAAATCAACAGTGGGAGCAATTATTAGAAAATGGAAGACATACAAGACCACTGATAATCTCCCTTGATCTGGGGCTCCATGCAAGCTCTCACCCTGTGGCGTCAAAATGATAACAAGAACGGTGAGCAAAAATCCCAGAACCACACGGGGGGACCTAGTGAATGACCTACAGAGAGCTGGGACCACAGTAACAAAGGCTACTATCAGTAAAACAATGCGCCGCCAGGGACTCAAATCCTGGACTGCCAGACGTGTGCCCCTGCTGAAGAAAGTACATGTCCAGGCCCATCTGCGGTTCGCCAGAGAGTATTTGGATGATCCAGAAGAGGACTGGGAGAATATGTTATGGTCAGATGAAACCAAAATAAAACATTTTGGTAGAAACACAGGTTCTCGTGTTTGGAGGAGAAAGAATACTGAATTGCATCCGAAGAACACCATACCCACTGTGAAGCATGTGGGTGGAAACATAATGCTTTGGGGCTGTTTTTCTGCAAAGGGACCAGGACGACTGATCTGTGTAAAGGAAAGAAAGAATGGGGCCATGTATCGAGAGATTTTGAGTGAAAATCTCCTTCCATCAGCAAGGGCATTGAAGATGAGACGTGGTTGGGGGTCTTTCAGCATGACAATGATCCCAAACACACAGCCAGGGCAACAAAGGAGTGGCTTCGTAAGAAGCATTTAAAGGTCCTGGAGTGGCATAGCCAGTCTCCAGATCTCAACTCCATAGAAAATCAGCGGAGGGAGTTGAAAGTCTGTGTTGCCCATCGACAGCCCCAAAACATCACTGCTCTAGAGGAGATCTGCATGGAGGAATGGACCAAAATACCAGCAACAGTGTGTGAAAAGCTTGTGAAGAGTTACAGAAAACATTTGGCATCCGTTAATGCCAACAAAGGGTACATAACAAAGTATTGAGATGAACTTTTGGTATTGACCTAATACTTATTTTCCACCATGATTTGCAAATAAATTACTTAAAAAAATCAAACAATGAGATTTTTCCACATTCTGTCTCTCATGGTTGAGGTTTACCCATGTTGACAATTACAGGCCTCTCTAATCTTTTCAAGTGGGAGAACTTGCACAATTAGTGGCTGACTACATACTTATTTGCCCCACTGTTTATAAGTGGCTGAAAACATTCAGGTGACTTGAAGTTCCGCTCTGAGACCTCCAGTTTGGCCACATTTCAAAATTGTTCTATATGCATGTGAGATACATCATTGGAAAGCTTAAAATCTGTATTTTCTGGGGGATGGAAATTTTTGAACAGCAAGGCTTTTTACACCTTAAAAGTAGCTCAAATCATGTGAGTGAAAAACAGACATTTTTGAGAGGTTTGAATGTATTTTTTTTTTTAAAGTTTCTTATTTAAAAATGGTTTTGGACACCCATCCTAGTACATAATAAATAATGAACACTTCAAGATGATCCCCCTTTGTCTACTCAAGTCTTTGATAATCAATATGCATGCACTAAGACGTGTGGGTGGATGAACAATAATATAGAAAATTAGTGTGTGAGTAAATGTAGATTTAATTTAGCCCTGTGTTTTATTTTGTAAATAAATATGGGTGAACAAGGAGTTAGCTGTATAGTTAATGATAACTTTACTGCATACATTTTTCGATTTGATTTTTGACTTTATTTTAATCTGTGCGGAGAAAAACATTTCCAGGGGAATTTTAGGGGTTAAATTCCAATACCATAATATTTTAATTTTTGCAGTGAGCTTTAAAAATGTTTCTTCAATTAAATAAAGAATGTGAATGCAACACTGCTTTAACTGAGAATAAAAGGCTCTATATGCATAAAGTTAACATATAAATGTGAGTGTATGACATTATCTATTTATTGAGGCTTTATGATTTAAGCATCTAATGTTTTTAATACAGCGATATCATCCCATAATAAGCAATCCAACTGGCAAAAAGGGTCGAAAAGATAATGGATAGCCACTAGTCAGTTAGCCTGTTGTGTCCATAATTCTCGCGCTAGCGTTCAACTGCAATGTAGGTCTTTTTGTGGCTTTCCGGTAACTCGAGGTGCGAGCATGAGTTAGCATCATTAAAGACACGCTAATTTTATTCAGAGATATTATTGCTTACCTTGTTTCGAAAACTCTGTAACATGTATCACAGAGTGTCAAGACCCAGCTGTGAATGGCCACTGCCAGACTTTGTGAGGTTTTATGGGTAAAACACAGTAATATATCAAGGGTCGCGATGCAGAAATTGCAGACATCAAGGACTGGTCGAGATTTTCTTTTTAAAAAAATATTTACCCTTTTAAAAGTTTTTTTCTTCTTCAATTTTTCTTTGTTTGGATCGATAATCTATCATCTAAAATATTTGAGGAAAAGCGACAGTAACAAAAAAAAAATAAAAAAAAATTAAGCTATAGTTATGTGGTAGATCATCCGTCACCTATTTACAGACACTATTTTTTTAGTGTGACGTAATTTGTTTAAAACTTAAAATATGCGAGTTAATAATTTGTTGAGGTTGTTTTTTTTTTTCTTTTTTTAAAAATAAATATTAGACATCAATTAATGATTCTAAGCACGTACACATTTCGAATAAAATATAATCATTTACCTTCTTTTTATGGCTAGGCTGAAACAAAAGCTGTTGCACAGTGTCTGTAAACGGGGGTCTCCAGGGTAAAACGGACAAATTAAAAATAGTCTGGGGGCATAATGCGCCATGAAACTGCTATGGCAGCACATAGACATATTGTTCAATCAAACATAACAGTTCTTTTGGCTCAAAATATAGCAGTTTATTTTAAAGAGTGGTGCAAGAGCAGAAACTGCTTTTTCAGCCATGTGTGTGTTTTCCGCTATATATTTGACAGCGATATGGTCTATCGCTGTCAATGGCAGCCAATGTGTTAAAAAAAAAAAAAAAAAATGTCTGAAATGTATTTGTTCCAGCTGAGAACACATATCTTTCCCCAATGTATTTTTCAAAAACAAGATTTCGTTTTTAATTCATATTTTTCATCTCCTCATCACCTTTTCATCACCTAATATGTGATATGAATATTTCTGCAAGAGCATGCAGCATCCAATTATAGTCTCAGGAATATACCAACCAACCATCACTATTTTTGTTGTTGTTGAGACTAAACTTCCATTTCCCTACTGAAACAGGTACTCGACCAACTTGTATGTTACCACTTCATGAGGTCACTGACGCAGCATGAAACCTTAGTCAAGGCCACTAGATGAAGATCAAGCGGAAAATTAAAAAAGTACTGCCCTCTAGAGGTCAACAGGACTAGTACGACACTCACCAAAATGCCTGACAGAGTAATTTGACACTAAAATTAGACTCGTAAAGTTTTCAAACAGCCCCATCTACCGGTCGAACACAGAAATAACAATTTCATTATTAAACGATATCAACTTCTGTAATATTTACTAGTATATGACAGTGTATATCCGTTCTAAATTCGAATATTCTTGACCATAGTTGGGTAAATGTTTGTGCTTATAGGCCACATGAACCAATTAGCCATGCGTATGATGACATGTATGAATGAGGTATTCTACAAATAAAACATAAAATAAATAATAATAATAATAAATAAAAATAAAAACCATTTATTAACAATACCTAATACTAACAATACCTAAATGAAGAGTCTAACAAAAAGGGAGTTTTATAATTAAGTTTGAATCCCCCCCAAAATGCAATTCAGTGCAATAGCAGAGAGCTACGATGAGTTTTCTTCATATACTGTCCGTAAGATATTGCCATCATGCTTTTAAATATATCACCAGAACCAGTTAAAATGTGGTTAAAATATGTATACTTTGCCCACTTTCTTTTTGCCTAACGGGTGAGCAAGAGTCTCGCGGGCTGCCCGCCCAGCTTATAAAGCTCTGAGGGAAACCGAGAGATTGACGAATATAGACATTAGCGTTTTGAATCACGGCCACGGTAATGATATTAATTCACCTCGTCAACTAACGCACGCATTCTTTCTTACATTGTGTTTATAGGCGGTCAGTTACAAGGTCAAAGAAAAGGTCTATGAACCTAAAAACGCCCCAATTCAGGGTCCAAACATGCAGCTGGACTTCGCATCAATGTGTGGACAAGCATGCACACAGAGGACCCCTAAAAGTACCTTTGGATCCCTAGGGACCCTTCCTTCAGTGCTGCCACACACTGGACTAAAGGAAAGGTGTCATCAATCAAAGAGACCTCTGGACAAAAAAATACCTCTAAGAGAAAAACCAAAACACACTAGCTAATTTAGTCTCGAACAGAAATGAATGTGTCCATTTCCTGTTTCACCGTTATCAAACTATTTTGAAAGCAAAAATCTGTTAATCATTGCGCCTAGATGCTGAAAAATAGCAGCAAAGCACTTGAAATGGTCATAATCATAAACAGTGTTGGGAATAACGCCGTTATAAATAACGCTGTTATTTTTTCAGTAACGGGGTAATAATACTAATTATTTTTTCCGCTGTTACAACGCCGTTACCGTTACTGACGGTCAAAAGCGGTGCGTTACTTACTCTGAATAAACTGAAGAAACTACCAGCCGGAGCGACTCTACTCTGCTCTGTTTATTTGTCATCCAAGATTTGGGGTGCGTTCAGGTTCGAGAATAGCGCACGTACTTCTTACGACTCCAGGCTGTTTGTCCCTGCTCATTCAATTGGACAATGCTTTCCAAAGCTTGCTAACGTTTCTGTGTTTGCTACACCTGAATGCTATCCTTGTTCCCATCGCCCACTGTCAGCCAGCAAGAATGCTACTTCCATCTTGAGGACGGCAGATGCTGACGTGAGGAGTAGGGAGACGAGGCTACCTGAATGCACCCCCTGGATAGATGCGATGGAAGTGATTGTGATTGGCTGAGGGTTAGAGTCATATGTCATGGTAAGCCAATCAGAGCCGGTGTTTTCACACACGAACCAGAACAGCGCGTGCGGCAAACACACACATGCAAAACAGATGCAGAGGGATATGATGGCAGAGCATTCAGAGGAGAATTTATCCTTTACGAGGTGGAGATATAAACACTATTTCAAGTTGGTCGAAATTAAAGGAAAGAACTTGCATGTAAAGTGTAATTTATGCCCCAGGGAAAATTTTTAGTCGACATCTGTGGTAAGCAATTCAAATCTGTTTAATTTTGTTGCACTTCAAGTGTAGGATAAATCTGTTGCTGGTGAGGTGCAATAAATATTACAAGGTTCTATAACACAACTACCTGTCTGTTCTTCTTTATTCTGACTCGAATACTGCTCAGAAAATTTCAAATTCTTTGACATACAACTTCTTTTTAAATTAACGGAAATAGTTACTTTCCCTGGTAACTAGTTACTTTTACTATACAATAATTCAGTTACTAACTCAGTTACTTTTTGGAAGAAGTAGTGAGTAACTATAACTAATTACTTTTTTAAAGTAACGTGCCCAACACTGATCATAAAGCATCAACAATATGCTTCTATGTATACAGTCATGAATAAAAGTATGTTATAATCACAACTGTATTTAGTCGTTCAATGACAGTAACACTAAGATTCCGCTAGACGGCACCAAAGTAACCCCCCAAAATCCCCAAATGCAGTGGTGCCTTGAGATGCGAGTTCATTTTGTTCTTTAACTACACACATAACTCAAAACACTCATATTTCTATATACTGTATACGAGTTACAAAACACTATATATTTTCCCATTCAAATACATGGAAATGGCAGGAAACCGTTTTGCATGCTTTTTTAATTAACGTTTGGACTATGTGAATGGGGGTCCAATGGTGGGGGTGATTGCGAGGCCTTGTTTTGACCGTCCGGGAAGCACACGGGCCTCTGTTTGTTATCCAAGTTGAAATGTGCACACGTGTTTGTTGCTCACTGGGCTTGAGTTACACACCAGAATGCATTAGCACATGTGCTCAATGGGGCATGCACACACAAACACAGTCACTGGACTGTTGTTTCAAAAAGATTATTAATTTAAAAGAATTTGAAAATGAGTACAAATAATACAGTAATTAACAACTAAGCAATTACCAAATAAATCAACAACTATTTTGATTGTCAATCAGTAAAAGACATTGTTGACCTAAAAATTGTCCGAATTCTCTTTTTTGAGCCTCTTATCAATAAATACTTTATTTTGAATTGGTATTGTGAAATTTTATTCATATTAAATTTCTGAAAGAAACGACAACACCTGGAACAAATAACATTCAAATAAACAGTTGCTCAGAGAATTTCAGTATGCAAATTGTGTATTTCTTAGACCTCTGAGAAAATAATGTTTAACCCCCCCTTACCCATACACACACGCGCACATGGGCGCAGCCATTTTATGATGTCGGCTATACCCACATATGTGCATGTGATAATGGGTATTGATGACATAACGAGGACGTGCAGACAATTTGGGATACTCACATTTGAAAAGCTAAAATAGCTTGGACTAGTGAAATTCTGTTTTTCTTTTTTTTAAATATCCAACAAGATTCTTTCCCCTGGAATGGACATGGTCAAGAGGTGTTGTCGTTCCCATTTAATTCATTTCAATCATAAAATGTTAAGTCAAGGTAATGCCACTAGGGTGCACTGTTAGACAAGCCTGCATCCCGCAACATGCAACACGCACCCCCATCCATTGACCCACCCGACTCTCCATCCATCCAAAACAGACCTCTCTGCCAGGAGTCCTGAGGAACTGTTTTTTCACGCTCTCCTGAGGGGGATAAGCATCGTTTTTCTTTTTTTCTTTTTCGTGGCGGCCCAGATGTGAGGCAGCAAACCTGCTTGCATAAAAACAGTCACTTTCCCTCCTCCCCCTATTTCTACTCTACAACCATTCTCTCCATTCTGAACACAGTGTCCAAGTTTTAATGTGAACATCACTCTCCGCCCTTCCTCCCAAATTGGCCCCGTCTCATTTTTCTTTCCTCAGCATCGCGGGTTTGACTTTCCAAATAAACGCTCTCAAATGCGCAACACATGCAATGGTCGAACAAAAGGCAATAAAATGAGACATAATGACGAAAAAAAAACACACATGCAGACGAGTCACAGTCTAAATGACCCAATGACAGAGACACATTATTTTTCCCCTACTTTGTTCTCGACAAAACATTTGTCCCGGCACATCTGGATGGATTGAGGGCGTGGTGGCTCGCAAGACTAAAATCTATATGACCAAGAAATATTTTGAGAGGCAGAATGTTTTATAGTGTGTCTAGCCTGAATAACCAACACAAGTCACTGCAAAGTGAGTTTGGGATTTAGGAGACAAGGTTGAGACTCCGGTAGGTGTGCTGTCCCTGTGGATTAAGCCTCTTTCTCCACCAAGACATCCCACATTATTACTGCATTAAGGGAAAGTAAAAGTAGACATTCTTCCCCACTTTGTCTTTGAACTGAAAACATTGTAAAGGGACGTCCATCTAAGTCAGGGGTGTCAAACTCATTTTTGTCACAGGCCATATCATAGTAATGGGTTCCTTCAGAGGGCCATTATGTCTGCCAACTACGGCAGCCACGATAATTTGACTAATCAACAACAAATCAACAAACAAATGAGTTAACTATTTTGATATTTGTGATTTGGAAGCATTGTTGACCTTAAAATTGTCCAAATCCTATTTTTTGAGCCCGTAAATAGCAAATAATTAGTTCTTTTTCAAATGTATTTATTTGGATTTATCAAATAAGCAAAAAAGTTATTTTCATTTATTTAAAAAAATGTAAATTAAATAAATATTCTCTTTTTATGTTTCTATTTTTTGTTCAATTGATTCACATTTTTAAAATATGAAGAAAACAGTATAAACTCTTTTTAAATTATGTAATTATTGATTTTAATTCAAAACAAAGAAATACGTCAAATATTTTTTTTCAATTAAAATGTTTATTTATGGATTTTTACACCCTAAAAAGGGGAAAATGAGTATTCTTTCATTTCTGTAGCAAGAAAGACAAAGTCAACGCACATGACTTTCATGGATCACACAAAATGATCTGCCGGGCCACATATGGCCCTTTGGCCATGAGTTTGACACCTGTGGTCAGTGAAAGCAAAGTACAGCAAAGAAGTCAGCCATTTTGGTTTAAAGAAGCAATTTCTTTTTCATAAAACCCCCAAGAAGATTTGGAAAGAAAAGCAGCCCCTAACAATAGTACAGCAATAGTTTTAAAGCTTCATCGTGTAATACATTTTTTATTTTACTTTGTTTAGGAATAGTTCTCCTCTAAGGAAAAAGTTATTTTGCCTGAACAAAAAAAAAAAAAAAAAAAGAATTGAAATCCTGCCATTACCACCAATCAACACAAAATTTGGCAGATTCATATCTGAAAACGAAAAAGAAGTCGCCATTGCAAAGTTGCCAAAACTAGTAATATCTCAATCAACAGACAAATATCCAACCATCAAGTTAGTGCATAAAAAGTCCATCAGCTAGAAAAAGCCCTATGGCTAACAGTTTCAGGCAAATGCATACGCACTCATGGTCAATCAACATAATGTGATAATGCACATGACAGCCAAAAAGCCTCCAGAATAGCCCGGCTGTGGCCCCGAGCCGCTACGCTATGCTACGCTAATGAAGACCTTGGGGTGGGGCTCGGGGATTGGTTGCTTGCCGTGGGCCTGGCCTACTGACGAGCTATACTTGATTGTAATATCAACCAATGAAACAGAGCTTTTTTCTGACTTGATATATTGACAGTAAATAACATTAGATATTAGTAAAGTATAATACAATAACCCATATTCATAATTCCAATTCAAGATCTGTTCCATGAAATGTTACTAATTTATTATAAATAGGCAACTCTTAACATTTATATTTCTCTTGGCTGCATTGCTTCCAATTGGTGGATCTCTTGTTGTTGTCCAATCAGAATTAAGCATTTGCGAGTTCATGTCAATTTTATAAGCCCAAAATCTTCCGAATCAGCAGTGCTGGCCGACATACAGCGGTATGAAAAAGTATCTGAACCTTTTGGAATTCCTCACATTTCTGCATAAAATCACCATCAAATGTGATCTGATCTCTGTCAGAATCACACAGATGTAAAACAGTGTCTGCTTTAACTAAAATCACCCAAACATTTATAGGTTTTCATATTTTAATGAGGATAGCATGCAAACAATGACAGGAGGGGAAAAAAATAAGTGAACACTCTGCCTAAGGAGACCTAAAACCAATTTCAGGTGTGTGCCCAGTTACTGATGATGGGTATAAAGCTGCCCTGCCCACTATAAAACACACACATGATAAGAATTGTCTTGATGATAAGCATCGTCTGAAGGGCATCATTGCTCGGTCAAAAGAGCTGCCTGACGACCTGCAATCAAGGATTGTTGATTTGTATAAAGCTGGGAAAGGATACAACACCATCTCTAAAAGTCTGGATGTTCATCAATCGGCAGTCAGAGAAGTTGTCTACAAATGGAGAGAGTTTGGTACTGTTGATTCTCTCCCAAGGAATGGCCGTCCACCAAAGATGACGCCAAAGGTTCAGCGCGGAATACTCAGAAAGGGAAAAAAAAAAAAAAACCCTAGAGTGTCTGCTAAAGACTTACAGAAAATCACTGGCACAGTCCAATATCTCTGTTCACACATCAACTATATGTAAAACTATGTCCAAGAATGGTGTTTATGGGAGGACTCCATGGAGGAAGCCACTGCTGTTTAACAAAAACACTGTTGCTCGTTTAATGTTCGCAAAAAGGCACTTGCACACTCCACAGAAGTTTTGGCAAAATATTTTGTGGACTGATGAAACCAAAGTTGAATTGTTTGGGAGTAACACACAACATCATGTGTGGAGGAAAAATGGAACAGCTCACCAACATCAACACCTCATACCACCGTGTAGCATGGTGGAGGGAGCATCATGATTTGGGGCTGTTTTGCTACCTCAAGGCCTGGACAACTTGCAATCATTAATGGAAAAATGAATTCAAAAGTTCATCAGGATGTTTTGCGAGAAAACCTGAGGCCGTCTGTCAGACAGTTGAAGCTAAAAAGAAGATGGATGCTGCAACAAGACATTAATCCAAAATACAGAAGTGAATCTACTTCAGAATGGTTTCAGAAGAACAAAATACCCGTTCTGGAGTGGCCAAGTCAAAGTCCAGACTTGAACCCCATTAAGATGCTGTGGCATGACCTAAAGACAAAGAGGGTGTCACGAGTACCCCTCTCCCTTGTTCTTCCACAACTTCAAACTATAAAGTACAAGGTATGACACACAAATGGAATTAAATGGACTTGGTTTTAAGTAAGTGAATCCAATTTGCGACACTTAAAACAACAAACGCTGACATAAAGTTAATGAGAAGACAAGAAGAAACAATGGAGGCAAATAATGGACAAGGCCATTAGACAGGAGGAGGACAGTTAGAAGTGAGGGTGGTGCTGCTGATGAAAAGACATGATTAACCTTTGATCCTAACTCACTTTAGTGTGCTTGTGTCAGATAAGTGTGCTATGTGCTCTGCCGCTCCCATGAGACAAACACACAGATAATGTTCTTGCTAGTTTGTAATCTGTGTGCGTGAGATGATTGTCGGTTCACACAAAATGGAATATCTATCACAGGTGATTCAAATTTAAGGTGGTTGCACATTAAAAACAGGAAAAGTCTTAAAATTGCTTGGTTGTGCTAACTGCCTTTAAGAAGATCTTTGAGCAATGCATCTCCTTGGTTTTTGGGTCATTGGTGTCAATTTCTTCAGGATGAACTTGCATTTTTTTGTTTTTCAATCCTAAACCTGATCATTCATATAATGTATAACTCAAAATGTGTATTGGCCTACCTCAGGGAACTTCATTTTTTATGTCATTGATTTACAGTGTGGACTGAAACTCCTCATTTGAGTAAAGAGAATGAATTTTAGCACGATACCAGCTAATACATAAAATACTGTCTTATTTTAGATCACCATATGAAATAATCATACTCAATACATAATATAGTCTGCTTGATAAGTTAACATAGTCTGCTTGATGAATTCATTGGCTGCCATTAATAGCGAATGATTGCTGCCAGCCTCCCAGTCAAAACAGATTGGATGTCAATCACCGTCATTAGACGCCACTAAATTCAAAAGTAGAAACATAAAATGTCTGCTGTTAAAATGGATTGGACGTCTATTAAGTGACAAACAAATTAGAATTCACAGCTCAAGGACAAAAAGAGCCACGTGTGGCTCTGGAGCTGCAGGTGTCTGTCATTATCAATGGCAGTTAAAAAAGGATTTTAACGTTGAACTGATCTGTTTTGTCTTAAACTTTAGTTGTAAGAGACGCAAATTGCAGTAATTTGGTGAAAGTAGTATGTCAAGCGGATGAATCAAGATTAAACACACGTTTCGATATAAAAGAAAAAGACTACCTCATATATACTGTAGCTCTCCACAGATATACACAGTGGTACCTCGACATACGATTGCTTCAACACACAATCTTTTTCGACATTCGATGTAAAATTTGACACGGCATGTTTTTACATCTGATGACATGCTTGAAATATGACGATTTGTGACAGCGGCGCAGTTTCTTAGTTTTCCTGCAAGACCGACGCACAGCGGATTTTCTTGTGAGAGAAATAAACACAGGATTTAAGAAGATTAATGCAGGTGGTGAAAAAAGGAAAAAGGTGACTCTTACCATTGAAATAAAGATGGAAATGATAAGAAATTATGAGTGTAGTGTGCGCATCCGGGAACAGGCTCGACAATATGGCCGTAGAATGTCTACGATCTCGACGGTCCTGTTCCAACCTCCGTTTGCCAGTCTTTATAAGTTAATGTGACAATTATTATTGTGGTAACATCGCCAAAGAAATCGCTAGCTTTGTCATGTTTTTAATCATTCATTTAAGAACTTGTGCAACACAACACACCTACTGTCCGCCGCAGTTGACGCCAAAAACACGAGCACATTAAAAGAGAAAGTAAAATCTCTGCTGCACCTTTCTCTCTCTGTGATGTCAGCCACGCGATGCGTTCAGGTACAGCACGCAAAACACATCCGTCACATTAGAACCAGATTTGTTACATTGTTACTAAAGGTGGGAATCTTTGGGCACTTAACGATTCGATTACGATTAAGAGGCTACGATTCAATTGTAAATTGATTATTGATGCACCCTCAAGCTATTAGGTGTTTTTAATGTTTCGTACATTAGCTACAAAAATCCTCTCAGGCTTAAATAAACGACTATTATAGTATGAAGTTAACAGTTCAAAACAGTAAATAAAATACTCAAGTCCCCATTCTGTATAAGCAGCTTTAAAATACATTCAATTAATTTAATGTTGTGAATCAACCGTTAAAGTTGTTAAAATTGCTCCAGTTATTCCATAATTTACCTTCTGTCTTCTTTCGACATGTGAAAGTTTTAAAACAATTTCATCATTCAAAGATAGATTCAAGTCAAGATTTTGCCGATTTAGGAATATTTTAGATAAAAAGTTAATTAGGTTCGCTTGGAAGGTTTGCTACAACAGCCTTCCAGGGAAGTCTGTACTGCTTTAAGATGGCGGTTGGTCACTAACGCCAACAAGTTTGTCATTTCACATCTAGTTTTCTATACATGTAATATCTACCGTAGCATTATGTGGACGTAGTTTGTAGCGGCTGTCGGCAGCAGTCAGGTATTATTGTTTTTTTATCTAGCGGCATGAGTTGAGCCAGAGCCATGAGGTGGTGAGCATCGTCACTACCCGGGAAATGACAAGCATGATGTTTACTCTCAGTCCGTTCCTCATTGCGTCCCAAAGACCGCGCTGACTATGTTTTATTTCTGCTTTACTTGCCATATTTCAATAATCGGAATTTGGATGTTTATGAATCGTTGTCGAATCTTCCACGGCCGAATCGGGAATAATCTAAGAATCGGAAATTTCGCAAACCTGTAATTATTACAGGAATTATGATTATTACATTTTACAGTAATTCCGATTTTTATTTATAATTTATTTGTTTTGCTCCGTGTAATTGCCATTTGTAATAGTACCAGCAGTATTTGTTATGGATTAATTGTTGTTTTTTGGGGTGTGGAACAACTTAATGGAATTATAATGTATTCTTATGGGAAAAGACTCCTCGACATACATTTTTGACTTACAAACAAGGTCCTGGAACGAATTAACTTAATATGTAGAGGTACCACTGTATATATATTTCTTCATAGTGAAACAAATGAGTCACTGAGATCCACTGAGAGGATGGAGGACTTGACTACGCGTGTGTGACTCATACTGGGGTGAAGGATGAAGTGTTGCGTAAGTCCACGCTTAACAAAGTGCAGGACCAAGAACAAAGGCACATATTTTTGCAGCGTGTGATCAGACCGAGTGAAGACACATACTTGTTGCTGCATCTCAATGTCCTTTGATCATTTGTTTGCATGAAAATGAATACAAACGGTCTTGTGTTGACAGTTTGTTTGAATAAAATGGACAGACATAGAGCCGCGTTGGCTGTTTCTTCGCAATCAAGGTACAAAATGGAAATTAATGTGTTAAAAATAAAAGAAAACAGAAAAGGTTATCTCTCTTGTTTTGATTATATGAGAACGGATACATTTACATGAAAATGGTTTCATTTTCTCTGCATGAAAGTAGATAAAAACATTGGTCTGCACCATTTTTTAAAATTGAAAACATATAACCGTTTGTGTCCATGACAGCAACTTGAAATTGTGTCTTTGATGGTTTGCATGAAAATGGAAAAAAGCTGTCACAATATTTTTTTCCAGGAAAACGGTTAAAATGGTGCTGTTTCCACTGTTTACACTAACATGACTTTTCTTTGCATTAAAATAAAGGTAATATATACTCTTGTTCTGGCCGTTCACTTTAAAACGGGGAGAAACTGCATACTTTTGACCATTTTATTTAAGATTCAGATTTCATTTAACAGATAAAAATAATGTAATTTTTAATGTTTATTTAACGAAAACAGAAACAAAGGCTGAACAATTATTTATTTTACACAGAACAAATAAATGTTTTTCTGACTACCGGTATTTAGATTGAAATTATTTCTTTTTGTTAAACATTATTATTTCCAAGGAGATGAATTCAGAGAATCCGAATCCCCAAAACCTGAGGTCAAATCATACATTCCACTGTCAGGGATATGACATATCGGCGTCTTCTTGATCTCGGGAGGAAGCATCCTATCACAGGAAGTCTGATCATTCTAATCGCAGCTCCGCTTCCTGTTGGGGTCCTAGAGCCTCATATTCTCTAGACTTAAGAAGCCAGCCAGGCAAGCGTCCCACACAAACAAACTTTCATGCTGGGCTAGGGCACAAGTGAAAGTGGATTACAGGGCACTTGTGTGCCGACATGGACGTCGCGACTGAAAAAATGAGCTAAAAACTGTCTGGACAAACTATAATTGAATAGTTTTCATAAGTCTCTAATTAGAGAGTATGTGTGTCATGTTCCAGGTCTGAGGGGTGACGCAGGGCCAGACCAGAAGCCATAATAACCTCTGATGATGAGATACTAACACTTAGCATGACACAAATAACACACATGGCTTGGCTGAAACACGCAAACCTTGATCATACACAACAATCCCACACATGGTGCAATATGGGCTGAATAAGCTCACCAAGTTATCCCGTTTTTTTATAGGAGAGACTGACAGAACGTCTATTGCCGTCAATGGCAGTGAAACATGGAAATTTATTTGCCAGAGTTCTAATTTGTTTATTTTCTGTGGTCGAGCTTAGCCGCAGACGGCCATTATCGCGGCACACGTATTTGTATACGCCCACATGATAGCACTCGCAATGACTCTCTTGAAGCAAAATGTTTCCCACCAGGAGAGAAACAGTGGTTCATTCATGCCTTCATCTCAGCAGATCAGACACGCAGCGTCTGGTTAGACTTGACTTGGATGCTGCAATAGCTCCTCAAAGAAGAATTGAATGCTCCTCGTTATCGTGCGTACTCAGATAAATATACTTAAAAGGACAGTTGGCATGAAAATTTGTGAAAATGCTGCTCCTTTGACCACATATAAACATGGAAACCGATACCAAGGGCGTAATGTTGAATGTTTCTATATATAATGTACGTAATAAATGTTTAGATTGAAAATATCGCTGCTGTCGGACAGTGTTGTTAATCTTACTTTAAAATATTAACAATTAACAGTTACAAATTATTTCTCCCAAAAAGTAATTAAGTTAACAACTCAGTTATCTCAATGTACACCGCTGGCCAAAAGTATTGGCACCCCTGCAATTCTGTTAGATAATGCTCAATTTCTCACAGAAAATGATTGCAATTACAAATGCTTCAGTCGTAACATTTTAATTTATTTTGCTTGCAATGAAAAAAAAAAAGAGAATGAAAAAAAATCATTATCATTTTACACAACACTCCAAAACTCCGGACAATAGTATTGGCACCCTCAGCCTAAAACTTGAACCTTTAGACAAAATAACCGCGAAAAACAGCTTCCGGTATCCATCAATGAGTTTCTTACAATGCTCTACTGGAATTTTAGACCATTCTTCTTCGGGTAACTGCTCCAGGTCTCTGAGATTTGAAGGGTGCCTTCTCCAAACTGCCATTTTCAGATCTCTCCACAGGTGTTCTATGGGATTCAGGTCTGGACTCATTGCTGGTCACTTTAGAAGTCTCCAGTGCTGTCTCTCAAACCATTTTCTAGTGCTTTTTTAAGTGTGTTTTGGGTCATTGTCGTACTGGAAGACCCATGACCTCTGAGGGAGACCCAGCTTTCTCACACTGGGCCCTATATTATGCTGCAAAATTTGTTGGTAGTTTTCAGACTTCATAATGCCATGCACACGGTCAAGCAGTCCAGTGCCAGAGGTAGCAAAGCAACCCCAAAACATCAGGGAATCTCCGCCATGTTTGACTGTGGGGACCGTGTTATTTTCTTTGAAGGCCTTCGGTTTTTTTCTTGTAAACTCTATGTTGATGCCTTTTCTGGGAGAAATTGAGCATTATCTGACAGAATTGCAGGGGTTCCAATACATCTGGCCAGCAGAACAAGAGTAATTAGTTACTCGGCAAAGTAACTCACGTTACTTTTCATGTTCTACACGTTATTACATGATCCATTTTTCAACGTATTTTACATCAAATATGTTTGTATTAACTGAGTGAATTGAACTGAACTGTACTTTTCACCCCCCCCCCCCCCAAAAAATATAGGTCACCTTTTTTTAAAAAAAAATTTTCACCCACATAAGATTGTAATGGTATACAAATTTTAACATTCAAATGCTGTGAGGAAAAAAAAAAGCCTTTTCATTTTTCCTGTTGTACTGAACCCGCACTGAACCGTGATGCCCTCTTCCCTCTCCAATCTTTGCTCTAGTTGTTTTGATTAAAAAAAAAAAAAAAAAAAAAAAAAAAAATTAAAAACACACAAGGTTTATGGATACGTCATTCAAGAAAAGTTTAGGGCACGTGACTATTTTTGGTAATATAAAGCAAACACAAATTATTATTATATTGTAGAATCTACAAGGACAACAACCCCTTGGTGATGATAATGCATACTTAACATACTTAATTAATTGTACCCACCTGAATGTCATGAGAGTTTAAGATGACGCTCGCAACTCTAAATGCTAATGCTAGCGAGATCGCAAATGCTATGCTAATGCTCCGAGCCACCTAGCATCGTGTTTGCAATGGCGTCACAACCCCCTTTCCTCCTCTCCGCGCTCTCAGTTTCTCCCGTGTCATTCGACCAAATTGCAGAAATGCGCGCTTTCTCATCTTCAGTAACGGTAACGTTGCAAAGATGGGATAGATTACTCACTACTGACAAAAATAACGCCGTTATTAACAACAATGGTGACGCACTATATCTTCCTATTGCTGCCATTACTGGGGTGTTTGTACACCTATAGCAGCACAGCGTCAGTCAATGACAACAGTAACGTGAGCTGCTGTTGGCTGTGTGCTGCGGGCAGCACACCTCAGCAATGGCGGACGGGGTAGTTCCAGTCATTTTGCTCGGATTAGTCTAAAGATTTGTGAAAAACATGTAATTTATTATATTTAAATTTCATTCTCTTTGTACCACATTTTTAGGGTTTACAAATTAAAAAAACGCAATAAATTCATGTTTAAGAATACTATGATAATATATTATGTCAAGTGTTATTTAAATTCATTTGTTTGTTTATAATTCCTTGATTACAAAATGCAAAAATTAGAAATGTGATGAAATTATAATGTATTAATGATTGGAATACCATACATTAAAATATAACCAATTTTGTGTGAATTTATTATCATCGTTTTATTAAGTTACCTAAATAACAGTGAATAAAATAAAGGACACAAAATTGTTTTGGGAGAGTTACTCTGAATTTTATCAATATAAATTAATTATTATGTAATAATAAGAATAAAAATGAATAATTAATCAATTATAATATACCAAAAATATTGAAAATTATATAAAAAAAAAAAAACAGGAACATTTTCGACATGTTTCAAATAAATTTTATCTGGGTATTATTTATTAAATATGACAAAACAAAAGTTAGTATTTAAGGCCTTTTCACTACTTTTTCAAAATCAGTATTCATTGCAGAGCCGTTCTGATAAAACTGCCTCTATGTTAGCATTGGAACAAAGCAAGTTCAATCTGAACAACACCATGTTTTTTTTGTGTGTGTGTTAGCCCATTACAAGGAGCCCACATGAGAAACATACATGGTCGTCCTCCCCCTCCACTGCATGTAAACCAAGCCAAGGACACAAGCCACAGAATGAACAATCGAGTAAGTACAAACATTTGGCGCCGTAGTCCAAGATAGTGTGGGCTGTGGGGGGATTGTTGGATTTTTGGGACTCTTCATCCCCTGTTATCTGTTTCTATCTTTTGGCTGGACCTGCATTCCTGTAATGGGGACACTTTGATAAGATTCAACATTGCAACACGGCTGATTTACAACGTATGAAACTGAAGGGGGTTGGGGGGATTCTGGAAAAAAGGGGTGAAAAAAGGGGGTAATAGTGTATTTGTTAGCTGATAGATGAGAGCGTGCAGGAGAACAAGGAGGAGGGGGCAAAGGGGTGGTGTTCTCGCTGGCTCAGGCCTTGATTAACACCAGGCCTCTTGACAGGAAATGACCAGGCCGGCTCAGAGAGCCAGGAGAGCTTCCATCTGGTGCCATGAAGGAGTCTTGGAGGAATTCTCCACCCGAGAGAACTTGGACCAGAACAAGATCTCCATATGAAATAGGTGCTTCTGTCGCTGTTCTGGGGAAATGTGTTCGTCCAATTTACAAATGTTTCTTTCCACTTTATAGCGAAGCAAATCCTCACTATGTCACTTTGTTAAATTATTTCTTGCGGTACGTTTACAGGCCAGGTCTGAATTTAGACAGCGTAGTACCACTTTGTTCCACAACACGACAGGCAGCGCTGAGCTCTATTAGGTGTAGAGATGCAGCAGAATTAAGAACAAGAAGAAAAAGCAATGAATGGATAAGTGGTATAGGAGAGCGATGGATGGATTTATACCAAATTAAAAAACAATTTTCTTTAATTCATTATATCAATCAAAACATTTGAAAGACCTATTTATACTTAAAAGTATAAATTTAAAAAGTTTTATTATATTTATGCATAATATACAAACCGTAAAACAAAACAAATGACTATTTTTTAGGGCGATTACTATATGATTATTCAAATTCATGTCTATCTATTTGGATGCTATTATTACTATGTACTATACTATACTACTAGTTCACTATACTACACGACACTATACTAATCATGGATGCTAATTATTTTTTATTATTCATGTATTTTCATACATGTTTATTTTTGTATTTATAATTCATATTATTAATTCATGTTACTAATGTATCATAAAATGAATTTTTGGAAGTTATTAATTTAATTGTTTTCACATTAATCGAAAATAAAACATATAGTGTCGATATTGTTTTATTTATCCAATGTTGTGCAAGAAATTGTTACACAAAATAGTTTTTTTTTTTCATATTAAATTTTTTATTGCTTTATTTACGTAAAACAATAACTATAGCACAAAAAAGACAATATAAAAAGTATTTTTTTGGGGTCAATATTTCATTCATTTTATTTTCCTCAATTACAATTATATCAAATTGTTAATTAAAAAATAAAAAATGCTTCTAGGTGTGTAACAATCAATTGATCGATTTATCAATACGTTAGGCATAATCGAATCAAAATAGATAAAAATCAGGGCTGTCAAAATTATCGCGTTAACGCGCGGTAATTAATTTTTAAAATTAATCACGTTAAAATATTTGACGCAATTAACGCACATGTCCCGCTCAGACAGTATTCTGCCTTTTGGTAAGTTTTACAGCAAGGCTTTTTGTGCTGTAACAGCGAACTCTTGTGGTCACTTTGCGACATGGTTTATTTTTTTCTTGCCAGTTTAATATGGCTGCACGACGTCTCGGGCTGACGCCTACGTTGTAATGTTGTGCTTTTATAATCCTTGGACAAGATTTGTCCGTAAGTATTGTTGTTGTAAAGAATGTACATATTATGTTAGTAAGCGAAATATTCTATTTTTTGTATGAGACGCTTTTTGTTTATGTTTAGTGAACCTGTATAGCGTGCTAAGCTAACGTTGTTGCTAATGCAATGCTTGTGTACCTTTTTTTTTTGTAGTTTCACTACGGTCTAAAGAGGACAATGGTTTGAGGCTATTTTATTAATAAATCAGATGAAAAAGGAAGAAGTCTGATTATTAAGGCGTCGTTCACTAACTGTCTAGCTTTGGAAAAAGTAGACGCTTCGGAGTGAGGGCAGCATAGACAGATTTAAATGACAGTAGAGTGAAATGCCCACTACAGTCCTTATGTACCGTATGTTGAATGTACAGTGGGGAGAACAAGTATTTGATACACTGCCAATGGGTTTTCCCATTGGCAGTGTATCAAATACTTGTTCTCCCCACTGTATATATCCATCTTGTGTCTTATCTTTCCATTCCAACAATTTATTTTACAGAATATATATATAATTTACAGAAAAATATGGCATATTTTATAGATGGTTTGAATTACGATTAATTGCGATTAATTACGATTAATTAATTTTTGAGCTGTAATTAACTCGATTAAAAATTTTAATTGTTTGACAGCCCTAATAAAAATGCTAAATATCGATAGTCATCTTTTAGATATACCATTTTGTTAAAAAGAGTGTTTTTTTTTTTTTTTTTTAATCGAAATGTCTAGAATGTTTTAGCAAAAAAATTGTCAAAAACATCCAAATTACTCATTGTGTTCAGTGTGTACATAATAATGTCTTAAAATCGATCAAAGGCCCTTGAATTGAATCGAATCGTGGCAAAATTTTGTAATATTGGCATATATCAAATTGTTGGCCAAAGAATTTATATCATGTCATCACGAAATTGCTGATTTACACCCCACTACATTTCCCAGCAAATTCATCTTTCTGGTTACAATTTGATTATTTGACATGTCACACACACCACACACAAAGACAGCTATTGTCATGTGTAAAAGCAATACCCAGTGGTTGAAAGGTCACAAGCTTACGCGTGTGCAGGGTACTGGGGGGGCCACACGCGTGTGCGCTAATGCATTTTCGGCCCTTATGTTGAATGTATCTAGTTGAACGAGTGTATGTCCGCACGCGTGGGCTGCTGTTTGCCGTCTCTTATTTCCATCGCTGCGTCCCTGCGGATAGACGGGCCGTTTTATGACTAGCATTTCCTGTCGTAAATACGACGCCGAGGAATTCTAAAGCAAACAGAGGTGTCAACCGCACACGAGGATCGCTATTCGGATATGGTGAACAAGGTTTTTTTCCCTACAATTCCCAAGTATCTTAACTCATTAAATGCCATTGACGGTGAGACAGCCAATGATCGGTGCCAACCCTCTCACAAAAAAATGGATTGTACGTCTATCGTCGTCAAGGGCAGTGAATATTAAAAATGACAATAATATCAATTTATATACATATATAAAACCTAAAAACCCTTTAAAACCAGTTATGTTGCCAGAGATCTGAGTAATAAAATGATAAGTATTACACGGTGTGTGGTTACCCTGCTAACTAGATGTCTATAGGTGATTGGTTTACCACAAAAATGTGTATTCCTGCTGTAAACTATGGTACTTTTTTCATATGTGGTAGGTTTGTACAACTGAAAGAATTTTTTTGTTGAAAAAAATGTAATTCTAAGTTGCCATGGCAACTAGTAATGGCAAATAAGGATTCGGTTGTCAGTAACTTGAAAACCAAAGCCCAGAGTTTCAAAATCCTTTGATTGATGAGCATGTCCTTCATAACTGTGCCAAAATCTAAGAAGAAAATATTGAAGCATTTTCAATCTATATATAAAAAAAGTGTGGAAATTGCAATTTTTCAGAAAAAATAGGTTTATTGAATTTTTAGACTGCCAGTTCTGTTCATCTTGTTCTTCATATTGATGGCACTAATTTAATGCATCAGAAGCACCTGTATCGATCAGTGTGTATGTGCATGGTTAAAACCGACGTCAGAAAATAGCTGTACTCGTAAGCGGTGTCATTTTTTTGTGTTTAAACTAGGGCTGTCAAACGATTAAAAATTTTAATCGAGTTAATCACAGCTTAAAAATTAATTAATCGTAATTAATCGCAATTCAAACCATCTATAAAATATGCCATATTTTTCTGTAAATTATTGTAGGAATGGAAAGATAAGACACAAGACAGATATATACATTCAACATACTGTACATAAGTACTGCATTTGTTTATTATAACAATAAATCAACAAGATGGCATTAACATTATTAACATTCTGTTAAAGCGATCCATGGATAGAAAGACTAGTAGTTCTTAAAAGATAAATGTTAGTACAAGTTATAGAAATTTTATCTTAAAACCCCTCTTAATGTTTTCGTTTTAATAAAGTTTGTAAAATTTTCAATCAAAAAATAAACTAGTAGCTCGCCATTGTTGATGTCAATAATAATCATGGTGCTGAAATCCATAAAATCAGTTGCACCCAAGCGCCAGCAGAGGGTGGCAAAACACCAAAAAAACACAAGTAACAAGAGGAAATGACACTTTGCTGTCATTTTAATCTGTTTGAGCGGGGCATGTGCGTTAAATGCGTCCAATATTTCAACGTGATTAATTAAAAAAATTAATTAACGCCCGTTAATGCGATAATTTTGACAGCCCTAGTTTAAACGTGATTTTCTTCAATATCAGCGGTCTAAGAAATTTAACATTTCCATACTTAAATACTTTGAGCAAAAGTCTTACACATGAAGGTCATTCATACTTGGTGTTGTCTGTCTCTTTGAATTAAGAAAACAAAGGCATACGTCGCTTCCACACTTAGGATAGCAACACTTTAAAACTTTTCCTCTGGGAAAACGGACTTGAAAGAAGGCAATGACTGTAACCACAATGGAACCCCTACCACATAGCTGTTGTGAGGTTGACAGGGGGTCTCTGACCACAGCTCACTGTGTGGTCATAGTCTGAGGAGCGAGACAGTCCCTGGACCTCCCTTTTTAATTACAGCCTGTACTCCGTGTCACCAGCTTATCTGATCAAGTCAACTAGCGGTAACAGTGCTAGCGGCTGCTTTGCCAATGAATGTATCTGTTTGTACAGTATGTGTGGGTGTGTGTGTGTGGATGAGGACGTGAAAGAATGAAGGCCAATTAAAAATAATTGGAACTAATTTCATAAACACGGTGCATATATTTAATCAGGCGCAATTGGACTGAGTGCTGCTCCACTTCCTCTAGCGACAGGAGCCACTGACCCTTTCGAGGCAAAGATGAGGGAGCCCCATGGTGGTGGAGGAGGGATAAAGGCATGCAAGCAGACATGGAAAAGGAAACGAAGAAGAAAAATAAAGAGAAGAGAAAAAAAGTTTGAGACGAAGGCAAAATAAAACGATGTTTAATGCGACTCCTTTCATGTCACTCACTCGGTCTGTGCCAAGGCAAACATTGGGCCGTGGGGGGCGGGTTGAGGTGGGGCAGAGTTCTCGCTGAGACACCCCACATGCCTGTACCACATCGTTTTCACCCCCCACAGTCTTCCTTCCAAAGCACAGGATGAATAACAAACCCAGAGTTGAATCAGCAATAACTGCATCACTTTGTTACTTTATACAAGTACAGTCAGGGCAATGCTGTGGTGAAATAGGTCTACCTATTTGACAATCTTCTTTTCCCTTCTATTATTTCTTGCTATTCCCATCTATGGAGCGGGCATTATTTCTCATTCCCAGCAGACGGAGTGCAGCTTCATCCCACTGAGCCGATGTCCTGGGGTGCGGAATTAGGAACGTTTGGCTTGGCGAGCTTGCCTTCTCTCTTGCCGAGAAAAGAATATTTAAAAGGAGGATGTTTGAGTGCGAACCAAAGACAACAAAAATGCCACCGCAGCTGACAGGAAACACATCCGCAAGGCACAGGGACATCAGCGGGCAGACCGCAACAGCGGTATTTACAATCAAACTGTATGTCTACAGCTTTGCTTCTTAATTATTTTCTGTGACGCACCACCGAGGATGACAATACTTTTGTGTCCCCACCCCCATCGCATCTATAAATGGTATCATTTGTCTTTAAATTTGTTAGAAATACAGTAAGATTATTCAGCACGTTTTTGCAGAAAGACAAATGAACATTGAATTTCAAGACAGTGCCTTTTTAAAAAAAAAAAAAAGAAAAGACTGTTTCAGTATTGTTAATTAAGGGTTTATAGTAACGCAAAATATTCATAATTTGAAAATTCCTATCATAATCAGAATCACCCCCTCCAAAAAAAAAACAAAACAAAACAAAACACAAACAAACAAAAAAAACATAGTGGACCACCAGTGGTTCTGTAACACTGGGCTCTGTAAGTTTTCTAGGGGAAACCCACTACGTGAACATGCTTCTCCAGAATAAGTTGTACATCACCAATTTCATTAAGATATCAATTCTTTGGAAAATGATACAAAATTTGTCGATATCACAAAGTTCAACTCTATTTGAGTCAATTGAAAGCCCTACAATCGATCTAATTAGGTATGTACACATTCTACACAATCAGTTATATTTCACCCAAAGCCCCAAAATGAGAATTTTGTTGTTGAAACATTTCAGACATTTGAATACAAACTATTCTTTTTAACAAAACGGCCAATCTAAAAGATGTTGAGTAGGGTTGGGCATCGAGCATTGATGGGATCTGGTTCTAACACTCTGATGCTGCCGGAACTGTTCGAATTTTAAAATTTCGATGCCCTGGCTGCCGAGCGGGAAAAAATTGCTGCCGAAAACCATGAAAACAAGCCTTGTGCATTGCCACTTGATTACAACCATGAACACGGTGCAGCGGCGCTCAAAAGTTGGCTCAATTTTACCCCCCAAAAAAAGACCAGTCAGCTCAGTGCAACATTTGCAACACAACTATATCATTTACTAAAGGTGGCTGCATGACCAATATTATTAAACACCTCCAGCTTCATGGAGTACAAGTGCCGAATGGCAAGTGCATAGCTGAGTGCCGCGTATTCGACACGCTGCGCTGTCAGAACCAGGTAAGTTACACAATAAATTAAGTCTGTCTTTTGCTGTCCCCGAGAAGCAGAAGATGACGGATGGATGGATGGATGGATGGAATAGTACGAGAAAAAGTTGTATGATTACGTCAGGGTACGGTAGATATCACATGTATATAGAACTAGATGCGAAAATGACACACTCGGCGGCGTTAGCACATATATATAAAGAACTAGATGCGAAATGACAGACTCGCCAGTGTTAGTAAACAGCCGCCATCTTAAAAGCAGTAGACTTCTCAGTCTATGTAGCCTGTAAAGGCAGCTACGTACTTCATGTAGCACGTTGCCGCCTCCGTTTTGATCTTGCCTCTTAAAGAATTGGAATCGAGAATCGTTCAGAACCGGACTCCAAACGTGGAATCGGAATCGTTCAGTTTCAAGCGAGGCCCAACCCTAGTGTTGAGCGACGTTTTGCATTTTGATTGATTTATTTTGATTGCAACCATTGGATGTATCGATCAGGACAGAAGTACTGTTACACCCCGATTACTGAGGTAAATAGTCAGCTGGTGCCATCTCCTACAAAGTTTGAAAAAATTAGCCCCTGACACCAGTTTGACTTAATGGCATTAGTTTGAGTGGACATGTCTATGATAACAGGCCACCCTAAAAAATCTCAAGAACCCATGCCCTAAATTGAACGTGAAGTTGACCATTTGGGTGAGTTCCACAGCTCGTACAATGAAAACTCCTATTTTTGCTCTCTCGGAGACCAGGTTGCTTTCAATGTCTGGTTCTCATTTAAGGACTTTAATTGGACCATACGTGGAGGGTGGAGGGACACGATGTCACGATCGATGTTTTTCTCCGAAAGCGTACCGAGACGGCCGCCCGCCTCAAGTTACCACATAAAAACTCGTGCACGCTTCAAAAAAGGAGGTCCATGCGAACACCCCCCCCCCCACACACACACACAAATGCGCAAATGCTGGCCAAAATACAGCTGGCACAATACAACAGGGTCACTTCCAATTAATTGTTTATAACGGAGGGTCGGGGCTTTCGACGCGAGGCCCTTCACGGAGAGCAGGAAGTCGGGGCAACATGTATAAGAAAGAAAAGAAAGAAAAAAAAAAGGGGGAACTAAATGATAAGCCTTTTTTAGCACTTAACATTAATATACCAGTGCGATATGTGAAATATGAGAAGTGTTTTATTTGAGGGTGTGCGCAAAGGTGCATAGGCAGGCCACAACTAAATGTAGCTGTAATTATGACTGCAGGCGTGTGCAAGCTCAAGGTTAAAAACACTATTATTGCAATATAGATGTAGGCAAATCCATTCATCCATATGGTTGCCCTTGATATGCACTGCCACACACTAGCAGACGATAAATACACACACTCTTGCAAGTTGAACAAACAGGTAAAACACTCATTACTGACGATGGAGGTATTGAGTTAAAAGGTATTATGAGGTACAGACAAGTTTTCATGATTTGTGGCCGTGGTGTGAAAAAAGAAAGGCAGGGTGTGAATGTCTAATGCAGTCCAGATAGTCACAGACTGTTAAAAGCGGCTTTTTGTGAACAGTACCGACAATATTTTGCTGTCACAGTCGTTTTAAAAATACAAAAATCATCACCTGAATTAAGAAACTTTCAAAAGTACAAAAAAAAAAAAAAAAAAAAAAAAAAAAAAAAAAAAAGAATCCACGTCACAGTTCTGAGATCAAGGGTTCAATCCTGGGTTCCAGCCTTCCTGTGCTGAGTTTGCATGTACTTCCTGTGCCTGCATGTTTTTTTCCCCAGGTACTCTGGTTTCCCCACAAATCCCAAAAGCTGATGATAGGCTGAATGAACACTTCAAATTGTCTGTAGTTTGCTGGAATTGACTCCAGCACCCCCGCAAGTGCAGTGTGAGGATAAGCGGTATGGAAGATGAATAAATAACACAAAATAATCACAATTAAATTATTCTAACTTTTGGATTTAATTTTACTATATATATATATTATATATATATATATATATATATATATGGAGTAAATAATAATGTACTCTTATAGAGATTTATAATTCTAACAGTAATGCTGATAATTTAAAAATATTTTTAGAATAATGAAAGATATTTCAAGAAAGGTAAGTTCACTGTTAAAAAAAAAAATATATATATATATATATATTAAGGGTGTAACGGTATATGTATTTGTATTGAACCATTTCGGTACTTGGTGCTCGGTTCAGAACGGAGGCATACCGAACGAGTTTCTGACGTAATGTAACCCTTACTTTTCGAGGCTGTGAGTCGATCGGGTTACAGTTTCTTTGTGTAGATTATATTTACTCCGTCTTCTCTACTATAATGAGGACCAACACGGTAGGACAATAAGAAACGTCAACAGCGCGACAACGTGGTCGCCGCGAGAACGCAGTGAAACGCGGCCGTTAAAGTCAATCAGCCAATGCACACCAATCGCAGTGTGGCCGTGTGCTAGACGCATCCCAGGAATGGCTCAACGTGATAAGAACGGCAAAGTTTATTATTTGACGCGAGACGCGACCCTCCTGCGTCAATACTACTAGCGAGCAGACCGGACAGAACGGACATCACTCGTGTAAAAATATGGTGGATCCGGTCGATTTTCAAACTAATATGCAATCGTAACCCACTTTTTGAGTCCATCAGATCTCTTGAGTGGTAGATCGGGGCACAGTTGACTTGTCTTTGTTGATTTACAGTTGTCTTCTCTGCTATAATAATAACCAACACAGCCCCTTGTTCAATACAAAACCCTCCTACCACAATAAAACAAGTAGGAACTAATATTCACATAGGAAATAAAGTTGTACAACTTAAAATATACAATAACAAATGAATACTACATCACATTTGTAAAATACAAACACATAATAAAATAAATAATAGCCCATTTAAATAAAATACATTGAAATGAGCTAAAACACCTGTAATTAAATAATCAGAATAATACACACATCCTGCTTACACAATTAAATTTATTAATTTCTGTGTGGTGCTTTAACTTGAGAAAATCCACCAATAAAGCTTTTGAAAACCGTTCGTAAGAAAAAAAAAAAAGATTCATTGAGGCATTTCATTTGTAAAATATATGTTAAAATCTTTGTCACTGGGATTGCTTTTCTCTTTAGCACAGGACTTCTTTTTTCTTCTTTCTTTAAGAAAGAAAGCTGACCAATACGCGGGGTCTGAAAGGCCAATTGTTGTTGGATTATTATCTTTAAATACCTGCTACTGTTTGAGCAGATTTATATTTTGCATTTTGTTTTCTTACTGTACCGAAAATGAACCGAACCGTGACCTCAAAACCGAGGTACGTACTGAACCAAGATTTTTGTGTACCGTTACACCCCTAGTATATATATATATTACAGTCATGTGAAAAAATTAGGACAACCTCAGGAAATATTCAGTCCTTTATTTAGAAATGTTCACATAAACAAGTCTGATCTTGGTTTACTTTACCTCTGGAAAAGAAAATGATTCAATTGCAGGTAAACAACAAAAATTAATATTGTTTTACTCGTTTAACCCAATATATCAACAAAAATGCATATTCTAACTGTGGAAAAAGTTAGTACACCCTACCACCTAATAGCTAGTGTTACCCACTTTGGCTGAAATAACTTCAGTGAGACGCTTTTTGTAGCCATCTACCAGTCTTTGACATCGGTGTGAAGAAAGTTTGCCCACTTCTCAACGCAGAATACTTTCAGCTGTGAGATGTTTGAGGGGTTTCTTGCATGTAGAGCCAATTTCAAGTCACCTTACAGTATCTCAATGGGATTAAGATCTGGGCTGTGACTCGGCCATTCCAGGACTCTTCATTTCTTCCTTTTCAGCCAGTCCTTGGTGGACTTACCGTTATGTTTTGGGTCATTGTCATTGTTGCAGGGTCCAGTTTCGCTTCAGTTTTAATTTGTTCACAGATGATCTCACATGTTCCTCAAAAATGGTGAGGTGGCCAGGTCCTGCTGGAGCAAAGCATTCCCAAACCATGACATTTCCATCTCAATGCTTCATAGTTGGTATGAGGTTCTTTTCCTGGAATGTTTTATTGGGTTTACAGTTTACACCAAACATGTCCTTTGTTCTGGTGTCCAAACAATTCAATTTTAGATTCATATGTCCAACGACCATTATTCCAGAAGTACTGGTCTTTGTCTACATTCACTCTGGCAAACTTCAGGCTGGTCTTAATGTTCATCCAAAAAGTTTCCTCCTTGCATACCTCCCATGACGGTTAAACTTGTGAAGTCACTTTCTGATTGTAGATGCACGCACCAACAGTAGCAAGAGCATGCTGTGGGTCCCGTGATGACATTGTTGGGTTTTTGGAGACTTCTTTTAGCATCATGCGGTCTGCTCTCAGGGTGAACTTGCTTGGATGGCCAGACCTGGGCATGTTGGCAGTTGTTTTGAATGTCCTCCACTTGTAGACTATTTTCTGGACAGTGGAATGGCTGATTTTGAATTCTTTTTAGATCGTTTGAAATCCCTTACCAGACTCATTAGCGTCTACAGCAGTGGTCTGCAAACTATTCCACATAGGGCCGCAGTGGGTGCAGGATTTCACTCCAACAAAACAAGACCACAGCTTTTCACCAATCTGGTGTTTTATAAGTGTAATCAGTTGATTGCAGTCAGGTGCTGCTTGTTTTAGTACAAACCACATTGGTTAAAAGGTCTGTGCTCGATCGGTATGAACAAAAACCAGGACCCACAGCGGCCCTCGAGGACCGGTTTGGAGACCCCTGGTCTACAATCTTCTTTCTGAAGGCCTCAGACAACTCCTTTGATCTCACCATGGTGTTTTCGCTCACTTTAACAGTCAGGTGCACACCAAACTAAATGTGAGGTTTAAATAAGGCAAGCCTCCTTCAAAACACTGGGTAATGATGTTCTAATCATGCACACCTGATGTGATGAGCTTGTGTGTGATTTTAGCCATTTTAAGTGGGATTGAATGTGGGGGTGTCCTAATTTAACAGAAATTGCATTTATTTTAAAACGACATTTTACAGAAAGTTATAAAATATATATATTTTTTACTTTTAATTGTTTATTTCAATTACTTAAATCTCTCAAGATTGTTAAAATTGATATTAAATATCCATACGACCAAAATTTTTTAGAAAACACAGAGGCTTCCATAGGGTGTCCTAATTTTTTCACATGACTATATATATAAAAATTCAAGGAACAAAGTGTTCCCTTAATTTTTTTGAGCAGCATATACTGCACAGCAGTATAATTTTTGTGAGCAGTATATAGACTCAAAATTAAAAAAGTATTGATATTAAGTAACACAATTATTGGCTTTAAAATGACATATTGTTGTTAACACAGTTTTGAGTCTTAGTTGCTAATAAACACCCCTACATGTACACAGTAAAAGTGGTAAGATGAACAGGAAGGAGTTTGCTCACCTGTGAGTTTCTGCAGCAAGGGGCTGAGTGTGGTCTCCCTCATAATGGCCAATGTGAGTGCGCCGATCAGCTCCCTCTCCAGCTTCTCCAGCTTGTCCTCCTGCTGTGCTAGCTGAGCCTCATCCGCCAGCGAGTACAAGAAGACTAGCAGCAGGATCAGTTCATCGGGCCCGCACTCGTCCTCCGCGAAGCCGGCGCTGCCATCCTGATCTTCGCGGGGCTTCATCAAGGGCAGCAGCTGACTCAGCACTGAGGGGAAGTCACTGTCTCCCAGAGCCTGATACCAGCAAATATATATATATGACAATGTTATCATGAAAATACAAAATGAAGTTCAGATTTCCAACTACACCGTATGTCATAGATTTGTTAAAGTAAATAGCACAAGTCAATATATTAGGTGCAATCCAAAAATTTTACATGCCAAAGTTTTGAAAATATTTATATATAATTCAAATCTAAAAATACAAAAATGTGAGATAAGAACAAAAAAGGGACAAAACTCCTTTTAAAAAAAAATGTATTTAGTGGAAAAAACAAACACACCCTGGGCTGGAAAACAACAACAACAAAATATTACGAAAAAGAAAACAATGGGTTTAAAATAGAGAAATATTATGAAAAATACTGGAAACTTGAAGTACACACATATCAGAAGAATAATACAGAAATATTGATGAAAAAAAATTTTGAAAAAATGCCTATTGGGTATAAAAATATTAAATAAACATTCAGGAAAAAAATATTCTATAAAATGAACACAATTAAAAATACATTACAAAAGAATACAAAAAAATTGTACAATACTACTAGACTAAAACCGCAAACTCATGTAACAATATAAACAAGAACACTGAATGAAAATAGAAAACAAGCAGATAAACATAAGAAAATATTGTACAAAGAAAAAAAAAACACTCTTAAAAAAATGAAAACAAAAAAATAATTATTTCTACAAATTTAGAAAACATGGGAAGACAGAACATTATGAAAAATATTTTTAAATAGCATAAAAACATCTACAATAAAAGGAAAGAAAAAATATCATTCAGAAATATTTTTTTCATAAACGGAAAACACAATAATATTAAAGGAAAAAATATTAGACAACTATATTAATGTGATTTATTATTTAACTATTTTATTACATTTAAGTTTAAAACATTGCATTAATATTCTGAAGGAAAAATAAAATCATTTTTTATTTTGTGACAAAAGAGTAGTAAGGTAACTGTGAGTGAAAGGGTAGAGTGAATGAATGAATGTAAATAATAGGTCTTAACCATCGAGACCACAATATTCTTAAATTTAGGCTAAAATATAGTGTGTCAAATCACTGAGGTAACACATCATTCATTGCCATTGTGTTGACTTTGTGGGGCCACTGAAAAACTTCCACTCAGTGCCAATATTTCAGTGCAGTGTTTCAAAGTAGTGACCTGATTTTTGGGGGCGAGAACCAGAATTGGTTCGAAACACATGTGCAGCCAGAGCCAGATTCCAACAAGGCATACTGTAGATCACTAGACTGTTTGGAAAAGACTGAGGGCTCGCACAACAAGGATGAGCTCATAGGAATATGAAGACAAAAGGGTGTGGGCAAGTAGCCCTGAAAGAAGGAAGGAAGAACTGAAACACAATTTTAACTGGGAGGGCTGACAGTGAATGATCAAGTTTTAGTACCACTGACTGCAATAGATGACCTATCCATTTGAATTGAGAGAGGGCAGCAAATGAGTTAAGACTATCAAAATAAAATGCCAATCACATTACCACTGCACAGACATATTGCAGCATAGCCAAAACAAAGTGTACGATCTGAAAGGACGTATAGTATTTCATTTCTCGAGTATGCGAGAACTTTTGTGAGAATTTGTGCTTAGTGGTGGTCCCACTGGGGAGGATCCAGAGTCTGACCCAGAAGAAACACGCATTGAGCCAGAGAGGAAAGACTCAGGGATGGAGGCAGGCCAAATCCTGACTGACCAATATGAAGAGAAGTCACATGACTGCAAGTTGAACAAGCCCACTAATGCTTTCCAATTGAATCTACCATACCTCTCCAAGATGAATGCCAACATTGGGGAATTTCCACTGAGTCAGTTAATAGAAAAATAAAAGTGTTACAAAATTCTACAAACATTTCAGAGGCTGAAAAAAAGTTTTATGATGGCGACAGTGGAGTGAAAAACAGCAGAAAAAGAATCTGAGCTAGGAATCATCCAGTCCCATTCATCAGCCGTCACGCTGAGTTCCATCCAAAGTGTTACTTCCTGAATATCCAAATATTTAATGTGCGCTCCACATTTGACGTCTTGCACTGTTCCAATTCATAAGGACTCAACATGTGCTCTGCACGACAAAGCTGTACAAAGGTTACGGCTTATTCTTCTTCTTGAAACCATGAACACACAATGTAAAATTGTAATGAGTGACAATTTCCAATTTAATATCGTTTGCAACTATGCTATTATGCTAACGATTCCGAACAGAGGCTCAAATTTCTCTAATTCTGTCTATAACTCATCAATACATATCCTCATTCTGCCATCTGTTCCACGTCCACTTTGTACTGCGTTGTGTATTTTAGCAAGGGCCGCGACTGGCTCTCTTCAGCTGCTCTATAAAAGCCGTTGTCAGCGGCCTGACGTGATGGCGCCATGACAGGAAATGGAGGCCTTGGAGGAGCCAGCTTGAAACCCTGAGAAGGGTCAGCATCGAAGCAAAAATCAACACGTACGCATGCCGAAGAGTGCTGCTGAGAAGGTGTTTAATCAGTGGCGCTAATCACTATACTTTGGACAAGTGGGGCTTTCAGATATTGTTTGCTTTATTACACAGAGGCCAGATGGGTGTTCGGTTAGCCAGTTTGGCAGATGATAAATCATGAAGACAATCATTCGGTGATGTGAATATAACAGGATATGACACAGGACACTAAGAAAAGAAAATGGCTTTTGGCAAATCTTTGTAATGATTAGGTGTCCGTTTGGGCAAATTCACGAATTTGTCAAAATACGAGCAAGGCTGACTTTCTAGACTGCAGGCCAAAAGTATTGGTACACCTGAAATTCTGTCAGATAATGCCCAATTTTTCCCAGAAAATGATTGCAATTACAAATGTTTTGGTAGTAATATCTTCATTTATTTTGCTTGCAATGAAAGAACACAAAGAACAACGGGAAAAAAAATCTTTATCATTGTATACAAAACTCCAAAAATGGACCGGACAAAAGTATTGGCATCCTTTGAAAAATCATGGATTAAAGTTGACTCAACCTCTGTCCTGTGTCCTTGTGTGTATCATATTGAGCATGGAGAAAAGAAAGAAGACCAAAGAACTGTCTGAGGACTTGAGAAGCAAAATTGTAAGCAAGGATGGGCAATCTCAAGGCTACAAGTCCATCTCCAAAGACCTGAATGTTCCTGTGTCTAACGTGCGCAGTGTCATCAATAAGTGTAAAGCCCATGGCACTGTGGCTAACCTCCCTAGATGTGGACGGAAAAGAAAAATTGATGAGAGATTTCAACGAAAGATTGTGCGAATGGTGGACAAAGAACATCGACTAACATCCAAACAAGTTCGAGCTGTCCTACAGTTCGAGGGTACAACAGTATCAACCCGTACTATCCGTTGGCGTCTGAATGAAAAGGGACTCTATGATAGGATACCTAGGAAGACCCCACTTCTGACCTAGAGACACAAGAAAGCCAGGCTGGAGTTTGCCAAAACTTGCCTGAGAAAGCCCAAAAAGTTTTGGGACAATTTTCTCTGGTCAAATGAGACAAAAGTAGAGCTTTTTGGGAAAAAGTATCAACATAAGAGTTTATAAGAGTTTATAGGGTTAGGTCAAACATGGCGGAGGTTCCCTGATGTTTTGTGGTTGCTTTGCTTTCTCTGGCACTGGACTGCTTGACCGCGTGCATGGCATTATGAAGTCTGAAGACTACCAACACATTTTTCAGCATAATGTAGGGCCCAGTGTATGAAAGCTGGGTCTCCCTCAGAGGTCATGGGTCTTCCAGCAGGACAATGACCCAAAAAAACCCTTCAAAAACAACTAGAAAATGGTTTGAGGGAAATCACTGGAGACTTCTAAAGTGGCCAGCAATGAGTCCAGATCTGAAACCCATTTCCACCTGTGGAGAAAATGGCGGTTTGGAGAAGGCACCCTTCAAATCTCAGAGTCATGGAGCAGTTGGCCAAAGAAGAATGTTCTAAAATTCCAGCAGAGCATTGTAAGAAACTCATTGATGGATACCGGAAGCGGTTGTTATTTTGTCTAAAGGTTGTGCTACCAAGTATTAGGCTGAGGGTGCCAATAATGTCCAACCCATTTTTGGAGTGTTGTGTAAAACAATAATGATTTTTTTTTTTTTCATTCTCTTTTGTATTTTTTCATTGCAAGCAAAATAAATGAAGATATTACTACCAAAGCATTTGTCATTCCAACCATTTTCTGGGAGAAATTGAGCATTATCTGAAAGAATTATAGGGGTGCCAATACTTTTGGCCAACAGTGCATATATTTTCAAGTGTGGTTCTTTGACACTTTTTCATACCTGATGATAGAAATATTCACCTAATTTTAAATGACCGATGAGTAAAACTGGTGTCAAGGTTGACAAAATTTCCTAACTTTCCAAGACCTGTCCATATATTTGGCCTAAAATGTCTGTCTCAAACCAGAATGGCCAACAACATCTTACAATTTGATCATGGGTCCTTGACACTTTTTTGCGTGCCGTTTTATAATAAACCAATTCACTAAATCTTGTGTGCACCAGTGAAACTTTACCCTTAACTTTTTGTGGGATGTTACTCAATGAAGTTTGTGGGAGTCATGTTGAGGACATTTAAATCTGGGGCTTTTACAAGTGAGCTTTTCCTACTATCTTGTAGACATGTGTAATTTTAATGATGATGGGAGTTTTGTACAAAAAAATTAAAATGTATTTGTTTAGTCTGACTATAAAAGTGGCTCACCACTGAGTTTTTACAGTACACTGACTAAATATCCCTTGCATTTGGGAAGTCGCTGATGCATGCAATCTTCACGATAACCTCGTATCCGTTCTTAAAAACTGTACGGTATTTTAAGTGCAGTTAACAAATAGCTACTGCCTAATGGCAGTAATAACAGGAAATATGAACTATTATGGATTCTACCACTAGTGCTGCTATGCGCCAATAGGACCATCAGACATAATTATGGCGTAAGAGTCAAAAGAAAGCTAAAAATGTAGCTTTCAAATACTCAAACACAGCCCATTGGTCACAAATTTGGAACGTCCAGGCTTCTTTGTTAAAAAAAGCTTGTCAGAGAATTTACAGTGCCTTGCAAAAGTATTCGGCCCCCTTGAACCTTGCAACCTTTTGCCACATTTCAGGCTTCAAACATAAAGATATAAAATTTTAATTTTTTTGTCAAGAATCAACAACAAGTGGGACACAATCGTGAAGTGGAACAAAATTTATTGGATAATTTAAACTTTTTTAACAAATAAAAAACTGAAAAGTGGGGCGTGCAATATCATTCGGCCCCCTTGCGTTAATACTTTGTAGCGCCACCTTTTGCTCCAATTACAGCTGCAAGTCACTTGGGGTATGTTTCTATCAATTTTGCACATCGAGAGACTGACATTCTTGCCCATTCTTCCTTTGCAAAACAGCTCGAGGTCAGTGAGGTTGGATGGAGAGTGTTTGTAAACAGCAGTCTTTAGCTCTTTCCACAGATTCTTGATTGGATTCAGGTCTGGACTTTGACTTGGCCATTCTAACACCTGGATACGTTTATTTTTGAACCATTCCATTGTTGATTTGGCTTTATGTTTTGGATCATTGTCCTGTTAGAAGATAAATCTCCGTCCCAGTCTCAGGTCTTGTGCAGATACCAACAGGTTTTCTTCCAGAATGTTCCTGTATTTGGCTGCATCCATCTTCCCGTCAATTTTAACCATCTTCCCTGTCCCTGCTGAAGAAAAGCAGGCCCAAACCATGATGCTGCCACCATCATGTTTGACAGTGGGGATGGTGTGTTCAGGGTGATGACGCCAAACATATCGTTTTTGCATTGTGGCCAAAAAGTTCAAAAGTTCAATTTTGGTTTCATCTGACCAGAGCACCTTCTTCCACATGTGGATATCTTTGAGAAATGGCTTTCTTCTTGCCACTCTTCCATAAAGGCCAGATTTGTGCAGTGTACGACTGATTGTTGTCCTATGGACAGACTCTCCCACCTCAGCTGTAGATCTCTGCAGTTCATCCAGAGTGATCATGGGCCTCTTGGCTGCATCTCTGATCAGTTTTCTCCTTGTTTGAGAAGAAAGTTTGGAAGGACGGCCAGGTCTTGGTAGATTTGCAGTGGTCTGATGCTCCTTCCATTTCAATATGATGGCTTGCACAGTGCTCCTTGAGATGTTTAAAGCTTGGGAAATCTTTTTGTATCCAAATCCGGCTTTAAACTTCTCCACAACAGTATCTCGGACCTGCCTGGTGTGTTCCTTGGTTTTCATAATGCTCTCTGCACTTTAAACAGAACCCTGAGACTATCACAGAGCAGGTGCATTTATACGGAGACTTGATTACACACATTTGGATTCTATTTATTATCATCGGTCATTTAGGACAACATTGGATCATTCAGAGATCCTCACTGAACTTCTGGAGTGAGTTTGCTGCACTGAAAGTAAAGGGGCCGAAACTTTTCAGTTTTTTATTTGTTAAAAAACTTTAAATTATCCAATAAATGTTGTTCCACTTCACGATTGTGTCCCACTTGTTGTTGATTCTTGACAAAAAAATTAAATTTCATATCTTTATGTTTGAAACCTGAAATGTGGCGAAAGGTTGCAAGATTCAAGGGGGCCGAATACTTTTGCAAGGCACTGTATGTAACAATCTCATTGACTGCTTGAACCAATCAGCCCCTGTCCGCTTTGAGTTCTGCTTTAAATCTGCACGAGGCTGATTGACCGATCACTGTTCTTACCATCCCTGGTTCCATCAAGGCTCAGGATGGCCCAATCACAGAGCTCAGCAAAAAAAGCTCCCCCTAGACAGGAAACCAGCTCCAGATGCAACCCCTGGAGGAAGGTAAGCGCGTTTCACATGAAGCGCTAACCAAAAGCAGGCCATGCTTGCTGCTTTCACAATGAACCTTTTTCTGGGTGCGCTGACTGGCCGCCGGGGGGAGGAGCAGTTTCTTTGAGAGGTGGGTCGGTTGGTTTAGCTTGGCCGTCAACGCCAAAACACATTCTTTGACAAAGGCACCACGAAGCACTTTATCCACTAATGTGTAATCATATCCGCCAATCTGGAAGCCATACACAAGAACGTAAATCTCAGTGTCAGATGTGATCGTTAATGACAGGGCTGCTGTTTTGCTTGACAAACAAATGTGTCCTCAACCTGACACGTGAGATGAGAGTCATGGCCATCATTTCAGGTGGCAAAAGTACTCACACTCTGTACTTAAAAAAAACAAAAAACAAGTGCAAATCTAGATTCAACTGCTGTGCATGACTTGTTGACTGCCATTGACGGGGACAAATGTCCGATCCATTTGAAGTGTCAAAATGAATTGGACGTCTATCAGCGTCAAAGGCAGTGAATGAGTTAAATAAAAGTAAACTCTTTCTGGAATTTATAGAGACTGAATCTAAACTAATGAGGTGCCTGATTGAACTTTTGTTGACCAGTATGAGAGCGTGTTACAACCAAATTTAACACACCTGCTCCCCATTTACACCTGAATTCAAGTACCACTAACCTTGGGAGGGAAAAAAGACTGCGTAACTAATGCCTTCCCCAGACTACCAGATTTTTTTGGGTGTACCTGACCATCACAATGTCAGATTGGAACGGACGAGTTGTCACACTACAAGACCAGAACCTGCCGAGAACTGAACTGAACCAGAACAGGTTCCGAAAGCTCTTCTTCTTCGGTCTTCGGGAGGCGGGACAAGCAGCTGTCAATAATGAATGGCCACAGAGGCACCTCGTATCATATTGTGATAGCAGTCTGGCCTTCTCAAATCAACACATCCACAATAAACACGACGGAAAAATCGGTCTCACAAATTATTTTGTCTGCGTAGGGTGGAGGAATACAACTGGGACCCCGGTTTGCAGGCGTATCACACGCTGCCAGTGAAAAATGACAGTGAGAGTGTATGCAAGAGCACACGCCGGTCACGAAGTAACACTGTTAGGAACATGTAGGATGTGACACACTAAGCAGCATGACAAGAACAAATTCTGAGACTCCAAACTTTCTGCGACGTGGTCATAACGTGTCCGAGATGGCAGATCTGACTGCTGATTTGCCGTCGCAAATATTGGCCAGAACAGTCGAAGATTCTCCACGACGTGTCTGCTGTCTGCTGCTAAAATCGGACGGAAGTTGTGTGGACTGAGTCAGGGATAAAGCTACATTCACAGCGCATGAAAATTCAGATTTCTATGCCCGTCTGTGACGCGTATGTGATTTTTTTCATGTAGTGTGAAGTGCAGTTCCTTTTTTTTTTTTCAAATCTGACCTATGCTCATTCTTATGTGAATAAAAATAAGATATCTATCAGTGTGAACGCATGTCTGTATTAATGCGACCTATACGTCATCAACAAGTAAGATATTCCACCATTGTTTGACAAAACAAACAACAGACGTGGACAAGCAATGGCAGACTAAGATGCAGAGAATACCTTTTTCCTGGTTGATCCCGCACGTGAAATTATCAGGTTAAAAAAAGGTTGGTTTCGGTAGCATAGAATCTCAACGTTGCCATAATAATGTGACCATTAAGAGCTCCCGAAAGGACCATATTTACTTCCATAACATTGCGGTGCATAATGACATTACGTTCACACTGCAAGTTGAATATTTTTGCAATACGAACGGCTACACAATAATAATAATATAAAAATTAACATTAAAATCTGAATTGAGATTCCGCGGAGATGGACATGATAAAGGCGTTGTCCTTGACTTTAAGGGCTGTTATGTAAAGCAGTGTTGTTTTCCTTTACGATGACGATAGCGAAAATATTCCGTAAATGAACAATTTTTTTTCATGATGATGATGTCCCGATGACGCGCTGAAAATGTGTCTTTGGAGAGTAAAACATAACGAGATGGATGCCATTTGTTGTCTGAAAATTTGATGAAATGTCGATGAAAATTCGCCATGGTTTCCGTCATATATTCACAATGTGATATTTTCTTATTGTATGTTTAGTTAGCACGCATTTAGTAGTGTTTGGTCGTGTGACTCATGCGACGTGCTGCAGTCCCCCCCTCAAACACACCCACGCATACTCACTGGTTGGTGACTTGGGATGGGAATCAAGAACTGGTTCTAAAAGAGACCCGGTTCTGAGTGTTCCGATTCCATGGAATCGTTTGGCAGTTTTTTTTAACGATTCTCCTATCGGTTCCGACAGCACGATTTACATCTTAAAATTTGCTCATGTTACATACTTGCAAATCGGCAAGCACGGCAACATATGTACCAATGATTACATAAGTGTAACCTGGAGAGAGCCGTTGCCGAGTGAATTTACATTGACTTTTACAGGCCATGTCATTATTCATGAGACTACTTAAAGAAATGGTGATTTTCTGAAAAAGTCATTAATGGGTCTATCGTATTCCTCGTCGAATACTCTATAAGATAAATATCACATATATGCATCTAAAATAATGCTCAACGATTTTACTAGCAATTTTAATACTCCTGTTAGAAAGATTCCATGGGTATGTCGAGGAGAGCGTTGTTTACATTATATTCGAGTTGCACATTTGTGTTAAGAGGGAATGTGTTAGTTTAGCATCTTAAAATGTTGTACATCCATATGAGAGTAAAGTGCTTAGTTTTCACCACTTTTATGGCCAAGATGACTGCACGTGCACGCAGCGTGCTTCCTAGTTGTGCCCGTGCGCACCCCCCCCCCACGCCTTTGTGTCATTATAATATTATGAGTCATATATGTGTGTTATTGACTGCTTTAAAGTGAAACTGCATTGTTTATTGCATCAGCACTAATATGATGTAATTTTCTTTCCTTTCAGAACCACACATATACCCACACATTCCAGTCTTCTTCCACACACATACAAATACATCAGCATCTTTCCACGCATGCTCTCATCTGCTCATTGAGTGATTGTCATATCAAGCGCCATTACCTGTATATAGTTGTGCCTGTTGCCAAGTTGGATTAAAAGTGCCAAAGACCAACTCCAGTCTCCACTCCTTGTGTTCTAACAGATACTCCAAGGCGAATGAACCATAAAACATACTGAATCCAGAACCTCATACAGTCCATTAGTCCAAATTAGAATCGGTAAGGGGATCGATAAAGAATCGAATCGTTAAGCAATATCGATAATGGAATCAGAATCGTAAAAATCTCATCAATTCCCATCCCTATTGGTGACTGTGCCCATTCCACGCTCCTTTTGTGAAACATACGTGTGTCAGCTGCTGCCTGGTAAAGTTTTGCTTTCTTATCTTGGCTAGCAATGACATGTTGCTTAAGCTTTTAAAGGACTGTGCTGAGTGATCATTACACACCAAACTATATTGTAGCGTTAGCATGGCGTTCGCGTTGCCATTAGCATTTAGCGCTGTAACCCGGTGTCTTACACACTTGGAAAACATTTTGCATAGAGTTCTTGGCATTCAGGTGTTTAATCAATTGCAAATAATGTGCTGTTTTCCTGCTGAGTGTGTATTATTGCCTGGCACAGCCAGACTATTCTCCCAGTATTTTTCAAACCCTGTGAGAAAGTCTGGGACCCAGCCCATTAACGGCCTCTCGAGCAAGGTACGAAATCAATCGTCCAATCAGATTCGTTTATTTGCGTGACGCTTAACGAGTAACGTCACTCTTGCGCGCTGAAAGTCGTCTCTACAACAACACAGATGGCGAACGGGAGAGCCGAGAATATGTTCCAATCCGTGGTAAAACCAGTTTTAAATTACCAAAAACACATCGAAACAAGTCATTGACAACAGTAAACATGGCTCGCGCTAGCCATGTTGAATAAACTTCTCCATTCTCCACTCACGCTAATTACTTGTCGCTTTAACAACGTCACGTCTGCCCGTCGCTGATTGGTCCACTCCGCTGTTTGTTTGCTGTGGCTTGCTCCGCCCTCGGAATTCTATCCGCCGGACGGTCGCCATACTCAATCGCTGGAACAGTGGTGAGTCTGGTATACCAGGCAATGTGTATTATCAGCATGAAAAGGGTGATATGCTTGTAGACTCTACAGTTATGTGCTCGTCTGTCATGTTCATTTGAAACTGTTGGAAACTAGACAAAATTTGTCTGAGTTTTCATTGACTAAAACTGGACGAAGGCGAACACATTTTTAAATGACTAAAATATAACTAAGACTAAAAAGTATATTCGTCCAAAAGACTAAGACGAAAATTAAAATGGCTGCCAAAAACAACACTGATATGAAAGGATTTTTTTTCCCCTTAGTCCCATTAATGTTTGGTTTTATCTGCTTTGTGACTCCACATCACAATCAATCAAATTCTAAACAAAAAAGTAAGATACAAATACCAAAAAAATATATATCAAAAAGTACAATGGATTTGCTCTTTGTTACTTCCCAACTCTAGTTGTCACAACCATAATAATGGTCAATACCTGCCATTGTAAAAATGATAAATCCGACAAGTGGGAAGCTGCTGTTTAATAAAAAGATTTTCTTCCGAAAGTTGAACGGGAACGGAAGCACAACGTTTACTTTATGCCTATGAAAATCCAGTGTGAAAGAGATGGACAACATCCCTGCGCAGTTCATAACGGAAATGTGTGATTTTAAACAGAAAGAGTACAAGTAATAAATCTGACACAAATTCCAACTATCAACAGTGGAAGAACAAAGATTAAACACATGCTAAGAGTCTTATAACGTCAGCACAAACGTTTTACACATTCACATGAGAACGGTTGGTGAAAAAGAAGACAAAAAATTTGCATCTTCCACCCTCCTAAATGTTGCAATATTCCTCTGGTTTCTATTCTTATTCAAATGCTACCTATGCTCTTACTGATGCGAGAGAAAGTTTTCCATCTTGACTTTCATGTTAGAAAAAAAAGGACAAAAGCCGTGAAATCGTGAAAAGCACTTAAAAGTAAGGCGACCTCTTGTTACGGCTCTGTCCGTGTGTACCGTTCAGACATAAATCTCCTTTATTGGAGGCCTCACTCGCCACACAGAGTGGATGCTAGGTCCGTTGTTTCTGATCACAGCTTTCTAACAAGTTAAGCAGCAAAGGAGGGCACAGCATATGAGCATACTGAAGATCCACTGGTACGTCCTAACCCTGCACTTTCCTCACGTCTGTGTTAAATAGTTATATTTTAAAAGCGACTCACAGACACAAACAGCGGTCACTGTGGCTGGAACATCTGCTTGGCGCATGACACCCCCCGTCAAGTGGTACAGTCACGTTTAGTTCCACGCCACACTATGGTTTGGAGCGATATTTCATAATCTGACTTGTGTTTACAGTTTTATGGGCACTATAAAATGTGTTTTTCTGAGCAAAAATATCAGTAGAGTGGTACTATTTTCCTGCATTTTTTCAGTTTTATGGCCAAGCCCAATTCATTCATGTAAAACCAAAATTTCCCACTGAAATGTATTGTAATCTCATTCATTTGCTGCACCCACCGATCATAGTCGGAGTTTGACTTTTAGGGCAGGGGGGGACAATATGTTGATGACCCCAAAATGCAGTGTCAGCAATAAAATTAACTTACAAGAATATTAATAATAATAAGTTGACAATGACCGTTTTTTGTTTCCCATCATTCTTGAGGGGAATTCTAAATCAGGCTGCTATGGCAATACTTTTCGCCAAGATTGTCATCCATTGAATTTGGTACGCCTGTCGGTGTCGTGCCAATGTAGTTACCCCAGTCAAAAATTGTATCCCCTGGGCGAAGCCATATGGAGGTAGATTTGTGTCTTTATTATTCAATCAAAAAAAAGTTGCTTCAAAAAAAATAAAATAGTTGCTTCAATTGAAATATATATTTTCAACCAAAAAAAGTCGCTTCATCAATGAAAAAAAAATGTGTTTGAATGCAAAAATTAATTTGAAACTCAAAAAACTGCATGTGAAAGCTATTTTTCTTTGATTAATTTTTATCTTTTTAAAAATTCTTTATTTAATGTGCCTATGACGTTTATCTCATAATACACGCGGTATTTCATGCTCCTGAATGAAATGGACCGCTTGGATGTGTGTGGAAGCGATCGCTATATTTATTTAGTTTTTTTTAATCCCGCGCCATGAAAATGAGTGACTTACGGCAATAGTCTCGAGTTGAGAAAGACCGCGCTGTGATGTGTACGGAGGAAGGAGTCCTCTTCACTATACAGCCGAACTGTTGTATGAGAAGGACTAAGGATTCAGCTGATTTTGCGGATTAATACGTTTATTTTTCGCATCATGCCAGCCAAACGGCTGCAGAAAAATCTTGCTGTAACAAGGGAGAGGCGTGTGCGCCATTTTGGAGTTTCAAAAGGTTACCATTCACCGGTGGATATTGGCCAAAACAAGCCCTACTACTGTGGGACCATTGGACTTACCAGAAAGTGAGTAAACATCGTGTTTTGTATTATGTCAAATACTGGGATCTTTTTAATATGTAGGTGGCTTGCATTTTGTGGCTGACATGCTCTTTCCCCCCTCGGCCGACGACCGACGGCTTGTCGCACATTCCCCCGCCGGGAGAGCACTATACTCGGCTTTTTTCACTCTTCATGTGCCCGGCGTTCAGTCAAATTTGCCGACCGATCAGAAATTGCAACTTTGAGTTAAAAATACCCGCAAATACAGCGATTACAAAGTAAACACTACAAACTTTCTTTAAATTAAGGACTACTTACGTTTGATCATGGATGGGCACGCTCCCCGGCGAGCTCTCCTGTCCGTAGTAGCAGGGAAACGAGCTGTAAATTGCTCTGTGCCGATCGGCGAAGACAAACGACAACCCAGTCGTCATGTGAAATGATCCGGGCTAGTTATGTGCGATTTTCCGCTTCGAAGACTTTGAAACATCACTCCGTTCGGGTTAGCATGTCGGCTAGTTGTCACGCCTCTTGGTTTGTTTACATTCTCCGAAGGCGGGGAAGTGAAATGACATAAGCCCGATTTAGGTGGCATAAAATATTGTCCGGGAGGTGCGACAGTAAAGGCGAGGTCGACAGTTTTGACCATTATAGAGTAATTTTGCCATGTCGTCTTGAATAAATGCATTTTTATTATTTCATATTCCATTTAGCACAAGACTGTTATTAGTCACGACCATACCATTTATTTAGCTATAGGGGAAAAATACTTGGATAAAAAGAATATCCTGTAAAAATATTGGAGTAGAGAGACTGAAACAATGACATTCTGCAGCTCTCTTCATCACGTTTTCCTCGTTCTGAACAATTCCCCCTCAATGGGCTGACTGGTCCTTCTCAAGCCATTTATTTAGCTATTGGGGAAAAACACTTGGATAAAAAGAATATCATGTAAAAATATTGGAGAGACTGAAACAATAACATTTTGTGGCTCTCTTTGTCGCGTTTTCCTCGTTGTGAATAATTCCCCCTCAATGAGCTGCATACTAAATCAGATGAAATCTTGACTCCGCTGACGTCATCCACCTGTTGGGGACGCTAGAGCCCTATAATGGTAGGCGTGGCTAACCGGCAAATTAAAAGATTAATTTCTTGCCATCTGCGCTTTGCTAAATTGTTGTATATAGTCGAATCGTCTCAAAATATGATTCTAATTCACATAATAATCCTAGTTAAGACTTTTTTTTTTCTCCTGTCGTATGCACTTTAAGTCAAGCTTTTTTTTTGATTGAAACAACTTTTTGATTGAAGTAATGTTGATTTGTGTTTTGATTTGGGTCACATTTTGGCTAGGACATTTTTCTCTATTATTCAATCGAAAAATAAGGTGCTTCAAAAAAAATATAGATTTTCAAAAAGAAAAATCACTTCAATCAAAAAAGGAAAATTTTCAATCATAAAAAAAGTTTTTGAAAGTGAAAAAATATTTGAGATTGAAAAATTTGCATTTGAACACTTAATTTTTCATTGAAAAAGTTTTCTTTGATTGAAGCAATCCTTTTTTGTGTTTGGGCCAAGTTATGATTAGAACATTTGTGTCTAAATCATTCAATCCCCCCAAAAGTTGCTTCAATCACAAAAAATATTTTCAATCAAAGAAAAAAAATCATTAAAAAAAATATTTTTTCTGTTATATATATTATATATATATAATTATATGCAAAGCAAATAACTGTCTAAGGTGCTCGAAAATTAATTTTAACCCATTATAAAAATATGTTTTTTAAAAATTTATTTCATTCATTTTTGTTGCAGTTTTATTGCTTTACAACTATAGATATACATATATATATATATATATATATATTAGGGCTGTCAAAATTATCGTGTTAACGCGCGGTAATTAATTTTTTAAATTAATCACGTTAAAATATTTGACATGTCCCGCTCAGACAGTATTCTGCCTTTTGCTAAGTTTTACAGCAAGGCTTTTTGTGCTGTCTAACAGCGAACTCTTGTGGTCGCTTTGCGACATGGTTTATTGTTGTCTTGCCAGTTCAATATGGCTTTCGGGCTGACGCCTACGTTGTAATGTTGTGCTTATATGATCCTTGGACAAGATTTGTCCGTAAGTATGGTTGTTGTAAATAATGTACATATTATGTTAGTAAGCGAAATGTTATATTTTTTGTATGAGACGCTTTTTGTTTATGTTTAGTGAACCTGTATAGCGTGCTAAGCTAACGTAATGCTAATGCGAATGCAAATATTCCCCACACCATTACACCACCACCAGCAGCCTGAAGCGTTGATACAAGGCAGGATGGATCCATGCTTTCATGTTGTTGACGCCAAATTCTGACCTAACAATCCGAATGTTGCAGCAGAAATCGAGACTCATCAGACCAGGCAACGTTTTTTCAATCTTCTATTGTCCAATTTTGATGAGCTTGTGCAAATTGTAGCCTCGGTTTCCTGTTCTGAGCTGAAAGGAGTGGCACCCGGCGTGGTCTTTTGCTGCTGTAGCCCATCTGCCTCAAAGTTCGACGTACTGTGCGTTCAGAGATGCTCTTCTGCCTACCTTGGTTGTAACAGGTGGTTATTTGAGTCACTGTTGCTTTTCTATCAGCTCGAACCAGTCTGGCCATTCTCCTCTGACCTCTGGCATCAACAAGGCATTTTCGCCCACAGAACTGCCACTCACTGGATATTTTTTCTTTTTCGGACCATTCTCTGTAAACCCTAGAGATGGTTGTGCGTAAAAATCCCAGTAGATCAGCAGTTTCTGAAATACTCAGACCAGCCCTTCTGGCACCAACAACCATGCCACGTTCAAAGTCACTCAAATCACCAGCTGTGTGATGCCATCATGTCAATATGGACCAAACTCTCTGAGGAATGCTTTCAGAACCTTGTTGAATCAATGCCACGAAGAATTGAGGCAGTTCTGAAGGCAAAAGGGGGTCCAACCCGTTACTAGCATGGTGTACCTAATAAAGTAGCCGGTGAGTGTATATATTTATATATATATATATAAAAATATAAATATTAGGGCTGTCAAAATTAACGCGTTAACGGGCGTTAATTAATTTTTTAAATTAATCACGTTAAAATATTTGACGCAATTAACGCAGATGTCCCCCTCAGACAGATTTAAATGACAGTACAGTGAAACGCTTACTTGTTGTTATGGAGTTTTGCCGCCCTCTGCTGGCGCTTGGGTGAATGACCATCTCGCATATTGCCTCAAACAGATTACAATGAGGCCGTTTATGGACATTAAGAGTGAAGAGAATGCCACCGGCCGCTTGGGGGCAGCGCCGTTCCATATTCATGTTATTTCTTCTAAACGTGGGAGAATTAGTAGTTGTGAGACGTTTATGCTGTATTCACAATGCAATGCAGATTGCTATTTGTGCTCCACACATATTTCGGTAAGTTTTCTTTCTTTTAGTGGCAATTATGTGTCTCTTGTTGTATTTTGGGTAAGATATGTTCTACAGTAAAGGCGAGTGGACACAGGCGTTCTTTGGACCACGCCGTTTATTGGCAACTCCTTCACAACAAACATACAGTGGGGAGAACAAGTATTTGATACACTGCCAATGGGAAATTGGCAGTGTATCAAATACTTGTTCTCCTCACTGTAAGTATCGTTTAGTGAAAGCACAACAAAAATAATATTCCTATCTCTCCAAAAAAAAAAAAAAAAAAGTTCACAAAAAGAAAAGCACTTCAGTCTATAGTAATGAGGCCCTATTCTGACATAGTTGAACAACAATGCAAAATGAACTGGCATTCCATATCAAAATAGCTACGCAAAATACACGTAAAACTTAGACTTTGGTCACTCTATTTTTATTTTTGTTATTTTTATTCTTCTTATTATTATATTAACTCTACTTTTGATTGAAAATTTTACAAATTGTATTAAAACAAAAACATGAAGAGGGGTTTTAATATAAAATTACTATAACTTGTAACTGTAACATTTATCGTTTAAGATCTACAAGTCTTTCTATCCGTGGATCACTTTAACAGAAAGAATGTTAATGCCATTTGTGGATTTATTGTTACAATAAACAAATACAGTACTTATGTACAGTATGTTATATGTATATATCCGTCGTGTGTCTTATCTTTCCATTCCAACAATAATTTACAGAAAAATATGGCATATTTTAGAGATGGTTTGAATTGTGATTAATTACAATTAATTCATTTTTAAGCTGTAATTAACTCGATTAAAAATTTTAATCGTTTGACAGCCCTAATAAATATATATATAGGAAAGTCACTTACATGCAATTACATTTTTCGGCCACCAGGGGGGGGGGCCTGACCCCCCCCTTATAATTCGCTTATTCCACTGATTAGAATACAGCGTTTTTTCAAAGCCCTTTATAGATGATTTGTTCTTCACACCACGACCACAAAACAAGAGTGCTAAAAAGTGACCCTATGTTGGTACCCTTCACAACTTTTGATAAAGGAAACCCCTCGTGGGAAAACACATGGTTGTCAACCACATCTCTTGTCTCCAAAACTCTGAAGCAAGAGTACTTATAGTGCTGTGCTTAATGAGACTATTATATCTTGGTTGCGGAGCGCTGTGACACATTACAGCGCTCTTCTTCTTCCCACGCACACAGCGAAAACCGGAATGGTTCATCTGTACACAAGCACACAGGACAGCTACATGCCATCCCCTAAATGACTCAGGAAGCTGGAAACGTCTTGAAGTAAACAGAGGCTGGATCACGATAAACACGATTTACAGAGTTGTTCTGTGTGTTAGTTTTACATTAAACATCAATTTGGAGGGACAAATTATGAGCTTGAAACAAACACTGTTTGCCTCTCATTTTGAGCACAGTGGACCTGCATGTAAACCACAGTTTGGTTCTTGTGGATTTATCTACACCTTAAAACAATAAAACTTCCTATTAGTCATGCCAACTAAAGATTTTAAGAAATAAGCACCATCATAAACAGACTTTTAACGTCAATGTCCTGTGTGGGAAATTATTTTGCTTATTGAATAAAGGGAAACAACTAACATAATTAGAGTGAGTGATGTTTGTTGTTGTAGTTTAGATTTACAGGCGTTTCTTTGGATGTGCTTTGTTAGCATATATTACATTGCACTGGCAGTATCTGATACATATTGGATTTCGATTCACATCAGATTCCATGCATTCTTGTCATATTTACAGTTCCATGACACATTTTCCTTGTGTGCCACTTGAGAGCAAATTTTCCAGAATTGTGTCACCACACAATATGATTCCAGCGTAACAGCTCTTTTTATGTGTGTGCTTAATTAGGAATTGTGTATTGTGAGGGTTTAAAGGAGTCTTTCTGTCTTGCACATGGAGAGAAGCGGGGGGTGGGGTAACCAAAAGTAGGCTGAAAAAGGGGGGAAACAAAGAGAAGGCAAATCACAGTGATTTCATCCCGAGGGGACGCGATACATACATGCATAAGGAATTTTTTATTTTTATAGGGTACTCCATTCAAACTTTAGGGGGCAGTGTTGCACTACGTCAAGGCCCACACAGGGCCCGCGCAGCTTTGGAGTGTGACTTTCCCTCCAAAACAAACCAGCTTTTGGAGCGTTTCAGCCCATTAGTTGTACCTTCGGTGTGTCCCAGCTGTGTCGTTGAGAATTCTGCAGAGCTGAGATCAGCAGGCATTTGGAACCAGGCACTCGTCACCATCTACCATCGTTTCAATTGCAACAAAATGGAGGGAAAGCTCACATCTGGTTGAAATCAAAAGGGGTGTGAAAGCCTCGGTAAGGGCAATTTGTAGGAAGTAACAGAGTATTAATACTTTGTTATTGTAATGTTTTCATAAAATACTTGATTCGGAGGGGCTGGCACGAATAAGAGCTGCCATGCCCTCCCAGTCACAATTGATTAGACGTTTATCGTCGTCAATGGCAGCCAATGAGCTAAGCGCAGAGTGTACTTTTACCTCCTATGATAGGGACAAACCATGTTGACTTTTTTCCACAAGGCTGTTATTCCATGTGTACAAACGGTATCATCAACCCGACGTCTGTCACCGGCATGGACAAACATGTCGCCTACACACAGCTGAGTTTTCCCTAAACATTTATAAAACTGTGCAAATGCATCCAATAGAAAAAAATCTGGCAAGAGTACACACCTGGGGGGAAATGAATTTTGCGAACTGTGCCAAAACCCCAGGAATGTCAAAAAACTAAACAAAATGAGGACACAGAGGGGGAAAGTAATCAAGTATGGAATGATGGGAAGAAGAATTAAGATGGTATCACTGCTGATGTGTGTCCTGTGTATCAGAGATGTTCTATTACAAGTCAATTACAATCAATTAAGAGTATTTACTGTCTGAGTCTGGGCTAACAAGCTGGGCATCCGTGTCAACATTAAATGGATAATGTGTTCCCACAAGAAATTAGGAGACCAAGAGTGAGTTTGTCTTGTATTTTGTAAAGTGCGGTATCAATAGTTCGTCTTTTGAGAAGAGTGCAAGCATCAATACATAATCAGTGCAAAGAGAATAATTTGTCTTCTTTTTGGCAAAGTACAACATCAATGATCTATCCAGTTTTTTTGCAGTAAAAGCAAAGTATCGAGTCAATAGTGCGTTCTTCTACATCATTAGTAGTTTGTCTCCTTAAAAAAACAAAACATAAAATTACAATACATTTACAGTGCCCTCCATAAATATTGGATTTATAATAATTATATGTTTTTTAGCCTCTAATAATTTTTTTCCTTAATTGAAAAAAAGAGAAAAATCCAACCTTCAATACAAGGGCATTTATTCAGTGGGGGAAAAAATCCCACATAAAAAAAAATATATTTGTCATCAAATAATGTGTGTCACAATTATTAGCACCCCTGGTGTAATACTTTGTACAACCCCCTTTTGCCAACAAAACAGCACCTAATCTCCTATAATGTTTCACAAGATGGGAAAAGACAGAAAGAGGGATCTTCAGCCATTCCTCTTTGCAGAATCTCTCTAAATCATCCAGAAACCTGGGTCCTCTCCTCTGTACTCTCCTCTTCAGCTCACCCCACAGGTTTTCAATGGGGTTGAGGTCTGGGGACTGAGATGGCCATAGGAGGAGCTTGATTTTGTGTCTGGTGAACCATTTCTGTGTAGATTTGGCCATATGTTTAGGGTCATTGTCTTGCTGAAAGACCCAGTGACGACCCATCTTCAGCTTTCGGGCAGAGGGCAACAGATTTTGATTTAAAATGTCCTGGTATTTCAAAGCATTCATGATGCCATGCACCCTAACAAGGTTCCCAGGGCCTTTGTAAGCGAAACAGCCCCACAGCATCACTGACCCACCCCATAATTCACAGTGGGTATGAGGTGCTTTTCAGCATGCGCATCTTTCGTGGCACGCCAGACCCACTTAGAGTGTTTGTTGCCAAAAAGCTCAATCTTGGTCTCATCGGACCAAAGCACACGGTCCCAGTTGAAGCCCCAATACCGCTTGGCGAACTCCAGACGTTTGCGTTTATGATTGTGAGTGAGGAAGGTTTTTCTCCGTGCATGCCTCCCAAACAGCTTGTTGGCGTGTAGACAGCATCATATCTATATATCTATATACATATATATATATATATATATATATATATATATATATACATACAGTACTGTGCAAAAGTTTTAGGCAGGACCCCTGCCTAAAACTTTTGCACAGTACTGTATATGTATTTTTTTAATTATTAAATTTATTAGGATCATGGAAGCTTCCACTTGAGGAAAATATATACATACAGTATATCCTGTACATACATAATATAATAAAAATATACAGTACTATATATATATATATATATATATATTTTTTTTTTAGAAAACGATGTAAATAAATTGAGTTACATTTCCCCAAGAAATTTCTGCATGAGTTTGTCATTTCAGGAATGTTTCTGTTTTTTGTAAGAGTAAGTGCTGTGACATTTGTCTTCTTTTGTGTAATGGTGTCATATCAGTATATTTACAGTACATTAAAAGGAAAGACTTTATCATGTGGCGGAGAACACTCAGGTGATTTGAAGTTCTGCTCTGAGACTCCCAATTTGGCCAAATTTCAAAATTTTCCTATATGCATGTGTGATACATCATTGGAAAGCTTAAAAACTCAATTTTCTGGGGGAAGAAGAATTTTGAACAGGAGGACATTTAAAAAAACAACATTTTTTAAACAGCAAAACCCTAACTGGAGGTGAGAGCACAAAAGAGCAGAATTAAAGAGGCCATGATTTTAAGTAAGCGATAATATCTCGTTACCTTGTTTCGATCCAAAAACTCCATGTATCATCGAGTGTCAAGACACAGATGTGAATGGCCACAGCCGGATTTTTGGGGGATTTTTTGGGTGAAACATGGTAATATAACAAGGGTAGCGACGCAGAAATCGCAGACATCAAGGAGTGGTCGAGATGTTCTTTCTCATATATTTACCCTTTTAAATGTTATTTTTCAATTTTTCTTTGTTTGGATCGATTATTTATCATTTAACATATCGGAGGAAATGCAACAGTAACAAAAAAAAACCCCAAAACAATTAAGCGATAGTTATGAGGTAGATATCCATGACTTTTTTGCAGACGCCATTTTTTTCATTGTGACGTAATTTGTTTAAAAGTTTAAAACATGCAATTGAATAATTTTTTTAATGTCGTTTTTTTTTTAAATGAAATTTTAGACATCAATTAATGATTCTAAGCTAAAAATGACAGACATTTTGAATAATAAATATAATTAATTACCTTCGTTTTATGGCTGGGTTGAAATAAAAGCGGTGGTGCGACGTCTGTAAACGGTGGTATCCAGGGTAAAACGGACAAATTAAAAATAGTTCGGGGACCATGAATCTGCTATGGCAGCATATAGACATATTGTTCTATCAAACACAACAGTTCTTCAGGCTTAAAATACAGCAGTTTACTTTAAAGAGGAGTGCTAGAGCAGAAACTGCATTTTCAGTCTTGTCTGTGTTTTCCGCCATTTGCATTAGCCTTGCAAGCACAACTGGACTTCCTGGTTCATTGATTCATCATACAGTACCATCTTGCAAACCTCAACTGTCCAACCACTTCTTCGATCATCTGATGTTCGAGCCAATCATAAGAAAGAGGCAGGAGCTGCAGATGTGACCAGGAAGCAACTATCCATGGCAGAATGCGACGCGGTTCTTGTAGATAAGTCAATTTTCCAAGTTTTTTGCTGAAGTAACTTAATTTCCTCATTCAAAAAGGAGCAAAGAACATCACAAAAAGCTTTTTTTGACGAGAAACAACGTTTTTGCGTGTGTGACGAGAAGAGCCATCGTCCAATCAGCAGCCGATGAGAGGAGCCATCATCCAATCAGTAGCCGTACATTTTTTTGAAGGTTTCTCCCATGGAACAGGTCTGTAATGGATCTTTCCAATATTGATATATGTTATACTTGTATATTCGTAGCAGATATATGAAACAATCAATCTGGCTTGCCAGGTTAAATGTGCATCCTAGCGGAAAAAATCTTGTTTAAAAGAGCAATATATAAGACAGGTGGGCAAAAATGGTACTGCAACCAGGATCAAAATACTGAAGCGCACAACATCCCTTCCCCTTTGGGTTGCTAGATAGGTGCTTTGCTGTGGACAATAATGCCACCATACCAATGTTTAATTTCAATTAGAAAAGACAGAGGCTAACAAACTAGTATTACCGTTAGCATTGATCTAGTGAACAAACAGCATGTGCAGCCTACAACCAATGTAAAAATTAAATGAGTACATGACGATACAGTCTTAAAAAGTAAGTGATTTCAAATTGTGAGGTAGGTTAGTACAAAAGAAAAATAGAAAAAAAAAAGGGTTTCTTTCGCCAAGATGGGGCATATAAGCATATCAGCACACTGACAATACCTATTTCATTTGGTGCCAGCATCCACAAACATGATTTTACTCCTCCATCCATTTCAATTAAAGAAAAACATACGTGCACACATTAAGATTCTATCGCTTCCCCCAGTCGATTGAACCCCGTGCAAAACAATCGTAGCACAAGCATGTCAACTTTGTTCATATTCAAATTGTAAGTTTACCATATTAACACAAAAATACAGTTTAAGAGCTGAGTTACGAGCTCCACATTTGTGTCTTCGCCACAACGGGACAGCGACCGTGCTTTTCTCAACAACATATCAGCACTTGAAAGTTACCGAAATGTTCTTTAGAATTATACTACATGCCTGAAAAATCAAAATCAGAGAGTAGTAGGCTATGGGTGAAAAATAAGCCTTTAGGAAAATCGATCATAGCCTAACATAAATATTGGTCATAGCCAGGAAAAAACATTGAGGAAGATAGAAACCACTGATGAGCTTTAGGTCTCCTGCAAAAATGAGCCAAGATTCAAACACTGGACCTCCCACCTGCAAAGCAGCTTAGACTACACCACAGTACACACACACAAAAGGACATGGTAATATTCATAAGCCACATTTCAAATCAATTTTACAGTAGGTATCTAGGTCAAAAGTAGTGCCACTATCTAACCATTGTGCCGCATTGCTATTCATTTGCTAGGTTCTTGTCCCGAGTTTGGTTTCCAACTCGCAGCTAAGCGATGCGCGCCGGAAGACAAACAATGACAATAAGCCAGGAAAAACACAATGGGACTCTGCAGCCGCAGGGCTTGAGTGGAGCCTGTAAAGCATGCACCGATCCAGGCACACACGATTAAATAAAGTCATTAATGAGTTTGAGAAGGCATAATAAACACTCAAGGTCTTATTTTCTCAACCTGGTTCTAGCCCAAAAAAGATAGTAATGGGGAGGAAAGATCTAAATAATAATAGTAATACTAAAAGAAAATGACTTGTTTCTCACATTATTTCCATAATTCAACTTGCCAAGGGAGAGGTTTAACCTTTTTTCCAAGCACATTTTCACACATGAATTCCCACCGTATGATAAAGTGTATCATGTCAACACGCTCCCTCCCTCGGTTTATAAGACTTAATAGCGTCGACGTGGTAGCATTTTGTGCATGCACAGAGTGCTTCTGTCATACACACACCCACTAGAACACTTGGTCCAACACACACACGCTCACACATGTACATATACAAAGATAGATGTGTTGCACTTGTGTTTACTCTAGTGTCACAAGCCGAGTGGACACGACATGCAATGAAAGAGCGCACACACCCGCCGTAATCCTTCTGCAGCCCACATGTCTACACTTGTGCACAGCATGGATTATTAAAATGTTGAATTTAAGATAAGTCACACATTTTTCAACAGCTATTTTTAACATTAGTTCTAAAAACAGCATGGGGGGAAAATGTTCTCAACCGATGCATCATTCACTGTCAGCCCTCAAAGTCAAAATTGTCTTTTGCCATCAATGGCAAATTTTTTTCTCCTTGATCTTCAATGAAAGCTGGCTGATTATTGTCGTAATTAATTGAAATAAGGCATCTGCAAACATCTACTTTTACTTTGTAAATCAACGTTAGAGGTACATTTTACACATCCATATCTTATATTTTATCAGCGCATGCTTAGGTTTTTGTTTCCAAATGCACATTCAAAGTAAATAAACTGTTTTTCATTAGTTAGCCAATTATTTGGCTAATTTAAAAAAACTGCTCATTTGTATACTATCAAAATATTAATCATTTGTGGCAGCCTTTATTAAAACAACCACATAATTGCCTTTAAGTGTGTTACGATAAAGTGCCTATGACACTAAAAAGCATGTTTATTTCATATTTCACGTGGTATTTTTTGCTCCTGAATTAAATGGACCGCTTGAATGTGTGTGGAAGCGATCGATACATTCAATTTTTTTAGTCCCGCGCCGTGAAAATTGAGTTAGTTCCTGGATTGACGAAGAATGCAAATGTGACGTCAGAGGGCTAATCATCTTCAGTATACAGCCAATACAACAGTATGCAGAACGACTGCGTATTGAGCTGATTTGGCGGATTATTTCATTTACTGGTATTTTTCGCATCAAGCCAGCCCAATTTGCTGCAGGCATTGTTGCTGCACTAGGGAGAGAGGCGTGTGATCCTTTTTAGGTTTCAAAACGTTCCCGTTCACCGCGGATATTGGCCAAAACAAGTCAGACAACTAGGAAGTGAGTAAGCTACGTGTTTTATATTATGTCAAATACTGGGATAATGGCACATGTTTTAATAAGGAGGTGGCTTCCATTTTGTGGGTTAAAATGCTCCTTGTCCACCGAGAAGGCCACTTGGCTGACGACCGACGGCTTGTGACACACAATGGTAACTTCCACCCCATCGGTCCTATTCACGTGCTCGCTGAGAATGCGCTTTCCTTGGCTTGGCCATGAACAGCCCCAGTCTCTGACATTGGCCGGTTTGGCTGACCGATCCAGCCCGCTCGGTCTTATTCGTATGCCCGCCGAGAATGTGCTTTCCTCGGTTTGGCCACGAGCAGCCGCCCGCTCCGATGTCGGCCAGTTTGTCCAAAGAGAATAGGCTATTTTCGGCGTTCATTCCCCACGATGATCACTGCCAGACCGCCGTGGCTGCAGCAGAACGACGCTCTTTCCTTCGCCTCCGAAGCCGGGGCAGGGAAATGACAAAGGCCGGACTAACGCCAGTGGCATAAAATACCGTTCGTGAGAGGAAGAAGTCGGCAGTTTTGACCATAATGCAGTAATTTTGCCTTGTCGTACTGAATAAATGCATATTTAATATTTCATATTCCATTTAGCACAAGACTGTTATTTGTCATGACCATACCATTTATTTAGCAATTGGGGAAAATATTTAGATAAAAAGAATATCCTGATCAGAGGTTGCGCTAGACATTTTCGTTGTCTGTCATTTTGACTGACAGGGTCATAAAAATCCGGTCATAATCTATTTTTACCCGTCACTTAAATTTTTAAAATGATAATGATGACATATTCAATAGTATTTAGTTTTCATTCATTTTTAATTAATATTGCAACGCTTGCTTGGCGGCGAAAAATTAGACAAGGAAGTCGTGGTATTTTTCTCTCTCTTTTTACTCTGCTTACCGCCAACAACACCAACAAAACAACAACTACGCCCCCAAAGAAAAAGAGGCAACTATATAGACCCCAATCACCAACGTCACATAAGGATCTTAATTGTGGTTGTCAGCCCAAAATCTTCTAAATATATATTAAATGCATCTTACCAGATATAAAATGACTACTACATAGTCTGTGGTGATCGTTTGGTGCCCAGATTTCTTGTCGAATTACAGCAGTCCATCTCGCTCTCCTCTTCGGGTCTCTCAGAATACGGTAGAACTTCAAGTCTCTCCGTCTATCTTCTCTGTTACTGCAACCAACCGCCAAACATGCCTTCACCATTTTGATTATTTATGTTAACGAGCAGAAAAACACGCCGTAATAGGAGGCATGTACGTAGCGGTAATGTGTAAACGTGACGAGCTGACACACAATATGGCGGCTCCAGTCAGGGGGGCGGAGTTGTGACGTCACATGATTGGGGTCTATACACAGGCGGCAATCTAGTCCACCAATTGGATGACGTGCTGGCACACCAGGTGCACCAATAAGAACCTCGCGTTGATGTGTCAAATCACGGTGCCGCCGCCAGACCCCGGTGACGCTACAATATTCCGACAGAATAGCCAACGACGTCATGCATTAAGAGAGACAATAGCTAATTAATATGCTCACTCGCCACCCTGTGGTCTGGGGTGTGAATTGCAACCTGTCAAAATGACGGACGGACTTCAGTTTTTTCCGTCACCGTTTTAAAAAACCGGTCAACGACGGAAAATATTCGGTTAACGCGACCCCTGATCCTGATATATAAATATTGGAGTAATGTTATTGAAACAATCATTATATTTTGTTCCACTCTGTTGTATTTTGCTCGTTCTGAATCTTTACCTCAATAGGCTGTATTCTAAATCAGATGAAATCATGACCTTGCCGACATCATCCTCCAGCTGGGAACGCTAGGGCGCTATAATGACAGGCGCGTCTAAACGGCTGATTAAAAGACTAATTTCTCGTCATCTGCGCTTTGCCAAATTGTTGTATGTAGTTAAATTGTCTCAAAATATGATTCGAATTCACATAATAAAGCTATTTGAGATGTTTTTATGCTGTCACAGGCTCTTTAACATTTACACATATTAGGAAATGGCATAAATGGGAGTAACACCAATGTGGCACTATTATGGTGTTTTAAGCAAATCAGGATGGAGACAAGCCGGGTAACGACTGCATGGATGGTTTTCCAATGTGTGTTGAAGAAAAACACGCTCCGGTCGTTTCGATAATGGCTCAACACGCTCGCACACAAAGAAGTCGAACAATACAAACAACATCAAGCCGGGTTTCCGCTGCGCAAACATTCCCAGAGTCATAAGCCGGCAGCTAAGCTAAACTCCCTATAGCGGGAGGGAACGATCAGGCCGACCTAATGCCCCAAATCCACCTCGACACATCCGTCCCTCTAGCTGTGATTGTTCAACGTTTTCCCAGATTTATTGTCAATGCTCTTTCCTGCCTCTTAAACACAATGTTAGAGAAATAGAAAAAATCCTAATCTGGAAATAGGACATGTATCTCCATCACTGACCAATACACATCTCTGTGAAGGCAATGGATTTATTCAGGATGTGGGATTCATTCCAATCATTATTGAATACTTGCTCACCAATAAAGTCTTATTTTCAGAAATGCGCATTTGGGGTTTGTCAATGTGGATTTTTTTTTTCTGAAAGTGCAGTATTATTCTTTTGACGGTGAAGAAAGCGCAAAATGTTTGTTCAATGTTTGTATGTGCCAGCACAGGTCAAACTCAGTAAACTGTCTAAAACGGATAAGGGAGATCTTACCATTTCCACATAAATGTATTGCAAAAAACCTTTAGCTCAAACCTATTTCACTAATGTCAATATCAATAAAACGCATAAAAGACAAATAGTGACACACAACCTCCAGGGGCATTTAGCTGTCATAGTATGGATGATTTTATAACATACTTCCGTTTTTTCCCCAATTGTTACTGTTCTGCATAGTTCCTTTCCTAAAGAAAAAAGCTGTTTTACCTTTTTGAATGGAAGACCAGCTATCATCTTAGCACATTCTTTTTAAAAAAAGACTGACAAATTAATTTGTAGTATTTTTTTAAAAGAGGAACTAAATGTGAAATACCTTATCCTCTTGATACAGTTTGATAGCCTTAACTTATTTTCTTCAATTGCCATAGAGAAATATTCAATGTGTAGTCCTGTCATTTACATCCACTACTACTGAAACAGTTGCTCCAAATAATAAGATCCACTGAAAGACATTTATGGACACAGGCCCATGATTTCACTTCCTATGATGCCATGGCATACTTCTTTCTAAACTGGTATTTTCTTGAATAACTCATTTTTTTAAGACACCATACTAAAACTATCGAAAAAAAAAAAAAAGACAGCTTTACAAGTCCTGACGATGCGCAGCGATGATGCCTAGTTGGACTAAGTGTGGCAGCAAAGATAGATTGCGACATCAGATTCTGGGCAAGGAAAGCTCATTCCTCCTGTCTTCAGGCCTTGTAATCCCGGGAGTCTAATGGATCACCTTTATTTCCTTAGACCACAGACTACCACCGACTATGCACACAGCCAGTATTATGAAATACAGCTTGGCACAAGGTAACGAATACTGACTTCTTTGAGGACATACAAAGGATTAGAACCAGGGGCTGTACATAAGTGGTCCAAATAAATGAGCCATACCAAAGGATGAGTCCGCTGCTCACTTAAGTGTTCAGTTTAGGCCTTTTTGAAAAGGAGTCACCATTAGGAAAAGAGTTATTTGTTAGTTTAGTTTACGGTACTGATACATATTAATGTACTTAAAAAGAATAATTGTTTATTTACATTTTGTTCCACTATGATGATGATCGTTGACAGAGATGTTATAGGTTTGGTTTGCTGAGTCTGGGAGAGGTGCAGACTTTTAGAAACCTACAGACTCCCTAGGATTCTTGAGCGGAATAAGTTTTCACAAAGTTTGGTTATGGATCCCCATATGGGTTAATGTAGAGACAGAGAAACAAAACAGCAAAACACACAAAAATTACTAAATATAAAGCATTGGACTATTCTCAAGAGCCCTGATCCAAACCCTGGGCTGCTGAGAAATGCACCCAGGTGAAGATATACTGTACTTCAAACCCAAGACAGCTGAAGTGTATTAAGAAAAGGATGAGAGCCAGATGACTATGTACTGTATGTTCTGAGGTTGCTTTGCTACATCTGGCATCCCAAATCTGAGCAGGGTACAATGAAATCTCAAGACTATAGAGGCAGTTTCGGACGAAATGTGCTGCCACAGTGTGAGTAGACCCACAGACCCAAAACACAGCTAAACACGACATTCTTAGGGGGTCCTTCAAAAGTAAGGCACCCCAATCAGAAACACTTTCAATGTGAACAGTGTATTTTGGGGGGTTCATGTCCCAGGTGGCTGCTGTCATGCAACAAGTTAGCATCACTGACACTCCCTGACCTGTGTTCTAAATGAAGACCGTCAGGGTGTCATAGAAGCAACAACGCTATTTGGCTCTCTGAGACGTGATGGATGATGTCTCGCGGTAAAGCCTCGGAACCTTCCCTCGGTACGTGTCCTCCCATTCTTGCCCCTCTTCCATCACGGCCCATCCTTTCTGAGCAGATGGTAAACGCATCACTAATGCCTAGTCTGTGTGTTTGCCTAGTGCCTGACGCAGCGCAGAGCCACAGCCGCTAAACGAAGGTGTGGAAGTAAGCCCCTCTTCAAACAATGCCACTGGCCAGCTGAGAAATGACGCTGTCACCGTGTGCTTGAAAAGTGCCAAAGTGCACCACTTAGCGTACAAATGCTGCTTGTTAGAATAAGTCATTTTCACAGTACGACTGTTTATACTAGCCAGACAAGTGACTCTGAATTAAGCTGCCCAGGAAGGTTCTGTGGTTCCTTGACATACAAGTGCTTCAGCGTACAAGTTTCTTAAATTACAAGCTTTCCACTTGTTGACACTTTCAAGCATTTGTTGTGGGCCACAAATCATGCCTAAACAGGTTGTTTCTTTACTGACATGGCCTTTTATGTTTTAATACAATACGAAGAACAAATTGTGTAATTTAGTTGCAGTTGAATCTTTTGTACAAATTTACCCACAAACAACAACCCCTGAAGAACTTTTGCCACTCGATTAATCTACTAAAAGATTATTGTTATGTGGGATCACCAAGAAATAGTCATGAATGTTGAGCTTCTGGGTTCATATTGCAGGCCATTTTAGGTTAATTCAAGACTCTAAATTGCTACTACAGTTTATGGGACAGTGAGCGTGAATGCGTGCCCTGCAACTGGCTGGCGACCAGTTGAGGGTGTTCTTCGCATCTTGGCAAGAGCAAAGTAAATTTAGCCAAGTGTAATCTTTTGGGTCCAGATGCTTTTAATGCTTATCGCATGGGACAGCAGCTGTATCTGTTTTTGCGCTTAGCCTTTAGTTTCAGTCGTCTTGTGCTTTTTGGAGGCCAAGAAGAATTAAACTATATACAGACCCACAGTGTGTAGATTCAGTCACTAAACGAGAGTACCTGAGACTTTAGTATCTTCCTCGAGGTCAAGTCTGGAAAAGCAAGTCAAGAATTTCTGAGATGGGTCACTTTATGAATCAGCCGTCCGAGTCTTGATCATAGTTATTGAGTCTAAGAACTATGAAATATCTTCAAAGGGATTTTTGGGGTGAGCTAGCCACTCCTCTTTCCTCTTCCCTTCCAGTTTCAGACGTTAGGGTGCCTATGAGTCTAAAAAGATGCCCCAAGGCGCTCTGCCAAAGTCTGGAAGTGGTTGAATGTCCCTCGTATTTCAAGTTATTGCTACGTTCCATAAGTTTATTTAAGTCATTGTGACTCTTGATATGACAACTGATTGAGTTATTGTGGGTTGACCAGGAAATCTGAAAGATTTTAGCCATTATATGGAAAATTAACTTTTTATTGGCTTGAATGCAAATATTAAAGGTGGGAAGTATGAAACAATAGGGTATTTTTTATTCACCAAAAAATGCTATTAATGTTGAAACTAGGAGCCAAAATGAAACCATTTCACGCATTTTTTTTACAATACAAAAAAGGACTTTTGCAAAGCTAGCTTGAGCCCAATTTTTACTGATGTTAACCTGCAGGAATCAACAAAATATTCATAAGTTGATCCTTTAGTGCAGTTGCCAGAATGGCTGCATTCGCTTAGAGCAATTACAAAAAATGGAGAGCAAATGTGTTCATGTTCGTAGACCGGAAGGTATTTAAACAAGTTACACGTTCACAGAATTGCTGCCACGATGAACACATGTACCCTGAGCTCTGATTGGCCCGCAGAGGGTTGCTGATTATGTTCCAGATTCACGGTTTGCATCAGACTGAGCCAAAAAGCTAAACCAATCCAGCTCTTCGCTCCACTTTTTGATCCAACTACTTTTGTCGTTCTTTGGATGTACACTGAATCGGGCCGTGTATGGCTCTATTTGTGCATTTATGAATGTTAAAAGCGACACGACAGTGGAAATCAACATTAATAAATTAATTGATCAGGCCTCCCAAATTTGAATAGAAAAATATGCTAACTGTATTTAAGAAGGCTTCAAACTGGGAGAAAAAAAAGGCCAGGTCATCAGGTCTCAGACGTTGTAGGTGTGTCCGCTGACTGCGGTTAAACAACCCCTGCAGTGTTGCTTACGGCCGACTGTCTGCTACACCAGAGGTCCCCATCTGCCGGGCCGTGGACTGGTACTGGTCCGTGACGCATTTGCTACCGGGCCGCATAAAAATGATAATTTAATAACGACCGCATTCTGGCGGAAATAACCCTGTGCCCCTGCTTAACACACCAATATCCCTGTTTACTCTAGATAGAATACTACGGGATAGATTAGAATGTCGTCATAGAAATCCATTGATTGGACTGCTAGCAGTACATCTTGTTTGTGTATATAATATATCTATGTGATCTTGTCCTTGATAATAACGTATTGCTAGGCCGCGGGCGCAGCACATTTGTTCCCGGAAATAATTAGCCCCCACACGAGCAAAGATGACTAGAAAACAGACGTCTTTGGAGATATTTTTACGGCGAAAAGAGCACCTGACGAGCTACAGCCTCGAAGACCAACGAACTGCGAAGGAGTGGATTCGTGACCCGTTTGTGAATAAACCGAGTGATTCCAGCATGTCTGTGCAAAAGGAAGATCAACTTGTAGAGATCGCAAATGACGGCGACCTTATTAAACATACATTTGAGAAAACAACTCTACCGAGGTTCTGGGTTAAAGTCGTTCTGGAATATCCTGACATCGCTACAAGAGCACTGAAAACGTTGCTACAATTTCCAACATCGCATCTTTGTGAAGCGGGCTTCTTAATTAATGTTTAACGACAAGGCGAAGTCGTTAATGGTGAGAGCGGTGTGCAGTTGTTGTGTGCAACTTACATGGCAGGATGTATCTGAGGAAACCTTTTCTACAAGTCCTTCCATGATCAAACGTAAGTTAATATTCCTTTCTTTCAAGAAAGTTTGTAGTGTTTACTTTGGAATCGCTGCATTTGCGCATTTTGCGGCTATGTTTAACGTTGCGCGCATGCGCAGAACTGCGTCGTTGCAATTTTTGATGGGTTGCAAAAGTTGTCAGAACACCGGTCCGTGAAAAAAAGCCCCAAATAACACCAGTCCGTGGTGCAAAAAAGGTTGGGGACCCCTGTGCTACACTATACAGTGCCCGCCATAATTATTGGATTTATAATTATTATGTGTTTTTTAGCATCTAATATTTATATATATATTTTTCAAAATAATATGGGACCTTAATGGAAAAAAAGAGAAAAATCCAACCTTTAATATAAGTGCATTTATTCAGTGGGGAAAAAATCCCACATAAAGAAATAATTATTTGACATCAAATAATGTGTGTCACAATTATTAACACCCCAGGTGTTAATACTTTGTACAACCCCCTTTTGCCAACAAAACAGCACCTAATCTTCTCTTATAGACCCTACCCACGTGACGTCACAACTCCGCCCTCCTGACTGGTGCCGCCCAATTGTCCGTCAACACATCGTGTTTACCTGTTACGGCTACGTACATTCCTCCTATTTACGGCGTGTTTTTCTGCTCGTTAACATTAATAATCAAAATGGTGAAGGCGTGTGTGGCGGTCGGTTGCAATAACAGAGAAGATAGACGGAGAAACTTGAAGTTCTACCGGATTCCGAGAGACCCGGAGAGGAGAGAGCGAGATGGGCTGCTGCAATTCGACGAGAAAACTGGGCTCCAAACGATTACCACAGATTATGTAGTAGTCATTTTATATCTGGTAAGATGCATTTAATATATATTTAGAGGGTTTGGGGCTGACAACCACAATTAAGATCATTGCTAGGCTAATCGCTGACAACATACACGTATGTATGTAGTGAGAGTGCTATCGCTAAACCATATAAACATTAAAAGCCCTAGCTCCATTGACAAATGACATGAGATACATTAGACTTGACAGTGGATGTTAGCAAGAACAAAAGATTTTGAATTGAAAATTTCGTAACTCACCTTTCCAAGCACAAGATAGATTCCTGCCGAATTTTCGTGGACGAGGACCTGTTTCACCCAACCAGCAACAAAGTATTTATAAGCCTCCAAGCTCTTAAAGTTTTTCAAACTTTCGTGAGAATAGGCTGATTTTGTGTGGACAAGATAGTTTTAAATATCAGGGTAGCTAGCAGATGTCAGGCAAATACGGCGCAGACAGCGGGTCGAAAAACATCGATTTAGGCATCAAATATGGATCTGGCGAATGGATAAACTGAAGCTTTTCCACATAACGCCTTTTATGCAATGCATCAAGTGAGTTTACGGCATCCGAAAGCACCGGGTCTTCCATGAAATGCATTATAAATTGCTCGATCAATTGAGACCATTGATAATACAGACACAAAATGACGGACAAGGGGGCGGAACAATACAGCGATCACGTGATTTTGTGACGTCGGTGGGTAGGGTCTATAATGTTTCACAAGATGGGAAAAGACAGAAAGAGGGATCTTCAGCCATTCCTCTTCAAAGAATCTCTCTAAATCATCCAGAGACCTGGGTCCTCTCCTCTCTACTCTCCTCTTCAGCTCACCCCACAGGTTTTCAATGGGGTTGAGGTCTGGGGACTGAGATGGCCATGGGAGGAGCTTGATTTTGTGTCTGGTGAACCATTTCTGTGTAGATTTGGCCATATGTTTAGGGTCATTGTCTTGCTGAAAGACTCAGTGACGACCCATCTTCAGCTTTTTGGGCGGAGGGCAACAGATTTTGATTTAAAATGTCCTGGTATTTCAAAGCATTCATGATGCCATGCACCCTAACAAGGTTCCCAGGGCCTTTGGAAGCGAAACAGCCCCACAGCATCACTGACCCACCCCAATACTTCACAGTGGGTATGAGGTGCTTTTCAGCATGCGCATCTTTCGTGGGATGTTAGACCCACTTAGAGTGTTTGTTGCCAAAAAGCTCAATCTTGGTCTCATCTGACCAAAGCACACGGTCCCAGTTGAAGCCCCAATACCGCTTGGCGAACTCCAGACGTTTGCGTTTATGATTGTGAGTGAGGAAAGGTTTTCTCCGTGCAAGCCTCCCATACAGCTTGTTGGCGTGTAGACAGAATCTAATCTAATCTTCTCAGTGGAGAAGATTAGGTGCTGTTTTGTTGGCAAAAAGGGGTTGTACAAAGTATTAACACCAGGGGTGCTAATAATTGTGACAGACATTATTTGATGTCAAATAATTATTTCTTTATGTGGGATTTTTTCCCCACTGAACAAATGCACTTGTATTGAAGTTTGGATTTTTCTCTTTTTTCCATTAAGGTCCCATATTATTTAGAAAAAAAAAAAAATTAGAAGCTAAAAAACACATAATTATTATAAATCCAATAATTATGGAGGGCACTGTATGTTATTAGACAAAGCCCACATAACATAAAACACATATAAACCCGATGGAAGATGTTTATTGGTAACTGAGGTTGTACCGGTATTTTTCTCAATGCTGCCTCCGGAAGTAATGCTAGAAATTCAGCGTACCTGGAGCGGACCACAATGCATCCAATGTTGGCCGCTGCTGCACGAGACACTGCTGTCTGTGGGGCCTACCAGTCCGTTGCATCATTGCTTGTGCATGGCTTTTTATCCGACCTCGACAATGCCCAAATACCATAAAATATACTGGCCGGTACATTCGAATGATTATGTATTTGGGGGATCGGGGGCTTTGCTGCACAGCTTGAAGGCGATCTAAATGACAGCTGTACTTGTCAGAAGGCAGTCACTGATGGCGTGCATAGCCTTATGGTTGGGCCGGGTCAGAAAGCAAGACTTTAAGGTGATGTCACCTGATTCGCTTTTTTTGGCCCGTTCAAATAAATCCTGGCTGGTAAGTGGTCATAAAAGATTTCCCTTTTATTACTCAGTGATTCAGCAATCAATTGTTCGTAGCCTATGTACGTTTTCAGCACTTACAGTATCTTCAAACATATATGATGTACTGCATTTAGAGATTGTCAAAATGGTTTGTGTCTCTTTAAGATCAGGGATTGAATGTAACCTAAAATGGGCACCAACATTTGAATGGCTAATGCTGAGCAGGAGGAAGGATGATATGCTCCCAGCACCCCATTTTCTCCATTGTTTTCAAAATCGAATTATTTGCCCTGACTTTCATGTTGTTAGAGTCCTGCAGCAAAACAGACTTTATTTACATGTGGGCTATTGTGTGTTTAACTCAGACAGTAAATCATGTGATGCGTGTTTGATCAGTTTGGGTGGTCATCAGATTTCACAGAAACAATCGGAGAAAAAAAATTAATGACTTTAAGAGCACAATAAACAGAGTTGAAGTAGAGCTCTTAATCCTGTAAGCATAGCAGGCGACCATTTGTTCATGCCTTATGCTATGTGAACATCTGATCATAAGAGTTGTTGTAGCTAGAACTGATGCCAAAAACTATACTAGAGCAATAAAGAGGACTAAAGAACATCCATCCAGACGTTTTTTCGATAGTGCTTGTCCCCCATGTCCAAAACTGCCAAATTAGCCTTAAGCATGTTCATCACGAGGGTCGTGGGGGTGCTGGAGCCTATCCCAGCCTGTCTATAGGCAGGAGGCAGCGTAGACCCTGAACTGGTTGGCGGTCAATCAGAGTTTTAATCATGTTAGTCCAATTAAATGTGATTGACAATTCCAACACAAGCAAAAAGAGCGGTAAGAACACACTTTTTTTTCTTGGTGAACATTCACGTATACCCAAACGCTCAAGATAAAGTGTCACTCTTCCAAAAATACTGTTCGATTCCCACATTATTGTACCACATACAATCAAACAGTCCACCTGATCACACAATGACCCTCCCCAACCGACTGTTGAGCTATGAGGTTACAAGTAGACTAGCACCCCCAGGGATCAATGGGTAATTAATGACAGAGCAAGGATAGCAAGAATCTGTATCCGATTGACCTAGATTGACCCGCCTTGGGTTGTTACCACGGCAATGGGTTATCCTTCTCTCTGGGTGATTGGTCAAATCCCTGGGGCAACAAGGTGGGCATGATGGGGTGGGGGACGGGGGCTTCAGATGGGTACAATTACACGCTTAGCAAAGAAGAGTCCTTGTGTCACCTTTGCTTCATGACCAGAGGGGATCTCCCACACAATCCCTGTATTTCCCCTTTGATCTTTACTGATGCGAGTCAACGCTCACCGTTGGTTATAGAGGGTACTGTTAGACTGCTGAGCTTACTGTAAAAAGGAACATTCAGCCAATGCTGGTCTATACGAGCACAGTGTTTTGGTACTGTTGACATTCATCTCAAACTACTTTTAAGGTTCTGCATGTATACAATATTTTAAAAAAAACAAACTTTTTTTCCCCAAGACAACTATGAAAAAGTCTCTAAACAGTGTACTTGATATTCCAAGCCAGTATGAAGTGCATTAACATTACCACAGAAAATGTTTCCAAATGGAATATATCACTTAAGAAACAGGAAGTCATTCATTTGGCACGACATTAAACTTGTTAATTTGTTTGGCCAATGTCAAAACACCATTTGAGGTAGTATGACATGTTGATTTATACATTTAAAACAGTTACTGTTGCACTTTACTGCATGATTAAGTTTTTTAAAAAAAATACAACAATGTTGCCCTTGCCTAAAGGTAAACAGGATTTAAGCTTTAACATCAATAAATGTTCTTTTTTTCTCTCAACTGTATGAATACACGGTCCTAAAAAGAACATTCAAATTTATGTTCTTGGAAAAAATGATGTAAACTGTTACATTCAATGCTGGCCAGAAGTATTGGCACCCCTGAAATTCTGTCAGATAATGCTTTCAATTTCTTCCAGAAAATTATTGCAATTACAAATGCTTTGGTAGTAATATCTTCATTTATTTTGCTTGCAATGAAAAAATACAAAAGAGAATGGGAAAAAAAAATCATTATCAATTTACACAAAACTGGGCCAACAAAAGCATTGGCACCCTTTGAAAAATCATGCGATGGTTCTCTAATTTGTGTTATTAACAGCACCTGATACTTACCTGTGGCACATAACAGTTGGTGGCAATAACTAAATCACATTTGCAGCCAGTTAAAATGGATTAAAGTTGACTCAGCCTCTGTCCTGTGTCCTTGTGTGTACCATATTGAGCAAATACAGTAAAAGAAGAAAATAAAAGAAGACCAAATAACTGTCTGAGGACTCAGGAAGCAAAATTGTGAGAAAGCATGGGCAATCTCAAGGCTACAAGTCCATCTCCAAAGACCTGAATGTTCCTGTGTCTACCGTGCGCAGTGTCATCAATAAGTGTAAAGCCCATGGCACTGTGACTAAACTCCCTAGATGTAGAAGGGAAAAAAATGACGAGGGATTTCAACGAAAGATTGTGCGGATGGTGGATAAAGAACCTCGACTGACATCCAAACAAGTTCAAGCTGTCCTGCTGTCCAAGGGTACAACAGTTTCAACCCTTACTATCTGTCGGCGTCTGAAAGAAACGGGACTCTATGGTGGGGTACCCAGGAAGACCCCACCTCTGACACAGAGACATAAAAAAGCCAGGTTGGAGTTTGCCAAAGCTTACCTGAGAAAGCCAAAAATGTTTTGGAAGAATGTTCTCTGGTCAGATGAGACAAAAGTAGAGCTTTTTGGAAAAGGCATCAATATAGAGTTTACAGGGAAAAAAACGAGGCCTTCAAAGAAAAGAACACGGTCCCCACAGTCAAACATGGTGGAGGTTCCATGATTTTTTTGGGGTTGCTTTGCTACCTCTGGGACTGGACTGCTTGACCGTGTGCATGGCATTATGAAGTCTGAAGACTACCAACAAATTTTGCAGCATAATGTAGGGTCCACTGTGAGAAAGCTGGGTCTCCCTCAGAGGTCATAGGTTTTCCAGCAGGACAATGACCCAAAACACACTTAAAAAGCACCAGAAAATGGATTGACAGAAAGCACTGGAGACTTCTAAAGTGGCCAGAGATGAGTCCAGACCTGAATCCCATAGAACACCTGTGGACAGATCTAAAAATGGCGGTTTGGAGAAGCAACCCTTCAAATCTAAAAGACCTGGAGCAGTTGGCCAATGAAGAATGGTCTAAAATTCCAGCAGAGCATTGTAAGAATCTCATTGATGAATACCAGAAGCGGTTGTTCGCAGTTATTTTGTCTAAAGGTGTTGCTACCAAATATTAGGCTGAGGGTGTGAATAATTTTGTCCGGCCCATTTTTGGGGTTTTTGTGTAAAATGATAATGATTTAATTTTGTTTTTCATTCTCAAAATAAATGAAGATAATACTACCAAAGCATTTGTAATTGCAATCAATTTTCTGGGAGAAATTGAGCATTATCTGACAGAATTGCAGGGGTGCCAATACTTTTGGCCAGAACTGTATTGTTATGCTTGCATTTATTACTATTATAGTTGTCATATAGGGTGGCAATTAGACCTTTAATAAAATGACAACACCAAAGAATAAAATACTACACATTTGTTTGACCCAAAGGGTGGTGAATTTGATCAAAACAATGGAACTCCCTCTGCCAGAATAAACTGAATCATGTTACATGAATTCCTTCTGGCAGAGCATCGAGAGTCTGGACTATGACGTCATTGGGTTTTATGGCTTTTCTCCCCACTGTGGGCCTATAATGCGGCTGTATCCTTATCTAATCTAACAAAAAGAGACAGTCATAGGTGTTGGAATGCTGCTGTCTCCATTTCAGATGGTACACAAAGACACCCATGTCTTACGGTTGGCTGACCTTTGCAGGCCCGCGCTCAGCAGGTAGTGACAAATGAGCTGATAGTTAATCTGTCCTGAGGTGGAGCTATTTGGCAGAGGGCGCGGGGGACAGAGGGCTTGTTTGTGACAACAGGAAGTTGAGCCCCCCGTTAGCAGAGTAAGCACATTAAAAGGATGAATGCATGCACGCACACGTGCAGCTGAGCCGGCGATATTGTAGTTCCTAAAAATGCAATAAGATAAGAGTGAAGTAAACCCAGGTACATTCATAGGCACCCCAATTTATTGCTTAATTTTTCTACCTCGGCGGTGCCCTTTGTCAGTCGTTTTGCTTGTGTCATGAACCTGAATGAGCTTGGTTACATAACAAATTGAACTCTTAAGTCAAGGCACTGGTGTATAAGGTGAAGTGCCAATTAGAAGTGGTTGACTGCTCACTTGTGTTCAGTACACTGGGTGGTTGTAGAGGGTTTCTTGAAACTGAGTCTCTTCTAGAAGAGCCACGTTTGTTAACAATCTTAAACGGTGAATGCTCAGCACTGTGGGATGTTTTTTTCTCTCAACAAGTCTGCGGCGTCTTCTCGCTGCATGCTCAAATGGAGCCTGACGCCACCAGGCCAAGTCGGCAGACCACACTGACCCGATTCACCGATGATGGAGGGCTCTGAGAGACCCTCTCCTACGAGCTGACAGGGTTGCCTCGTACAAATGCCGCTCAGTGTGGGTTTGGAAAAAACAGTATGCAGAGAAATATTACATTTCATGTTGATGTGGTTTTGCATAATGCTGTTACATATTCCTGCTGCTTTTGTTCTCATTCTGCATACATCATATTTCCTGTGTTTGTTCATTTTCAACTGTCTCTATATATAGACTATTTATTGGTACAGGTATAGTTTATTGATATAGCCAATGCAGCCTTTCTGCACATTCTGTACAGTATTTCAGGAGCTTATTTCAACCTCTACTGCCTATACTGTATATAGACATATGGTACATGTACTTTTATTTTACCTACAATGTTGCTCTATGCAAACAATATATCACAACTGTAGAGCATTTAGTGTTTTTTTTTTTTTCAATTCTTAATTGCTTATAGACCGTAAATAGTTTCCAACTTAGAATGCTGCTGAGTAAGGGTTTAATTCTTTCGTTGAGCAAGCTTTTCAACTCAATTTACCTGTGCATGGAACTTTTGCTATGTATTTTAACAAGGAAAATTGCAATGTATTATATTAAAAACATACAAAAAAATGTAAAGGAATATATTTGTTTTATGAAGTCTAATGATTCTTACGATTGCAACACGTGAAACTGCACGAGTGTAGCAACAAATGCAAAAAGATGATGTTAAATCGGCCCAGCAATAGTTCCCAATTGAGATATTGCAGTAGGTGGGGCACATGTATGCTAAGATGCCATTTTGCATACTGTGCAGCATTTTGGATTTTGGAAATTAGTAGTGCTGCAACGATTAATCGATTAATTTGTGTAATTGGGTTAGAAAAAAAACATTCCAATAAAAGTTTGCTGCCTTGACTATTCCTTTAATTAAAGTGGCATTGTAACGGTTTGTTTTGAAAGTGTTCGCATTTAGTTTTATTGGTTTGGGTGGATACACTGCCCTGTAATGGCAACAGTGAACATGACATAACTCATTTAACATGGCTGAATCCAGCTCATTCCTGTTAACACCAACATAAGTTTTTGTTTGTGCTAATGTTTTTTTTAAAAATTGCATTCATATTTCGTTTATAGGTAAAATTAGCCATTTTTGTTGTTGTTGAGGGAATATGTGTTTGAACCATTTGTTACGAGCATTGTTAAAAAAAAAAAAACAGCATTTAAGCTAGCAGATTTTACTTATGCAAGTTAGCTAATTGTTCTTTTGTTGTACTTAGATCCTCATTTATTTATTTATTTATTTTATACTGTTTGAGGCTCAGCTCAGGTTTTTTAATTTTTCATGTTCCTTATCCGATTACTCGATTATTCAAACTAATTAGTTCATTGATTAATCGACTACTAAAATCAGGGGTCCCCAAACTACGGCCCGCCGGCCGAATACGGCCCGCCTCCACATTTGGTCCGGCCCCCTTAACAATACCAGAGAGCATTTTGATTATTTTTTTCCCCCCATAGTATTATTTATATCCTGGCCTTTTTCTGTGAAGAACTCAGAGAGGGTTATTTGGTTATTATCTATTTAATTAATAGTGTTATTATTATTTATTATATTATATTATTATTTTCATTTTATTTACTTTTGTTCCGTGAAGAATCCAGAAAGGGTTATTTGATTGTGTCTTTCTGAAAAACAATAAATGTTTACATTTAGGCACTCCTGTAATAGTCACACTTTTTCTGTTACAAACTGACCCCGGCCCCTCTCAGAAAAGGGAATAGTTATGTGGCCCTTACAGTAAAAAGTTTGGGGACCCCTGACTAAAATAATCGATAGCAGCAGCCTTAGATATTAGCATATTGTGCTGCTATCATACACTTTATTGTGGTGAAACCTGATTTGTTTTCCTCCTCTCTTTCAAATTGTTCAAACCATCTACCCATTTTCTGTAGTGCTTATCCTCAGTAGGGACATAACATAATAAAATCTTATTCAATCCTATTCGAAATGCCATAAAGAAGTTTTCCTCCACAGCCACCATTAAATAGAATATTTGCAGATGTACATTTGCAACTTGATACAAAACAATGCAGTGAGGATAGGAACAAAAAGTGGTGCTCAAGGGTGTGGTGGCATCGAATTTAACTTCTGCCTTTTGCAAAGCTACAACTCAATTGAACAGCTATTAAATCCAAAGCAATTCCTACAAGGTTTCAATTCAGTGAGGCGAGATTTCGTGGAAAGACGCTTAGTGAAACAATTAAAATGCAAGCGCATGCAAATGACAATCGAGCGGCAAAGTGGTTTAATATGAAGCCACTTGATTGATTTTCATGTTCATTGATTTTTACCGAGGGACACGAAAGGAAAACAAGTGCGAACGACTGCCAGCGGGATAGCGAGGCGATTACGGATAAGTAATACAGAGAACAGAGCGAGCGAGGTAATGATAACAGGAAGTGAGATGAGTTTGTGTTGCCCCCTGGCCCACTATTCCATCACCTTCGTTAAAAAGGTTCCCCCTATATAAACAGCCCTCTCGCTGCCTATTACACAGATAGTACATTAGGCCAGAGCTGCGCAGAACAATGTAAACACAGCCGTCTCAAGGTACCCGGGATTGAATGGGTGTGTTGTGGTGGGCTTTCACATGCGGTGGAGAGAAGGGGGAGTTGTTCCGGGGGTCTTCCTGGGGAGTGAACTGCATCAGATGTGATCATCTCTAGCAAAACACAGGAAGGAAGACAGATACGTGATAGACTCATCCTCCTCCTAACTTAGCTTTAGTATAGGGGAAGGTTTTTTTAAACACAGATGGTTGGATGTGCAACAGTTGGCACAATGCGATGCAAATAGGACAAAGAAATGCAGAATGATACAAGACACTTTGGCAAATTGACTTTTTAATAGCTTGTATAAAAAATAGTAGATCATCAGGGGTGCATGCAATGCGAAATGAAAAGGCCTAGTGCATCTTTTTGGGTGCAGCCTGAAAATGTGTGTTGAGATAAAAGTGACGGCTAATTGCTTTTGCTTAGACTTGTGAGCAAAATTTGAGGTCCTAGTGCTTGAGCTTTTTGGTAACAAACAAAGTGTTTGTTGCCAAAAAAGCTCAATCTTGGTCTCATCTGACCAAAGCACACGGTCCCAGGCTTCAACACAGTCCCAGGCTTCAACTGGGACTGTGTGCTTTTGTCAGATGAGACCAAGATGAGTTTTTTGGCAACAAACACTCTAAGTGGGTCTGGCGTGCCACGAAAGATGCGCATGCTGAAAAGCACCTCATACCCACTGTGAAGTATGAGGGTGGGTCAGTGACGCTGTGGGCTGTTTCGCTTCCAAAGGCCCTGGGAACCTTGTTAGGGTGCATGGCATCATGAATGCTTTGAAATACCAGGACATTTTAAATCAAAATCTGTTGCCCTCTGCCCGAAAGCTGAAGATGGGTCATCACTGGGTCTTTCAGCAAGACAATGACCCTAAACATTTGGCCAAATCTACACAGAAATGGTTCACCAGACACAAAATCAAGCTTGTGAAACATTATAGGAGAAGATTAGGTGCTGTTTTGTTGGCAAAAGGGGGTTGTACAAAGTATTAACACCAGGGGTGCTAATAAGGGTGACACACATTATTTGATGTCAAATAAGTTATTTCTTTATGTGGGATTTTTTCCCCACTGAATAAATGCACTTGTATTGAAGGTTGGATTTTTCTCTTTTTTCCATTAAGGTCCCATATTATTTGAATAAAAAAAAATATTAGAAGCTAAAAACACATCTTAACCAGGGGTGCCAATCATTATGGAGGGCACTGTAACTTATAGGAAAAGCCAAAGACAGGCTCGCGAACAGTATCTATGTGGTAGTGTTATAACTAAGTAGTGGATATTTGAACACAAATGTGAAGCAACACAGGTAGACAGACAATATAACAATACTACCAGGCATATCTTCTTTATTGTCTGAAAAAAAAAAAAAAAACACACAATAGTATTTTAGCTCACTAATTAACTTTAATTAGATGTGTAACTCTTCTTTGTGACAAAGGATGGGTACCGAAACCCGGTGCCATTTACCGATATAACCGGTGGGAACCGGACTGAATAAAAACAAACATTTCAGTGCCATCTTAGAACCTGCTTGTTTCGTGATGTCAGTGATGCTATTCACAACCTACTCAGTAGCATGTATGTTGATCTGACATTCACGGATGGATGATAAAAGCCCAAGGGTGATGACAGCAGCCTTCCTTTCCTCAGGTTAGTAATTTATTCTCGATCGTACATCATGTTTATTAAGTAACTTTAGATAGCAAATGTTGGTATTGAACGTTCATTCGCTGCCAACCTACCAGTTCAAATGGATTGGATATCTGCTAGTGATAAACTAAATTAAAATTTACAGGAGGAGGCTGAAAGAGCCACATGATTGGATGATGATTGGGCGTCTATCATCGTTAAGAGCCATAAAAGCATAAATCAAAGTGACGAAACAAAAGTCCTTTGTACAGTAGTCTGTGACCCAATAACTAATTATTATCAGCATTTCTAATACACTGTTTACTCATTTTATATTCCACATGAAGACAAAACAGAATAAGCTACTAGTAGTAACCTTTTGAGTTAGGGGCTTGGTTTAAAGCTGCCACAGGGACCCCATTCACTCTTGCCAAGAACTTTGCACTGTCTCAAGTAATGCTGACGATAGAAAATTCAGAGGTCAGTAATCAAACTTATGGTGATGGCCTTCATCCTTTTCTTCACATGGAAAAAAAAGTATCTATTGCTTTCCACTGAAATATACTTTAGTGTACTCCATTGTCTTATTTGATATTATATCCATTTTATTCTTGACTGGTATACCAGACTCACCGCTGTTCCAGCGATTGAGTCTGGCGACCGTCCGGCGGATCAAATTCCGAGGGCGGAGCAAGCCACAGTAAACAGACAGCGGAGTGGACCAATAAGCGACGGACAGACGTGACGTTGTTAAAGCGACAAGTAATTAGCGTGAGCGGAGAATGGAGACGTTTATTTAACATGGCTAGCGCGAGCCATGTTGACTGTTGTCAATGACTTGTGTCGATGGGTTTTTGGTAATTTAAAACTGGTTTTACCGCAGATTGGAACATATTCTCCGCTCTCCTGTTCGCCATTTGTGTTGTTGTAGAGACGACTTTCGGCGCGCAAGAGTGACATTACTCGTTAAGAACACGTCACGCAAATGAACAAATCTGATTGGACGGTTGATTTTGTACTTGTTCGAGAGGCCGTTAATGGGCTGGGTCCCAGACTATTTCTCACAGTGTTTGAAAAATACAGGGAGAATAGTCTGGTGGTGCCCGGCAAATTTTATTCTTCATTAATTGCCTTGTATTTTCCTTCTTGAACGATTCACTGTGAGTTAATATTTCATTCAATTTGACCCCTAAAATAAATATGGTATGTTTTTTGAAAGTGTGTGTGTGTATTTTTATTTTTTTAAATACCAATTCAAGAACCGTTTAAGCATCAGAACCGTTGAAAAAAGTACCGTGTAGTAACCCGAATCAAATAAATCCCTAACGATACCCATCTCTGTTTATGTGTATTAAATTGCCCTCCAGCTTGCCAAGTTCCACACATAAAAAGGTGAGACACCCTGGAATGGTCACCAGTCAACTAAAGTCTCTTTATTGCCATAGCAGCTAAACTTTCAATGAAACAAATAATTTGGAACACATTTTCAGGCCACAAGACAAGACAACAAAGTCATTGACATGGTTTTAACCTTTTAGGCTTCTTTTGAGTCGTAGCTCGGGGGGATACGGGGGGATAAAAGAAAGACGTACCAAACATGGAAGCGTGGGGGAGACAATAGGGCCAGGTTGTGAAGTGGTTAAACAGTGGGGCAACTGGAGAAGGTCATCGTCGGACAATTTGGGCCCTTAAGTCACTTACAATGCAGGGCGCTTTCCATCTTCCAAGCAGGGATGCTATCGATGGAGAAGGCAAGGGAATGTCTGGCTGCAGGGACAGACTCCGAACCCTGGGGGGAGAGGACTATTAGAGGCTTAAAGCTCCCCTCCCCCCCGAATTGTCTTGTGGTATTCAGCTCAGATAAGATGAAAGTTAACTTTGGACCAATATCAACATTTTCCTGTGTCACCAGTCGGAATTATGCGATCCAGATGCTTCATATGCGAGCAGACGCGAAGCATTCTGGTGGATAGGCATGACCTCGTAAATCTTGAAATAACAGGGCAGCGACACAGGCTTTATAGTCAGTCAGTATGGCTGCTGGGCGTATACACCAAGACTTGTACAGGTCAACGTACGTCCAGGAGAGGGGCAAAGGATAAAGGTGAAGAAGGGTCTGGCAATTCCATGGTAGCATAGACTGACGCTGGGTTGAAATGGTGAATATTCATGTCTTCAGGGAGAGTCGGAACAGGGCCATACAGTCCCGGGCCGACTCCCCTTTGATTTTAATGCATCATACACTGAGGATGTGGGGTGGCTGGGACCTGTTGGGGAGGGTGGTATGAGTTGACAGTTGGCTCTCCGCTGCAGGGCCCGCTATTCCCGGACCTTTTTTAACGCACCACATGCATTATATCACACGGAGGGGGATTTGGCGAGGGGAGGCGGGATGTGCAGCTGGAAAGAACTTCCATGCGGCGGTCCCACTGCCCTCAGCCGGGCTCTCATATCATAATACACACACTGCTCTACCCTCCCAATACGATTACATCACTGTGCCGGGTAATGGCTGCCAGTCAAAGATCGGGGAGCCACAGTAATAGGGCAGTAGGTGGGTCCCACACTTTTCCTCTATGGCGTGGCCTCTTCTTCGCCTGGCTGCCGATTGCGGGGGTGGGCGGGGAATTGGGCTCCGGTCCCAAACGGCACCCCGGCGGCTCCTCGGCACTCCCCTGCTTTCGCCTTCCCTCACTTTTCTGCCCGAGTATACTCTTTGGGCCCCGGCGCGGGTCGGCAGGGTATCAGTGGGGGTTCCACTGTCTGCAGTGTCAGTTGGGGGATTGCGGCGGTGATTGGTGGGCTGGGCGGGCGATTGGGAGTGGAGGGATGCCGTGGTGGACGGTGGCGCGTCCCCTCATCTATTCCCTGAAGGCCGGTTAATAGGGATGCGGACTATCCGGGGAACCAACTTGGGTCCTAGGGTGATGACGGCGGCCCCCTTCCTGGAGCCGCGGGAGGAGGGACTGGCTGCGCTGGCTAACCCCCCTGATTGGTTGTGGGGCTTTCCCCATGCGGCATTTCCACTAGTCTGCAGGACGACACAAGTCTGATGGGATTCACGCATGACTTGGTGCAATTACACACACTCAAGTAGAGAAACTATCGGTGCCAGGTTTAGCGATCAGGCAGCATAGAATAGGATGTCAACGTATCCACACTTACAAGTGATTCACATTATACTGATTTTTACACCTCACATTGCTGATTTGTGTATGCTTCACCCAACATAATCACTTCTCTATCTGACCCTACCCCCCTCCTTTTTCTCCTCGGTCATCAGGCCCCCTACATGCTGTTAACCGGAAATACAATAAGCTAAAGATAGGACTATGTAGGTGTTGAATGTATTTCTTGTTGTTGTTTTTGTTTGTTCTCCTCGAAATACAATGAATAATCATCATAATGTGATATATCATACTCTCATGTGACACATTAAAACACTTCAGACCAATAGGACACTCAGATTAAGGTATCAAGTTGCTAAAAAGGGCAGGTTTATTAAAAGAAAAAAAGAAATGATGAATAGAGCTGGATATTTTTTCACTGAAAAAAGAGGACGGAGCCAATAGATAAGATACTGTACATAAATTAGCTTTTGCCCAATCAAAAGTTGATAATGACATAATGATAATGACACATAAATTAAGAAACGTCTGTATTTTATTTGGATATAATTTCACCACAGTGTCCCAGGATTTCGTACTTCAGACAAAATTAAAGATAAAACATTACCTACCAACATTTCACATCATATGAACAGAAGTGCAAACATTTTTGGGAAATACCTAAATAAACTTTGGCTTTGGAAGGATAGGAAGTATTTACAAATTGATGTGTGTGATGCTGGTTATCTGGAATGTAATTCATCACACGGATGATTCCTGAATGCAAATGGTCAGTGGGGGCTCCAATCAGAGTAACTTACGAGTAAATTACTTGTACATGCCAAGAGTAAGAGTTTGAGTGGATTTTGGATGTAACAATCTGAGACTTTCCAGGTTTTTATTGTTAGTCAAATTGACATGATATATTGGAATGCAAAGGGGTGAGAAAGTTTCCGATACAAGTTCCATGGGAAGTTAAACTGGTGAATTTTGGAAAAACAGTGGTACCACGACATACGACGACATGCTCGAAATACGCCGATTTTGGGCAGCGCCGCAGTTTCTTTATTTTGCCGAAAGACGGACGCACGCCTGATTTTCTGGTGAGAGAAATCAACAGTGGATCCAAAAAGGTTAGAAAAGGTGGAGAAAAAAAGAAAAGGTGACGCTTACCATTGAAATGAAGATGTGAATGATGGCAAAATATAAGCATGGTGTGTGCATCCATAAATTGGGTCGACAAAAGAGCCGTAGAATGTTGATCTCGGCCGGCGGTTCTCCTCCGTTTGCAAGTATTTATAGGTTAAGGTGACAATTCTTATTGTGGTAACATCGCCAAAGAAATCGCCAGCTTCGTCAGGTTTCTCATCATTTATTCCATCAACTTGCCTAGTGTCCGATGCTGTTGACGCCAGGATCGAAACAGAAAGTAAAATAGCGCTCTCTAGCTTACCGTCACGTTAACCCCTGCGGTGCGTTCAGGTACAGCAAAAACAGTCTGCCACATTAGAACCCAATTTGGAACATTATTACAGGTATTGTTATTATTATTATTGCTATTATTATATAATTGTTATTCTGATTTTTATTCATAATTTATTTGTTTTTTGCTCTTCGTAATTGCTATTTGCAATTGTAACAGCAGTATTTATGAAGGATTTAGTATAGGGTTTTGGGCAGTGGAACGGATTAATGGAATTATAATGTATTCTTATGGGAAAATCCTGCTCGACATACGACCATTTCAACTCACAAACAAGGTCTTGGAACAAATAAACTTCGTATGAAGAGGTACCACTGTGTTCATAATTGAAGAAATTGGAGAGATCATTAGCAATACTGTATGTTTAGAAATTGGATCAGCACTTGTAATGAAAACACTTCAAATTAAATATATTTTGCCAAGATGAAATAATTTCTGTATTTATGAGTTTCACCGTTTGATGATAACACCAATAACTGTCCTGCCACATCCTTTTCAGTCATTGGCGGGCCCATATGAAAGAGGACACTTTGGAAAAACTCCTCCAAAAATGACTTACTTGAAGTAGTTTTTGCGTAAACAAACCTTAAGATAAGACGGAGGCTGCAGTCACAGAGCCTGTTTTTTTCGGTCTCAGTTTTGGCATGTATATATACAACATTTCTTGTCAAACACAAGACTGCCAGATAAGAGCCAGGCGGGCGGTTAGCGCGACCCCGAGGGAGACGAGGCGACATGGGGGCCCGTGCAACCTTTGCATCTGCGCAGTACAGTGACCACATAACTCTTGAGCTTGAATGTTTGCAGAGACACGCCGCCCTCTCTAATCCCAGCAAAGCGATTGCAAGTGGCCACGGGGTGAGAGGGGAGCTCGTCTCTGCTGCGTGGCTGTTGTAAGCGCTGTGCTCAGATACACGCTCACACCAGAGTTGGCACAAGTACTTACAGTGCACCTAAAATCTATGAAAAATAAAAATATGTCTGCTAAATTTGACACACCATTGAGTAGTGTGCTTAAAAAAGTCTCCAAGTTTTCTCCAAGAGTTTTCTCTGCTCTCAAATGCTTTGACAGAATGAGAAGAAACTTGAAAAATGTACTTCACAAGGAATTCATAGGGACTGACAACATGTGTATAAATAATAGGGATTTCCCAATGCTGATTTTTTGACGACCGATCCGATTTTTTTCCAGATATTTTTTTGCCGATACTGATCCAACCCCCTATTCTTAGGGGCCATTTACTGTACATGGTGACGCTGCAACACCAAGACGCAATGAATGTATTGCGCATTGCCTCGTCTTTACATGGTGACGGCGAAAACGGAAGGCAAAGATGCAAACTTTTGATTCCGGCCTCTAAAGTGGAACGATTCGATTGCGGGGATTGCTCCGCAGCCATATTAATGGAACGCTCTCACTCTGATGATGTCAGCACTTGCACACATCACTTTGGGCATGCGCAGACCCTGCTAGTAAACATTCAAAACTGCAAACATGTTGGAACGTCAGCTTTAATTTTCTGTTTTTATAATATTTTTATATATTTTATGTTCATGTTTTTGTGCCTTTTGAAGCAAAAGAGAAAAAAAACCATTGCTTCGGTTCGGCGGGTATGGTGTCTTCCGGGCTGAGAAGGTTGTTGTCAAGAAAGTGTATCATTGGCTGACACCTTGTAAAACTGCACTGCCCCTTTGGGCCCAGCGTCGTTTTCACGCGGAATTGCGGAATCGTTTGAATGGCGACGGAACCAAGACGAAACCATGTGGATGCAACATGTGTCGTATTCTCGGAGCATCACTATGTGAACAGCCCCTTTGACTAGTAGGAATTATATAAAATACAGTATAATATAACCAGTAAATGGCAAATATTATCATTTGTATTAAAGTGAGCCCTGCTGTTAGTTTCTAAAGAGAGGTTGTCACACTCATGTTTGCCCAGTAGTTTAATTTACAGCAGCCAAGAAGCACGATGGTACTGACTGACACGCGACTACTAGATTGGATCAGATCTTGTGACCATATCCGATACACAAAAATAGCCGTATCAGGCGCCAATGCCATACTGAGTATTAGATTGGGACATCACTACTAAATAATAAACCTGAACGACATATCGTTTAAACATCGCCATCGCGATGTGCGCGTGCGCGATAGTCCCATCGCAAGCACGTGCGATAGTTTTAATTTTTTTAAATCCACATACGTCTTGCTTTCTGATCTGCGCACAGCCTCACACCCTCCCTCTCCCCTTTGTTCCTCTCAGTCACTGCGGCACTTGCTTATTAAAATTACATGGCTTTGATCTGGCCACAGAAGCAGACTTCAGACGGGCATCTGTCAATCATCGTTTAGCTTGTTAAACAGTTTCTGCAAGGAAGCAGCGCTGGAATGAATGTGTGTGTGTGTGTGTGTGGAGACGTTGGAGACATATAAATGCCAGAAGTGGTCATGAGGAGTTTGAAATTTCTACATGTCACTCTAACGGTCACAGCTAAGGTAGATAAACAGAAGCATTTAATAAAGCCAAGCATTTATCTACTACAGTACTTTATTCTTGTTCAAAAATGATTTGGTTGGACAGTTATGTTTAAAATTGATCATAATTATGAAATTTGAAGAGCTTTAAAACCATTTATTTATAAACATTTTTTAAAGCACTTTGGGGGGGAAAGTGAGAAAAAAACATGTCTTATATGTATCTCTTTCCAATGCAAAATCTGAATAAATACAATGAGCACAAAAACACACACACACAAAAAAAAATAAATTGGGGTGGGGGGGTGCGCTACTTCGCGGTTTTTCACTTATCACGGCGTGTTCTGGTCCCCATTAACCACGAAAAACGAGGGATCACTGTACACTGTGGTGATGGTGAGTCATCCAAAGTCTTTCCAAACAGCTATTCAAGTCATCTAGTGAAAATTTCTTTCAAAAAAAATATTATTTTTTTAATATCGCAATATAATATCGCAATATATCGCAAACCCCCCAAAAAATCGCAACCATAGTTTTTTTCCAATATCGTTCAGGCCTACTAAATAACCTTCATTTGAAAGATGATTGCTCAGCGTATTTAAAATATGAGAATTGTTAATTTTTTAAGACAACTGTAAACAGGGGCATTTCTTGAGCGGTATCAGCAGGGCTCACTTTAATTCAAAAAATAAGATTTGTCCTATTTGTTTGCATTAATTTCACTCGTCTAAATATATGTTTATCGGATCGATATTGGCAAAACATACAGTATCTTGAAAAAAATTGTCTTGGAAGTCAAAAAAATTAGCATCAAGACATCCTTACTAAACACTTTTTCTCACAACCTTAACTGACAACAGGTTCTGCATGAGCAAAAATATAGATAGATTAGCAAAGAATAATTTGAAAAAATAGACCTCATCTGCACAGGTTCTTTCATTAGACTGAGAACTTTTTAACATTTAATGGAACTTAGATCTCAGTCAATAAACATTCAACCACACTTGACTTTTCCTCTCAACTATGTCTTTTTAAATTATGTCTTACTAAATTTGAAAAAAGTAACAACAAGAAAGTACAGGTATCATTTTTCAAATGCTGTGAGTGTGAAAATAAATAAAGTACAGACACCTGTAAAATCTGTTGACTGACAGAGACGCACGCGCGAACACGCAGTAGCGTCAACATCTTGCCAATCTACACTCAGTGGGTGGCTTGTTGCGGTTGCGGCTGTTTAGCTTGGTGAGCTCTGGGTGCACGAAACATTGATGGGAAGCTCGGTATCGTGTGCCCTGCGGTGTGCTGGGAATTGGAGAAAGAGGGCGTCTGTTGAGTTTCAACCTAACGGTCATGCCACCCGTATCAAGAATCCTCACACACTCCTCAATTCCAGCCTTTCAGACCATGCCCCTGTCTCATGGCAGTCCACTAGAGGAGGCCCGAGAATTGAGACAGTTTCCTTGAAGAGCTGTGGCCATTAACCAGCCGGTCATAAATCCTACCAGCATAAATACTAATAACACATTAACCACATTTAAGTCAGCACTCTGAAACCACTGAAGACCTCACAACACACAACACAAACTAATCTAATCAAAGAAAAATTAAATATTTCAGCAATGCATCATTACGAAGCATCGAATGCAAGAGAATTTTCTACGGTATTTGTTCTTAAACACTTCACAACACGGATCACCTAAAATTGCTTAAGAGTGGTAAGACGAGTTGAGAAATGCGAGGCATTCCACTAAGCTCTTTTGTCTGTCATTGTTTTGCTTTTTTATTGTGTTAATGTGCTATTTGAGTTTTCTAAAAGATTTTAACTCAGCAAAATTGTGCAATTTTTCCTTCATAAAATTTGAGGAAATTCAATAGCATCAAATGTGGGAAAATGGCTAAAGAAGCCTTAACAACCACCCTTTATTTGAATGAACAGATTTCTAACCTTCATTTTTTTAAAATGAATGGATAATTTTCACAACCAGCCTGCCTCATTTAGCAGCTGATATGTGCAATACGATGTGTTGTTTAGCTGCTCTCTCAATGCTCACAAAGGCATACTTAACTTCAGACTGCAAGCATTTCTGAGCTGAGCATTTAAAAAATGTGTACTTAAAAAATGAAAGTGACTTGTACTGATATAGTTGCACATTTATCTGCACATTTTTAAGCACTTTACACTATCTCATATTCACCCATTCATGCACACATTTATACAACAATGCGGCTGATGCCATGCAAAGTGCTGCCAAACAACTGGGGGTGAATTAGGGTTCAGAGTCTTGCCCAAAGAAACTTGTGGGCAGTCGTAGCCAGTAATCAAACCACTGACACTTCGGTCCCAAACACCTCGAGCTACAAACTGCTCCACGGCCAAAGATTGGGATAAAATACAAATGTCATTTCTGAAATGTTTTTATACAGGGACAAATATGGTCAGAGTTTGTCTCCTGTAACAATCAAGGTCGACTGAGTTTGACTTCTGATTCGTCCAAAGTAGTTAATGCTTGGTGTATTGCTACATATTGGAGATTATTTTCAAAGAGATGAGGGTGACAACTCAAAGCCAAGCATTGAACTTGGTGGCCCTTCGCAAAAACGGTCTGACTTGCCCGCTGCTCTGGCCACAACTGAGGTGGGCATGACGGTCGCACCCACAGCGGTCCGAGTGGCAAACGCATGTCAACTGCCCGGGCAGGCTAAAAGGAATTTTGTTTTATGATTAAACTACACCACCTCTCAAAACCACCGCACACACAACTCATTACCTCTAATACCTCAATAAAAGGGAGGCCAACATCAACTTCTCGCATTGTGAGATTGGATTCGCCAAGCACGGCCGACGGCTACCCAGCTAAAATGTTCTAACGTGGCAGTTAGTGAGAAAGTTGAAAGTCAGGTAGTGTAGGCAGCCAGCCATGGGAGAGAGGATCAAAGTGGAGCCACGGAGTTAATGGATGCTGGAACTTTAAGCCCTGGAGTCTTCCTCCCCATTTTAATAAAGCAGCCACGGCCTCTAGCTGAGGGACGGGAGGCTTTTACGAGCATGTTTTCAAATTTTGACTTTTGGCAGCAGTCTGCTTTATTTTTCAATGATTTACTTTGATTAAATCGTTTAAATACTTCTCGGTCCGGCCTTGCTTTGCGACTAGCAACAAGAGACAAAGGAGAAGACGTTTTAGGATGATTCAGTGCAATTCATGACTGACATACGTGTACAGTACCCTTTAACACTCTAAACATCATTGGACATTTTTCCTTGCAGCAATATTTACTGGATGTGAATGTTTTCTTCCAAAAAACCTTGTTGACAGAGAGGGGAGTCAGCATTTTTTTCTCCCACCCCCTCTGTCAGTTCCAAAACATGCAAGCCACCGGCAAACAAAACCGCAGACACCCACTTACCTGCTCGGTCTGAGGCAAACTAAATATTTACCCATGGAAAAGGTGTGAATCGCTAATAGCAAAAGTTAATTACAATTTACGGCTCGTTATTGGTTTGATTTACTCATAGTGGCATCTGTGAAGTCATGTGGGGTGGGCTGGATTTTGGACAAAAAATTTGGCATTTTGGTACACAAAACAGCAGGTTTTGCTTTTTTGAAAAACAAAAATGTAGATATTTTCTTCCCTAAAATGTAAATAGTCTAACGTGTCTTAATGCCATATATGTTTAAATATATTACTTTCAATTCTTTGTTTGTATGTCCTGCTTCTATGTGTGTGTTCAAGTTAGGACTGAGCGATTTGGTCGTTTTTTTTCATCATATCCTCCAATCTCGATACTTTTCATGATTCTTTCAAACATGCTTTTTATGTTGTATTTAGAACTGAACACAAGGGTGTTTCAATGTACATTAGCTTTGAGATAGCAATGTATTTCAGTGCACAATCTGTGTAATGTTCTCTGTTGTGTGTGTTTAGCTTTACAATCATCTCACCTAGTGTGTACCGCTTAAAAACCATCAACAATGGCCTATTCTTGACTTTCAAACATCTGCCAAACTTGTCATTTTGCATCTACATACGCAAACAGTCGATTAAATTTGACAAGGCTGATCACAGTCCTTGCAGGATCATAATCATTGCAAAAACACAGGATTTCAGGTTTCAGAGTTTGGCCAAGCAACACCCTCTATATCAGGGGTGGCAAACCCTGGTCCTCGAGAGCCGCAATCCAGCTTGTTTTCCATGTCTCCCTCCTCCAAAACACATGAATCAAATTATAGGATTGTTATCAGGCCACTGCAGAGCTTGCTGATGAGCTGATCATTTGATTCAGGTGTGTTAAAGGAGGGAGACATGGAAAACAAGATGGGTTGCGGCTCTCGAGGACCAGGGTTGGCCACCCCTGCTCTATATCATCAAATTTCACTTAATGCAGATGGTTCACTTGAGTGTTTGTTCCAGGTTGAGCACTGACTGACCTGCAGCAGTAGCCTCTCAAAGGCCAGGCAGGCGTCCCAGCGGGGAAGAAGTGGGTGTCGGAGGGTCTGCGCCGTGGCCAGTCCCAGCTGGAGCACCCCGCAGTGACTCTCTAGCGCCCTCGCGTCACCTCGGAACGGCCGCGCATAAGAGCACAGCTGCTCGGGGGTCACGCGGCCTTGAGAGGGGATGGAGAAGATGGCGTTATCGTTGCAACATATACATACCCTGCAACAGTGTGGATTAAAAATAAACAAGGAGGCACAACGATGGAAAGGACACACAAATCGGGTAATGCATCCTGATGGGAAAAGCGGAATGTGGTAACAGTACAAATAGACAAGAGGGGGTGAGCGACACCCCGGGCAAAAGCAAGTCAACACAATGCTGAGGTGCATTAATAAGACTGTGACTAATATGTGTGAGGCCGAGCCGCGTTCAGATTATTTACAGAGAGTCCCGTGAAGACGCGCAACGATGCGGCAAGGGAAACACAAGGGGATGGACGGTGGGGCCAGGAGGTAAGGGGACGGGGGCACGCATTAGCTCCCCCGTAACGACCACGTCTTCATGTTGATGCTCTCAACAAGCACCAGATGTGGGAGTATATCCTGTTGGACTCGGGCGGCTAGTGTTTTCTTTAGCGGGGCCAAACACATGACTCGAGCAGCACCAGGACACATCAATGAGAGAGCCTTCCAGAATGCTGAATAGATACAGGATTCATACAACTGTTTTGGCTACCATTTCGATTAGTCATTTTGACCTTACACAGAAATCCTCCACTTACAGTAACTGTGCCTCACCAGTGACTCGATAAAATCTTTTCGTTTTTGTGCTCTTTTTTTTTTTATTTTTTTTAAATTGCCTCAAGATGCTACCTGGGAGAAGCTAGGTTTTTCCTGGGTTCTTAGTAGGGCTGCAGCTATCGAATATTTTAGTAATCGAGTAATCGACTGAAAATCCTATTGATTAATCGAGTAATCGGATAAAACACATTTTTTTAGGTAAAGAGCAATTATAAATTTAAATGAGAAAAAAAGACATTTCATCTAATATTGAACCATTTTCAGTCAATCAATGTCTTTATTTTTGATGTACATTGTTGAAAACAGCCAACAACTGCCTCTCAGATGTGACTAGAATAAAAAAAAAACAAAAAAAAAACAATTAACTGCTTTCACTCCGAAAACGTTGAGATCTTATAAATTCGATATAATCGAAATTCGAGTAATCGACTGAAAATCCTATTGATTAATCGAGTAATCGGATAAAACACATTTTTTTAGGTAAAGAGCAATTATAAATTTAAATGAGAAAAAAAGACATTTCATCTAATATTGAACCATTTTCAGTCAATCAATGTCTTTATTTTTGATGTACATTGTTGAAAACAGCCAACAACTGCCTCTCAGATGTGACTAGAATAAAAAAAAACAAAAAAAACAATTAACTGCTTTCACTCCGAAAACGTTGAGATCTTATAAAAAATATATATATATATTTCTTACCTAACAATGCCATTACGCTTGATAACACACACCACTTAAATGTTTTTCCCACGTGTTTCAATTGAATTTCTATTTGTGTCAAGCCATTTTTAAGTTCTAGTTAAGTTTTAAGTTAGTCTAAACTGTAAGTCCTGATAGGATTTTGAGTTTTTGCAGTGTTCAAAATAAATGTATTGTAACATATCAGGTTATAATATGGCGGGGATATTTGCATGCGTTCCTGAATGCACCGCGTGACGTGCGGGGGTGAGGGAGGTGCGGGAGAGCGAGAGACGTGCCTTCCAGTTGTTGTTGTCGTTTCACAGTTCCCAAAAAAGAAATAATTGCAACCTAATGAAGCGGGTGACTCTATGATACCTGCTGCACTGGAGCATATTAGGGGCCAGTGCTACTTGGTGTTTTATCCAGCAATGACTACTGTGCTAAAATTGACAGTTAGCTTTATCATATTTTCATTTTACACCCTCATCACTCTACAGCGCTATGTTTCATAGATTAAATAAAGCCTGTATGTAAGACACATTACCCACCCATCGACAGTGGTCTTAATAGAAACCTAGCCCTCCGCAGGGCTAACGTTTACGCACATGAGCGAGTGACAGTAACGTTAATCTTATTAGCGCTGAGAAGTGTACTGCTTTAAGATGGCGGCTGTTTACTAACACCGCTGACTCTGTCATTTCGCATCTAGTTTAACATACATGTGATATCTATGAGACGCACCAGATGCTACCTGCTGCCACCGCATCATGCGGGCTAGTTTTTAGTAACGACGGCGTAGTTTGTAGCGGCTGTCGGCTGCAGAAAGTTTTTTTTTTTTAAATATATTTTTTATTGCTTCTTCCTCTACGCACGTGACATCAGCGCGTTGTCCCGCATTAAAAGTAGTCCGGGCAAAATGTGATGCTCAGAGCTGGCAAAATTAAACGATTCCTCGAGGTGAATAAAATTACTCGGATCAGTTTTTAAACTCAAGTTGCTCGAGTATTCGTTTCAGCTCTAGTTCTTAGTGAAAGTGACTTGCAAATATAGTACAAACGACCTTTCATTTTTCAAAATCCTATTATCTGACATATGTATTTGAGGGTAATTACTTTAATGTGAGTTTGAAAAAGAAACAGTTATGTTTTTTTGCCAAAGTACGTTTACAATTTAAATGATTAACTCCAGGCATTATCAATGCCACATTTTCCATATTGCCAAGCTGTTTTAGATCGTTTTGATGTATCTTTCAAGAATCCTGGAATAATGTTATTCTATAATAATATTAGGTGGAAGAGTAGAACCTTTTCTCACACCTTTATTTTAACTTTAGTAACCATCAACAAACATTGGTTGGTTCAACAAGAACACCCATTTTTTCACCAGAAGCAGAGAAAACAACAATAAACATTAGTGATAAGAAACTAGCTAAAAACTTAAATTTGAGCGTTTTCGATATCTGGCCAAAAATAAAACATCTGGCCTCGATGTGACAATATTTTCATAGTTTATTTATTTATTTATTTTTTTTAATTCCTAACTTTTGAGCATTCTTAACTAAACCGCTAACAAAAAAAAGCAGCACCAAGACATTTAAATTCTCTCTCAAACGGATAGAGGAGTCATCCTGTATGTTGTGAACGTGGTGCCAGGAAAGAATTAAAGATGATCTTATAAATCATGTGAAGAAGGCGTCTTTAGTGAAAACTAGTGATTAGTGTCTATAAGCAGTTTTCTAACCACATCAGTTCAGTTACTTTTTTTTTTTTTTTTTTTTTTTTTTTGAATGTCAGGCACCTGTGGGAAACTGAAATACATATCATTTTTGATTACGCGGGCAAAAGAGAATACTTTAATTTCCCAGAACTGAATAAGATAATAATTACAAAACTAAATTCTTTGACAGCAAACTGACGGAGAAACACTTTCCAATGAAATAATCAGTATGTTTTGAAGCCAAACATGAGTATCTACAAAAGGTAAGGTCAAGTTTCGTGTAGAAATTAAAGCATTTCACATAATAAGCTTCAGTGCGGGAGCCTGAAAAGCTCTTTTGTGAACATATCCCGCCATAAAAAAAAAACTGGCAACGTAACCCTCTCGGCTTCACCGGCCTTGATGTGCCAACCATAATTCAAGCACAGAAATGCATCCAGTGCCAAGGCCAAGCAAAACTCCAATGACTAATGGACGACTAAAATGGCGTGCTGTGTGTTGAATGGAATCAACGGCAAGTCTCTTACCCACGTGAGCAAAAGCCTGTTCTCAATATCAAAGACCTTGGATTGAACCGTTGTTCTTATCTGTGCTAATGAACGCTCCGTGGCGAGTCATTCCAGGACAAAGCAAAAGAAAAGTATAATGGTTTTAGAAAAACAGAACCGGAGAAAGTGGGATTGCATGGAGTACCTTGCTTGCAAGTGAGTTCACACTTAGCTTCCCTCTTTCTCTCAAATGGCCACATGTGATATGAGTCGACTACTACGCCCTAAGAGCAAATAAACAAGGTCCTTTTACACCTTTTTGCAAGAAACAGAAGTTAAATATAACACTTTTTTTCACAAAACTAATAATGTTACCAGTTTTTTTTTTTTTTTAATCTAGTGAGTTAATACAGCCGTGTGTTGAAATTAAGAGTCTAAATCGTAGCGCTGTCCCGACTACTCGACATAATCAATGACGTAAATGCGTTGACGAGCGCAACATCCCGTAGACAGTTAATGAAGGATTAAAAAAATGTATGTGTGGAAAGTTGAGTGTGTCGGATGCTCGCTATGCAAGCGGGGAAAGCGGCACAAAGCCAAAAAAGCGCACCAGAGTGGCCAAAATATTGACTTATTTCAACGAAACAAAGGAGAGTACACTGTTGTGTCCTGTCTCTTCCATGCCAAGATTGGCTGCACGTCAGCAGTGAATGAACACCTAAAGCGCCGTCACATAGTTGTAATTTTGGAAGACGACAGGAGACAACAAGCTGGCAGATCACAAGTCCATCTAGCTAACTACTGGCATGTTTTATTGTAGTTGCTAAGCCTGTCGCGATACGCAACAAGTCCATTTATTGCACAGTAAATAAAAATGAGGGCGGTAACTTTCACGGCTGCGTTTTATCGCCGCGTGCGTGCATACATTTGTGTGTGCATGTTGATAGCATATAAGACTCCAGTTCCTGTCACAGATGTTTATTGGTCATTAACGCGCCATAGAAAGAAAAGTTCATACATACAAAATAAGGAAACATCTATATTAAACACCGTAAACGTTAGCATTGCTATATTGGGGATAATGGGGGGAAAAAAGACAACCTACTTTAGCATGCTATAAAACATTGGCAGTCTTCTCCAAATTGCAAACCTGCAGTTGAAAGGTGACACTTCAAAAATGAAAAATTGCTGGTTAACAGCATTTGCAAACGAAAAAAAAAAAAAAAAATCTATTACTTACACTACATGCAATGATGAAAAGTGTTTTTGTTGCGGAGTGTAAAGCTTTCGGTTAGCGGTTTCGCAAAGGTACTTCCGGTGAACATTTCAAAATAAAACAATGTCATCTTCGTCATATAAATAACGATTTCTGGAGTTAATCCCACATATTTCAGAATTCAGATTCTACCCAAAGAATAGCTTTAAAATGACACCCTTTACGAAAAATCTGATTGGCAATGAATAATTATTATAATTATTATAACACTTTCATACATAGTAGTATAATATAATATGAATGCTAGATATATTTTTTAAAGAACTGTTTTTAATCATATTGGAAAGGCGAAGTCAGTGTTCAGAATCTGTTTTCATTCCATTCTTTTGCACTAATCAATGCAATCAGCATTTGACCACAATGTGTATTTGTGATTTATTATTGTTATTTACGTGTTTATTTGTACTTTAATAAAGAATTTAAGTGTTCCGAAAATGTTTTTGTGAATGAATAAGCGTTAACAAAAATTTGTTGTAAAAATAGTCGGCTGACTAATTGGGAGAAAATTAATCGTTTGAGACAGCCCTACTGAACTGCTTAGTGATCATGCTTGCATCTCAAAATGCTACCCATTGAAATACATTGAAATGCCATTAATCTGTTCCAGAAGCCCCTACAAGCACAATAAGAATTTTTTGTAAAGTGTTTTGAATAATGAAAAAATGTACACTTCATGTTTTTTTATTTAATTTTATGACTTATAAAAATGCATTTCCTAACCACCGTATTGTGTTAGTTACACTAGTAAAATTAAAAATTATGGGAAATTAAAAACAAAAAAATTTGTCTGTCAATGGCAGTGAATGAGTTAAGTTCACTGCTTCTTTTCAGTGCAACTATCACCAATTTTTGTACCAAGCGATGGTTCATAAAATGAAAAACTCCTGAGTTGCGACACCTGTGAGTGAAAATCTACCTTGTATAGTGCTATAAATAAGATGAGCAGTTGAATGTGTAGAAAGCGCGAGTGAGGTTGAGCTGATAATCAAAGTCTTGATGGATACAAATAGGGTAAAAGAGCAAGCGATGATTTAGTCCAGCTACTTGAAGGCGACTGTAGGTGAGCAGGGGTGAATACGAGGCTAAGTGATGTTGGATGTCCGTGCGGGGGGAGCGTTGAGTTGTAGCTCGCCTCAGTGGCTGGACAGCCTCGTGAGTAACTCTCCGTGGAAAGGGGACATCGGGACCAAACGAGGGAATTATATTTATGTACCAAGAGAACGGACAAGTGGAGGACATTTTATGTGCATAGCGACCGCTTTCCAAGTTGTTATATGTGTGATTGGAGGTCACAGGCTAAAAGTGGGCAGCACAGATACAATTCTTCAGAGTTTTATGTTTAGGATGATGGCTGGGACATAAGCATTACATCAAATGGTATAACAGTTCCTAAGGGTATTAAGACACGTACATGGCATTCTTTTGTCAAATACCCAAAGAATTATAGCGCATATAGTCTTTTTCTGAAGTTTTGTAATTAACCCACAGCTATCCGCTCTAATGCTTGTAAAACTTTTGATACCATGAAGAATGAGGTGGAGCTGCTTGTCAACACCAATAAAAAAAAAAAATAAAATAAAAAATAAAAAGCAAATTGTGAAGACCTCAAATCAAGTACTCATTTGACCAACCATATTAATCTAAACAGTTAGTGTAGGATAACCATTTATATGGCCCGTGCAGCGTAAATGTTCCCAAACACAAAAACAAGATAACAGGATTATTGATGTTGCACTTCCTTCAAAAGAAGAAAACTTTGGATGTAGTAGTTTCCCGAATTAAATACGGTAAATAAAAGAAGACGACAAACTGTTGATGGTGCAAGTTCCTGAAAATAATGTAAATTTGATGTTGCATTTAAAAAAAAGACAAACTGTTGATGCTGCATTTTCCTAAACAGACAAACTATAGTGGTATCTACACATGATTATAATTCGTTCCGAGCCCTTGTTTGTAAGTCCAAATGGTCGTATGTTGAGCAAGATTTTCCCAAAAGAATACATTATAATTCCATTGTGCGTTCCACAGCCCGAAAACCTACACTAAATCCTTAATAAATACTGCTGGTACTATTGCGATAGCAATTACACAGAGAAAAACAAAATAAATTTGTAATAAAAATAGGAATAATAAGATAATTATAGTAATAATAATAATAAAAATAATACCTGTAATAATGTAACGAATCGAGTTCTAATGTGGCGAATGTGTTTTGCGTGGTGTACCTGACCGCACTGCGTGGCTGAAGTTACAGAGAGAGAGAGAGAGAATACTTTTTACTTTCACTTTTCATGTTCAGCTGCGGCAGACAGTAGGCATGTTGTGTTGCACAAGTTCTGAAAACAATGATTAAAAACCTGACGAAGCTAGCAATTTTTTGGCGATGTTACAATTATAATAACTGTCACCTTAAATTTTAAAGACTGACGAACGGAGGTTGGAGGAGGACCATCGGGATAGAAGAAATTCTACGGCCTTATTGTCAAGACAACTAATGGACAAGCATACCACGCTCATATTTTTCTATCATTTCCATCTTAATTTCAATGGTAAGTCTCACCTTTTTCCTTTTTTCAGCACTTGCACTAACATTCTTGGAACCTGTGTTGATTTCTCTCACAAGAACATCCACTGTGCGTCCGTCTTGCGGGAAAACAAAGAAACTGCAGCGCTGTCATACATCGGTGTATTTCAAGCATGTCGACGGATGTAGAAAAAAATGGCGAGTAAAATTTTACGTCAGATGTCGGACATATAGCGAGGTACCACTGTATGTCGTACTTTTCTAAAAAGACCATTTATTGAAGTTGCATTTGAATAAAAAGAACACAAACTAGTGAAAAGAAAATAAATTATTAACGTTGAACTATCCTAAAATGAAGACAAGCTGTTAATGCTCTTTTATAATTTTTGTATTTCTTCTCATTGGTATTTTCATTGGCTCCCATTGGCATCAATTTGAGCTATAACCATCAATGGCAATAATGATTTACTGTCATTCAATCTATTCATACAAAAGAAAATGCAGTTTTCTGTTTTGCATTGTGTTCTCCAACAGAATTCACAAAAGTCAGTACACCCCTCGCATTTCTGCAGATATTTAAGTATATCTTTTCATGGGACAACACTGACAAAATGACACTTTTACACAATGAAAAGTAGTCTGTGTGCAGCTTATATAATAGAGTTAATTTATTTTCCCCTCGAAATAACTCAAAATATAGCCATTAATATCCAAACCCCTGGCAACAAAAGTGAGTACCCCCCTTAGAAACTACGTACATCCCTAAATGTCCAAATTGAATACTGCTTGTCATTTTCCCTCCAAAATGTCATGTGACTCGTTACAGGAGTGCTGTCAGCATTGCTGCAGACATTGAAGAGGTGGGCGGGGGTCAGCCTGTTAGTGCTCAGACTATACACGTCGCTCTACAGCAAATTGGTGTGCGTGGCTGTCACCCCAGGAGGAAGCCTCTTCTGAAGATGGTACACAACAAAGCCCACCCGTCTCATCAGACCATAGGACATGGTCCCAGTAATCCATGTGCTTTGTTGACATGTCTTCAGCAAACTGTTTGCGGGCTTTCTGTACGCTGCACACAGACTACTTTTCCCTGTGTCAAAGTGTCATTTTGTCAGTGTTGTCCCATAAAAAGATATACTTAAATATCCGCAGAAATGCAAGGGGTGTACTCACTTTTGTGATACACTGTATTATTGTGAACATTGACACTGGAAAGAGTTCAGTTTTTTTGGCTTACCATTACACCCCTCATAAATCCAAAAGATATTACACATGCCACCAGATATGGACATATGGACAACGATGATATAGCTATTCCCGCTAAGTTTCAAATTGCAATAGATGAACACCGGACACAACCACATTCACACACAAATGTGAACAGACGTTCAACACAACGGGGGAATTTCATCATCCGATTGTGCAGTGAGAAATCTGACAGGTCATCAGGAGGTTCTGAGAAAATGGTTCATTTTCTCATTCTCCCGGTGCATGATCTTATCCTGTCGAGACAACGACGAGCCAAAATGGGCCGCAGTGGTTGTAAGAATGTTGGCGTGTGTACTGTGTAGTGAGTAGATTGATGGACTTTTTTTTCGGAAGTTGTAGATGCGCAGTTAATGTTTTGAAATGCCAGAGCAGACTCATAAATGTATACCATATTTTTCGGACTATAAGTCGCACCTGAGTATAAGTCGCACCAGCCATAAAATGCCCAACGAAGAGGAAAAAACATATATAAGTCGCACCGGAGTATAAGTCGCATTTTGGGGGGAAATTTGCTTAATAAAATCTAACACATAGAACAGATATGTCATCTTGAAAGGCAATCTAAAATAAAAATACGATAGAGAACAACATGCTGAATAAGTGCACAGTATGATAATGTCACATGATGCATGAACAACAAAACACGAACATGGCCAGTATGTTAACGTATAGAGCTGGGAATCTTTGGACACCTAACGATTCGATTACGATTACGATTCAGAGGCTCCGATTCGATTATAAAACGATTATTGATGCACCCCCCTCCCCTTTTTTTTTTTTTTTTTTAATGTTTTGTAGATTAGTTCCAAAATTGTTCAAAAATACTCTCAGGCTAAACCAAACTATTATTTCAGTATCATGTTAACATATAACAGAAACAAATATACAAAAATAACAGTAAATAAAAACCCCCAGTCCCCATTCTGTATCAGCAGCTTTAAACTACATTGAATTAATTTAATGTTGTGAATCAACCGTTAAAGTTGTTAAAATTGCTCCCATTATTCCATAATTTCCCTTTTGTAACTATTTCAAAAATAGATTCAAGTCAATATTTTAACGATTTAGGTGTATTTTAGATATAAAGTTAATTAGGTTCGCTTGGAAGGTTCGCTATAACAGCCTTGCAGGGAAGTGTACTGCTTTAAGATGGTGGCCGTTTACTAACGACCGCATCTAGCTTTTTTTGTATTTGTGCTACTAACGCTACCGAATCTATATTGCATCTAGTCCTATATAAATGATATCTACTATAACATTATGTGGATGTACTTTGTAGCAGCTTTTCGGCAGCAGTCAGGTAGGTTGTTGTGTTTTTTTTATCCCGTGGCATGAGTTGAGCTAGAGCCGTGAGTTGAGCATTGGCATTACCCGAGGGGCCGGGTAATGACAAGCTTGATGTTTAGCTACTCTCGCTCCTTTCCGAATACCGCGCGGCGTGCTGAGTGTGTTGTACTTCCGCTTTACTTGGCATATTTCAATAATCGGAATTTGGATGTTTGTGAATCGTTCTCGAATCTTCCACGGCCGAATCGCGAATAATCTAAGAATCGGAAATTTTGCACACCTCTATTAACGTAACATAGCTGTTAAGAGTTATTCAGATAACTATAGCATAAAGAACATGCTAACAAGTTTACCAAACCATCAATGTCACTCCAAAACACCAAAATAACATGTGAAATGATATAATAATGTGTTAATAAGTTCACACATAAGTCACTACAGAGTATAAGTCGCACCCCCAGCCAAACTATGAAAAAAACTGCGACTTGTAGTTCGAAAAATACGGTATGTGTTAACATGTACATATGTGTTTTTTTTTTTTTTTTGGTTTTTTTTTTATGGAAGTGTTGAGTGGAAGAATTTTCTGACATTTCAATTCATTTCAATGACAAGACTATGGAGGCCTCCTTGCGCCAGTATAGAGAGAATATTTTTTGTAATTTGTAAGTAATTTGTACGCACAGTTTAGCAATCTGTGGATATGGTTCAGAAATGTCATGTTTGTGTTCTCAGGTATTCTTTTTTTTCATTCCAGCATCTGATTGAGCTGGATGGGCGGGGTCATGCTACGCACCTGTGGTGCTTTAGGAGCATGCTGTATTTAAGGACTCCTGCGTCTATCAGCTGTGTCATACGATTACCTTGCTTACCACTGTGTGTCATAATCTTCATGCTGCCTGACGTTCCTACGGTTATATCAGTGTTTGATCATTTTGATTTTTTTGTGCTCTATTTTTGTTGAACTTTATGATCACTTAGTTGTGCTTTGTTATACTCGCGTTTTTTGGTGTGTTCCTTTGGTTGTACTGTGGGAATGGATTAGTAAACTGTACCCACAAATTTCTAAACTGTTACTACAGTCACTCATTTTTACCCACTGTTTACCGTTTTATACCCTCAGATTAACTAATATTAACTCACAGATTAGTAAACTTCATTCCATGATGAAATTTACGACTTAATTTAACTAGCAAATCAAGGTAGCCCTGTACTTAAATGAGATACAAGCGAATTTTTGCTGAGACGGACGCTCACACACATTAATTACCACATAAATGGACTTGTTCATCCTGTATTATTATGCTGCTCCTCACCCGAAAGGAGATTTTTGTCGGCTGTATATTGACTTTTAAATGGAGAGTTTCACCCTGGGGTTAGCATCTGTTTGCATCCTACTTCGGGCAGCCGGCCGCCTCATTGATCGGTGTTAAATGTTTGGATGGCCTGCAAATTACGCCTTTAAGCACAAACCTGTGTGTAAACAAAAGCTTGGCAGTGTGTGTGTGTGAGACCTGCAACACATCACACAACCTGCTAGATACCAGACACTTTTTTACCCCGCACATTATAGGAGCAGAGGGATCGAGGGCCTGCCTATTTTTGTGCCAGATGCTAACTTTCACACCAATTTTGAATGTGTGTGCGTGTATGCTTACATCAGTCATGCAATGTGAGTCAGAGGGTTGCATAAAGGTGAACATCCACGCTGGGACTCATAGACCTGTGTGCATATTTGTAAGTGTGTGAGAGTGATGACTTTATTTTTGCGTGCCAACACATATTTTTATCCCTCGCCTCAGCCTCCTTTGCTTCATTAACAAACAACAAAAGTTTGCAAATGTGTGTGTGTGTCTGTGTGTGTCACATTTTCAACATGTGGTTCACATTTCCTCCACAGCCATATGTGCAAACAAAAAAATCGGAGCGAAAAATTTGACTTTGATTCAGTAGGTGGCGCAACGGCGCCATAATAAGGTGTGGCAACCCTTCTCCTGGAGTCAATTTGAATTGTGTGGCCTAGAGGTGAATGTTTAACCATTTATCGGGCAGTCATTTAATTTATTGGCTGCCATTGGCAGTGCTCGAGCTCCAATCCATTTTATCTTGGAGAGGATGGCAGCGATTGGAGCACTGTCAATGGCACTGAAAGATGAGCATTCGCAGCTAATCCAACCAATTTAAATGAATTGGATATTCATCATTGTCAATGGTGGGCAATGAGTTAAATGGAACCACGGATAGAAAGATGCAATTCTTAAAAGATAAATGTAGTATGCGTTATAATAATTTTATATTAAAACCCCTCTTAATGTTTTCGTTTTAATAAAGTTTGTAAACTTAGTTTAACCTCTTAGGTTGCCATTCTTGTTGACGACACAATGCACTCTGGGCGGTGATGCCGGGCTACCACAGTGTCAAAGTGCGGCTAGCTTGGCCACGGAATTAGAAAACGTGGCTCACTTCAGACAACAAGCAGACTACAATAACATTGGGATTGCGTAAAAGAGTTAATTGAACACATAAAAAAACACGCGATCGCGAAAATGGTGACACAAAAAGAGTCTGTGACAGTAGGTTGAGATAAAAAAAAAAAAAAAAAAAAAAAAAAAAAAACCCGAGGGAAAAACGCGGTGCGAGGCAGACAAACGGAAAAACAAGTCAATGATGCAATTAGCAACGAAGGGATTTACAAACTGTCAAAAATGGCAGCAAGTCAATTCTCGGCAAGCCGCCTAGGATCAGTTTAAAGACACTGCTGATAAGCAGAATTGGATGCAGGTACGACATTGGAAACTCATCCCACAGTTCTGTAACAAAATAATCTGATCAGCAGCAGAATGTGACACAGTCATGCCAGACGTCACACTAGCTTCGCTTTAGAGCTGAAACGAATACTCGAGCAACTCGAGTAACTCGAGTTTAAAAACTGATCCGAGTAATTTCATTCACCTCGAGGAATCGTTTAATTTTGCCAGCTCTAAGCGCGTAGAGGAAGAAGCAATAAAAAAAATTTAAAAAACTTACCGCAGCCGACAGCCGCTACAAAATACGCCAGCGTTGCTAAAAACTACGCCCGCAGGATGCTAGTGTGGTAGCAGGTAGTGTCCGATGCGTCTTATACTGTAGATATCGCATGCATTTAGGACTAGATGCGAACTGACAGACTCGGCCGCGTATGGGCAGCGTTAGTAAACAGCCGCCAACTTTAAGCAGTAGACTTCTCATCGCTAATAAATATAACGTTACTGTCACTCGCTGACGTAACGTTAGCCCTTCGGAGGGCTAGGTTTCTATTGATTATGACCACTGTCGATGTGTGGCTAATGTGTCTTACATACAGGCTTTATTTAATCTGTAAAAACACAGCGCTGTAGAGTGATGAGGGTGTAAAATTAAAACATAATAAAGCTAACTGTCAGTTTTAGCTCAGTAGTCATTGCTGAATAAAACACCAAGTAGCACTGGTCCCTAATGTGCTCCAATACAGCAGGTATCATATATTTATTTTGAACACTGCAAAAACTCAAAATCCTATCAGTACTTACAATTTAGACTTAACTTTTAACTTAAAACTTAACTAGAACTTAAAAATAGCTTGACACAAATGGAAATTAAATTGAAACACGTGGGAAAAACACGTAGGTTTCAAGTGATGTGTGTTATCAAGCGTAATTACATTTTTAAGTAAGAAATATGTCTTTTTTTTATAAGATCAAGAAGTTTTTTGAGTGAAAGCAGTGAATTTTTTTTTCTAGTCACATCTTAGATGCAATTGTTGGCTGTTTTCAACAATGTAAATCGAAAATAAAGACATTGATTGACTGAAAATGGTTCAATATTGGATTAAATGTCTTTTTATCTCAATTATATTTATAATTGCTCTTTACCTAAAAAAAAAAATGTTTTATCCGATTACTCGATAGAATTTTCAGTCGATTACTCGATTACTAAAATATTCGATAGCTTCAGCCCTACTTCGCTTGCTTGCTTGCACAGGTATTCTCCCAGTCCAGCCCAACTGCTTCATCACCCCCAGCGTGCATTGCGTGAGTAAAATGTGGCGCCCTCCGGAGGTCACAACATGTACTAAATATTATAGATTTTTAAATCAATGGCAATAATATGTGTTTCTAATAACACATTTTTAGTAAAAGAGAACAATTGTGAGCATACAGGTCTTTAAGTCCGAGATTCCCTTTAAAAGTAAACATGCTCTTATTTATTTTAATGTTTTTTTAAGTTTCTTTTCTAGATCAAAAAAATAAATAAAAAGGGAAAACACTTATTTTTTTATTTATTTCATTTTATTTAAAAACTACCATAAATAAAAAAGTTAAAACTACAATTTCTTTAAATACATTAAAAAATAATAATAATTTAAACTAATATCAATGCAATTTTATTTATTTGTTAACTTTCAAGTGTTACTGGGGGTCATATTGAGGCAAGGCAAGGCAAGGCAAATTTATTTATATAGAAGTGAATTGCTGTTTGTATTTTATTATATTTTTTATTAATTCATAATAATTCTATAGAATTAATTAACAATAAAAAATATATACTGTATATAATCATAATTGATACCTGGTGTCCACAGATGTGGACATCACATTTTGGGTTATGTAGAAAAGTAGAAATGTGTACCCATGCTCATCTTGATGGGCAGGTTCGCCTTGCTGGCTGCTTCGACAAGCTGCCGTCGGACCTCCATCACACTTTCTTTGTGCTTGCTGGTGAGCATGGCCTCCCACAGGGAACGGGCTGCAGGCGACCTGGCGGCAAACAAAACAGTGTCGTAAAGTTACACTTTTGAACAGTAAATCTTGGCAGTGTAGCGTGACATCTGTTTTCTGTTCCTAAAAATGTGCACTCCATCTTGAGAAAATACTGTATTGCTTTTTGTATTAACTGTACATCGTTTGTATCTCATTTAGTATTTGAACAATGCAGTGTGCCACATAAAAAAAATCATTCACTTCATAGTGTGGTGACATTGTGAAAAGCACAGATGAATTAAAGGGCAAACAGTGAACAAACAATCACATGAAGCCTTGGATCTCTATAATTTGTGGTGTTCAACAAGGCTTAGTTGTTTGCCCAATTTGATTCTCCATCTAAAATCTTTCACATATTACACAGATGTGCATGAATGGACAAAATAGTTCAGACTGAAACTTGTCAGTTTGATAGTCGGAGTGCGTCGACTCCCCTTTGGGAGCCCGCACAGGAAAAAGGCAGAATTAACAGTGACTCAGCATTGGGAATGTTCTCTCCATCTATGTTAATAATCTTGTAGTGTGTCAGAGTCTGTGGAGAACTAAGCTCCTGTTGATAGCATCTCTCCCAGGCCTCCTTATCTCCTCGCTAACAGAATACTCTGATCCGCCTTGCTAATGGGATCTTCTTCAACGGCGTGTGTTTGGCACTATCAACATCTACTAGGACAAACATGGCTGAAAATGATCAAATATTACTTAACTCTTTGACTGCCAAACGTCCGCAGGGTTTAAGATGTCAGTGTATACGTGGTATGGGGCACCGCTCTTAAATGAATGTAGCAGAAACACTGAGTACTTAACATACACCTGGACTGGCAGTGAATGAATTCATAAATTGAGCATATCACATTTTACCATACACCTTTTATAGTAGATGTGGGGATCTTTGGGCACCTAACAATTTGATTACAATTCAGAGGCTACGATTCGATTATATAAATTGATTATTGATGACACCCCCCCAAGCTATTAGCTGCTTTTAATGTTTCGTACATTGGTTACAAAAATCGCACAAAAATCTCAGGCTTAAATTAACTGGGACGGCCCTTATGAGGTGGTTGTCGTCAGCTGAGTGAATTATCAATCCCAGTGCAAGCCCGGTTGCCTGAAGGACCTAGCAACGTCCACAACCGGAATGGCGATGCAACCTACTACGAAGCTGCACAACCTTGAGATAAATGTTCGTCAGGAGTCAGCAAGGAATGAAAACTGCGATGAGGATTAAGTCGACAAAAAGAGGGTGGCGGACACAGCCTACCATCGGTCCTCAGCTATTCCCTATCTTCTGAATCGAATCATCTGAATAAACTAACTACTGAATTATGAACTAATCTACTGGATCTAATCAACATAACGAGCACATTGCCACGATCAACAATGGACTTTTGGTAAAATGAATAATCAAAGGGGATGGTTATTAAAAGAAAAAAAAAAGAAAAAAACTTGTAATCACTACGAAATCTGAATGTCAAAAATTGTTATCCGATATTTTCTGCGTCCTATATGGTATACTGGGGGCGGGATTCAATAAGCTTCGGCTTCTCCCGTCTGCCCTTTTCTTTTCGGGTTGAATTAATTGTAAACACATATAAATGCTGTATGGTTGTTTGGATTTGTCATGCCTGAAGGGGGGGTAAAAAAAAAAAAAAAAAAATACTATTTCGCTATCAAGTTAACAGTTTCCATTCTGTATCAGCAGCTTTAAACTACATTCAATTAATTTAGTGTTGTGAATGAACCATTAAAGTTGTTAAAATTGCTCCCGTTATTCCATGACTTCTCTTCTGTCTACTTTCGACATGTGAAAGTTTTAAACCTGTTTTAAAGATAGATTCAAGTCAAGATTTTGCCGATTTAGGAGTATTTTAGATAAAAAGTTAATTAGGTTCGCTACAACTGACTTCCAAGGAAGTCTACTGCTTTAAGATGGCGGCTGTTAACTAGTTTGTCATTTCGGATCTAGTTTTCTATACATGTGCTGCTAACGCTGCTGAGTCTGTCATTTCGTATCTAAAAGCATGTTTTTGATTAGACCAACCTCTGTACAAGTGTTGAGAAGTGAAGAATGGAAAAATCTTTTTGTCAGTGCATTTATTATTTTTCTTGGTTTGAGGCTAAAAAGAAGTCAAAATGCTTAGAAATTATTGCAATGGGGGTTTGAACAGATTTAAATAAATATACAGCGGTATGAAAAAGTATCTGAACCTTTTGGAATTTCTCACATTTCTGCATAAAATCACCATCAAATGTGACCTGATCTTTGCCAAAATCACACAGATGAAAGAACAGTGTCTGTTTCAACTAAACCATCCAAACATTTATAGGTTTTCATAATTTAAGTAGGATAGCATGCAAACAATGACAGAAAAGGGAAAATGATTGAACCCTCTGCCTAAGGAGACTTAAAGAGCAATTGAAACCAATTTTTACCATACATTTAAGTTAGGTGTGTGCCCAATCACTGATGAGTAGTATAAAGCTGTCCTCCCCACTATAAAACACACACCTGGTAAGAAATGTCTTGATAAGAAGCATTGTCTGATGTGCATCATGGCTCGTTCAAAAGAGCCATCTAAAGGCCTGCAATCAAGGATTGTTGATTTGAATAAAGCTGGGAAAGGAAACAAAACCATCTCTAAAAGTCTGGGTGTTAATCAATAGACAGTCAGAGCAGTAGTCTAATGAAGAGAGTTTGGCACTATTGCTTCTCTCCCAAGGAGCGGCCGTCCACCAAAGATGACGCCAAGTGTTCATTGCAGAATACTCAGAGAGGTTAAAAAGAACCCTAGAGTGTCTGCTAAAGACTAACAGCAATCACTGGCACAGTCCAATATCTCTGTGCACATATCAACTATATGTAAAACGTAAAACTATGGCCAAGAATGTTGTTCATGGGAGGACATCACGGAGGAAGCCACTGCTGTCTAAAAAAAAAAAAAAGTTGCTCGATTAATGTTTGCAAAAAGGAACTTGGACAAGTTTCATTGTTTGGGAGTAACACACAATGTCATGTGTGTAGGAAAAATGGAACAGCTCACCAACATCCACACCTCAGCCCCAACGTGAAGCATGGTGGAGGCTGCATCATGATTTGGGGCTGTTTTGCTATCTCAGGTCCTGGACAACTTGCAATATTAATGGAAGAATGAATTTAAAAGTTAATTATGTTTTGCAGGAAAACCTGAGGCCGTCTGTCAGACAGTTGAAACAAAAAAGAGGATGGATGCTGCAACAAGACAATGATCCAAAACACAGAAGTAAATCAACTTCAGAATGGGTTCAGAAGAACAAAATACACGTTCTGGAGTGGCCAAGTCAAAGTCCAGACTTGAACCCCATTGAGATGCTGTAGCATGATCTAAAGACAGCGATTCATGCCAGACATCCCAGGAATCTGACTGAACTACAGCAGTTTTGTAGAGAAGAATGGGCCAAGATTAGTCCTGATCGATGTGCCAGACTGATCTGCAGCTACAGGAAGCATCTGGTCGAAGTTATTGCAGCCAAAGGGGGGGTCACAAAATATTAAATTTGATGGTTCACTTACTTATTTTTCCCCCTTCTGTCACTGTTTGCATACTATCTTCATTAAAATATGAAAACCTATAAATGTTTGGATGGGTTTTGGTTAAACCAGACACTGTTTTCTCATCTGTGTGATTTTGACAAACATCAGATCACTTTTGATGGCGATTTTATGCAGAAATGTGAAAAATTCCAAAAGGTTCAGATACTTTTTCATACCACTGTATATATTTTCTTTACCTATTCCATGAATATATACCGTACCTTACTAATGTGGGTATTGAATGCACCCTCCACGATAAACACAGGTCCACTTTTACTCGCTCTAGCCTAGTGAAAAGCTGAATTATCAGTCACATGCTTCAAAACCAAAAGAATCAGCAAGGACTCCAAGGAAATCAAAAGGCACTCCATCTCATTCAACTGAATTCACGCACCAATGAAATTTCATTACATTTCTCATCTTTGATTTCCTCCAGTACTGACAGTTTGTTGTTTAGGGAATAAACAAAGGCAATTCCCGGCTTTTACGTCTCTCTTACGAAATATTCCGAAACAGCAGTGGGCGGCGAAAGAAACAGACGAAGAGCGAGCGAAGGTAGATGGAGGGAGGGGGTGCTTGTTGACAAATGCACTTTTTTTTTCTTCGTCATCTTTTGTGCTTTTCTAAGTGCTGCCATGTGTTTAATATCAGATGTAATTTGTTCCAGACCTCAGGGCTGGATGAGGAGGAGAGGGGGGTAACAGCCGCCGTCTTCACAAACTAGTAAAACAAAAAGAAAAAAAAAAAAAAGCAAACACAACACAGGCTGTTTAGTCGTTAGATACAAGAAATATAAATCAGCTATTTCCCAACAATATGCACGCTTTCCTAAGTTGAGGGAAATTCCAGACGTTCATCCAGAACGATGACATGGTTTCATTCCTGGAGAACATTATTATAGTGTGTGTGGGGGAGGGGGGGGTGTAATGAAGTAACATTTCGCGTACTTGACATGTTTGAAATACTATGTTTCGATTCTACCGTGTCCGAGGACGCTTACGTGTGCGTCTTCTCTAGCGTGATTGCAAAACATCTGAGTGTGCGTGTGTCCCCCTGAGGACCAAAGACAAAGAAGTGGGTGAAATATGGTTTTCATTTGGCTCTGTGCCCCCACTTCACCAAAAACACACACACGCACACACACACACACAACCCTCACTCAACCCTTGACACCTTCCCTGCTGGGCCTTTTGGTCAGACAGGGGGCGGGACTTCCAGAGGTTTATACTGGTCCCAAACTAGGTGAGCAACACCACACTTGGGAACACTGGGAGGTGGAAGACAAAAACTGCAACAAACCGCCTGAAGGGGGCACTCTTGCACTCCTACTCGTGCTCTTAAGCGCTATAAAGGTAGCTATCACATAGTAAAGCAGGCGGCAGAATAAGTAGGCATATTTAAGTGATGAAATAACAGATGACTGTCTGCATACATTAATGAGGGAGGGAGAATGGCGGGTGCTGGGTGGGGGGGTGGTGGGTTTGTTCCTGGAAATGTGTGAGAAGGTGAAGAGGAATGTTTCTGTTTCCCGTGTGTTCATGAAGGTGTTATGTGTGCACATATGCTTACATGTGTAACAATTTAGAGCGGTGGTTCTCAAACATTTTACACCAAGTACAACCTCAAAGAATACTTGGCTGCCAAGTACCACTGTCAGACCCAACATTAACTCATTAGCTGCAACTAACAGAGCTCGATGTCCAATCCATTTGGATTGGGAGGATTCGCAGCGATCATTCGCATGACTCCAGGGCTTTGGACATACCCACGAGCACTCACACAAGGCGTGTGATTGGTTACTGCTGCAAGATTGACACATGAGATAACCAGCACCACCCCAGCCTCTCCCATTTTGACCAATCATCGAGAACGCCAATAAGAGTGGCTTCATCCCCCGAGCCGATTGGCTGTGCACCATCGCTGTCTCCTACATTATGATCGACATAAGAGTCCACCAATAAGAGTGGCCTTATCCCATGAGCTGATTGGCTGCGATATGCAGCCACCCCTATGCTGATTGAAGAACAATAGAACAAATTAGAGTGGATTTATCACATGAACTGATTGACTGCACACATCGCAGCCTCGCACAGCCTCATTTCGGCTGCTGGTCAGATTGTGTTCTCGTTACAGAGTGTGGTTGATGTTCCCACGTCCGCACTTACGCCCAATCTCGTCAGCAGTATATTTAAACACAGGCGACCCAAGGAAGGGTTGCCGAGATATTGCCTTGCTGGTCGCCATTGGACGTTTTGAAATCTCAAGCCTGTCATTCGCACTTAGCTAGTTTCACCCATTCCTGGGTTTATCGGCCTTGTTTTGGTGTCCTCTACCTTATGCAGGTTTTTGAGTGGTTTTGTATTTGAGTGTCTTATTACCTTGTTGGCTTATTTGCCTACCACCTTAGTTTACCCTTGGGTTAATTTTGTGATCCCCGTTGACCTGCGGTCACGGATCCTTTTTGTTATTTACCATTTTTGCGATCGTGTGTTTTTCTTGCAGTTAATAAACCTTTTGAACACATCGCTTATTGTTGTCCGCTTTGGGGTCCAACCTTGTTTTCCGCATTCGCGGACAGTAACAGTTCCGTCTCTAGTCCCACGGGGCAATTTCAACAAGAGGACCTCCCTGTTAATTTTCAGCAGTACTTTTCACCCAAAGCCTGCTACAAACCTCCACAACCACTTTGGAAATTTTACCTTTTTTCACAATGTTTTTTAAGCAAAAATGGAGCACTCTGTCCTCACCAAACACCTCCGTATTCAGCGTTACTTTTCACCATTTTCACCTGCTTTGAGAGCACCCAAAGCTCACTACAAACTTCCAACATCTATCGAGGCGTTTCAACAAGTTTTACCCACAAATGGACCAGTCTATCCCCTCCAAACACCACCAGGGTCATTTTCAGGGGTATTTTTCGCCATTTTTACCTGCTTTGAGAGCACCCGATGGTACAAACTACCAACATCTATGAGAAAATGTTAACTTTTATTTTACTCGCAAATAATACATTATATCCTCGCTACACGCTCTCTTCGCCCGTGAGTGGACCGACAAGAGGTGGTGTGCCAAGTTCCCTCCAAGCATCACACAGGTACTGTAATTAAATCCTGCTTCGTTGTTTTTAACTTTACGTGGAGGGGTTCTGGTCCCCATTAATCACAAAAAAAACAAGGGATCGCCGTATTCCACTTAGTTGTTCCTAAATATTTGAAAACAAACAGTTCTTAAACACTAAATTTTAATTTTTTGTAATTAATTTTGAATACAGCTGAACTGTACTTAATGCAATGTAGTGGATTAAAAAAGGTTGCTTGAACATTTAATTAAGTCAATTTTTGCATACCAGAGCCCCTCGTACCAGTGGTTATACTCGTAACACACTTTGAGAACTACTGATTTTGAGACTTCCACTAAGCTACAATGCATGATTATGGGATGGGGGAGGACACTAGAGTACCTGGACAAAACCCACACAAACATGAGGAGAGCATGCAAGTCATCACATGAAGGCTGGAGTCTTGATCTCAGAATTGTGAGGATGTGCGAGGGTAAGCAACAGTGTTTTTACGTAAGTTTGATAAATGACTCACCTTGTGAGAATGACTGTGTATGATGGCTTTTTGAATCGAGGTTCTACACAACTCTAGATGCATACTTTAATGGACATTCGCTCAAATTCCGATGATTGAACAACATCTGAGGCGTTTGAACTGTCTTCATTTAAGTATGACGCACTCTTGTACTTGCATGCAAAGTTCACGTCCTGATTTATGAGTGAATCACAGAGTTTAAATACCATGCCTAAATATGCTCCAGGATGGGATTCAAATTTTTCATAGAGCTTCATTTGCTTTTATTTTCCTGCTCACCTCTAATAGAATAATGTCCATTTGGCTGAGATTTCAGCTGCAGCCGCAACACACAATTAAGTTTTCAGCATTTTCTTTGTCACAGCGACAGAACACAACAAAAAAAACAGAGTCCAATAAAAACCATAGGAGGAACCGCAACTGGAGTGGGAACATGTGTTTGTGTGCGTATCGTCCAAAAACAACACAGATTTTATGTCGCCTTTGACTTCAGACAGTTGTTGACCTGTCTGTTGTTGACAGCTGGGAAAGTTCAGAACACAGCTTTTAAATCCTTCACTTTTTAGGGGGGTGTTTAGAGCTTGTCAGCACCTATGCATGTCACACTTCTCAACCCCACCCCACGTTAATGCAACTTTAATGCGACTGTCTACGCAGCAATTTTGCTCCGTTATACAGTATCTACAAGAGGTTTTGGATGATGTTGTGCTTGCTCTAAAGTTTAATATGCCGGGCAACAGATGTGTCACGAAAGAGACGAGAGGCAAGACTCCGGCCTTGAGTGTCTGTGTGTTCTGGCAAGAGCGACACTAGAATGACCCAGCAGATTTATGGAGGTTTGGTTGGGGGTGGTTGGAGCAGGAAGTAAGGGGATGGAGGACGAGATGATTACAAATAAAAGTCAAATAAAATGAACGAGCTCAATGAACTTCACGGACCTCATTTTTTGAATGGACACCAAGCTTCGCCTAACTTGGTCAGTGTACGGCCACTTGTCTACGATACTTGCCTCTGATTTGGGCTTATGTGGGGAAATGTCTTTGAAGGACAACACTGTATATAGTAAGGGTGTAACGGTACACGTATTTGTATTGAACCGTTTCGTGGTGCTCGTACGTGGTGCTCGGTTCGGAACGGGGGCGTACCGAACGAGTTTCTGACGTAATGTAACCCTTACTTTTCGAGGCTGTGAGTCAATCGGGTTACAGTTTCTTTGTGTAGATAATATCTACTGCGTCTTCTCTACTATAATGAGGACCAACACGGTACGACAGTATAACCCAGAAACGTCAACGGCGCGACAATGTGGCCCCCGCGAGAACGCAGTGAAACGCGGGCTTAAAGTCAATCAGCCAATGCACACCAGTCGCAGTGCGGTCGCGTGTTAGACGCGTCCCAGAAGCGGCTCAACACGACGCACGCGAAAAGAACAGCAGAGTTTATTATTTCACGCGAGACGCGACCCTCCTGCGTCAATACTACTAACGGTAGCTAGGCTCAGCCAGACCGGAAGTCACTCGTGTAAAAATACGGTGGATCCGGTCGATTTTCAAACTAATATGCAATCGTAACCCACTTTTTGAGTCCATCAGATCTCTTGAGTGGTAGATTCAGGCACAGTTGACTTGTCTTTGTTGATTTACTGCTGTCTTCTCTGCTATAATAATAACCAACACAGTCCAGTGTTCAATACAAAACCCTCCTACCACAACAAAACAAGTAGGAACTAATACAACATAAAATATACAATACAAAAGAATACTACATCACATTTGTAAAGTATGAACACATAATAAAATAAATAATAGCCCATTTAAATAAAATAAATTGAAATGAGCTAAAAAAAAACTGTGATTAAATAATAAGAAAAATACCCAGATCCTGCTTACACAATTAAATTTATGAATTTCTGTGTGGCGCTTTAACTTGAGAAAATCCACCAATAAAGCTTTTGAAAACCGTTCATAAGAAAAAAAAAAGATTCATTGAGGCATTTCATTTGTACAATACATGTTAAAATCTTTGTCATTGGGATGGCTTTTCTCTTTAGCACAGGACTTTTTTCTTCTTTCTTTCAGAAAGAAAGCTGACCAATACGCGGGGTCTGAAAGGCAAATTGTTGTTGATTTATCTTTAAATACCTGCTACTTTTTGAGCAGAATTCTAGCTTTGTATAGGCTAATGTTCCTATAGTTGCAAGCACAAAACAACTAAACAACTGGCACATTTATATTTTGCGTTTGTTTTCTTACTGTAGCGAAAATGAACCGAACCGTGACCTCAAAACCGAGGTACAGTGGGGCAAATACAGTCCCTTGCAAAAGTATTCGGCCCCCTTGAATCTTGCAACCTTTCGCCACATTTCAGGCTTCAAACATAAAGATATGAAATTTAATTTTTTTGTCAAGAATCAACAACAAGTGGGACACAATCGTGAAGAGGAACAACATTTATTGGATAATTTAAACTTTTTTAACAAATAAAAAACTGAAAAGTGGGGCGTGCAATATTATTCGGCCCCTTTACTTTCAGTGCAGCAAACTCACTCCAGAAGTTCAGTGAGGATCTCTGTATGATCCAATGTTGTCCTAAATGACCGATGATGATAAATAGAATCCACCTGTGTGTAATCAAGTCTCCGTATAAATGCACCTGCTCTGTGATAGTCTCAGGGTTCTGTTTAAAGTGCAGAGAGCATTATGAAAACCAAGGAACACACCAGGCAGGTCCGAGATACTGTTGTGGAGAAGTTTAAAGCCGGATTTGGATACAAAAAGATTTCCCAAGCTTTAAACATCTCAAGGAGCACTGTGCAAGCCATCATATTGAAATGGGAGGAGCATCAGACCACTGCAAATCTACCAAGACCCGGCCGTCCTTCCAAACTTTCTTCTCAAACAAGGAGAAAACTGATCAGAGATGCAGCCAAGAGGCCCATGATCACTCTGGATGAACTGCAGAGATCTACAGCTGAGGTGGGAGAGTCTGTCCATAGGACAACAATCAGTCGTACACTGCACAAATCTGGCCTTTATGGAAGAGTGGCAAGAAGAAAGCCATTTCTCAAAGATATCCATAAAAAGTCTCGTTTAAAGTTTGCCACAAGCCACCTGGGAGACACACCAAACATGTGGAAGAAGGTGCTCTGGTCAGATGAAACCAAAATTGAACTTTTTGGCCACAATGCAAAACGATATGTTTGGCGTAAAAGCAACACAGCTCATCACCCTGAACACACCATCCCCACTGTCAAACATGGTGGTGGCAGCATCATGGTTTGGGCCTGCTTTTCTTCAGCAGGGACAGGGAAGATGGTTAAAATTGACGGGAAGATGGATGCAGCCAAATACAGGAACATTCTGGAAGAAAACCTGTTGGTATCTGCACAAGACCTGAGACTGGGACGGAGATTTATCTTCCAACAGGACAATGATCCAAAACATAAAGCCAAATCTACAATACAATGGTTAAAAAATAAACGTATCCAGGTGTTAGAAGGGCCAAGTCAAAGTCCAGACCTGAATCCAATCGAGAATCTGTGGAAAGAGCTGAAGACTGCTGTTCACAAACACTCTCCATCCAACCTCACTGAGCTCGAGCTGTTTTGAAGGAAGAATGGGCAAGAATGTCAGTCTCTCGATGTGCAAAACTGATAGAAACATACCCCAAGCGACTTGCAGCTGTAATTGGAGCAAAAGGTGGCGCTACAAAGTATTAACGCAAGGGGGCCGAATAATATTGCACGCCCCACTTGTCAGTTTTTTATTTGTTAAAAAAGTTTAAATTATCCAATAAATTTTGTTCCACTTCACGATTGTGTCCCACTTGTTGTTGATTCTTGACAAAAAAATTAAAATTCTATATCTTTATGTTTGAAGCCTGAAATGTGGCGAAAGGTTGCAAGGTTCAAGGGGGCCGAATACTTTTGCAAGGCACTGTAAGTATTTAGTCATCCACCAATTGTTCAAGTTCTCCTACTTGAAAAGATTAGAGACGCCTGTGATTGTCAACATGGGTAAACCTCAACCATGAGAGACAGAATGTGGTGAGAAAAAAAACTGAAAATCACATTGTTTGATTTTTAAAGAATTTATTTCTGAATTAGAGTGGAAAATAAGTATTTGGTCACCTACAAACAAGCAAGATTTCTGGCTGTCAAAGAGGTCTAACTTCTTCTAATGAGGTCTAACGAGGCTCCACTCGTTACCTGTATTAATGGCACCTGTTTTAACTCATTATCAGTATAAAAGACACCTGTCCACAAGCTCAGTCAGTCACACTCCAAACTCCACTATGGCTAAGACCAAAGAGCTGTCGAAGGACACCAGAGACAAAATTGTAGAACTGCACCAGGTTGGGCAGACTGAATCTGCAATAGGTAAAACGCTTGGTGTAAAGAAATCAACTATGGGAGCAATTATTAGAAAATGGAAGACATACAAGACCACTGATAATCTCCCATGATCTGGGGCTCCATGCAAGATCTCACCCCGTGCCGTCAAAATGATAACAAGAACGGTGAGCAAAAATCCCAGAACCACACGGGGGGACCAAGTGAATGACCTAAAGTGAGCCAGGACCACAGTAACAAAGGCTACTATCAGTAACACAATGCGCCGCCAGGGACTCAAACCCTGCACTGCCAGATGTGTCCCCCTGCTGAAGAAAATACACGTTCAGGCCCATCTGCTGTCTGCTAGAGAGCATTTGGATGATCCAGAAGAGGACTGGGAGAATGTGTTATGGTCAGATGAAACCAAAATAGAAGTTTTTGGTAGAAACACAGGTTCTCGTGTTTGGAGGAGAAAGAATACTGAATTGCATCTGAAGAACACCATACCCACTGTGAAGCATGGGGGTGGAAACATCATGCTTTGGGGCTGTTTTTCTGCAAAGGGACCAGGACGACTGATCTGTGTAAATGAAAGAATGACGGGGGCCATGTATTGAGAGATTTTGAGTGAAAATGTCTTTCCATCAGCAAGAGCACTGAAGATGAGACGTGGCTGGGTCTTTCAACATGACAATGATCCCAAACACATAGCCAGGGCAACAAAGGAGTGGCTTCGTAAGAAGCATTTCAAGGTCCTGGAGTGGCCTAGCCACTCTCCAGATCTCAATCCCATAGAAAATCTGTGGAGGGAGTTGAAAGTCCGTGTTGCCCAACGACAGCCCCAAAACATCACTGCTCTAGAGGAGGTCTGCATGGAGAATTGGGCCAAAATACCAGCAACAGTGTGTGAAAAGCTTGTGAAGAGTTACAGAAAACGTTTGGCCTCCGTTATTGCCAACAAAGGGTACATAACAAAGTACTGAGATGAACTTTTGTTATTGACCAAATACTATTTTCCACCATGATTTGCAAATAAATTCTTTCAAAATCAAACAATGAGATTTTCTGTTTTTTTCCCCCACATTCTGTCTCTCATGGTTGAGGTTTACCCATGTTGACAATTACAGGCCTCTCTAATATTTTCAAATGGGAGAACTTGCACGATTAGTGGTTGACTAAATACTTATTTGCCCCACTGTACGTACCGTTTCTTTTCCTTCATATCTAGTTATGATGGACAACCACCCAATTCAAAGTCGAATTGGTAAAACTGGTGCCAAATCTTCTAAAATATCATCAAACTAAAATGCCAAATTTCGCCTACATTAGATAACGCAGGCAAAAACATTTGGCAATATTTTGCAATGTCCATCCTTCTGAGATGAGTCAGGGTTTGTAACTGTTTTTTTTTCACCTATAGAATCATTAGAATTCATTTTAGTTGCACTTTTAATAACTACGATGTAGAGCACCCCCATTTATTGTGGACACGCATGCTTGGCAAAAATCAACATCAGTGTAGCTTGAATTGCTTACTGAAAAAAATTCTTGAAAGAACATCTGCAACAAAGCGAGATATACATAGCGGGGATCCACTTTAAATGCAGATAAATGCTATCTTGCTGTTAATCCACATACAAAATGACTGGAAGGGCAAGGGAGGAAGTTTGGGGAGAGCTTTTAGAATTTCAAATGGAAAACAACAGCGTGAGCTCTTTGAAACAGTTGGGCATGAGGATCTGAAGTCTTATCTGGGCGGATGTTTGATCCGTGTGTTTCTGAATAAATGCAGTGTCCTTTGGTGGAATCGCAATAAACTGCATCAAACAGACAAAAAAGGTTATGTTATCTCTGGCTTGATGGGAGCAAGCTGTTCAGGTGAAAGTCTTCCACTGGCTTCACACATGGTGGACATCCGTAGCATTTGTGCAGAATGCAGATCCAACACGGTGACGACCAGACAAGCATAAATTCGATATTCTATATCAGTTTTATCTGAAATTAAAGCAATCACTTTTGATTTAATCCCTGTGATAACATCTTTTTAAAAACGACATGGTTCTCTGTTGAAGCGATAAAGTGAGGAATTTATAATTAAACAGCACTATTTCTGTTTAAGCTTCAATTTATGAAAGAGACATAAGGCCTACAAAGGAATGGGAGATCAGAGCTTAAAAATCATGCTGTAGGACAGGACACGACAATCTTCGTTGGATTAAAAAAGAAACAACGATAGATAGAAAAATGTCTCATATCACCAAAATAAAAAAATAGAAAAAATTATACAGTGGTCCCTTGACATATGAGTGGGCTTCACATAAACTGAAGCTTGAGTGAAGTGTGTATATATGTCAATAAATGGAGCATTTAAGCAACTGTACTGGGCTCACATGGCCAAGGGGAGCCACAGATGAAAAGTTACTGTGCCATTTATTAAATAGGACTCAAAGTCAAACATAATTTTTACATTAAAAAAATATTTACATTCTCTTTTAGTATTTTTTTATACTATGCTGTGAGAATGTCCTTTGTTTTTTCTTCATAGACCAAATAGCATAGAATGAGTGTGGCCAGTGTTTCGCCACCTCTGTGATGCTGTCTGTCATTAGTTGGTCTACCTCTGCTTTTCAAACCGCCAATACTCCAGGATATATATATATTTTTTAACCTGAGCTCGTGCTCCCAAGCGCAGGACAGAAATAGGCGCTTTTCACCCTGTGCAATATTCCAGGCACCTTTGCCGTGTTTTCTCATGCTTGGGTGCGGTCGGATACGCGCAACCAGATCTTCACGTCGGCCACCCATGCACTCAGCCGCACACACTCCACCAAGAGGATCAAGGTCCGTAGCACAGCCAGGTTAGAGGAAAACTTGGTGCCCTCTTCCAATGGGATTCAGACGCACCACACAGGGCGAGGAAAGGACTTTCGAAGCCAAGAGCAGCACAGACGTGGCGGCGAAGGTAGTCAACCACAAACTTTTACTCCACATTGCAGTCGTTTATTAAACTCTGCACTCTGGGTTTATTCAACAGCTCAGGAAACGAAAGAGAAGGTGTGCTGAGACTCAGTGGCGTGAGTACAAGAACCACAAGGTCAAGGGTGGGGTCGCAAGAACCTAACAACCCCCTTTGCAGGTTACAGACACAAACAATATGACGATAATTGCGTAAGTGTGGGGTCTACCCACAATCCAATGAGCATTTGAGGACAGGGGAAACGCTAATCAACACTAATAACCTGGAATCAACCTTGAAGGAAATACCATGCTATGGTCACCCAACATTTAACAACAACAATATAAAACCTTTCGTCAAAACACAGCATAGTTTATAAATAACTGGACAAATCAGACTGTAGGTGTGTCACCATCCAGAAGGAGGAAACGCTTCACAGACTCGAAACAGCGCAGAGAAGATGACTGGGTTTAATCATGTGTAGCAGTGTGTGTATTTATTTTCTTACTTTGGCAGAACAAGAATCTGGGGCTGGACAACAGAGTGGTAGATTTCTCACACATAGAATAGTGACTAATGTGGAGAAGAAATCCAATGATAAAAAACAATGCAATTATCCTGTAGTCCAAGAACAGACCGAAGCGAGTGTGGTTTTCTTCAACTTCAATAGTCCTTCTTTGTAGGAAACTACAACATAAAAAGGGTTGTCTTCCCTTTAGCAACTATTTTATGTTCAATTCTTAAGTGCAACAAGTATTGTTTGTTTACTTTTTATGAAACTACTTCGACTTGTATACATTTGTTCTAGAAAAGTGCAACCTCAAAAGTTGTCTTCTTTTTAGGAATTGACAACAATAGAAGATTTGTCTTTTTTGGGGTAATTTTTTGAGAATACATAAACGCTTATCTTTTTTAAAGTGCAAGTTATTGAGTTGTTTTTAGGAAATTCTAACATCATGGGTTTGTCTTTATTGGATATTACAAGATCAACAGTTTGTTTTGTGCAACATCAATACTTTCTTTGCATTTTGGGCAAGTGAAATACCAACCATAGACCTCCTAATGATATTGACGGGTCAGAGTCGACCTTCAGTGCGCCATGCCTTCAAGTAGGTGGACGTCCCACAATCCGCTTCAGTTATTCGCAGTCGGTCGCAGCAACACATGCAGTGATGCAACACCGGATTTATGTTGAAAAAGTATGAAAAGTGTACCACATACAAACAGGAAGGATTGTCTCAGGAGTGATTTGTTTGAGGATTTAAGGTAATCATTATACTTTTCGTACCATGCATGCATTTTGAAACGGAAAAAAAAATCAATTGGAGAAATTAGCTGCTACAGGATTGGCATTAAAGTTCGCAATATTTACGTAAAATAAATGCTAACTGCACATTTTATTTTTGCTTTTAACCAAGTACAGAGACTCTTTTACGTCCATATCTATAAAGAATTCAGGGATTTAAGCATTTTTTCACAGGAATTTTCACCGGAAAAGCTCTGTTTACATATGGCGGCCGCCACATTGACTGACAGACTAGCATCGTACTTCGACATAATTACGTAAAATAAATGCTAACTGCATTTTTTTGTTTTCTTTTAACCAGGTATCGAGACTGTTTTACGTCCATATCTATAAAGAATTAAGGGATTTAAGCATTTATTCACAAGAATTTTTACCCGGAAAAGCTCTGTTTACATATGGCGGCCGCCACATTGACTGACAGACTAGCATCGTACTTCGACATATTTACGTAAAATAAATGCTACCTGCACGTTGTTTTTGCTTTTAACCAATAATCAAGACTGTTTTGCGTCCATATCTATAAAGAACTCAGGGATTTAAGCATTTATTCACAAGAATTTTTACCTGAAAAGCTCTGTTTACATATGGGGGCCGCCACATTGACTGACAGACTAGCATCGTACTTCGACATATTCACGTAAAATAAATGCTAACTGCACAGGTTTTTTTTTTTTTTTTTTTGTGCTTTTAACCAAGAATCGAGACTGTTTTACGTACATATCTATAATGAATTCAGGGATTTAAGCATTTATTCACAAGAATTTTTACCTGAAAAGCTCTGTTTACATTTGGCGGCTGCCACATTGACTGACAGTCTAGCATCGTGCGTCGACATATTTACGTAAAATAAATGCTAACTGCACGTTTTTTTTTTTTGCTTTAAACAAGAATCGAGACTGTTTTACGTCCATATCTATAAAGAATTCAGGGCTTTAAGCATTTATTCACAAGAATTTTCAACGAATAAAGCTCTTTGTCAGTGATTCCACTCGGTCATCTTTGACGGCCACGCCAACAATGCAGGCCCCTTATTAATCGGCCCCACGTCCCGTGTCCCGTCAATATCATTATGAAGTCTATGTAACAACAATTTGAATTATCTTCATCAATTGCAACATGAAAAATTTAGAAAAAATTCAACATCATTATTTTTGTCTTTTTCGAGATTGTTACGTCAGAGATTTGTCTTCATTTTAGGGAAGTGCACAACATTAGCTTGTGTTGTTTTTGAGGAAAGTTACAAGTTAGTAAATAGTTTTTCTGTGAAAGGAATCAAGTTGTTTAACATTAACATGCATGCCTGTGTAAACAAAACCTGATGTCTTTTAAAGGATTTGATTAGAAAAGAACACCAACGAGCATTGTCTTCGACATGGCACTTGAAAAATTGGGAACGCTGCGTTTCCGAGCTGTGTTTTCTTCTTCTGAACATCTGCGACCAGGCTCGACTGCGACATCTGTTCCGCAAAATGTGAGGCCATAACACTCCCGCTGAACACTCATTATGGCTGAATACACCACATCATCTTCCTTTTAGTAGATCTAAACCGACTAAATCATCTCTATGTCCTCGACGATTTACTTGGCTTCAGTATGTGATGAAGTTATGACAACATTAAGCGATATCATTCACTCGACACGAGAGAAAATATGCTATTTGGGTAGTGAATTATGAGTCTATTTACCCCGACTTGATCCTGTCTCCCTGTTGCTAAAGACCACGTTATTGCTAATGCTGATGTTGCAATGCTGAGAAGATGCAACTATCCAAAATTGGTTATAGCTCAAAGCCAGCAATTCAAAGAAAAATGAGTTGCTTTGGATGTTGTTTTGTTTTTTTATCACTTTGTGAAATTCCAACCACTCCAAACAACTTAAAAATAATGAAATCTAAACTTTGCAAATGTGGTATGTGCACTTAGTGTATTTGTATACGCTTCGCCATGCATGCCCATGTTCTCTTCCCGGGACTAATAAAGCAATAAAAGCCACAAGACGTCCTCTCGGTCTCAGCCTCGCTGCGACCACATGAATGAGGCAAAGAGAGAATGGAACAAATGATGTCGGCCTGATGCTGGCCATGTAGAACACGTGTCTGCAGCGCAGCTTGACGCAACCACTGGCACCTCGCTTGTGGCGATCATGTGCCAGGCAGACCCACTCGATGCATGTGTGAGCATTATAGGCTTTCAAGTGGAAAGAAATCCTCACAAATGACTTTGTGCACGTTGGATCAGTCCAGTGCAACTATTATTAGATTGTCATTATAAGTATTGTCAATGACAAACTATAGTCTAATAGTGTTTTTCAACCGTTGTGCCACGAGAGATCGTCAGGTGTGCCGCTAGAAATTATCCAATATCGCATTTTTTTGTTTGTTTTTGTTTTTATGTCGTCGGGCCGAGTTACAGTAGTAAGGTACTTTCTACTACTAGTAGTAGTACTAGTAGTAGGTAGAGGTTGCGGTCGTGTGCAGATGAGTGCGTGTCGCGTTCAAGAATTGTTGGCTTTCTAGCCATCAGCTACCTTATCCATAGAGGACAACTGTCAATCCTTCCACTGTGTTTTATTGCAACACATTGTCGAGGACACTGAGGTGGCTGATGGCTAAAGAATCCGAGTAGTTCTTGAACGCGACACGAGCAGCTATCCAACAGCACCATGGTGCCAAGCAGGTTTAAATGTCATCTCCAAACGAAACACCCGTCGCTTCAAAACAAGTCGATGGACTATTTTGTTTGCCTTCGTGAAAACACAGAGAAACACTTTTTGGAGAATAAAACAAAGGTAAATGAGAAAGCCATCAAAGACAGTTACCTTGTTGCTGAACTTGTTGCTAAATCCCCAAAAATCCCACACTGTGGCAAAAACATTAATACTACCAGCCTGCAAAACCATTGTCAGCGAGATGCTCAGCCTTGATGCGATTAAAGACATTGTCACTGTCTGATTATTTCAATTTCTGATCTTTTCTAGCCTAAGTGCTATAAAAAAATAAAAACAGAGAGAGACTGAGAGTAGACATGTGCCGATTACCGGTTTTAAGGTATACTGTGGTATGAAAAAACGTCACAGTTTCAAAAACGTAAAAATTTTCCATCATACCGTCTCTACGGAATTAGCTATTTTATATGTCCCAAAAACGGCGGGAGAAATTCCTCGCTTGCTCCTGCAAATCTCAACCCTCCCCCACAGGATGTTGCTAAGTGTCAGGGTGGAGGAGGTAAAACTCCTGACCTTTTTCCATCCATCAAAGAAAAAAAAAATCGCACGTATGGGAATACTGGGCTACATGAAAAGTTACAAAAGGCAGTGACTTCGAGGAGGAGGGCCAACCAACTTGTAAAACATGTTTGCCGAGCATGGCTGCCGAGCTAGCAAATTCAGCGAATATGATTTCGCATTAATACAAAATTAAAAGTTAGTAAACACTAGAAGTGGGAATCCTTGGGCACCTAACGATTCTATTACGATTCAGAGGCTCCGATTCGATTATAAATTGATTATTGATCCCCACCCCCGCTTTTAATGTGTTGTACATTAGTTCCAAAATTTTTCAAAAATCCTCTCAAGCTAAACCAAACTAATATTTCATCATCAAGTTAACTGTTAAAATCAGTAAAAATCAGTTAACTGTTAAAATCAGTAAATTAAATACTGTCCCCATTCTGAATCAGCAGTTTTAAAGTGATCCTCTAACTTAAATACATGTAGGCTCTAATAAACCACAATTGTTCTCTTGTACTAAAATATGTTGTGAGAAACACATAAAATGTTAAATCAATGGCAATATTTTATAATATTTAGTCTATACTTTGACCGTAAGTTGGCGCCATGGTTTGCGGGCTCGCAGTGATGACGTCATTCGGATCTTTCCAAATGTGTAGCGTGTTCAACAATTGCTTATTGCTGCCTAAACTCGCGAAGTAAAATGCCACAATGTGCTGCTTTTGGATGCAATTTCCAGTCAAATGGAAACAAGGGGAGTGAAGTGAATGGTCAAGGTGGAATTATTATTTTTAGTGAATAAATGTGTATAAGTGGAAGCTTCTCCCCCTTTTTGGTCCCTGTATGCACGTATCCTACCCACCACGCGTTACAACTGGCGCCCGAACATTTTTCCTGGATCCTCAGTCAAGTAAGGGATCCGTCTATTTTCTGGATCCGACAGTCCCACCGCGTTTGCAATATTGGTTTGGATCTGTCCATTTTTTTTGATTCGTCGGTCCCACAGCGGCTTTTCGGATCAGTCTATTTTGTGGGATAGACGGCCTGATCGCGGCTCCGACATTGCAATGGGATCTGTCTTATTCCTGGATCTTCGAGTGAGTAAAAAACGCGGATTTGAATTACTATTGCTATCTTTTTTGTTGACTATTCTTCGTGGGAGTTTTCCCCAAATCATACTAAATAATTAAAGCACTATGGCACGCTACAGTGACGACAGTGACTCTGACGTGGACCTTACAACAATGTTCGTCAGGGAACGCGTGTTTGCGTACTGCTGAGCTCCTGAGTGAAGAGTGGTCAAGGTGGAAATATTATTTTTTGTGAATAAATGTGCATAAGTGGAAGCTTCTTCCCTTTTCGGTACTTTTATACACGTATCCTAGCTACCACGCGTTACAATATACAAGACATGGATTACACAAGGTGTGCTCTTTGGCCTGTATTGTATGTAAAGCACACGACAGCTCTGGATGCTAACAATCTACATAATTATACTGTACAGTGGCCGAGAGGTGTCAGGCGAAATGCAAAGTCCAAACACTTTGCACATAGAAAAAGCACGAACCCCAATTGCAAACACTTTGCAAAAGAAAAAAAGCACGAATGCAAACTGCCACAACACGATCCCCAATTTCTAAAGCGCGATCGCAAACTGGCAAAAGCACGAACCCCAATGGCCACAACATGGCAGCAAATGGCTCGCAGCACGAATGCAAATTGCCCCAACACAATCTCCAATTCCTAAAGCGCGATTGCAAATTGGCAAAAACATGAACGCTAAATGCCACAACACGACAGCAAATGGTTCGCAGCACGACCGCAGAAGGCTCGCAAGACAATTGCAAAGACGATGACCCAGAAGTTAAAAAAAAAAAAAAAACCAAAAAAAAAACCAATAATAATAATAAAAAAGACGTCACTTTGTATATTGCTATATGTGCTTTGTGACCATCTCTACGCCCCACCCCCCCATCAGACGCAAATTTATATAAAAATGATGTTAATTTTTTGTGCGGCAACGTTTTTTTAGATACAGCATTATGCTTTTATTGAGATATTAATTTCGAGTGGGGCCGTCACTCGTAGCTTTTTCTTAGCTTAGCTCCCGCAGCTAATGGAGCGTACCAACTCTCTCATTAACAGAGGGGTGTGCTGACAACTAGCACGAACAGAGCACAAAAAAATTCTGGTCTGGGGGGCTTGTGCTATTAATTTCGAGTGATGACGTCCCTCTAAGCCCCTCATTTACTGCAAAATGGTTCTGAATTTGTGCCATTCGTTTGTGCTACTTGTTAGGACACCCCTCTTTTATGTTAATGGAGCGTACCAACTCTCTCCCTCTGTTATTTTAATGAAGCGTACCAACTCTCTCAATAACAGAGGGGTGTCCTCACAACTAGCACAAACGAATGGCACCAATTCGGAACCATTTTGCAGTAAATGAGGGGCTTAGAGGGACGTCATCAATCGAAATTAATATCTCAAGCCCCCAATTTACTGCAAAATGGACCCGAATTTTTTTGTGCTCTGTTCGTGCTAGTTGTTAATACACCCCTCTGTTAATGAGAGGGTTGGTACGCTCCATTAGCTGCGGGAGCTAAGCTAAGAAAAAGCTACGAGTGACGTCCCCACTCGAAATTAACATCTCAATAAAAGCATAATACTGTATCTACAAAACCGTTGCAGCACAAACGATTAACATAATTTTTATATGAATTTGCGTCTGATGAGGGGGCAACTTTACGGAGGCCCGTAGAGATGGTCACAAAGCACATATAGCAAAGTGTCGTCTTATTTATTATGTATTTATATATTTTTTTAACTTCTGGGTCATGGTCTTTGCAATTGTCTTGCGAGCCTTTTGCGGTCGTGCTGCGAGCCATTTGCTGTCGTGTTGTGGCAATTGGCATTCTTGCTTTTGCCAATTTGCAATCGCGCTTTAGGAATTGGGGATTGTGTTGTGGCAACTTGCATTCGTGCTGCGAGCCATTTGCTGTCGTGTTGTGGCAATTGGGGTTCGTGCTTTTGCCAATATGAGATCGCGCTTTAGGAATTGGGGATCGTGTTGTGGCAGTTTGCAATCGTGCTTTTTTTCTTACGCAAAGCGTTTGCAATTGGGGTTCGTGCTTTTTCTATTTGCAAAGTGTTTGGACTTTGCATTTCGCCTGACACCTCTCAGCCACCGTAATATTGGGATAAGTTTGAAAACGCAATATGCTTACCTGGAATATCTGCTAATAAAACCGGACAGCATACACTCTCGCTCCCAACTGGAGTTCCCAACAGGACTCTCTCGCATCACCAGTTTTGCCCAACTTTTATCTTATCAGGTATTTGCTGCACGCATTTTTCCCTGAAGCTCGTCTTGTGAACGACCGACAGTGCTGTCCTGCTCTTCACTTTTCAGATCTGGTTCAAATAGGAAGGGTAGAACCGACGACATGTTGGGAAAGCTAAGGAGTGACACGCTGGAATTTCGGCAACGGGACCGGTGACGTCACGCACTGCGACGTAACAAGAATGGCGACCTATCACTGAAAATAATTTTACAAACTTTATTAAAACAAAAACATTAAGAGGGGTTTTAATATCAAATTATTATAACTCATACAAACATTTATCTTTTAAGAATTACTTGTCTTAAAAATAGAGGATCCCTTTAAACTACATTCAATTAATTTAATGATGTGAATGAACCGTTAAAATTGTTATAATTGATATCGTTATTCCATAATTTCCCTTCTGTCTACTTTCGACATGTCAAAGTTTTAAAACTGTTTCTTCATTTAAAGATAGATTCAAGTCAGGATTTTGCCAATTAAGGTGTATTTTAGACAAAACGTTATTTAGGTTTGCTACAACAGAGCCTTCTAGAGAAGTCTACTGCTTTAAGATGGCGGCTGTTTACAACTACTAAACAGCAAGTCTGTCATCTCGCATCTACTTCTCTTCATATGTTTTTACGCCGGCGTCGTCTGTCATTTTCCATCTAGTTCTACATATATGTGATATCTATTATAGCCGTATGTGTAGTATGTTTGTAGCAACTAGCAACTGGCCATTGTTTGAAGCAGCTGTCGGCCGCAGTCAGGTATTATTGTCATGTGATGTAAAGCACTTTGAATTGCCTTGTGTTGAATTGTGCTATATAAATGAATTTGCCTTGCCTTGCCTTTTTTTATCTAGCAGCATGAGTTGTACATGATATTTACTCTCGGTCCGTTCCTCATTGCGTCCCGAAGACCGCGCTGACAGTGTTTTAGTTCTGCTTTACCTGGTATAATTCAATAATCGGAATTTGGATGTTTGTGAATCGTTCTCGAATCTTCCACGGCCGAATCACGAATAATCTAAGAATCGGAAATTTTGCACGCCTCTAGTAAACACTGTCATGAACGTTTCCCACCAACTATGAGAGTTAACTCCAGTGTGTTTAAAGTGTCTAGCAGTGGTAAAACATGTGTTATTTTCTCTCTGCTAACTGCTTGCGTTCAGAAAGAGAGTGTGTATAATGTAAACTTGATACGAGTCATACACACGTGCTTTTAATGGAAAATAATTCAATTATTTTTGTTATGAAGGTAATAATTTTGAGCTGTGGGTTTAGGCTCACCTAAAGGACTGCCTTTATTTTAATTTTATTTACAATTCTTTTTTTTTTCAATCTTTTTTAACAACGTTACACTTACGTTCCAATTTGCTTATATTTTGAAAAATGGGAAAAAAATGGAATAAAAGTTTTTTTGTTTTTTTCAACCCAGATATCACAAAGCAACACACTTTAGAGCTGTAATTAATTAAATACCGCAATACCGTGAAACCGTAATATTTTTGCTTAAGGTTATCATACCGTCAGAATCTCATATCGGCACATGCCTAACTGAGAGCTGTTGAAGAAGATTCCTGCAAGGATATCTGCTTTGTGTTCATCTAAAAAGGCTAAAGTTTCACACTGAGTAAGTATAAATATTGAGATTTTCTAATGAAATATACTGTACAAAAAATAATTTTGGAACATTTTTGGTTTGTGGTGTGCCGCGAGATTTTTTCCCAATGTAAATGTTTCCAATGTGCCATGACTCAGAAAAGATTGAAAAACACTGGTTGAGTTACACTGTATTTGTTTTTTTACATTCAAGAGTCACCTAAAATAGGTGATAAAGACTTAAAGATAAAGGACTTGTGATTAAGAGAGAAAATATCAAAACATTTTTCAAATTTTCAAATACTCTTACTCCTTCCACATGCTTTAAACAAACTTAATCTTGTACCTATAGCTATTAAAAAAAAAAAAAAAAAAAAAACTTACTGTGTTTGTGCTAGGCATCCTGGTGCCACGCAGCTCTCCGAATCAGGAATGATCAGCACGTTGGTCAGCTCCCGCATGTCAACTTGCACATCCGTGACATGACCCGGAAGAGGTTTCAGCACCGTCAAAATCTTCTCTATTAGGTTGTCGCCATGGTGACCGACTGCCCCTGAAAACCAAATGAACAATTCAAAATTCATAGCAAAAAAATAGAACATGTGGGAATATTTATAGCAAGATAAAATTTGTGAAGGAACCAATTTACGTTAATTTATGTACTAATTTATTTGGATGATGAAGCACAAACAACTTTTTGTTTGTTTGACTGCTGATATTAAAGGAAATTTTATTGCATAATATTGAGATTTATTAGTCCCCTTAGGGGAAAAAAACAAAACAATTATGGCACTAAAAATCAGTAAATCATCAGGATCAGCTGTTTAGGACAGCTATGACTGCCAGTATTAGGCTTCTTCCTCACTGTGTTTTCCTGAATTTTGGGGCTTATTTTTTGCATAACATAAAGCTGGCATATTAAATGAAACGATGTGTGACCTGCCTGCAAAAAAACATCTTGAAGACATACCAGTAAGGTCCATTGTGCGGTCTACAAAGATGATGGAGGCTTTGTTGGGAGCAGTCTTCCTGCGGTTCTTGGCCTGGGGATGAGATGCCAGCTCCCCCGCGATGAGGCGACTCATGGGGCCCACTGCGAAACTTTCCTCTCTGGTGCCAGTGGCCTCAAAAAGGGTGTTTACGGCCCCTGCTAGCGTCTTGATCTGCAACTGTAGCTCAGCCGGAAGTGCGTGCAAGTCCACATCCAGTAGACTGGTGAAGCGCTTCTTATCTGGCCGTTTTGCATTGACGGTGCACAAGTCAGGTGGCAGCAGTGGAAAGAGGTGGACAAAAGCAGGCGCCAGAAGCAACTGCTGGGACACGGGGGCAAAGGTGAGCGGTATGTGCAGGACCTCGGCCGTATAGTTCATGTTGCCCATCCACTCGCAAAGCTTATCCTCCAGCTGCTCAAAGACGGGCGTGGCGCCATCAACGTCCGCTGTTGGTGCTACATTGTTGGCGAGCAGGTGCAACGGATGGGACACAGCTGTGACCACAACACAGTACTGCAGGTGGCTGAGTGAGATGATGTCCTTTAGAGTGTCTACGGTACGCCCCTTTAACAAAGTGCTCACCTGGAGATGGAAAACACCAGTAAATTAAATTTTGTATGAATATTACTAGGTCATCTTGACCCGCAGCACAAATAAAACCGGCGGCCGGGATTAAGTTTTAAACACAATCAAAATGTTCCCAATTTCAATTAATTTGAATGATTCGAACCCTCTTACTGGCTTATTCGGAGTTACAGAGGACTTTCGACTATCTTCTGATCAGCGCTGCACTCTAGCGTTTGCCTCCCTCCTGGCCCGCAGATCTGTCCTCCTCAGGTGGGTGGACCCCCTCCCTCCCACACACACCGAATGGCTGACGGCCTTATTGACATGTTTGAAAATTGAAAAGATCAGATACTCTCTCGATTATTCTAATGGGAGATTCCTACGTGCCTGGGGAGGGGACCTTTTTAAACATGTGTCAGTCCTCTTAAGCCCTTGGCATTCCACAATTTGGCATCTCTTTAATTTATTGTATTGACACTTATTATCCAAAACCGTTACTAAAACACAATGTGCAATGGTCATGAAGCTCACTGGCAGTGACGGGGATTAATTTTATGGTTTATTTTTGGTTTATTTTGGTTGTTTTTTATTTTATTTATTATTATAATTTTTTCCCAATTGTGTGTGTGGGTGTGGGTGTGCGTGTGTGTGTGTGTTGGATGTCAGTCCCATTTTTCATCCCATTTTGTGTTTTTTTTTAAACTAGAAACCCATGAACTACTATTGCGAAAAATAAATGGATTTTGATTGATATTTTCACAATTTCAATCAATTTGAATGCCAAGATTCTGGCGAAAAAAAAGCCAAGCCAAAAAAACAGCACCAAATCTACTTAAAACCCTTCAATACAAAGGGTGGATTGAAAAGAAAACTTTAGATTTGGCAACAAATCACACAAAATAACTGGGCATTTTGTGGTAGTTTTTTTTTTTTTTATTTTTTTTTAATTTTTTTAATTTTTATTTTAGAGTGTTCAATCAGTTGACAGATTCATATTTACTACAGACAACTCTCGAATGTATCCCTGACAATTCCCCAGGTTACTATTCATGGCCAACCATTTCTGACTCTTAATAATGCTCACCACGAACACTGCTTTGGGCTCGTCCTCATTACAAGATTCAAAGCTGGAGAACTGTTTCACGTTTCGGGCTCCAGCCTCGAACAACGCGGCGGCACCCCCCGCGCTCCAGTGAAGCACTTCCGCGCTCGCGTCGTCCATGAAGACCACCGCCCGGTTTACTTTGGACAAAACCTGGTCCCATATTTGCACCGGGAAGTGCCACACCGCCTCCGGACTGAGCATTTTGGCCACACGAAATAGTCGGCGGCAGAATGGGTGACAGCCACAGTACAGCCAGGAAGAAAACAAACACGTTGATGACGTGTCAATACAGCGTCGCGTTTGTTATACGTCATGTCATGCTGCATTGTTACCATGGTGAAGCAGAATTATGCAACAGCTACTAGTAGAGGGAGAGCGCGAAAGAGATAGAGCAGCATGTTTTTAAATACGAGCATTTTTATTTATTTTTTTCAAAAATGTTGGTTTAAATGTTTAAATTAATCTATAAACATACATTTGTATTAATGCTATTTAATTTTTGGTCTATGCATCTATTTTAACTTAAAAATATATATGGATATAAATAATTATTTATGTATACACACGGACCAACACACCCCGATACATATTTATACACACATTTATATTTACATATTTATGTTTTATTTTTTGTCCTTATAATTGTGTCATGTGCGATTTTTTTAACTGAATATTTATTTGAAATATAATTTTATATTTATTGATTTTACTCATCAGTGTACTTTTATTGGGAGGCACGGTGAATGAGAACTGTGTTCAATGACAGGCTCTAGCCTTCCTGTGTGGATTTTGCATTTTCTCGCCATGCCTGTGTGGTTTGATTTTTCTAGTACAGTATTCTGGTTTTGTCTTACTTCCCCCAAAAAACGCATGCATGGTAGGTTGATTGGACACATCATATTCTCCATAGGTGTCATTGTGTGACTGAAAGGCTAGTTGTCTCGTTGTGCCCTGCGATTGACTGCAAATTCTTGAAAGGATAAATAGTACGGAAAATGAATGAATGTATTTTTTTAAAACTGTATTTTGTGCACTATAAGGTGCACCTAAAAGCCTTAAATTTTTTCAAAAGTCGACAGTGCGCCTTATAATCCAACGCCGTATATTTCTTATACACCTTATATTCTTTTATATACCGTATTGGCCCGAATATAAGACAGCCCTGATTAGAAGACGACCCCGTCCTTTTCAAAAGTAATTACAGTACATTCGAAAGAAATGATTATAACAATATATTTGAGAGAAAAAGCATGTTATCCTGCCTCATTCAAATCTTAATATCTGAACATTTAAATATGTAAACTAAAGTGCAATCACATTCATAAATGAATGGCTTCTGGTTTTTGAAATGTAAATAAACCAATTTATTGTGATAAAAAAATAAAATAAAAATTGCAATAACTGCATTAACCATCAAAGTGAAGTCCAACTGTATCTGTCGTCTTGAAACAAATCTGAATAAGGAAAAACATTGCAATAAAATAATGCAAACTGGTTAAACTTGAGAGTAGCTGAGATCTGTCATGACAGAACATCGCTTCAATGATATCTGGCACGATCTAGCGTCGTGAATGGGTATAACATCTAGACCACGAATATAAGACAACCCCCTCTTTTTCAGTCTTATTTCAATGCAAAAAAACACCGTCTTATATTCGGGCCAAGACTGTATATGGATCAATATTGGTTAATCATGACATGTACAGCACAATTCCTACCAGCGCAGCTTCATCGAGTAGATGAGAAACGCAACCCCAACCCCTACTACTACTACTACTACTACTACTAATATTGCTGCGCCTTATAATGCGGTGCGCCCAATATACTGCATGAAATACATTTTAAAATCGGCCATACATTCAAGGTGCGCCTTATACGCTGATGCGCCTTATGGTGCGGAAAATGCGGTAAATGCGTGTAATTTTCTATGTTGTATTTTGATCCTACCCATAGCAAAGCAAAATTGAAGATGAGATCTTGTTCATGTCTCATTTACATCTCTGAGAAGTGAATCAGCAACAATCGAGACCAGATTTGTTTTCTCAGTTTTCTCAAATTTGTCTAGTGAGAATGTATGTCTCACAGTGAGCATGACATGAGAAAGTCTGAGAAATAGTTCTACTGTCACGATGTGTCACAGCTGTCTCCTTTCAAGATCTCACCAAGAGACAACTATGAAATCTTGTGCTGATCTCAAATGCGTCTCAATTTGATCTCCTTACTTGGCCTCACTATCTCAGTCATGTCTCAGTGAAAGATATGGATGAGCAGAATATTTCATTTCTTAAACTTGCCTCAAAGCTGCATCTCTTCCTGATCTTGCCAAGCAACCCTATATTGTGCCAATTACAAATATTTCGCAATTTGATTTCCTTCCAGTCTGTAATTGCTCATATTGGGTTCTCAAGATTCTTCCATTGTAAAAAAAGAGTAGTGTCTGCTATGACATGTCCAATCACATCTTAATTCATCTTGTGCCAAAATCAGAGAAAATAATGAAATTGGTCAAATAATGCAATAACATATCTGGTTCATTGACACAATATAAAAATTAGAGATGCGCCTGAAAATTCAGCGCCAAAAACTATCGGCTGAAAATAGCTAAAAATGCATTATCGGTTTTGAAGACCACCGAATAGTGTAAAGAACCTTAGTCCTTATGTGATTACATAATCAAAACACGATGAGAAGTAATACACTGGCTGATGCTGTCTTGCTAAATCTACTGGCTAACTCATGTCCGCAATTTGGAAGTATTTTGAAGTATCACAGATATATTTGAATTATTTGAGTCTGTGCGTGGCTCAGTGGTTGAGAAGTCGTTCCCATTTGAGAGGTTGTGAATTTGATTCTCCATCCTTGATGAACTTGTATAAGTATCCTTGAGGAAGACACTGAAACCCACGTTGCTCCTGTTACTTTGTCAGCATTAGGTCAATGGGGATGCAGTGGAAAGGAGCCAGAGAGTATAACTCCATTTTCAAATATGAGAATTTCTCTTACTTCTCAAATATTGCTTATTGGTTTTCTCAAATCAATCTCATTTGTCTCAATGATGTATTTGCTAATTTTGACTCATCCCATGCTCCTAAGGGTACCCTTTGGAGCACAAAATCAAACGAATAAGCAGAGAATTAGATAAATTTGAGATGATCAAATTTGTCTCACGAGACAAGATTAAGCAACAGATGAGCAGCAAATTTTTGCTATGGGAATTCACAAAGTAATTTGTAATTCAAAAATTAGAAGTTAAAAAAAAGGAAGCAATTAAAAATGCATATCACATAATAAATCAGACAGTTGCAATCAATATAAACTGGTCAGTTTATGTTTGTATTTGACCATTTAATGCTCTTTAGCATCTGATGTAGGATTTACAGCACATCATATGCTGAAGAAAACACATTGTAGGTGATCGGTAAGAATGCTTAATTGAAATCAACATGCTCTCCTTCTACTACCGTTCTATTTCAAAACATAAGTGGCCTGTAGTCAGGTGTATTTCAAATATAATGCTCATTATATTTGCAATAAATGTGAGTGACTGCAGCCCTGTGAAATGTGTCCAACACTGAAACCAATCATTCGTGGAACAATGCGAGCTAATTCAAGTCTCATAAAATCATCTGCACTGGGCCCCTATCCATTAACACTTAATACTTACAACTAGATGAGAATGCCATCGAGCCGTGCTATGTTCGGGTTGTATCAGATTATTGGAGAAAAGAAAAGCACTGCCCGTAACTCAAATATTTTTTAAAAAAATCGTCCTGTCGAGGACTGGTTTCAAGGAAACTGGTAAGTCAGGTCACTCATGAAACGAGGTACCGTTAGATTTATTTTTATCCTCTGCTCTTGACTAACTCTTCGTGACAGAAAGAGGTTAGTGTCCCATCTGTGTGTGTGTGCTTGTGAACATGCTTGGCGGGGGTGTGAATGTGATGACTATAAAGAGCCTGTTTGGTGAAGACGAGCCAAGATGACCCAGTTATGGAGTTTTAATGCGCTAATGGAGCCACGGGTTGTAAGATTACGACGCTATCCTGTTTTCTATCTGTTACAAAAACAGTCATTTAAATGTGCTTTTAATATTTCATCCGGACATCATTTATCTTATTGGCTGCTAGTGAAGGCGATAGACGTCCGATCCAGTCTTTTCCAGTCCAAATGGATTGGACATATATTGCTGTCACTGGCAGCCAATGAGATAAGGTGTACAAACTGTCGTTCAGAATTGAAACACGTTTTTCCTCGAGTGTTTTAATGTTTGCTGAATGAACGCGGAGCATACACTGCACAAAGCGCTGGCAACAAAACTGCTACAACTATCATAAACAGCCTCAAAGTGGATGTGCAGCAGCCAATTTAATTTGCAATAATGGGTTTGTTTTTTTGAGCCGCAGCTTTGTGATTTTGCGACACCTCTCACAGCCTGTGAGATGGACTGCATGTAATTTTGTTCTGATGACACTTTAGCTCGGGTTTGGGACTTCCTATATATGGAATAAATGGGGTAGTTTGAGTACAGTGGATCCTAGCTATTTGTGGGTAGTTAGGGACCAAGCCAAAAAAGGCATTTGCGAATGAAAGATGCAGGCCTGAAAGCGGCAATAAATCCCAATCCGTTTGAGCTGGACAATGTGGATTGTGTGTCTCAATGAAATTTAGAGAAAAAAGAACCAGAAATGGTAAGACATTGTTGACTATCTAGTAGGGGTGTAACGGTACACAAAAATCTCAGTTCGGTACGTACCTCGGTTTTGAGGTCACGGTTCGGTTCATTTTCGGTACAGTAAGAAAACAAAATGCAAAATATAAATGTGCTCGTTGTTTATTACACACTTTTGTGCTTTCAACAATAGGAACAGTAGCCTATACAAAGCTAGAATTCTGCTCAAAAAGTAGCGGGTATTTAAAGATAATAATCCAACAACAATTTGCCTTTCAGACCCCGCGTATTGGTTAGCTTTCTTTCTGAAAGCAAGAAGAAAAAAGAAGTCCTGTGCTAAAGAGAAAAGCAATCCCAATGACAAAGATTTTAACATGTATTTTACAAATGAAATGCCTCAATGATTTTTTTTTTCTTATGAACGGTTTTCAAAAGCCTTATTGGTGGATTTTCTCAAGTTAAAGCGCCACACAGAAATTAATAAATTTAATTGTGTAAGCAGGATCTGTATATTCTTCTTCTTATTTAAATACAGGTGTTTTAGCTCATTTCAATGTATTTTATTTAAATGGGCTATTATTTATTTTATTATGTGTTTGTATTTTACAAATGTGATGTAGTATTCATTTATATTGTATATTTTATGTTGTATAACTTTAGTTCCTATGTGAATATTAGTTCCTACTTGTTTTGTTGTGGTAGGAGGGTTTTGTATTGAATATGGGGCCGTGTTGGTTATTATTATAGCAGAGAAGACAACTGTAAATCAACAAAGACAAGTCAACTGTGCCCCGATCTACCACTCAAGAGATCTGATGGACTCAAAAAGTGGGTTACGATTGCATATTAATTTGAAAATCAACCGGATCCACCGTATTTTTACACGAGTGACTTCCGGTCTGCTAGCTAGTATTATTGACGCAGGAGGGCCGTGTCTCGCGTCAAATAATAAACTCTGCCGTTGTTTTCGCGTGTATCGCGTTGAGCCGCTTCTGGGATGCAACACGCGGCCGCACAGCGACTGGTGTGCATTCGCTGATTAACTTTAACGGCCGCGTTTCACTGCGTTCTCGCGGTGGCCACGTTGTCGCGCCGTTAACGTTTCTTACTGTCCTACGTGTTGGTCCTCATTATAGTAGGGAAGACGGTGTAAATATAATCTACACAAAGAAACTGTAACCCGATTGACTCACAGCCTCGAAAAGTAAGGGTTACATTACGTCAGAAACTCGTTCGGTACGCCCTCGTTCCGAACCGAACGCCAAGTACCGAAACGGTTCAATATGAATACATGTACCGTTACACCCTTACTATCTAGCCATGTATTGCTATTATTTTATGTATGTAATGTATCTTCAGCATTTTGCTGACTAACCCAACAAGTTACAGTTTCTAGGCCAGGGGTCAGAAACCTGAGGTACCAAAAGTGCTGTATTGTTGATCCCACACTAAAAAAATAAAATACCTAGAGCCATAAAACACATTTGGCATCCAACATTTTTAATGTCACTTGGATTTATCCATGGTTTGTCTACCAGGCGACGAAAAACTCAGATGTCACATATTGGTGCCTGTGACACATATTTTGAGATGCAATAAGAAAATTAAAATAGAATAAAAATCTTCATATTCAAGGTTACATTTGAAAATGAGAATTTTAATTTTAATTCAAATTGATATTTTCTAATGTCTCAAGGAGGTAAAGCAGAAGGACGAAAGAATCACGTGCAGCTCTGGAGCCACAGGTTGCAGACCCCTGATCTTAGCTATGTTGTTTTTTGTTTTGTTTTTTTCCCCAAAATTTACAAAGTGTATATGTATTTGTTTATCTTTTTCTTTTTAACAGTGAGGAGAAATAGCTATTTTTTGAGGAACCCCCATCAAGTAGTGCAAACTAAATACATTTTTCCTGAGATTCACTTTTCCATTCCAGTAAAGTCAACTGAGTCGAAGGCTCTGCTGTAAACGACCCTGATTCTTTACTGATGCCCACATTGCAACACAATCAGTCCACACACACAGCGTCCTTTGAAGGCACAAACACTCATTCACATCTGGCTACCATCCCTTCTCTTTTCTTTTTCCTTCCACAAAGACCCCTGCTTAGCATGGGAGGGGGGGCTCTCTGCAGTTTTTCGGCCACACGAGGGGCACCAAACGGCTTGAAGCCAGAGTAAGAATAATAGCGCTTCGACGGTGAACATGGAAAATGAAAGACATCACTGCAACATCGAACACTGTCCTGCAGAGTTTAAAGCAGAGGTTTTCAAACAAAGGTGCGCGAACCATTGTTGTGTGTGTGGAGGGGTGGCGGGGGTTCTTTTTTTTTTTGAAGAATAAGTGTGTATAAAGCATAAGGTGAATTAAAATGTACCTGTGAAATTCAACTGTTTAAATGACTATTTCTATTTGTTAAACTTAGATTGCATTCACTTAGCTCATCTATGGCATTAGACACTAAATGCTAATGTGCAGTAAAGCTATCAAACTTTGATTGCGGGACATTATATGGTTACGTTGAACATCTTGTTATTTTTGAAGCAATGTTAATTCACTTTTGTTTAATGGGTCAGTTTAACAGCAAAACTTCAAAGGTTCTCAGCCTGTGGACCGTGGAGTACATACTGTACGTACACACACGCACTGCAGTTAGCGTGAGTAATTGTTTCCTACCTGTGGTGCTTTTGCAGTGAATGTTTGATGAGGGGCACAAAGTTGCATGCTTGGCAGCGTATGAGTGTGCTCACTGCTCAGGGCTAATTGCCGTCCAAATGTGCTTGCGTGGCTTCTTGGCGCGCTTGTACAAATGCTCCACATAGCACACTTGGAGATGGAGCTGATAGATTTCAAGCAGGGCCGAGGTGAGTGCTACTGTCGCTGACGCAGCGGGAACACATATGTACCTTGTTTACGGATTTCGTTGAAAGTGACTTTAGAGATAGCTTGTATCTATTAAACTATGTCGTGGCTCAGACTAATTCATAAAGGCATTCAATTTATTCCAGTTGAGAACAATGGCTTGTATGAATCTATTCCAGATGAGGTTCACCCAAGGCTGAATAACATGTGGACCCAAGCCCATTTTGTATGATATCCTGATACCAAATCTCTTGGAGGTAAGGATGAATCCCAAATGGATCCGGAGTCTAATCCTATGTGGAACAGAAGCCAAATACCTTTTGGAACAGTGGCCACATTATTTGAGTTTTTTTTTTTTCATCATATCCATTCTGGCTAAGAGACTCAAGACTACCCACTTTGGACCTGTAGTTGCTACTGGACACAGCCGGAAACTGATCAATGCTTGTGCGCCATCTTCAAGAGAGGGTGTCTAGTGGTAATGTATGAAACAACCAAGGATCCTGAGGTACACTACTGAGGCCGTATCCAGAAATTCAGTGATAAAAGTTTATATTTCATCTGTTCTCATCTGGACCTGGGCACTATCCGTTGTGTCCCTCTGGTTTAATCCAATGGAGAGCTAGACACAAGTGCCAAGTGGACCATGGAATAATTCCGATATGCAATCAAGACCGTATTGCTTATACAGTGGTATGAAAAAATATCTGAACCTTTTGGAATTTCTCACTTATCTGCATAAAATCACCATCAAATATGATCTGATCTTTGTCAAAATCACACAGATGAAAATACGGTGTCTGCTTTGACTAAAACCACCCAAACTTTTATAGGTTTTCACATTTTAATGATGATAGCATGCAAACAATGACTAAGAGTGAAAAATAAGTAAGTGAACCCTCTGCCTAAGGAGACTAAAGAGCAATTGAAACCATTTTTTAATAGACACTTTAAGTCAGGTGTGTGCCCAATCACTGACAAGTGGTTGTCTTGATGAGAAGCATTGTCTGATGTGGATCATGGCTCGGTCAAAAGAGCTGTCTGAAGACCTGCGATCAAGGATGGTTGATTTGTATAAAGATGGGAAAGGATATAAAACCATCTCCAAAAGTCTGGATGTTCATCAATCGACGGTCAGAGAAGTTGTCTACAAATGGAGAGAGTTTGGCACTGTTGCTTCTCTCCCAAGGAGTGGCCGACCATCAAAGATGACGCCAAGTGTTCAACGCAGAATACTCAGAGAGGTAAAAAAGAACCCTAGCATGTCTGCTAATGACTTACAGAAATCAGTGGCACAGTCCATTATCTCTATTCACACATCCACTATATGTAAAACTATGGCGAAGAATGGTGTTCATGGGAGGACTCCACAGAGGAAGCCATTGCTGTCTAAAAAAAACATTGTTGCTCATTTAATGTTCGCTAAAAAGGCACTTGGACACTCCACTGAAGTTTTGTCAAAATATTTTGTGGACTGATGAAACCAAAGTTGAATTTTTTGGGAGTAACACATAAAGTCATGTGTGGAGGAAAAATAGAACAGCTCACCAACATCAACACCTCATCCCCACCGTGAAGCATGGTGGAGGGATCTAATGATTTAAGGCTGTTTTGCTCCCTCAGGGCCTGGAATACTTGCATCATCAATCATCAATCATTAATGGAAGAATGAATTCAAAAGTTTATCAGGATGTTTTGCAGGAAAACTTGAGGCCGTCTGTCAAACAGCTGAAGCTAAAAAGAGGATGGATGCTGCAACATGACAATATCCAAAACACAGAAGAAAATCAGATTCAGAATGGTTTTAGAAGAACAAAATACACGTTCTGAGATGCCACGGCATGACCTAAAGACAGCGATTCCTGCCAGACATCCCAGGAATCTGAATGAACTACAGCAGTTTTGTAGAGTAGAATGGGCCAAGATTAGTCCTGATCGATGTACCAGACTGATCTGCAGCTACAGGAGGCATCCGGTTGAAGTTATTGCTGCCAAAGGGGGGGCCACAAAATATTAAATGTGATGGTTCACTTACTTACTTTCCCCCTTCTGTCCTTGTTTGCGTACTATCCTCTAATATCCTTAAAATATGAAAGTTAGTTTATTTGTAATATGTAAGTTAGTTTAGTTAAAGGAGACACTGTATTTTCATCTGTGTGATTTTGACAAAGATCAGGTCACATTTGATGGTGATTTTATGCAGAAATGCGAGAAATTCCAAAAGGTTCACATACTTTTTCATACAACTGTAGTTCTAGGTCCTTGTCTCCCAACCGTATCTGATTTGAATATACTGTAGTGTCAAATCCCGATTGGACACTGGATTTACCAATTTCTTTAACCCTGCTTCAAATCCCTGAGGAAACACAGTATTGAATGGAGGTTTTAGATAAAGGGGGGACTACAATTAGCCACACAAGCTCAATCTTGTGTGACACATGTACACCAAACACACAAACAAAAACATCTGACAAAAAAGAAATTTGCCTCTCTTTTATTTTGCTTCTGGCCGGGTCCCCGTGGCGGCCTGTTCAGCACATTTCTCCCGGCAAAAAACGACACCGTCAGCACTTTTATGTGTGTGTTGCAGGGGCCTATTTTTATCACGACAAGAAAAAGGAGGAAGGCACCATAACTTAAAGAAAATGGAGTGTTATGGATAAAAGCCATGTAAAAGCTCTTTAAAGAGTGCCTTCTGCAAGATGTTTGGCAGTTTATGTTCATTCAACGGACTCTTGGCACAGCTTCACTTGCTGGCAACATGGCGGCCAACAGAGGGTGAAGGAGGCTCGAATGGGATAAAAATAGAGATTCTATTTCAGGATCTTTTGAAGATAAAGATGTGCTCTTGCTGTGAAACCTTCCTGGATCGTCTGTGGATACACTCCAGAGAGGTTCAATGCACACCTGGTTTCAGAAAGACATACAACCCCCCTTACTACCTACCATCCTCCACATGATTGTTTATTATGACACTGCAGCTTGTGCGCCCCGAATTGCAAATCAGTCATTTTTGCAGCTGCATGAATGTATGAACTGACCCATGGGAGGTTCTCCAAGTGGGCCTTTTGAATCCCAGAATTGAACCCAATTGCCCCCAAGGGTCTTTAAAGGAAACACTTGATGCTGCTCTTTAAAGAGAATTATAATACAAAGGGGCTGTGAGATATCAATAGAACCGTTATGTGGCAAGATAACAAATATTAATAAAGTTAAAAAAAAAAAAAAAAAATCACATTCATGAAAAATTATGGAAAATAGATTGAAAATTACGAACATTTCCGAAAGTTTTCCGGAAACAGCCGAATGAGGCTTTGGCGTCACAGCCAGGAAACAAAAGGTCGAGGCAGGTGCCATCGTTATTTATCGACGAGAGAGTTGCGTTCGTGTTTTATCAAAAAATCACTAAAATGGTTCAAACCTGTCATGCTATGTGGTGTACAAATAGCCATTTGTCGCAATGTACTACCCATGAGTTCCCGAACGCGAGAAAAAGAGCTGGACTACGGAGACAATGAGTAAAGTTCGTCCGTGCAAAGAGGGCTAATTTTGCAGACCCAGCCTCCGGCACGGTTTTGTGTGGTGCGCATTTTACACCTGAAAACTATTTGAACTATGGACAAATGAAATCAGGTTTTGCTAAGAAATTGCTGCTGAAAGCAGATGCGGTGCCCACCATACACCTAAATGTCCCGAGATATCAAGAAAGAGGACGATGACTGTCACTGATGAGACCACCCCAGGCTAAGCAAAGGAGGGAAGCAGCCAAGCTCGAAATGGCCATAGTGAGTACTCTTTTACAATAAAAAACGTATCACGAATTGGATATAGGACTGGACACATGTATAAATTATTGCTCGTAAAATATATACAACAAATCCTCTAATCCCATTTATATTTGTGTCTGTTGGCAGAGCGAAAACCTATGATAGCACAATAAATGATAATTATTCTATACATTACTTTATTTTGCGGCCACGGTGTATCAGCTTCACAAAAAGAAATGCAAAACAAACCATTCGGTGTTTCCCACACAATCTGTTGACGGTGTTTCATCAGTGTGATTGCTCCCCTCAATGATCGTTTCATTAGGCTGCATTGGCTTTCATTTGGTCTCAAATTCATAACCCAAAACACCAAAGAAAGGTTAATAACTCTCCTCGTCACCATTAGAAGAACGTTCGTTACGTCGGATTCGTCGCTGCAACTAGAAACAAAATTGTCCGCCATCATCGCCGCCATTCAGTACTAAGCACTGTTGTGCACAGGTGTTTCCTAGTTGTGACGTCACGCACACAATATGCTAGAGTTCTGGGATCTCGGGCGCCGGTTGTTTTAGCTTGACAATCGATTCAAATTTCTATCATTTTCTTGGTGTTGCGATGTATGTAATTACACGAAGTGGCATGATATGAATCCAAAAGGCATGCTATTATGGATAAATGATGGAATATTAGCATTTCCCCAGGTGTTGTAATACTCTTTAAAAGAGACATTAATACACCTACTCGGGGTACAGGGATAAAGTGGATAAGTAAGTTGAAGTGTATTGACTTACAAAAAAAATTGTACAGTGCTTTAAAATTCAAAGCGTTTCTATTTTTATGTCCAGTGCAGATCGGGACACGAGCTTTGTGAGGAGCTTTGTGTGATGGTCATTTGCAGCCAATGAGCAGTCATCTTTGCAAAAATGTTGACGTCGGAGGACAAAATCCTTGAAATTTCCACAAAAGTGTGATTTCTGAGTGTGTCTCAATTCCGTGAACACACTGCAACACATTTTGTGCGCTGTCACCTTGGATTCACAGATGAGTAATGTTCAAATAAAAGTACTATTTCCTTTTGCAATACAGTGTTTTAACAGCACCAAAAAAAAAAAAAAAACTGAATAAACAAAAAATTGGAATGAGGCAAATTAGCAGTTTGAACTTGCTATAAGGCTTAACTCATTTAGTGAGTGTTTTTTTTTTTGTCTTACATTTTTTTAATGGACAGCAGTGTAAAAATGTCCAAGATCTGTAAATTCATGTTTGTAGACAAGGTTAAACATGTAACACACATACACAAATTACAGCAGCAAATCCCGACAGTTCTTCTCTAAAAATAGCCAGGATCACTTTCATTCGTCATGGCAGGAGAGGAGGACACATAACCTCTACATACTGTATGGATGTGTGAGTGCGTTGGATGGGGGGTGGAGGTGTGAAGTATGAGAGTACAATGTAGGACACACACACCCACGAACACACCCACACATCCACACACAGAGTGGGTGACATTAGAAAGGAGGGAAGAACAATCTATAAATATCTCTTATGAGTGTTTGTCACGCACACTGGTCGCCCACTTCCCCTCATTTGACCCACAAGAGCGTCGTGCCGCAGTAGCTGAGCACTTTAAGAAGTGGACGAGAGGAATGATGAACACAATTCTGTGCATGCAGGGAATCATTTACTCCTTTGAAGGGCTAAAAATATCTGTAGATGACTGAGTTTCTGTTTTGTAACCCATCTCTGAGTACGCAAACCTAAAAAGATGGTGGCAAACTTGACAGGATTCATCTCGATGTGTGCTGGGAAACATTACTTTAGAGGAGCTTCAAATCACCTGCAGTTGACTCCAAAGTGTATGTGTATCTGATGCGCCATCCATCTAGCCAGCCTGAGACCCTTTGACTCAGAGCCAGTCACTTCAAACGTGGAAAAGCTTTGAAGGCCATTGTTGTACTTTTGGATTCATCTGTTTGTATGTTGGCTCGCTCCCTCTTTCTTGTCATTTCCGCAAATGAAAGACATATTGCGAACACTGCCGCTAACCGGTAGAAGAACAAGGTGGAAATGGTGTCAAAAGTCATACGAGCAACTACAAGTCAAACAGAGCCTTTTTTTTTGAAAACTCAGCCTAAAAATATGACTTAGATTTTAAGGCAGATGCTGAATTAGCAATATTTCAACTGATCCTGACTTACCTTATAGCTATGATAACATTATCACAGTTGTTTTATTATTTTCGGTGAGTTTTCCAAAGTGGGATCATACAATCCATTTGAACTAGAAGGGCTGGTAACGAAAGGCCAAAATACAATGCCCTTGGCGGCAATAGATGTCGAATCCATTTTGACTGGAAGGTGCTGGAACTTAAAAATCGCTGCCATCCCTCCCTGTCAAAATGGATTGGAAGTCTACATCTACATCTTGGTTTCTTTTTCACTTACTGAACCAGAACAACTTACGTGACGAACTGGCTTGCAATTCAATCTGTCTACCCATATAATGTATATGTTCACTGTATCTATTTTTAAGGGGAATTGTAACAGGGATGATATCTCGTTGCTCTGAAATAATGTGCAATGACTATAAATGTATAGACAAGTTTCCTGAGTGAAACATGGGCGGCGCCATCTTGGACAATGTCTGCTCCGAACTTCAGGTTTAGAAAAAAACAACGTGAATTACGGTTGAATTAAGCAGTGTGTTGACAAAGTTTAAACTGCAAAAGTAAAGCAGAGGAACTCACGGAATCTCCGAAAATGGAGTCAGCACGACGTAGATGAGGTTGTATGATTGTTCTTATCACTTTGTTGATCATTCGTGGAAAAAATTATAACAACCTGTCAGCCTGTGTGGACGCGATGTGTAGATTGATACGCTGGTGAAATTACAAACTATATTACATTTGCCGAATGCAGAAGGGCTGACATGGATTTTGTTGTTACAAGGAAATACTACAAGGTATGGACATATAAACAAAAATAGTATGTCATTCTGTTATTGCAGATATTGATCGCAATAAAACATTTGGACAGCATGATTCCATATCCTGTTTTATTTAAAACGATTGGTACATGTGCAAAACAGGTTTAAAAAAAAAATCCAATTTATAAAATGATTAGAAAAGTATTAACTAAGGTTGAGCGTACGAGGAATGTGTTATTAGACAGCAGAGTTTCACAGAGCCAACTTTCACCCGACATTACGAGACCCTTGGCGGCATTCAGAATGGCTTTCTCCCGCTGTCCTTGGTAATTCCAGCTCTAATAGCTTATCTTAAAGTTGCTGCAGTTAAAATGCTCATAGTTGGATCTTGGGATCGAGCTGACGGTCCACCAAGAGGCGAGCCACTGTCTGTCCCAGCCCCTGCCTTCCGGCCACCCACGAGAGTCGAGCCATCATCAAAGTAGAACGCACGTAGTCTCGATATATGTCCATCGATGTACAGTAAGTGTTGTTGTGAGGCACATCAATTTGTCTGCCCTTTTCTAACAGCGTTTTCCAGCAGTAAACAAACGAACAAAGAACTTGTAACACTTGCATTTATGCGTTTACTTAAATGTGCCATCCTACACGTACTGATTAGCAACAGGGTAGCAACAGATAGCATGTGTTGCCCCTCTCTTCTCTTACTGGGTATCCGCCCTGTGCTCCGACACGGGTCGCTGGCTGGGCGCCAGTGTACAGTATCAGCTGGATATCACCTGCTCCGTCGGGGGACCCTGCCATGCCCAGGGTTCGGTGGGCTGTTGGTGGTTCCCGTGGTGTGCCGTGCCGGTTGGGGGGCTGCGGCTGTGGCTCGTGGGCCGGGTGGCCGGACGGGGGTGGGGGTGGGCGTCGGGTTGGTGGTGCGCCCCCTCTTGCCATCCCTGACGCTGGTAGAAGGGTGGGCGGGTGGCCCGGGCGACCACCCTGGATCCCGGGGGGGAGGGGGGTGGGGGATTGCTCTATTGCTGGGCTGCGCTGAACCCCCCTCGCGCCCGCCCTCCCTCCCTCCCCGGGCTGGCTGGGTGGGTTCCGTGTACCTCGGTTGGTGCACGGCGTCTCCGCTCGTCTGTGTGGCTGTCGCGCGCTTGGTGGGGCTCGTGTGCGACTGGATGTGATAGGGCGCGCTCGGGTTGGGGGTCCCGGTGCCGGGATTGGCGATGGGGCGGTGTAAGGTCGGTCGCCAACGGGCTTACACTCACAGGGGATTCACACGATTACTGGGTTCTAGATCACAGAGCTGATTTGTGTACACTCTACCTCTTTCAGTCACTTAGCTTATAGACTCCCCCACCCCTGTCCCCCTTTCCCTGGTCAACAGGTCCCCAACAAGGTGTCAACTGGAAATACATCTAGCGGACAATAGCACCAGCATATTAGTAGTTAGTGTAAACGTTCAATGTATTCCTTGTTGTTGTTTCTTTTCTTTCTTGTGTTCCTTTTCTTCTGTTCCCCCATAACCCCTTCCTGTTCGCTGCTTTGTCATAATAAACGAGGTATGTTGAATGATCACAATGGGAGTATGTCATACTGTCAATGTGAAACTTTAAAACTGTTCAGACCAACCGGGCACTTAGACTTCCATTCTCCATGTCAAACAGCTGAACAGGACAGGTTTAAAAAAAAAAGAAAAAGAAAAAAGAGATAGCATGTGTTACAGCCACAGCAGTTCAGTAGTTGTAGTCAATAATATTAAACATCATCATAACTAATTCGTCGTAATCAAAGACAACAAGTCGTTTCATGCGCAAGATTTTAGCTTTAGTATTTTTTGAGCACTGGTCACATGAAAATCCAGGGATAGGAAGAACATACCTTCCATAACACCAACGGCAACATGACTACAAAAACACCCGGTCTTTGTGGTGGCACAAGCTTGGTTCCACAACTGCCTTCCTGAACATGTTGTCCTCCCCTGTCGCGATGATGGCAGATAGATGCAGTTTTTCCAAATTGTCTTTTTAAGGGATTTTGACGAGTAATTTTACTCCAGCTCCACCGTTGTTTTGAATGGAGAAATTCTAAAACGGAAGTTGCTTGCAGACATAAGGAACTAAAGTGGAAGTACCTCGGAAACTTGTCTATACAGTAATGTGGTTTTCAATGTTTTGTCACTTATAAAGTATCTCATGCTTTATCATGTTGGTGACATGGTTGCACGTTCTGTACCATCAGAAACTCTACACTCACAATATACAGATCTTTTGGTGACTCTGGAGTTAAAAAGAATCATTCTGTTCGAGAGCCTTTTACATTTAGGATCCAAAACATCCCTGGAAATTAGAGAAGCTTACCTTCTTAAAAATGATTAAATCTCAACCATGGACTTATTTCAACACTTTCACATTTTGTTAAGCCTCACCCTGCCTCAACCTCAAACATCTGGATTCTGTCCTGTGTAACTGCCACTTCACTCCACCTTCACCTTGAAGATGAGGCTAAGTGTTGAAAATGGTTTGAGGGGATAGACGAAGAAGAAAAACAGTGGGGATGCATAACACTGCAAAGGCATATTTGAATAAACATTATGACTACAAGTAGCATTGTAAAATCCAAACTTAAAATTCATTGTGTCTTAGCGTATTGAAGTGCTCCGGAATGGCAGTGAATGAATCATTTATCAACATCTATTTAATCTTCATGATAAATATTGATTGTGTACATGACCAAATTCCACGCTATTAAATTTGTATTACACTTGGTATCTGAAGTTTGGTAACAAACTGAAACTATAAGTCCGATGGCAACAGTGTCAGAAGTGGGATGCTTAGTTGTTTGTCTTGCAAAGACAGTGGCTGTTTGATGTAGTTTTACCAGAAAGCCATATTTCTTGGCTCTGTGTTATAGGATACAATATAAAGTTATTCCAAGAAGTATACATTTTGCAAGTCAGTCATTTCCTTTCCACATGTCTTCAGTCAGACTCAAACGGGAGCAGCTTTGTAAATTTAAGAACAAAAATACCAACTTGTGATGCTAGCACTTTTTTTCCTGCACTCTCGCTCATATTGTTCTCTTTGGGTCTAACAAATCTTGCGTGCACATGTCCATGCGAAGGCTGACTGCCAACATGCATGGATTGAATGAACCCAGAATAGAGTGTGTAAATGGACAAGGACCAAAGAAATGATTGGTTCATGATCAGAGCCTTCCAGCTGCTCCACAGACAGTGTTAAATGTCACAAAACATCTTAGCAGGAGATTTAAAACCAGGCTTTTTATGAGAATTTTTTTCCATGCAGGAATTGAGATTTACGGACTTCAATAGTCTTATATGCACCGTAGAAAAAGGTGACATTTGATAGAGTGAAGTTACAGTATTAATTCATTGGCTGCCATTGATGTTGATAGACAAAGCAGATCCGCTAAAATTGCGGTCTCAATTATCATATGTCTAAAATCCGGAGGTTCATGCTGTATGGCTTAAGCTGACCGAATTTGTTGAGGAAAACATGGAATAAATGGTGTCGGAAGCCAGAAATTAAGCTTTAGTTGAAAACTGAGCATCTAAAGAAGACGGCTGTAGGGGTGGTCCAAACGTAAACAACCACAGTTAGAACTTGGATCTTCTGTTTATGCTTCCTGTCATTGGTCAGGCTTTCACCTCGTCCACTCCAATATACCACAACGCTACAAAAGTCCAAATAAGGCGGACTGCATCGTTTGCATGTCCAATTCTTCTTATTTATTTATTTTTTTTATCATCGACGGCATCCGTTCTTTTTCCCTGGCTGCTGCATCACTGTCTGTGAACTCCTCCATTTCGGCTTGTGATTTACATGTGGCCGAGGTCGCCGGGCGGACCGAGCACAAGGCTGAAAAGCATCGGAACATCACCAGATAAAGAAAAGATGCGTTTGTTGTCCTTGAATCGCTCGTTTCCTTCATTGTCTTACATGTGCGTTTTCCTTTCCGTCCGCCAAGGCCTTCCATCCGACTAGGACTTTATCGTCCTATATGAATCACTTCCTTTTTACCTTCTGACACACATGTGTGCAAAATCTCTGGCCCACCTTCCTCCCCCCACTGCTGCTTCTGCTCAACTTCTCCCACTGGGATATAAGGAACAGCAGCAGGTTCTTCTTGCGCGAGCTGCCATCCATATTTAGTGTTTGACAGGGGGAACTGCTTCTTGTTAACCTCCTGAGACAGCCACATGGGGTGGGGGCACCCCTGTCCATTAAAAAAAAAAAAAAAAAAACGGCCAAAAACCTAAAAGGATGTTCTTTAGCTAGAAAATGCCTCCAGATTTACATTCAAGCTGCTGATAAATGGCCTCAGAAGTTGTATAGGTGAATGAAGTCCAGCTCCAAATAAAGTCAGAATCTTGTATTTCTATTTAGAAGTCAATGTTGGTGTGAGAATTGCTCAGTCACAGCAAAATGTCACTGCGTCCACTCACGTGAGCCGAACGTTTGTGTGTATGTAGTTGTCATCTAGCCCCTGATAAGAGTGAAGTGGACATAGGTGCTCCGGGTGAGGCTTCCCACAAGTATACAATGATGCAGGGCAGAGCGGGTCTCGTGCAGGCAGCTTAGACTCACTGACCAAAGGCTAAAAGGACAACATGGCACAACACTGGGAAATGAACTGCAAAGACAGTGGTGTTCTTAGTTTTTGGGTAGTTGTCATTAAAAATCAGTAAACTGTTCATCTGACACTATTTACTCATTTACTGCCATTGACGGTGCTCGATGGCCAATCCGTTTGGACTGGGAGGAGCGATGGAACATGAACATTCATTGTGTTGTTTCTTCAAAGTTAGTTCTCCAATTTGTTTAATGATGGTATATTTATTTATTTATTTATTTAAATTTTATTTTCTTTCCTTTCATTTGTATTTGTCACTTCTGACCTGCCAGGGACTATTGCTGAAGATTCACCTTTGGCTTGAAATGATATATGAATTGATAAGTACTGTACATAAATTAAGTGTGATGAAAATTATTTAAAAAAAAAAAAAAAGAAAAAAAGAAAAGGCTTTCATGATGTTCTATTTTATATTCTAAACAAGCCCAACACAGCTAAACTAACTAAAATGAACTCAGCAAGTGATGCTTTTTTTCAAAGACTTTTATTGACCACTGAACCAAGTGTACCGATATCAGATATACGACGACACGGGCCGAAGCGGACATAAACAACCACGGCGAATCGCCGACGGATATACAGCAACCAATTCAGTTTTTCTTTTCAAAGTAAGAAAATGAGTAAGGCCTCCACAAAGTCACCTCATTATTTAAATAGTATCTTGAAACATTTTATGAACACATGAGTCAAACCACATAGACGACTACTTGGCAATGTGTTGTATGATAAACAGATTTAGTACAAGTGCTTCAATCAGTAGTTTTTTTTTCTATACACACCCGACATTTACAACAGTAGAACCCTGATGGTTCAGTGTCCATTTCCCCATAGACAAACAAGTCCAGTCTCTAGAGGGTGCCACTCCAAAGTCCATTTCGTCTTCCTACATCAGGCTTCCCGGCCAGGACACGATGGTCAACGTGATCCTTCCCCGAAGCTCCTTGAGGAGACGTACCAACGCCATGTGGGTCATGCCCCACGTGCTCTTTCCGTTCACCTCCAGTAAGATGTCCCCACACCTACCAACACACACACACAACTAAATAACACGCCAGAAAAAACACAAGCTGACTTGTATCTTACCTTATCCCGCCATCGTTGTAGGCCGGCGTGCCCTTGACAATGGAGCGTATAAAAAAGCACTGGTTGCAGTTGACCTCCTCCTGGCCGCCCACAATGCTAAAGCCCAAGCTGCCCGACATGCTCCGTCGCAGCACGATGTCCTTGCAGCTGTACAGGTGCCTGTGGAGCCAAGTGCATCATCTCATCAAACAAGGACCTATTGGGATTCTAATGGCAAAGGTGGAAATTCTTAATCATTGCTTTTAATTTGAGGTGTGAACAACAACATTTTTGAGAAAAATGTATTTCTAAGAGTAGTTTTACTAAGACATACTTTTTACTTTTACTTGAGTAGATTTGTGAAGAAGAAACGCTACTCTTACTCCGCTACTTTGGGCTTCACAAGAGTTGTTACATTTTTCCTCTTTATTCTACAGTACATATTAAATTTATTATTTTTTTTGCCAGCGATGCCAAGAGAAGCTCTATCAATTTCACCAATGAGATGTCGCAACAATAATTACATGACTCCATTACACTAAACAGACGCAAGCTTGGCGTTCTATGATCACGCTAGCCTGTTCAATCACGTGGCTTCTTTAAAGCACCGCAAAAAAATGAAGTACTGCATTGGCCCGAATATAAGACGGCCCTGATTATAAGACGACCCCCTCTTTTTCAAGACTCAAGTTTGAAAAAAGACTTTTTGAACACCAAATTAGTTTTTATACAGAAAATGATTACAGTACATCCAGGGGTGAAAGTGGCTAGAATTTCTTGCCGGAACTCCGTGAAGGTCGCCATGCAGCCAGAAATAAACAAAAAATAAATAAAAATAAAAAAAATTTTTTAAAGAGGTTTGACCCCCCCTCCCAAATTTTTTTTTTTGTGGGGGGAGTGGGGTCAAACCTCTTAAACTACTAAAATGCAGAAAAAACTGTTTTAGCAAAGTTATTTCTATCACACATACAAAAACTGATTTTCATTTAAAATTGTATTTTTTCAATGATTTGCAAAATAAAATTTAACAAAAACAGCAGTAACCCCAACCTCCATCTCCAAATTTTCATTTTCCCTCATTTCCTCACATACTAAATGCCAAATCTCAATTACTACTTAAGAACATAGGATGTATATTAAAATTGAAGTTAATGTGAACATTTACTTTTTATTTTTTTTATTATAAAAAAAATACCATATTGGCCCGAATATAAGATGGCCCTGATTATAAGACGACCCCCTCTTTTTCAAGACTCAAGTTTGAAAAAAATACTTTTTGAACACCAAATTAATTTTTATACAGAAAATAATTACAGTACATCTGAAACAAATTACTATAACAATATATTTTAGAGAAAAAAACATGTTATTTTGCCTCATTCAAATCTTAATATCTGAACATTTAAATATGTAAACTAAAGTGCATTTGCACTCGTAAATGAATGGCTTCTGATTTTTTAAATGTAAATAAACCAATCTGTTGTGATAAAACAACAAAATTGCAATAATTGCATTAACCATCACAGTGAGGTCTAACTGTAACTGTTGAAACATATCTGAATAAGAAAAAAAAAACCAATAAAATAATGCAAACTTGTTAAACTTGAGAGTGGCTGAGATTCTTCTTCATGTCAGGGGTTCGCTTTGGCCTGGGGAGTCAAGTTCAGCATTCGCTTCAATGATATCTGGCGCCATCTAGCGTCGTGAATGGGTATAACGTCTAGACCCCGAATATAAGACGACCCCACTTTTTCGGTCTTATTTCAATGCAAAAAACACCATCTTATATTCGGGCCAATACGGTATATTGGTGGAAACGGATTAGCTACACAAGCACTTTATTATGCCTGTAAATCTGATGTTGGTAGATTGTTTTCTTCTTGGAGATGAAATACATGTGTGGCAGTTTAGTTTTTTTTTTTTTTTTTTTTTTTTTTTTTACATAGCGTTTTTACAGTTGCCTTCATATTTTCGGGATCAAAGCACAGTGTACCGGAACAGCATTCCGGCCCTGAATTTTATACTGAAACTGCGTTCTGGCCCTGAATCTTATACCGGAACTGCGTTCCTGACCGTTCTGGCCCACTTTCACCCCTGAGTACATCTGAAACAAATTACTGTAACAATATATTTGAGAGAAAAAGGATGTTATTTTGCCTCATTCAAATCTTAATACCTGAACATTTCAATATGTAAACTGAAGTGCAATCACACTCGTAAATGATTGGCTTCTGGTTTTCGAAATGTAAGTAAACCAATCTATTGTGATAAAACAACAAAATTGCAATAACTGCATTAATCATCAAAGTAAATTCTAACTGTAGCTGTAGTCTTGAAACAAATCTGAATAAGGAAAAACATTACAATAGAATATAAAATAATACAAACTGGTTAAACTTGAGAGTAGCTGAGATCTGTCATGACCAGGGGTGAAAGTGGCAAGAATTTCCCGGCGTGAAGGTCGCCACGGAGCCAGAAATTATGTTTTGTTTTTTTTTAACCTCTAACCTCTTAAACCACTGAAATGCAAAGAAAACTGTTTTAGCACAGTTATTTCTATAACACATGCAAAAACAGATTTTCATTCAAAATTGTATTTTTCCAATGATTTGCAAAATAAAAGTTAACAAAAACAACAACAACCTCAACCTCCATCTCATAATTTTTATTTTTACCTCATTTTCTCCCATACTAAATGCCAAATCTCAATTTTGACTACTTAAGAACATAGGATGTTATTAAAATTGAAGTAAATGTAAACATTTACTTTTTTTGTTTTTGATAACAAAAATATAAGTAACATACATTAAGAAAAATAAGTACAAATCACTTATATTAGGCAGAGTGAAATGGAATATCTTTTAAAGATCGCCCAAACACTGACTTTTTTAAATCATAAGGAAATGAATAAGTAGCCTAACATGAATGAACAAATATACTAAGTCCGAAGTGCACATTGACAGCTAAGATGTTCTGAACCTCACCATCAGAGCAAATAAAACTAAATATGATAAATAAGCCTTCTCAACTTTTTCGTGGCTCTTTAAGATTTGATCCATTTTATGTTGCATTGCCCCTTTTTTGTCGCATCAATTCAACAACCTGTTTTTTTTTTTTTTTTTTTTTTTTTTTTTTTTTTTTGCTGTTTCAGAAAACATGCACATTTGAACCAATCAGAGTTAACTATCTCTGCTGATCACATGTATGTCAGCCAATTGAACTGATAAATGAGTCCAGGCGTTTTGCTTTGCTGCCTGCATTCGCACATTGACGTGACTTATCATTCTCAGACTCAGATAACTGCAGCAGCTGGCGAAACCTCCATGCCGTCCATGGAATAAAATAAATAATAAATATCGGTGGAAACGGATTACGCTACACAAGCACTTTATTATGCATGTTGTTAACACTTGTGTATGTAAATCTGATGTTGGTAGATTATTTTCTTCTTGGAGATGAAATGCATGTGTGGCAGCGTTTTGACAGTTGCCGTCATATTTTCGGAATCAAAGCATCGTGTACGGGAACAGCATTCCGGCCCTGAATCTTATACCAGAAATGCGTTCCGGCCCTGAATCTTATACCAGAACTGCGTTCCTGACCGTTCTGGCCCACTTTCACCCCTGGTCATGACAGAATATTACTCCTCACAGACATCCTCTGCCTCGCTGTGCTCAGTGTCACTGTCCTGACCATAGCACATCATCTCCACTGCCGTCCAGTACATTTGATATACCCGTATTTTCTTCTCTTTTCTTTCTTACCACTTTCTTCTTCGTGCTCCCGCTATTTTTATTTTTATTCTTCGTGTCAGGGGTTTGCTTTGGCCTGGGGAGTCAAGTTCAGCATTCACTTCAATGATATCTGGCGCCATCTAACATCGTGAATGGGTATAATGTCTAGACCCCGATTATAAGACGACCCACACTTTTTCTGTCTTATTTCAATGCAAAAATCACCGTCTTATATTCGGGCGAATACGGTATTTGCCGTAGAGCGCTGCGCTCAACATGAATCAAAAGCGCGGATTTAAAATTCTCTCCCATTTTTTATTTGGAACTGATTGACCACGGAAACTATGAGGGAAGTATTCACTATTCAAACTAGGAGCTATTTACTCCACTAGAGGGCGCTCATTCTCTTTGGACGAATAATGCTTCATTTCTGTCTTTTTTTTCTCTCGCTGGATCATTTTAATTTTTTTGTATTTAATGTGGTTATGTAATGGGTTATTGTACAGTATCATTACAACAAGAGTTCATTTAGATAACTTGGTGCCGAGACAAAACAAATACCATTGTTTAAAAATGTTTAAAATAAATAAATAAGCAGTTACTCACAATGTTACTCATTACTTCAGTATTCTTTTCACTGGATACAATTTTTACTTGTACTTGAGTACATTTTTTGGGCGACTACTTTTACTTAAGGAATATTATTTTGAAGTAACGCTACTCTTACTTGAGTAAATGTTTTGGCTACGCTAACCATCTCTGGTTTTCCTTGGCTTTACGTGAAAAACTCAAATAGAGTGACTCCCTGTTGTCTGCAGGTGTGAAAATGTCAGTATGCTGTATGTTTCTTTATTTTTCTGGCAGCTACTTGTCATTGTATGTCAGCTATTAACCAAAACAAACCTGGGCAGCTGCAGCCACGACACCCACAGTGGAGAGTAGTCGTTACTGGGTGGTGTGTTCTTGGCGCTTCCGTCGGGCGAGGACGACAGGCAGGGCGGCGGCTCGCCCTCTGGAGGGCTCTCATCGGGGGGTCGCATCTCCAGGACTTTTAGCACCACGGGCGATGACGTGTTCTTCAGGTTGGCTACTGCCTCGCTCCGCGTCACCCCTGTCAGATCAACGCCGTTCACGTTGAGTAGGATGTCGCCTACGGAGGGAGATGAGGTTGAAGGTGAGTATCCGACAACCAATAGACCAAAGCACCACCTGTGCTTTTGACAAAAGAACAAAAGGTGCTTTGATGGTTTTGCTGCGTGTGCATATGCAAACATTCATGAATATGTATCCAGCCTCCTGTTGTGCTGTAGGTCAAATTGAGGGATTTGAGTCCGAAGTGTTAAAAATAGTCAAATGGTTTAAAACGCACATAACAGGATGATGAAAGAGCAACAATCGCGTGTGTTACGGCATTGTAAAGCACTCAGCCTTCATAATCCCATAAAGAGAGATTCACACGGAGGGTCAATGACATGCTTAATATGCATTCAAGACAGCCGAGTCAGCAAAATCTCCCTCCCGACTGTTGCCATGACATAAAATGATGGCGCGGCCAAACCCCTCTGTGTTTTCTCAGGGTTGGAGACAATTTTCAAAGCGCTGAACCGCCACCGACGCACGATTAACTCCCATAATTAAAACATGGGCTCGTCAATCAGCAGACGGCACAAATCCATCAGCTCGGCTTGCCGCACAACATCAATTGGATATGTGCTTTATTTGTCACAAATACAAAGTACAGGCACTCTACATGTAACACGTTACGATCTTTCGTCATTAGACGCTTCTGTTGCTGTGCAAATGAGGTGGAGAAACAGTTTTCCGTACTGTTTCAAGCTCCCCTATTGACATACTCACCACTGCTCATGACCTTTTAACAGATTTAACAACAGGTTCATCTCTCTATAGGAATTGCAAATGTCAAGATAGTTTTTTGTCATTTTGCCCTGGATGTTGCCTTTTTTTGCTTGTCCTTTTCGTGATGAATAATTTGGTTGTTCTGCGAATGGTTATATACAGTACACGGTAATTTTCGCACTTTAAGGCGCACCTGACTAGAAGCCACCACCAGTGTTGTTAATCTTAGTTTAAAAATGTAAATAAATACAGTTACAAATTAATTCTCCCAAAAAGTAATTGCGTTAGTAATTAGTTACTTGACAAATTAACTGGTGATAATTTTCATGTTTTTTTTTTCTAAAAAAACAAAACAAAAAAAACTGGTCACACAATTTGAAGTTTAAAGGGTTTTTGGGACAACTGGCCCTAGCCCAATTCTTTACCCTAAACTTAACTAGACACAGGGGTATTGCGGATATTGCGATAACTAGATGTTAACCTTTGCTATGTGTGGAAGTCATTTAATGTAGTGAATCAATCGTTAATGTTGTTAAAAATTGCTCCCGTTATTGCATTAGTTCCCTTCCGTCTGTTTTCGACATGTGTAAGTTTTAAAACTGTTTCATCATCTAAAGATAGATTTAAGATAAGTTTCGCCGATTTATGAGCATTTTGGATAAAAAGTGACTTAGGTTCGCCAGGAAGGTTCTCAACAACAGAGCCTTCATGAGAAGTCTACTGCTTTAGGATGGCGGCTCTTTACTAACGCATCTAGTTCTTTATTATATATGTTGCTAATGCCGCCGTGTCTGTCATTTGCATCTAGTTCTGCGTATATGTGATATCTACCGAAGCATCATGTGGCCGTAGCTTGTAGGCTTTCGGCTACATTCAGGTATTATTGGAGCGACGTAGCATAATAGCATCGCGTTTGCAATGGCGTCACACTCCCTTGCTTCCTCCCCACTCCTGCTCTGCTCTCTCGTCTCCGTGAGTCTGTCTTTTTCCAGACATTTCTCGCGGCAGTCAACCAACATCGTAACGGACGCCTTTCCAGCCTCAGTAACGGTAACGGTGTTGCCAAGATGAGAAAAGTAATTAATTGGATTACTCACTACTGAAGAAAATAACGCCGTTAGTAACGCCGTTATATTCTAACGCCGTTATTAACAACACTGGCCGCCACCTACCAAATCTAACATGAAAACGACATTTGTTCATAGATAAGCTGGACTGGACTATAAACTGCAGCTGTCCTCACTGTATTATGGGATATTTACACAAAAAGAAATGAACAGGTAACACTTTATTTGACAGTGGCACCATACGACTGTCATAAGACCAAATGAACCACCATGCTTCATTTGGCCATCACTGCTCCCTTGGGAGAGACAGTCAACCTCTGCTGCCACCTGCTGTCAACACTGCTGTTGTCCAACATGCTTCCTAACATGCATTGCAGCGCTAAAGATGTAAATATCAATCAAATTCATGTTCTGTGCTAATTATTTCTTCAGTTACTGTTCCAGTTGTTTCCTTAATTGCTAGTTATGGTATTTGGTAGCACTTTATTTGACAGTGGTGCCATAAGACTGTCATTAGACAATCATAATTATGACATGAGACTGCTTGAGCATTAATGAATGCTTATAACAGATGTAATTTAGTGTTATCCTGCAAATTATCTCACTTTTGAATGGATGTAAAAGATCCGAGCTAGACATAAATGGGGTTAGTTGACAAAATTTGCCAGATGATACTAAATGACATATGTCATAAGCATTCAGTAATGCCCATGATAGAGTCATGGCATATGTATGATGGTCTGATGACGTCGCTGTCAAATAAAGTGTTACCTATTAACCCAATTAAATCAACAAATAAATCGCACTGCACTATAAATCGCAGGATTCAAAATGAAGGAAAAAAGTAGCAGCTTATAGTCCGAAAATTGCGGTACTTATACATTTTGTCATTTTTCTTAAGCTTTTCTCAGTATTTTTTGTGCATATAGTCTATTTCTTTGTTGACAGACTAATACTGTATAGAGCTATAATTTTTTTTTTTTTTTAATTATTACATTTTTGTCTTTTCTTCCCTTTTTTAAAAAAACATTTCTTTTCATTAGCCTTTTCTTCATTGGCAAATTCTTGAAATTTTGTCAAATTTTTTCCCTGACATTTTGGGGCCTTATATTCATTTTTGCAAGGTTTGTCAATTTTTTTGTCCTTGTTTTGGCAATTTTGTTTTGATTACAATTAGCGTTATGCTAGGTTTTTTTTTTTTTTTTGTCAGAGATGTTACATTTTTGTTAAACTTATATTATTTTATTTGCAGCACATTTTTTTAAACTTTATAATTATAACCCCCCGATAAATCGTACTTATTTTTGTAATTTCCTTAATTTTGGCGGGCTAGTCTACATTTTTTGTAAAATGTTTTAAATTCATATCCAAATCTATTTTGTTTTGTAATTTTGTTAATAATGGTCTCTCTTTTTTCTATTTTTTTTAAAGAGAGGGAATAGATACTTTTAATCTTTGGTAAATTTTACCACTGTTCCATATAAAAAACCAACAGTAACAACACACATTTATGCCGGGGCCAGTTTTACAGTTTCATTTAGATCCAGAACTTTGCTGAACCTTCACTCAAAGAAAGTAGTTATTTCATTTTTTATGTATTTTACAAAACCTAACCATCCAATTTCAGGGTGAAAGCATGACATTCAGAATATTTTATTATCCTATTTTCAACTCCCAAGATTTACCTTTACGTATGGAGCCCTCCTGGCCCACCACTCCGTCGGGGTCCACGTTGGTGACGTAGATGGGAAGGTCCCACCCGCGACTCGACATGCCGCCGGCCACCGCCATGCCCAGCGAGTCGTACGGCTCCTTGCTGAGCGTCACCGTCTTCTCATAGCAGGCTGGCTTCTGGCACGAGTCCTACCACCACAGCAATATTATATCAAGCCCAAGTTCACATTAAATATTGTAATTTTTGGAAGGTTTTTGTGTGAACTGACCAGCAGTGTTTGCTCAATGTCCACAGGGGAATATGGCGGGGGGCCATCCATGGCCCATGGAGCTTCTTGGAGGATATCCGGCGTTGGCAAGCAGATCTGACGGGACACAACAAAGTGGACGCCCTCCTCGCTCGCCTGACCAAACGAAATGAGTTCTGTTAAGTACAATTTGTTTGGGCAATTCAAATTATCTGGAAACATTAAACCAGTGCACTTTCTTTTGACGGAATTATCATGGTTGCCATTGACTGCAAAAAATGTCCGATCCATTTGAAATGGGAAGACCGGCAGGGCGTCTACCGTCAATTACACTTTTGCCTGATAGTCAACTAAATGTTTCTCTTTCCAGGTTTTTCTTTTTATTGAATTGTAATTATTATTATTTTTAGTATTTTGCAATTCTTTTTCTGATGTTTCTTCCCCATGTTTTGGCAATTTTGTTACATATTTTTCCCTTCAATTTGTTTTGCCTGTTGGATTTTTAAAAATGTTTTATTAATCTTGGATTTCAACACCAATTTTCGCCATGTTTGTGACTTTTCTTTCAGGTTTTAGAGATTTTTTTCCCTCTCTTATTGACAAATATTTGTATTTTTTGTTGACTTTGTTTTACCAAATTGTTTATTTATTCTTATTATTATTTTTAGCAAATTTGATACATTTTTGTCCTCATTTTAGCAATTATGTTAGGATTTTAGCTTGGATTTTTTTTTGTTTTTTTTTGACCGTTTTACAGTTTGGTATTACGGTAATGGAACTGTTTTTTCACTTCATTATCCCCGTTTATATCAAGGGGTTATCTTTTTTGAGAGATTTTATTTTTAAAACATATTTTTTCTGCTTTTTGTCTGTTTATTGCCAAAACCTGTATTTTTTTTTTTAGATTCACTTCTTTTTGTTTGATTTTTTTCTTTCACATGTTATAAGATATTTAAAAAAACAAAATGTCGCCTCTTTTCCTCTTCAAAGATTTGTCTTCGCCTCAGCGGAGCAGAGCTCAACTCCCTAAATTAGCCAGTCCTGGCCCATTATTGCCTTAATTGGCCTAATTTAATTTCAGACCCGCTGGCTGTTAATCTCTGTCAGAAAGAGACCAACGGGGAGATCTAGTAGAGCCAGTCAGTCAGTCTGCTCGGGCAGGAACTTTCAGGCCCAGAGACCCCGAACGACTTAACGGCAATTAAATGCCATTAGCCTGCATACGCACCACCGACGACTGGCGCGGGTCCGTCAGGGAATCGGCGCAATCAAGTGTAGATGACAGCTACGCATTTGTCACAAATCACTACAATTACTTATAATACCACTAGGAAACAGAACTTTTGGAAAAATATCGCAGATCTTGAAATAGCTGACGCCAAACCCCAGTTAGACAAATTAACTCTCCTAATCTAAGGTTTTCCCCCGTATTTTTTCCTGGGTTTTATTCAGACTTGTGTGAGGCCATCACAATTTGACAGCTTATGCTTTGCAGTTCTTGTCATCGACAACATTGTTTCAGTGCTGTGAAATTGTTCCCTGGCAAGACATTTTTTTCCAAGTCTACGTTAAAGGTGTTTAAGCTATGAAGAGCACTTCAAATCATCAGAGAGACTGAATTTTTGTAATTTTTCATCAAGAAAACAAATTTGTCACTCAATTTTATAGTTATTCCACCCAAAGAATTTCATCAATGAAGATTTATTTAAATTTTATAATCCAATAGTCGGCCTATCTTGATGTCTCAACAGAAGGAGCATTCATGCCTAGCTTTCTAGTGATGCTCTAGTACATGTAATACTCGACAAATGAACAATCACACGTCAACAACATAATAGAAAACCTTTGCATAACATGCTAGCAGAGTGCAAAAATCTGCAACTGATTGTGATGTCAATTTCAGTTTGGACATTTTTCGGTGGGCGGGGTGAAGGTACAGTCGGGCAAATAAGTATTTAATCAACCACTAACTGTGCAAGTTCTCCCACTTGAAAATATTAGAGAGGCCTGTAATTGTCAACATGGGTAAACCCCAACCATGACAGACAGAATGTGGAGGAAAAAAAATGAAAATCACATTGTTTGATTTTCAAAGAATTTATTTGCAAATCATGGTGGAAAGTAAGTATTTGGTCAATACCAAAAGTTCATCTCAATACTTTGTTATGTACCCATTGTTGGCAGTAACGTAGGCCAAACGTTTTCTGTAACTCTTCACAAGCTTTTCACACACTGTTGCTGGTATTTTGGCCCATTCCTCCATGCAGATCTCCTCTAGAGCTATGATGTTTTGGGGCTGTCGTTGGTCAACACGGACTTTCAACTCCGTCGACAGATTTTCTATGGGTTTGAGATCTGGAGAATGGCTAGGCCACTCACGGAACTTGAAATGCTTCTTACGAAGCCACTCCTTTGTTGCACTGGCTGTGTGTTTGGCATTATTGTCATGCTGAAAGACCCAGCCGCGTCTCTTCAATGCCCTTGCTGATGGAAGGAGATTTTCACTCAAAATCTCTCGATACATGGCCCAATTCATACTTTCCTTTACACAGATCAGTCGTCCTGGTCCGTTTGCAGAAAAACAGCCCCAAAGGATGATGTTTCCACCCCCATGCTTCAGAGTGGGTATGGTGTTCTTCGGATGCAATTCAGTATTCTTTCTCCCCCAAACACGAGAACCTGTGTTTCTACCAAAAAGTTCTATTTTGGTTTCATCTGACCATAACACATTCTCCCAGTCCTCCTCTGGATCATCCAAATGCTCTCTAGCGAACCGCAGACGGGCCTGGACGTGTACTGGCTTCAGCAGGGGGACACGTCTGGCAGTGCAGGATTTGAGTCCCTGGCGGCACATTTCGTTACTGATAGTAGCCTTTGTTACTGTGGTCACAGCTCTCTGTAGGTCATTAACTAGGTCCCCCCGTGTGGTTCTGGGATTTTTGCTCACCGTTCTTGTTATCATTTTGACGGCACGGGGTGAGATCTTGCATGGAACCCCAGATCATGGGAGATTATCAGTGGTCTTGTATGCCTTCCATTTTCTAATAATTGCTCCCACAGTTGATTTCTTTGCACCAAGCATTTTACCTATTGCAGATTCACTCTTCCCAGCCAGGTGCAGGTCTACAATTTTGTCTCTGGTGTCCTTGGACAGCTCTTTGGTCTTGGCCATAGTGGAGTTTGAAATGTGACTGACTGAGTTTGTGGACCGGTGTCTTTTATACCGATAATGAGTTAAAACAGGTGCCATTAATACAGGTAACGAGTTGAGCCTCGTTAGACCTCGTTAGAAGAAGTTAGACCTCTTTGACAGCCAGAAATCTTGCTTGTTTGTAGGTGACCAAATACTTATTTTTCACTCTAATTTGGAAATAAATTCTTTAAAAATCAAACAATGTGATTTTCTGTGTTTTCTTTCCACATTCTGTCTCTCATGGTTGAGGTTTACCCATGTTGACAATTACAGGCCTCTCTAATCTTTTCAAGTAGGAGAACTAACACAATTGGTTGATTAAATACTTATTTGCCCCACTGTAGCTGAGAAAGGAAGGACTCTGACGAGTAGACAGGATATGCTTTCATTATACTGTTTTTGTGATGGATTTGTACCAAAAATATGGCCAGCCTTTATTTGAAAGTTAATTGCTGTATTATTTCATTGCACCTTTAACATGCAACCATTTAAAAAAATGTCTTATTCAGGTTCAGAACAATATTCCGACATTCATAATTATATGTTTACGTGAAAATTGGGTCATTTCTGCAATCTACCGAACCCCGCAAACTCGTTTTGCTTTCACTTGTTTTGTAAAAAATCTCTAAATCCTGGTGTTTTCTACTACCATTAAAAGACGTTTCTAATCATGAGTTTCATCATTACGTGAAAGGCGTTTCAGTTGTTTTTCTTCCCATTTTCTTCCTGTGCTCAGGGTTAAGATTCAAAGGGGCTATCCCAATACCGCCTTTAAATGATTCACTTCAGAAAATGCTTAACCAAGTGGAAATACAGTGGTACCTCTAAATACGAAGTTAATTTGTCCCAGGACCTCGTTTGTAACTTGAAATGGTCGTACAGTGTATCACAAAAGTGAGTACACCCCTCGCATTTCTGCAGATATTTAAGTACATCTTTTCACGGGACAACACTGACAAAATGACACTTTGACACAATGAAAAGTAGTCTGTGTGCAGCTTATATAATAGAGTTCATTTATTTTCCCCTCAAAATAACTCAAAATATAGCCATCAATATCTAAACCCCTGGCAACAAAAGTGAGAACACTCATATGAAAAAAACATACATCCCTAAATGTCCAAATTGAGTATTGCTTGTCATTTTCCCTCCAAAATGTCATGTGGCTCGTTACAGGAGTGCTGTCAGCATTGCTGCGGACATTGAAGAGGTGGGGGGTCAGCCTATTAGTGCTTAGACCATATACCGCACTCTACATCAAATTGGTGTGCATGGCTGTCACCCCAGGAGGAAGTCTCTTCTGAAGACGGTACACAAGAAAGCCCGCAAACAGGTTGCTGAAGACATGTCAACAAAGCACATGGATTACTGGAACCATGTCCTCTGGTCTGACGAGACATGTAGGCTTTCTTGTGTACCATTTCTTGTGTCAAAGTGTCATTTTGTCAGTGCTGTCCCATGAAAAGATATACTTAAATATCTTCAGAAATGCAAGGGGTGTACTCACTTTTGTGATACACTGTATGTCGAGCAGGATTTACCCTTAAAAATACATTATAATTCCATTAATTTGTTCCACTGCCCGAAAACCTACACTAAATCCATAAAAAATACTACTAGTACTATTATAAATAGCATTTACACAGAGCAAAACAAGATAATTGTGAATAAAAAAATTGAATAATATTATATTAATTGTAATAATAATAATGACACCTGTAATAATGTAACGAATGGGGTTCTAATGTGGTGATTGATTTTGCGTAGTGTACCTGAACGCATCGCGTTGCTGACTTGACAGAGTGAGATGGGACTTTACTTTCGCTTTCACTCAGCTTCGGGGAACAGTAGACATGTTGTGTTGCACAAGTTGATGGAATAAATGACTAGAAAACTGACAAAGCTGGAGATTTGTTTTGCGATGTTACCACAATAATAATTGTCACCTTAACTTATAACGACTGGCGAACGGAGGTCGGAGGAGGACCGTCGAGAGTAGACATTCTACGGCCATATTGTCGAGCCAGTTCACGGATGCCCACACGACGCTCATATTTTTCTATTATTTCCAACTTCATTTCAATGGTAAGAACCAGCTTTTTTCCCCACCTGCACTAACATTATTGGAACCCTTGTTGATTGCTCTCACAAGAAAATCTTCCTTGCATCCTTCTTGTGGGAAAACAAAGAAACTACGCTGCTATCATAGATCGTCGTATTTCGAGCATGTCGTCGGATGTAGAAACAAATGGTGAGTCAAATTTTACGTCAGATGTCAGAAAGATTGTGTGTCGAAGCAATCGGATGTTGAGGTACTACTGTAATTTGATTTTTAAAAACGGAATATGGACACACTCTGTTTTTCGAACATTTTTACATGGCTGAATTGGTTATTGGCTGCATGTAAACGTGGCAATAGTGCTCCAATGCTTTATATACATTTAAGGTATTCATGAAACAAACAATATTCTTTTGGAGGGCCATCACTACTGATTAGGCTAATGAACTCTTTGTTTTGAGGAATGTTTTGGAGATTTGAATTGTCAACAGGCTTTGGTAGATGATTATGGGGTGTAACATCTTGAAGTCTGTAGGCAATGCTTGGTTTTGTGCTAATGCTTGCGGTAGGAGTTCAGAATTTTGGTAGTAACAGAACTTCAGTTACATAGTCTGTTTTTGAGAAACTTGACGTAGAAAGCATGAATTGTACAATTGTTGTCAAACGATGAAAAGGAAAATGTCCAGTAACTTTTGGGTGGCTGTATTGACCATGTCACTACATTTCTTTAGTTTTAACTCTTTCTCTGCCAGAGAATGAGTGTCCGATCCATTTGAACTGGGAGGGGTGGCAACGATCAAATGATCGCTGGCCAGCCCCTCCCAGTTCAAATGGATCGGACACCTATTGCTGCTAATGGCAGTGAAATTAGTGAAACAAGTTACCCCTTGATACTGTGTAATATTCTTCACTGTTAGCATCCACTAACCTGTATAAGCAGAGCAGCATGTTCGGGAGCTCCGTAGCGCAAATCGTGTCCGTTAATGGCTAGCACGCGGTCTCCGACCCACAGCTGTCCGTCTCGAGCCGCCAACCCGCCCTCCAGCAGGTCAAAGATGTAGAGACCGGGCTCCTCGGGCCGGCGCACCAGCTTGATGCCCAGCTGTTCGTCGGGTGCGCTTTTGCTCAAAACCACGTGGACACTGTCATCCCGGAAGGGTAGGTGATGGGGTTGGCCGTAGGATGGGTGGCCACCGGCGACGCCCGCCACATGTGGGTGGCGGTAACGGTGGCGCTGCTCTCGGAGGATGGTGAGGCGCAGCAGCTGGCATGGCTGCTTGAGGGTGGCCACCGCGTAGCAGTGGGACACATTGCTGATGTCGATGCCATTCACCTGACAAAGTCAAAGTTCATAAATTACAGCAAAACTTTTGTGTCATATTTTATTATTATTATTATATCTATCAGTTATAATTTATTAATATTTATATATCATTATGATCACTATATTTAAGTTAGAGGACATATTAAAAAAAAATACTGATATATATGTTTGGAACCTTAATATTTTTTTTTTAATTATTGGCAATTATTAGACTTCATTTTGAAAATGTATGAAATGCAGGATGCACAAACTATTTTTTTAATTTGATATTTTATTATGAATTAAAACTACTCATTATGAAATTATTATATTAAATCAATACAATGGTTAATATTCATCAGATGTAAAAAATTGATTTTGTTAAAAAAATTTGCAGTTATACAGGTATAGTTTCCTATGTTTTGAAAATAAATTATTGTGCAACCGAGAAAAAAAAGAATGTAAAATGATAATAAATCATTATACAGGTTATCAAATATTTTGAAATGTATATAATATAACCTTTTATTTAACCATAACCATTCAAATATACAAAATAAATCATAATATATACATTGGCAGAACAAATGTGAACAGGGCCCGGGCCCGATGACCATAAACGGGACCCCATCGAATGGATATCGTGCAACGGGGGGAAGGGATGGTAGTGGACAATTATTCGCTGGCCCCTCAAGACGATCGTCCGGCATGTGTCCGGCAGGTGATTTTTTTTTTTTTGCGGGCCCCTCCAGACGACTGGCCAAGCGAAGGAGGGGTGGTGGCGTGGGTTGGGCGCTGACAGAAATATTTGAACACCTAAAACACTATATTACAGCTCCGCTCATCATCTTACCCTTCTTTTTGACCCTACCGCCCAACCACACCGACTTACCACTCGCAAACAGGGCCCCCATAGGCTACGTTCATACTACAGGTTTTAATGCACAATTCCAATTTTTTTGTCATATCTGTTTTTTTTTGGGGCATGCCCGTTCAGACTGCTTTTGTCCATTGAGCCCATTCAAGTATTACGCATGTGCACCGATTCGCAGTCCGACCCGCGCTGAGCAAACTGACCCGCATGCGCAGAAGCATCAAAACAATTAGCTACACACTGTGCGTGCATGACACACACACACACATAAGCCTTATGTGTGTGCATCAGTTTGCCCTGACTCGGCCATGTAAGCAATACTGAAATATTGCTCATTTGGCGCACAGTAAGAAACAAAGCATTATCAGGCTTAGCCTTTTCTTCATTGGATTTTTTTATGACTGTGTTCAAGCCCGCCTCCTGCGTTGTAAAAGCAGAGTTCAAGCTAGGCGCTAAAGCTAATGAACAGTTGCATCGCTGCCGTCTTGCGTGCCGCTCTCGCTCTTTACTGACGTAATTGCCGCATAAATTCCGATTTGGGAGACTTGAGAGTTCAGACCGTCGCCACATTCTGCAAAAATATGGCCCAGATCGGTTTAAACCACAAACGAAAATGACCCAGATCGGATTTTAAATGGTCCACTTCTATGCGACTTGTCCCGTTCAGACTGTCAAGTTAATGCCTCACTCGAGTTGGAAAAACACGAAAAAATCAGATTTGTGCATTAAGACCTGTAGTATGAACCTACCCTTAGGGGCCCTGACCCGGGTGCGGTCACACCCCCACAAACCCCCTTAAGTTCCGCCCCCGAATATACACTATATTTTTTAGACTAAACATGATCATGATTTCATGTCTATTATTAAAAAAACAAGTTGAAATGTATTCATACATAAAATAATCATGAAGATGTTATTTCTGTAGGAAATATATTCATTCATTCATTTTCCATGCCGCTTTTCCTCATGAGGGTCGCGGAGGGGCTGGAGCCTATCCCAGCTAACTACGGGCAGTAGGCAGGGTACACCCTGAACTGGTTGCCAGCCAATTGCAGGGCACAAGGAGACATACAACCATCCACCCACACACTCATACCTATGGACAATTTAGAGTTTTCAATCAGCCTACCATGCATGTTTTTGAGATGTGGGAGGAAACCGGAGTTCCCTGAAAAAACCCACGCAGGCACGGGGAGAACATGCAAACTCCACACAAGAAGGCCGAAGCCCGGGATTGAACCCTTGAGCTCAGAACTGTGAGGCGGACGTGCTAACCACTCAGCCACCGTGCTGCAGGAAATATATTTAATTTATATAATATTCTATATTCTTCTTATCTCAACATTCTACATTTTAAAAAATAAATAAAATGTTATGAATTCATCAATGTAGTATATTTATTCATGAACCACTTTGACCACTTGGCTTATGTTCACTGTTAAAGTCTCTTCCATGCTTCACACGTTTCTTTTTTGTGTTCATAACTGTGTGCCCCTTTTGTTGAAAGTGTAATAGCGGTTGTTGCTTTCCTTTATATTTTTCCACTTCAACCAAGTGGCGACATAGCTGACCCTTGCTCATGATTAAAAAATTTTGGCCAGTGATAGCTTGTATCTAAACTTGAAGCACCTAAAAAAATCCACTGCATTTTCACTTCTTTAAAACATTGGCAGCGATTGACAGCGCACGACTTCTAATCCATTTGAAATATCCCAATTTCGAACGGATTGGATGTCTACAAGTGACAAACGCATTTCAATTCACAGCAGAAGGATGAAAATAGCCAAAATATTGGACGTCTATAACCGTCAATGGCAGTCAAAGAGTGTAGTGCAACATGTCCCACCACTGTGATACCTTGAGGATGACATCCCCGGGCAGCAGGCGGCCGTCTCGGGCGATCACCCCCTCCCTGTAGATGTCCTGAATAAGGATGCGCACAAGCGGCGTCTCGTTGCCACCGACCACGCTGATGGCGAGCGGCTCGGCCGGCTCCGCCCGTGTGATTTTAATACTGGTTACTTCCCCGTCGGGGATCAGGTGATGCAGCTGCGGCAGAGCCAACACTGACGAGAGAGAAGATAAGGAAGAGGCGAAGTTGGAGTCCAGCTGCACCACATTTTAAAAGCCAAGTTAAACAGGAGAGGAAGTAACAAGGAGAAGTTTGAGAAGATGGCGGAGCAGCTGTCTCGACTCCCTCAGGTTGCTCAAACAAAGCGGTACGAGCCAAGAAAAAGGAAAAGGCGCTTGGCTGATTGTCCTCGCTTGATGTTTGTGCGATTAGTCACATACATCTGTGTGCAATGTGCATGGGAACGAGCTTAACTACAAATCTCTGCCGCTGTTACACGCCAGTGTTGTTGTGAAACAAAGCATTTGCAAGCCCTGAACGGCAAGCAACAAAGACATCCTTCCTTCGGTTTTGCGTGCAACACTTCACTCTGGATGCCATTTACTAGGATGTTTTGTACATTTCTTAAGAAATTGGAAATCTGTTATCAAAATGTTGGCCGAATATTTCTCGGTGGGAAGTATAACTGCTTCAAAGCCCCAACCACACAGCTAATCTGCAAATGAATATATGGCAGCTCAACCTCTGATTGGAGGAAATTACAGCTACTGATATCATTTTTTTCCTGAAAAGAAGAAACTATTGATGATGTTAAAATCCCTAAAGTGAAGGATAAATATTGCTGTTGAGCTAACCAAGTTTTATTTGTTGCTCTAACAACAACAATCGACTACTGTTCGACTTGGCTGAGTAAAACAATTCATGTCACATGTTCGGAAAAAGAAGACAAACTTTTGTTGTTGTTCTTTCCTATGAAGACAAAGTGTAGTTGCAATTCCCTTAAGCATCAACATAGCTTCACTGTTTTAATACCTTGAAAATACAACTATTAGTGTGCCACTTTCCAAAAAGAACACAAACGTCTGATGTACTTTCCTAAAAGCTGAACTGTTTCAATTCCCTATAAAAATATTGCTCTAGAACAGCTTTTTTCAACCGGTGCGCCACGGCACTGCAGTGAGAGATCGTCAGGTGTGAGAGAAATTATCCAATAACTTTTTTTTTTTTTTTTACGTCATCGGGCGGAGTTGCAGTAGGAAGAAAGGAGTAGGTAGAAAATTGCGGTCGTGTGTAGATAAGCGAGGTATTGCTCTTTTCGCTTTCAAGAACTGCTTGGATTTCTAGCCATCAGCCACCTCGCTGTCAGCGACAATGTGGACCCCAGCACATCTACTGTACATCATTTCATTAGACTCGTCAAGAGTCGATATACACGAAAGTGTCCTTTCCATTTTTTCCATATGTGACGACCGCCAATCCTCTCCCTGTGCTTTATTCCAACACATTGTCGACAACAGCAAGGTGGCTGATGGCTAGAAATCCGAGCAGTTCTTGAACGCAACACGAGCAACTAGCCAACAGCACCATGGTGCCAAGCAAGCTTATACGTCATCTCCAAACGAAACACCTGTTGCTTCAAAACAAGTCAATGGACTCTTTTGTTAGCCTTCGTAAAAACAGAGAAACAGACAACTTTTTTGAGAAAAACTACAAAGGTAAATGAGAAAGCACTCAAAGCCAGTTACCTTGTTGCTAAATCCAAAAAGTACCACACGATGGCAGAGACATTAAAGAGCATACGACAGGAGAAAAAAAGAGTCTTAAATAGCATTATTATGTGAATTAGAATCATATTTTGAGACGATTCGACTATATACAACAATTTAGCAAAGCGCAGATGACGAGAATTAGTCTTTTAATCTGCCAGTTAGCCACGCCTACCATTATAGGGCTCAAGCGTCCCCAACAGGTGGATGACGTCAGCGGGAGATTGGGCTCATCGGTTTTACTATACAGCCCATTGAGGGGAAATTATTCACAACGAGGAAAACGCGACGAAGAGAGCCGCAAAATGTCATTGTTTCAGTCTCTCTACTCCAATATTTTTACAGGATATTCTTTTTATCCAAGTATTTTTCCCCAATAGCTAAATAAATGGTTTGAGAAGGACCAGTCAGCCTGTTGAGGGGGAACTATTCACAACGAGGAAAACGCGACAAAGAGCCTGCAAAATGTCATTGTTTCTGTCTCTCTACTTCAATATTTTTACAGGATATTCTTTTTATCCAAGTATTTTCCCCAACTGCTAAATAAATGGCATGGTCATGACAAATAACAGTCTTGTGCTAAATGGAATATGAAATAATAAAAATGCACTTATTCAGGACGACATGGCAAAATTACTCCATAATTGTCAAAACTGTCGACTTCCCCTTTACTGTCGCACCTCCCGAACAAAATTTTATGACACCTAAATCGAACATATGTCATTTCACTTCCCTGGCTTTGGAAAATGTAAACAAACCAAGAGGCGTGACAGCTAGCCGACATGCTAACCCGAACCGAGTGATGTTTCAAAGTCTTCGAAGCGGAAAATCACACATAACTAGCCCGGATTATTTGACATGACGACTGGGTTGTCGATTGCATTCGTGGATCGGCAAACCGCCCGGCGGAGAGCAGTTTACAGCTCGTTCCCCGGAGGAGGGCGTCTGTAGTTGTTGTGCGGCTAACGTGCAGCCAATGTACATTAGGAGAGCTTTTTACATGCCTATCAATGATCAAACAAAATTTAGTCCTTTATTTAAAGAAAGTTTGTTGTGTTTACTTTGTAATCGCTGCATTCGTATTTGACATAATACAAAACAAGATGTTTACTCACTTCCTCGTAAGTCCAATGGTCCCACAGTAGTAGGGCTTGTTTTGGCCAATATCCACGGTGAATGGGAACCTTTTGAAACTCCAAAAAGGCGCACACGCCTCTCCCTCATACAGCAAGATCTTTTTGCAGCCGTTTGGCTGGCGTGATGCGAAAAATAAACGTATATATCTGAAAAATCAGCTGAATCCTTAGTCCTCATACACAACAGTAGGCTGTATAGTGAAGAGGAGTCCTTCTCCCGTACACGTCACAGCGCCCTCCTCCTCAATGCAAGACCGAAGTCGGAAGTCACTCATGGCGCAGGATTAAAAAAAACAAAATAAATATAGCGATCGCTTCCACACACATCCAAGCGGTCCATATCATTCAGGAGCATAAAATACCGCGTGTATTATGAAATAAACATGCTTTTTCGTGTCACTTGCACTTTAAGACTACATGCCCGCAAAGCCATTTTCAGCAAGATGTTCGGCCCTGATGCGGTTAAAGACGTTGCTATAGTCCCCCTGTCTGTTAATTATGAGCTTTTCAAGCCTAACTGCTATAAAGAATAAAAACAGAGAATGACTCAGAGCTGTTGAAGAAAATTCCTGCCAGGATATCAGCTTTGTGATCATCTAAACAAGCTCAAGAGTCAGTTTAAATATTGAGAAATTTAATGTACTGTACTGAAAGTTATTTTGGAATATTTTTGATTTGTTGTGTGCGACGAGATTTTTTTCCATTGTAAAAACAAGCCGTGACTCAGAAAAGGTTGAAAAACAGTGATCGAGAACACAAAAAAGACAAACTATTGATTTTACATTTTCTTCAAGCACTGAAGCAAGTAACTTTAAATGATAGCAGATCATATTCTTTCACACAAATCCATTAAAAAAGTGACACAAATGGCTTAATAATGAAAGTAGATCCTAATTATTCTTTCTTTTTGAGCTGCCTTCGCCCCGCCCAGAGAAAAAAAATCCTCTCAAACAAGCTATCCATAGGATTTCTATTCTACTGTTACTGTGTGACCATTCTGTCAACATGTACTGGCTAGCGCGGCACTAGAAAGCTAGGCATGACCAGTGTTGTTAATTTTACTTTAAAAAAGTAATTAATTACAGTTACAAATTACTTCTCCCAAAAAGTAATTGCGTTAGTAACTCAGTTACCTGAATTTAAGAGTAATTAGTTACTTGGCAAAGTAACTAGTGATAATTTTCATGTTTTTTTTTTCTCAAAAAAAAAAAAAAAAAAAAAAAAAAAAAGGTCACACAAAGTGAAGTTAAAAGGGTTTTTGGGACAATTGGCCCTAGCCCAATTCTTTACCCTCCACTTAACTAGACACAAGGGTATTGCGATATCTAAATAGTAACCTTTGCTATGTGTGGAAGTCATTTAAAGTTGTGAATCAACTGTTAAAGTTGTTAAAATTGCTCCCGCTATTGCATTAGTTCCCTTCTGTCTACTTTCAACATGTCTAAGTTTTAAAACTGTTTCATCATTTAAAGATAGATTTAAGTCAAGATTTTGCCAATTTAGGACCATTTTAGATATAAAAAAAATTTTTTTTTTAAATTGGTTCACTAGGGAAGATCTCTACAACAGAGCCTTCCTAAGACGTCTACTGCTTTAAGATGGCGGCTGTTTACTAACGCATGTAGTCCTTAAACATGTTGCCAATGCAGCCGTGTCTAACATTTGCATCTAGTTCTATAATATGTGATATCTACCGTATCATGTGGGCGTAGTTTGTAGGCTACAGTCAGGTATTATTGGAGCCACCTTGCATCATGTTTGCAACGGCATTTTCCCGACTCCTGCTCTGCTCTCTCGTCTCCGTAAGTCGTCTCTCTGACTTTTTTTATTCAACCAACTTAGTAACGCATAGTAACGCACGCCTTTTCCGCCTCAGTAACGGTAACGGCGTTGCCAAGATGAGAAAAGTAATTAATTAGATTACTCACTACTGAAAAAAATAACGCCGTTAGTAACGCCGTTATATTGTAACGCCGTTATTAACAACACTGGGCATGACCATCAATTCTGTTAATGACAGCACAACCAGAATTGCTGAAAAAAAAAGTTCCCCAATGCAATGTTTTGTATGGAATAACTATGACATTATAAAATGCAGTGAGATTTGAGAGCGAAATTCATTTTCTACATAAAAAATTACATTTGAGCAGTAATTTCCTTTTTTGACATGGTCACCATTTCGTAGGACTTTTAAAAAGAGGAACAACTATTGATACAAAACTTCCCTAAAAAACAATATGCAATATACTATACAATTCCCTGAAAAGAAGAAAAACTTTTGATGATGTACTTTGCCCTGAAGAAAACAAATATGGCTGCTGCCCAAAATTGAATTGTTCCTTTTCTCCAACTGCCACGAACGGCGTGACGGAGGCGACTTTTGGCTAGCCGCCACAACAAAAATGATGTATCCCTGCTTTAGTTTTTATTTTGCCAACTGGAGATGAAAAATGTCTTTCCCCCCTCACACGCGTTTCACTTTCTCTTCTCCAGAGTCAATATTTTGTCTGCGCTTTGAATGTGGAGCGCGTACAGTATATTGGCTGCGATTATGTAAGGCTCCCGACTCTGCTCATCTCTCATACTACAGTTATCTCTCTTGTGTTTCTGCTTGTCTCCTCTCTGCCTATGAATGTTTAATGTGTGCCTCCGCTGACAATTCATTCCCTGCTCGTTTGTCATCCCTTCTTCAAAATTGACTCTGCCGCACCGTTGCGAGGGTGTGCATATCAAGAGGAGATGAGATGCATTTTCCCCCCACAATTTAAAATAGTTAATAAGTTTCTTGACTCACTGGCTGACATTGTCGTTGATAGATATCCAATCTATTTCAACTGGAAGTGTTGCCAACCCTCCCAGTTGAAATGCATTGGCCGCCTATCGCGCCTCTGGCCTCCCGCGAAACAACTCTTACGCAATGTGCATCTGAATTATTAAAAGGAACATCTGCTTGGGCTCGGAGCCGTGTCACCGTCCTTGTTTCAGCTGGGGGAACGTTGCAAATACACATGAACACGCTCTTTGGGGAACGGTAAAGTGCAGATGAGGCAGTTAACCCTCTGGGCTCGGTGCTGGCCATTTGGGTACACCTCAGCTGCCATTTCAGCTTTGTTAATGGAGATCTAATGGAATTTACAAATGGTGTGAAAGTTTTTCAGGTTCTGTAACTTCAACTCTTTTAAGTCATTGAATGATCATTTACCGCCAGTCTGGGTTCAAATAGATTTGACGTCGATTGCCATAAATGGTAGCAGATGAGTGATAGCTAGGGTTGTTCTAATCATATTTTTTTGCTCCCGATCCGATCCCGATCGTTTTAGTTTGAGTATCTGCCGATCCCGATATTTCCCTATTCGATTGCTTTTTTTTTTTTGCTCCCGATTCAATTCCAATCATTCCCGATCATTTTTCCCGATCATATACGTTTTGGCAATGCATTAAGAAAAAAATGAATAAAACTCGGACGAATATATACATTCAACATACAGTACATAAGTACTGTATTTGTTTATTATGACAATAAATCCTCAAGATGGCATTTACATTATTAACATTCTTTCGCTGAGAGGGAGCCACGGATAGAAAGACTTGTAATTCTTAAAGGATAAATGTGACTTTGTATATTGTGATTAAATATTGCCATCTAGTGTATTTGTTGAGCTTTCAGTAAATGATACTGTAGCCATTTAACTTCTGCCCAAATGCATGATGGGAAGTGCAACCATGACTGTGCGTCATGGTACCAATTGATATATCTTCTCTGCGTTGGCAAATAACATAGGGTGATCAGATAAAGATCAACTACTACCTTTCTTCCCCACATTGCTTCCCACGATTATTCTAATCGTTGGGAGAGGGATTGTAAGGCTTTAGTCATTTAAAAAAAAGGCTCCAAAGGCTGCCAAAATTCACTCTACTCATTTTATGCTGCCTTTTAGCTCTATATACTGTGTGGGTAAAACGGCGCCATTATAGATTGAACGCGACAAAGCGTGAGTGAGTCGTGCAGCGCATGCGTTAATTGCGTTAAATATTGTAACGCGATAAATGTAAAAAATATTAATTCTCGCCGGTAACGCGATAAAATTGATAACCCTACCTTAAGCTTAAACTAAAGACTCTGGAAGAGTGTAACACATTATGTCTGTAACGTTAAATACAATTAGAAAACGATTTAATAAAAAAAAAAATAATAAATAAATAAATAAAAAAAGGCATGTCCGATATTTTTTTGCTGATTCCGATACTTTGAAAATGACGTGACTGGACCCATTAGCGATATACAGTATATACAGTGAGGAAAATAAGTATTTGAACACCATGCGAAGTTCTCCGACTTAGAAATGATGGGCAGGTTTGAAATGTTCATGGTAGGTGCTTGTCCACAGTGAGAGACAATCTAAAAAAAATCCGAAATCACAGTGTATGTTTTTTTTAAACAATTTATTTGATTTATACTGCTGCAAATAAGTATTTGAGCACCTGTCAATTAGCTCAAATTGTGAGCCTCAAAGACCTTTTAGTTGCCTTTAAGTCCAAAAAGTCCAACGAATAAGTGGAGTAGAGGTGGACTTTTTGAGTCTGACTTTTTGACCTGTTTGAGGCAATTAGCTGCATATAAGCACCAGTCCACCCCATACAATCAGGAAGACTAAATCCTAACATAGTCAAAACCAAAGAGTTGTCCAAAGACACCAGAAACAGAATTGTAGACCTCCACAAGGTTGGACAGAGTTACGGGGCAAATGCCAAGCAGCTTGGTGATATAAGATACGCCAGTGGAGCAACTAATAGAAAATGGAAGAAGGTAAACATGACTGTCAATCTCCCTTGGACCGGAGCTCCATGCAAGATCTACTTCGTCGGATCTCAGTGATCCTAAGAATGGTGAGGAATCAGCCAAGATCTACACAGGAGGAGCTGGTCAATGTCCTGAAAGGAACTGGGAAGACGTCATGGTTTAAAATCATGGATGGCACGGAAGGTTCCCCTGCCTAAACCAGCACATGTCCAGGCCCGTTTTGTTTGCCAATGATCATTTGGATGATTCAAAGCAGTCATGGGAGAAAGTCATGTAGTCATATGAGATCAAAATGGAACTTTTTAGACTTAATTCAACTCATAGTGTTTGAAGGAAGAAGAATGATGAGTACCATCCCAAGAACACCATCCCCAATGTGAAGCATGGGGTTGGTAGCGTCATGCTTTGGAGGTGTTTTTCCGCATATGGGACTAGACGACTGCACTGTCATAAAGAGAGGATGAACAGGGCCATGTGTTGTGAGGTTTTGGGGGATAACCTCCTTCCCACACTTAGAGCATTAAAAAGGGGTCGTGATTGGGCCTTCCAACATGACAATGGCCGACAGCCAAGAATAACCAAGGAGTGGCTTAGTAAAAAGCATATCAAGGCTCTGGAGGGGCCAAGCCTGTCTCCAGACCTAAGCCCAATAAAAAAATTGTTGACTGCCTCTCACAGTGGACAAGCACTTACCATGAAAATTTCAAAACCGCCCATCATTTCAAAGTGGGAGAACTTGGAAAAATCGCAGGGTGTTCAAAAACTTGTTTTCCTCACTGTAAGTTGTTGAGTATGTGAGCACCCTGATGTGTATTCACAACTCAGAAAAAGTTGCAATACTCAAGATTACGACATCATTACTCAACTAGACATCCTGAGGAATTTGTAAATAGCAGAGCAATGAGAAAGTAGAGTGGGTCACTAATCTTATTTATGTTCTGGAAAAATGTTCATGTTCTCAACTGTTATTCAAAAAGATTGAAAAGATTGGATTACTTGCTTGCTACGCTTGAAATCTTTTGTTTTTTTGTGAAATTCTTGTGACCCATGATCATCCAGTCTATCCCCAGTGGCCCCCAGATAAGTTGAGTTTGAGACCCCTGCACTAGAGGGAGCATATTAACTTGCTTTATATTGATGACATTAACTGATTGTAGCTAAAAACAGGAAAAAAAACATGCCTAAAGGTTAGTAAAAAAAAAACAAAAAAAACTCATGCCAATCAAACAGACACCTTGCTGATCCGTACCTCCTTGCGGCACACTGGAATTCCTAGCGTTGTCCCGCTCCTCTGATGTCTCATGGTTGAAGGCGGTGCCGCTCTTGGTCCTCCGCAGTACACTGAATGCCCGGTTGAGCTTTCGGAAAGAACGGCTACGCACTGGAAAAGGAAAAGCCAGTTGAAGAGTGAGGGTGTGAACCGCACTTTATACACAAGAGGTGTCAACATGTCTGGACATGTCCTGAAGGTCCAGCAGTGGTTTGCACCTGATTGGGTAACCTTTCAAGAAACAATGATTTTTGTAATAATAATAATACATTTTATGTGAAGGCACCTTTCTTGCACTCATAGTCATCGTACAATCATATCAAAAACATTTGGACAGATTTAAGGTTAAAAGACAATAAAAATAAATAGGGCAAAAACAAGAGTATAGAACATTTAAGATTTAAAATACTAAACAGATATAAAAACAGCAACAATAAAAATAATAATAGATAAAAAAATAAATAAATAGTGGAAAACTAAAACGACTAAGAAATAATGATTATTGTGGATAGGCAAGGCTGAACAGGTGGGCTTTGAGTGTGGATTGAAAAAGGGGGAGAGAGTCGGTGTTCCTCAGTAGTAGGTAGTAGGCTTACAATTCTTATGAGATTGTTTGCATCTTTGCAGCTACATCATTATTTATTTTATTTATTTATTGTCTAACCCACAATGAAAGAGGAATCTCAGTCAGGATTTCAAATACACCCGCAGTGATGCATTTTACAATTTTACTCTTTCAACAGTACGGCTCCTTAGTAGATTTGATTTCAGAAGTTTGGGGAAAAAGGTGTATTCTGAACTATTCAAAGACTTTACAAAAAACAAAAAAAGAAAATACATAAAATGAAGCATCCCACTTCCTGCCATGGCCTCGACACCGCCACTCCCCCAGTTGCCCTCCATGGAGCCGAAGAGATGCGATGCCTCTTGACAAGCACATTATTCTTTAAAAGCTGCAGTCGCTTCTGGCCGTGACAGCTTGCTCAGCGTTGGTGACGCGCGCGGTGCCGACGACCCGCGGTCCAAAGTGCTGCGCGACGTCATTTGGACTCCCCGATGACTGAACGTTCACGTTATGGGCTGGGAGTTTTCATCGCATCCAGGTGGGAGATGTTGGCACTTTAAAGGCATGTTAGCATTGGCTATATTTAAACTCCATCTCCATCAACTTCCATTTCTCCTTGACTGCATAATGTGTTGCTTTAGCAATGGCTGTCAAACTAAAAACTCATTGGCTGCCATTGACGGTGCTAGACGTCCAAACAATTTTGACTGGGAGGGGGTGGATGAACGAATGTACACCCATAAATGACACTGAAACATAAGCCAGTCCTCCCAGTTTAAATTAATCGGACGTCTATAATTGTCACTGGCATGCCAATGATTCATAAGAGGCACTACACCAAAAATGCTAGCAAGCACCATTGACTTGCGCTAGCTTAGCCACTCCGCAGCCCTGCAATAAACAAATAACTAACAAACTGCACCCAATTTGTTGAAACCAACTCCACCGTCTACTCAAAACCCCACTAACTCAAAAATTAAGCCCTATGTCAAAAATTCTGAACTTTCCCTTTAAAGTCAATAGCTTTCTAGCAACATGTCATTATTATATGGTTCTATGTACTTTTAAAAAAGCTGTTCTTGTAAAAAAAAAAAAAAAAAAAATTATGATTTTTTTTTTATGGGTGTCCGCTTGGCTGTGAATGTATCGCCGTCAATGGGCGCCAATAAGTTAATTGCTAATGGCGTACCGCACGCATGCTATTTTTAGACCGTGACGTCGCAGACATTACGACATATGAAGGATGTTTTCTTCATACATTCCGGAAACCAAAAACTCGGGAGGAAAAAATGTGAAGACCGGATCAACTTGCGCGGACTTTAACACCAGCTCAGTGAATCCATTCACATTTCATGTGCAGTAAACATTTTGTTGGGTTGGCATGGTCTTTCAGAGGACAAAGAGGTAAGCCATTTTTATATTTTTAACTTATTTTTTAGCATAATGTTGTGCCGTACTGCTTCTGTCTGACAATGGATGACCTGAAAAGAATTACAATGGTATATGACTGCCACTGTTACCGTTTCTGTTATTAAAAAAAAAAAAAAAAAAAAAACTTTAGTATGGGGGAAGTGTAAATAAATTATAGAATTAATGTTTGTTATCAATGAAAAAATTAAAAGTGTTCGTTGGCTGTCACTGAGTAGCATTTGCGATCGCTACACAAAGCTACCTAAATTACCCCCAAGAACGGTCAGAGACGTAGGACAACCAGAGGATATATAAGAAAGACAGGGCTGATGGTAAAGGATAGCTTGTTGAAAAAGGAGAATGTAATTGTCAGTTGCGTCGATAAAAAAGCTAAGGCAATGCTTAGCTCTAATCAGTCAATCGGTATATTATTAGCCTGGTGGGAAATGGTTATTTTGCCGTGACGTGTTCACGGCTAAATAACGCTTGGATGCAAATTACCAGTTACGGCAGAAATAATAATTTCGTATATACTACCAATTTTCTCAGTTCCACACAGTACATATTCCACGTAATTGATGAAGGTCAACTTACTGGGTGACTTCATGAGGTAGTTGTAGATGTTTCCGAACTCCACTGCAGGCCATTCCTTTGTCTATCCAGCTATCAGCTGCGACTTTGTATGGGCAGCTTTGTAAGCCAATAAACGCTAATTTTAAGTTGTATCGCCTTCTCGCGTCTGTCGGCAGTGACTCGTGATAATAGTAAGCCAAGTTTAAGACGTTTTTATGAAAAAAGACGCAAAACACACCCGAAATATATGAATTTCAGACGTTTGTCTACGGAATGTTTAGCTGTGCTTACCCCCTTCACAAAATGGCGATATGTTGCCAAGTGAGGTGACGTCATCGTGACATTACACCGACTTCCTCCATTAGGGACAAACAGTGGCATGTCCCTCCTTAGCAACAGTAGTTAATGTCATGAATATTAATGAGAGGAAGTGACGTGTTGCTTGCGGTACGCCATTGAAACCTTCTGTGACTGAATTTTTGAAAATCCACAACTCACACTCACTCTTCTTGCTGCCGCAGCGGGCTGCCAAACTGCCGGTACTGCCAGACTGGCTGTGTTCCTCCATGCTAGCGTCGAAGGCCGGGTTGACCAAACCCGCCTCGTCCGACAGCAGGGCTACGGCGGCGGACGTGGGCCCATCGCCTGGCAGCGTGGCGATGGTGAGCTCTGATGTGCTGTCGGTGCACTCGCCCTCCTGAGAGCGCCGTTTTCTTTCCGCCGACAGTCCATAGTGAGAGGCGCCTTTACACCTTAAGCGAGAGGGGGCAAAGAAGCGTGTGAGACTAGCACGTTGGGCAAATTATGCTTGGGTGGTATTTTCATGAAGGTTTTGTAATGAACAATGTGTCGAAGCAGCGAGCAGCTCTGAGTAAAAGTCAACAAATTCATGAGCGAGACTGAAAAGGTCACAATCTACAAATGAGTGGGATTAGAGTTCCTGTTTTGCATTTTGGAGGTGCTGAACATAACCTCTCCAAATTAATTTAGTTTCCACTGCAAGGTTAGAGAAATTTTAACCCTGGAAACCCGTTACACTAACACAAAATTGGTTTCAATCATTAATTTGCTGCCAGCCCTCCCACTTAAAATGGATTAGACGTCAATAGCAGCCGATGAGTGAAGACCTCACGTGGCCATTGGCGAGTGGGCGTGTGACATCCCACTGTCACCAATTTGAAATCTGCTTGTTTACGGCATGGTTTGAAAGTGATTACAATCATATAAAGATTATAAACAGAAATTTCAACCTAGTCAGACACTCATTTTGACCTGTGTTATAAAAATATTGAAATTCAGGGCGGGCACGCTTTAAATAAATATACGATAATTCAGAAACATTTTTCTCATAAAAGGAATGCTGTTGCACCGATACCCATACTAGTATCGGTACCGATAGGGCCTTAAAATGTTTACATCAGTACGAGGGTGTAATAAGAAATAAAGCACTGAAGTTGCACAATATCTACTCGTCGAGACTTAGGCTAGGTTCAGATGTCAGGTCTTAATGCACGAATCCGATTTTTTTGTGTTTTTCCCGACTCGAGTAAGGCATTAAATTGACAGTCTGAACAGGACAAGTTGCATAAAAGTGGACGATTTCAAATCCGATCTGGGTCACTTTGATATATGGTTTAAATCATATCTAGGCCACATTTTTCCAGAATGTGGCGGCGGTATCAACTGTCAAGTCTCCCAAATTGGAAAACATGCAGCAATTACGTTAGCAAAGACAGAGAGCGGCAGGCAAGATAAGCATCAGCGTTAGCGCCTAGATTGAACTCGGCTTTTACGCAGGAGGCGGGCTTGACCATGGTCATAAATTTTTTTAAATTTTTTTTTTAAATGAAGAAAAGGATATGCCTGATAATGCTCGGTTTTCTTTCTGTGCGCCAAAATATTATGTGCGTTAATGCACAGTATTCATAGTGCGTGCATGCGTTCTATCAATCCATATACTAGTCCTTCTCGAAAAAATAGCACATTGTGATATAGTTCATTATTTTCTGTAATGTACTGATTAACATCAGACTTTCATATATTTTAGATTCATTACACACAATTAAAGTAGTTCAAGTCTTTTATTGTTTTAATATTGATGATTTTGGCAAAAAAGTCAAGAAAAAACAAAAATCCCTATCTCAAAAAATTAGCATATCATGAAAAGGTGCTCTAAAGAAGCTACTAACCGAATCATCTGAATCAACAAATTAACTCATAACCCCTGCGAAAGATTCCTGAGGCTTTTAAAAACTCCTAGCCTGGTTCATTACTCAAAACCGCAATCATGGGCAACACTGCCGACCTGACTGCTGTCCAGAAGGCCATTAGTGACACCCTCACGCAAGAGGCTAAAACATAGAAAGACATTTCTGAGTGAATAGGCTGTTCCCAGAGTGCTGTATCAAGGCACCTCAGTGGGAAGTCTGTGGGAAGGAAAAAGTGTGGCAGGAAACGCTGCACAACCAGAAGAGGTGACGGCACCACGAGAAAGACTGTGGAGAAGGGCCGATTCCAGACCTTGGGGGACCTGCAGAAACCTGGAAATGGGCTACAGGGGCCACATTTCCCAGGTCAAGCCACTTTTGAACCTGAAACAGCGGCAGAAGCACCTGACCTGGGTTAAAGAGAAGCAGCACTGGACTGTTGCTTAGTGGTCCAAAGTACTTTTTTCAGATGAAAGCAAATTTTGCATGTCATTCGGAAATCAAGGTCCCAGAGTTTGGAGGAAGACTGGGGAGAAGGAAAAGTCAGAATGCCTGAAGTCCAGTGTCAAGTACCCACAGTCAGTGATGGTCTGGGGTGCCATGTCAGCTGCTGGTGTTGGTCTACTGTGTTTTATCAAAAGCAGAGTCAATGCAGCTAGCTATCAGGAGATTTTGGAGCACTTAATTCTTCCATCTGCTGAAAAGCTTCATGGAGATGAATATTTCATTTTTCAGCACGACCTGGCACCTGCTCACAGTGTCAAAACCACTGGTAAATGGTTTACTGACCATAGCATTACTGTGCTCAATTGGCCTGCCAACTCTTCTGACCTGAACCCCATCGAGAATCTGTGGGATATTGTGAAGAGGAAGTTGAGAGACACCAGACCCAACACTGTGGATGAGCTTAAAGCCACTCTTGAAGCATCCTGGGCCTCCATAACACCTTAGCAGTGCCACAGGCTGATTGCCTCCATGCCACGCCGCATTGAAGCAGTCATTTCTGCAAAAGGACTCCCGACAAAGTATTGAGTGCATAGCTGATATAATAATTGAAGGTTGACTTTTTTTGTATTAAAAAACACTTTTTTGTATTGGTCGGATGAAATATGCAAATTTTTTTAGATAGGGATTTTTGGTTTTTCTTGACTTTTTTGCCAAAATCATCAATACTAAAACAATAAAAGGCTTGAACTACTTCAGTTGTGTCTAATGAATCTAAAATATATGAAAGTCCAATGTTTATCAGTACATTACAGAAAATAATGAACTTTATCACAATCTGCTAATTTTTTGAGAAGGACTAGTAAACTTTGAATAAAGGACTAAACAGGGATTATTAATGTCTGCTATCCGTGTCGTCTTTTTTTTTTATTTTTTATTTTTTTTAAACCTGTCCTGTTCAGCTGTTTGACACAGAAAATGGAAGTCTAAGTGCCCGGATTCTGAACAGTTTTAATGTTTCACATGGAGAGTCTGACATACTCCCATTGTGATCCTTCAAAATACCTTTTTATTATGACAAAGCAGCGAACAGGAAGGGATTATGGGGGGACAGAAGAAAAGAAATACAAGAGAAGAAAGAAAAGAAACACATAAACAACAACAAGAAATACATTGAACATCTAAACTAGTTACTAATATGCTGGGGCTATCGTCAGCGAGATGTATTTCCGGTTTACACCATGTGGGGGCCAATTGGCCAGTGAAAGAGGAGAATGGGGGTGGGGGTGTCTATAAGACTATAAGCTAAGTGATTGAAAGGGGTAGAGTGTACACAAATCAGTTCTGTGATCTAGAACCCAGTAATCGTGTGAATCTCTTATGAGTGTAAGCCCGTTGGCGACCAACCCTACGCCGCCGCATCGCCAATCCCGGCACCAGAACCCCCAACCCGAGCATGCCCTACCACATCCAGCAGCACGCAAGCCCCACCGGGCTCGCGACAGCCACGCAGACGGGCGCAGCCCATCCCTCCTCCTAGCAAAGGAGCCACCGTCCCCCCCCCCCGGGACCCAACCGGCCTTCAGGGATGGCAGGAGGGGACGCATCACCAACCCCACGCCTACACCCACCCCCGCCCGCCCACCCGGGCCACGAGCCACAGCCACAGCCCCCCAACCGGCACGGCACGCCACGGGACCCCCAGCGGCCCACCAAGCCCCAGGCAAGGCAGGGTCCCTAGCCGGTGCAGGCGACACCCCGCTGATACACCGGCGCCCAGCCAGCGACCCGCGACGGAGCGCAGGGCGGATGCCCAGCCAGAGAAGAGAGGGGAAGGCGGAGGCAGGAGAACGCCCAGGAACTGCCATGGGGCGATGCAAGATCGGAGACCCGACCCCCCAACCCACTCCCGCGGCCGGCAGCCGAGGCAGAGGGGAGGCCACACCCCGGGAGCCACGCCATATAGAAAAAGTGTGGGACCCACCTACCACCCTATTACTGTGGCTGCCAGGTTCCCGACTGGCAGCCATCACCCAGCACCGTGATGGGGTTGTGAGGGGAGGGTAGTGCAATGTATGCATTAAAATAGGAGAGCTTGGCTTGGGGCAGTGGGACCGCAGCATGGAGTTTCTGTCCAGCCGCCCGTCCCACCGCCCTTTGCCGGAGCTCTCCTGTGGAGTATGATGTGTGTGGTGCATTTAAAAAAGGTGCAGGGATGGCGGGGCCTGTGGTGAGGAGGCAGACGTGAGGCCCCCCCCCCCCCCCCCCAACAGGTCCCAACCATCCCACAACCTTGGTGTGTGGTGCATTAAAAACAGGGGGGAGTCGGGCTGGGACTGTAAAGCCCCGTCCCAACTCTCCCCGGAGAAATGTATGATCATGTAAGTGCCAGGGTGAAAAATATTTACAGTGCCGAAGTGAGAAGTGCGTGAGTTAAGAGGCAGGCTCCCGCGGGCGTGGCCCCGTCCACCAGAGCCACCGGCCCCAGGGCGGAAGAAGCGTCAGGGCCCCGATCAATCCCCGCCCCAGACCACCCACGTCGCCTCCGCGACCGCCCACCCCCCTCCCACCCACCAAGCACCCACCCCGCACCCCGAGCAGGCGCCACACCAAGCGCCGGCGACCAGGGGGCGTCCACCCCACCGGCAAGGGACAGCAAGCCTCACCCTAGGCCCCGCGGGCCCCAAGAGGCCCCGCCAACGACCCCGCTGGCCGGGGGGCAGCCGCGGCCTAAGGAGGCAGACAGGGCCGGAAACAGACCAAGGGGAGGGAAGCGCACCCCCCACAACCCACCCCCGGGCCAAGAGGGGCGCGCGGTATGGCACCAGAGGGCACCTCCCCGGCACCCGGTACAGGGAGACGCGGCTCCGGCCGGGCGGACCTGGGAGGGAACCATGGCTGCCGCATACACCCCCCGGCCCCCACCCCAACTCCACCCCACCCCGGCCGGCCGGGGAAGGGCCGCGGCCCCGGACCGGCACCCGCGCGGCCCCCCCACCCGCCCACGACACCAGCGCGCGCCCGACGGGACCCCCCGCACAGCCAGACGCAACCAGACAAGCCCCGGCCGAAAATCCCGGGGGCCAAGACCGGCGGCGGGACGGCCCAGGGCAGGACGCCAACAAACTCTACCTGTAAAGCTGATAGAAGAAGAGGTTTATCAAACACCATTAGATGTATGCCAAGGACCAGTGAAGTGTTTTATTTATGCATAGTTCCTTAATTGTTCCAAGTCTGATAAGTAATATATAGGGTGTTCCAAAAAAAGTTGCATATGATCCCCAGTAGCTGGAAACCAAATTGTCTATGAGTATCCTTGTAAAATAAGCCCATTGACCGACTAAACTGTGAAGGAAGAAAAATTATTTATTACATGCTGTTGGGAGTGTGTCGTCTTTTTGGAAATCAAAACATGATCACCCTGGAATGACGTACAGCCAGCATGTGTAGTCATTTGTTTTGATGCTTCTGTGCATGCGGGTCAGTTTGGTCTGTGCGTGTCAGACTGCGAATTAGCGTGCATGCGTGATACTTGAACGGGCTCAATGGACAAAGGCTGTCTGAACGGGCACGCCAAAAAAACAGATATGACAAAAAAATCGTAATTGTGCATTAAGACCTTCAGTGTGAACCTAGCCTTAGTTTCCAACTGCTGGTAGACAGCTTGCTACCTGCTACGCACACCGCAAAGAAACACTTGATAGTCATCCAATCGTGTGGCGTCCAGTCATCCTCTGAATTTCAATAAGCTTATCACTAGTAGATGTCCAATCCATTTGAAGATTGAAGTCCACTTAAAATGGTTTGAATGAAGGGAATTAATTTTATGGTTTATTTTGGGTTTATTTCGTTTTTTTTAATTTTATTTTATTTTTTAAATTTATTATTATTATTTCTTTATTGTGTGTGAGTTGGATGTAATTCCCATTTTTCACCCCATTTTCTCTTTTTTTTTTTAACTGGAAACCCATGCATTACTATTGCGAAAAATAAATAAAGAGATTTTGATTTGAAAATGGTTTGAATGTCTAGCGCTGTCAATGGCAGCCAATTAGTCGAGCAGTGTCTGACCAAGCCATGATAGTAATTACAATCTCTGTATCGGCTGATCGGAATTGGTATTGGAAGCAAAAAAAATGATATTTGTAAAACACTAAATAGGACGTGCAAAAAAGTCTCAAGGATCCATTCCCAAAATAGAAAACTTGGCCTATTAAGACATACAGTATGCCGAGGCTCATACTTTCGCCAACTTTTTTGTGGGAGTTCAGCCAAATGATTCTAAATTGAAAGCAGGTCTCCTTGACAGATAGGTGACACAGAAGAGTGAAGCCTGTACAGTTATTCAAGGTTTTATAATGGTGACCGCTCCGAGATTTCCTACGGGTACATTTGTTTTGAAATGATAAGAAATTGAAAGTGTTCAAGCAATTAAACGACAGATGTCTTTTGGCCTCTCCACAGTAATCAACTCATACATGTATACAGCGTGTAAAAAGGCTTTCCACTGTCCCAGTGGAACTGTTTTTTTCTCCATCTCTGCTTCATCTGAGACAGAAAATAGCTCTGCCTCGCTCCCTCCACTCGTCCCTGCGGAGCCATCAGCGTGGACATTAACTAGGCCCTAATGAGCTGGATCAAAACCAGGCTGGGAGAAAAAAAAGGCCATTCTACGGGCTCAACGAGAAATAAAAAACAGAAAAAGTAAGAGAAAGCGAAGGCCGGGGGAGAACTGGCTGACCTGACACTGTCTATATTTCAAAGGGAGAAAAATGCTCCGTTGCTTCTATATATCGCTAACATCTTTTACTTTCAGTCAGAGATCACAGCGGGTTGGAGGGAGCGCAACACAAAGCCCCCCTCCCTGAGTCGCCATCGATCCCATCGAGCCGCCGCACTCTTACGTAACACCGCCGGGCCTGCCTGCGAGAGTTATTCCTGCTCGTTCAGTTAGTAAATTGAATGCCATCAAGCATGTCGGTGCGCCAACATGGAAGTTAACCCGCTAAAGTGGTTGAATAGAGCAATATGTCAATCCACTTCAGAGCAGAAGGGGTGCGCAGCACAGTTTTATTTGTCTGTAGGGCGTAAGAGCTCTCGACATTGCATGGAAGCAGCTTCAACTCTGTGGCTGCCATTAACAGTGATAAATGTCCAACCATTTGAAGAGGGATATGGTGGCTGTTGCCTTTTTTAAGGAAAATTTAGTTTGTGAAAGAATTTTTCAAAATTAAAAAGTCTTGCATTTTGGTGTGGAAAATACAGGTAGTCCCCGGGTGACGATGTATCCGACTTACTTGATTACGACTTTACGCATGAGTTTCGTCCATCATTTTAGCCTTGATCGACTGACACAGAGACTACACGGACATTAACTGGTCTCGTCCTCGTATACTGTACGGGACTTCACCGGACAGTGCATGTGTGAAAGCAGTGGGTTGATTCCCGGGTCACAGCATGAAGGCTGATGACGTAAATGTCATGGCAGGCCGATCGTCATTTCTTCTTTCTTCGCGGTAAGACGAAAAGCGGTAAACAAACCGTAATTATCAACATGGCAAACTGGAAAGATAGCAAAATTAAACTGAAAACATAACGAAATTAACTTGCTACTCGATCATAGAGCCGAGGAAGAGACAAACCATCGTCTATCTTGGAAATGTATGGTTTATTTTGCATGTCATTCGGAAATCAAGGTCTCAGAGTTTGGAGGAAGACTGGGGAGATATAGAAATGTATGGTTTATTTTGTTGCCGATGCCGACCAAAAATTACACAATATCCGGGTTATAAAATCCTGTCCTCCGCCCTCGCTGCACAGAAAGTCTGGAAGTGTCCAACCCAGGTAATTCCCGGTACATCTCGCCATGTCTGAAAGCCATTACATGAGTAGATGAGTAGGAATTTAGCGGGATATATGTCTGAAAGGGGCTTTAGTCTCCAGTCGTTTTTTTTTCTCTCTTTTTTTTTTAGTTGCATAACAGTAACACCTCTCAACATTGATAAGTACAGTATCCTAATTTTTCCCTTTTTAAAAATTAATATGATATATAATACAAGTTTTTCAATAGTTAGTTTGAGATTTAGGGGTACTTAAAGGGTTAAATCCGATTTACGCGGAAATCCGGGTTACGTCGGTTACAGGGGACTACCTGCATTCAGGTTTTGTAGCTGATTGTACATTACTAAATGACAGCATAGTATGTGAAAACAGAGGAGTGGGGGGGGGGGAATATGAATTTTTTTCGGGATGTATGAAAATATAGAAATTATGTTAGTAAAAACAGTTTTTTTTTTTAAATTAAAGCATACAATTTTATGTAAAACGTTTAGATTTTTGTTGTGGAAAATACAGTACAAACTATTCATGTGTTATCTTCCCAAAGTAAAATGTAGTATTTTGTGTAAAAGTAACATTTTTTTGTGGCAATATATACATTTTTTGGAGAAGCTTTTCAGTGGATTTTTTTTGTGATAAAACTAAAGCATTTTATTTAATATTATTATTTTATAAGCAGGTTTTTTTTTTTTTTTAAGGGAAAATGTAGAATTTGTGTTGTGTGACATTTTCGCGTGGAAAAATAATTCCGCTTTTGTGGGTAGTCCTTCCGCAATAAAATAAATGATTAATTCATGTAAACATAGTATTTTTGATTGAAGGTCTAAAATATTCTGAGAAAAATTGCATTTTTGTGGAAGAATACAGTATGGAACATGCTTTTATGGGGAAAATTGGAACTTTTTTTTGTGAGAAAATTATTTCATTTTTGTTGTTAAACATAGTATTCTGTGTGAAAATATTGCATTGCCTGGGTAAATATAGCACTTTTGTGAGTGAGAACTGATGTAATTGGGCTTATTTGGATTGGATGGAGGTTCTCAACAATTTGATGACAAAATTAACCAGCAAAACTTTCTGCCAAAAAATATGCGTTCGTGGTTGGAAATTATCCTTGATTCACTTCCGACTTAAAAAACATATTGCCAGAAATTTCTTACCGTCACTCAAAAAACATAAAAGGTCATGACTAGGAATGGGAACCTCTTGGTACCTCACGAGACGATACGATAGCTCACGATAACGATGATCTGACGATATGGTGATACAATGATTATCAATACATTGGTCAGGAAATCATTCTAGGATATTCTACAAACAACTAATGAACAGAAAAACAAGCTTCTGCTGTGAATTGGAATGAGTTTATCACTAGTAGATGTCCAAACCATTTGAACTGGGAGGGTCACATCCCTCCCAGTTCAAAAGACTGAACGTCTATGGCCGTCAGTGACAGCCAATGCCAGGCAATGAGGTAATTTTGGGCCAGTTGAATTTCAGTTACTTCCTGATGATTCTGGGGTATTTTATGGGTCAGTTTCTGTTTATTTTGAGTCACAGAACAGGAAGTGACCTGGGAATCACCCAAATCAATAGGCAGTGACTCAAACTCAACAGGAAATGACCTGTAAATGTCCTGAAAATCGGATAGAATAACTGTAAATGTTCTGGTTTCGAATGAACAAACGTTCCCAGTCTAAATTGATTGGGCGACAAGCACCATCAATGCAGCCTTAGAGTTAACTGAGACACAATTATGCTGTAAGATTTTGGTAGCAACTTGTTGGTTCCCTTTTTTTTTTTTTTTTTTTTTAAACAGTGACACCTTTTTAAAATGATATCTCGATTCTTGGCGGGAGCATATCGATAACCTTGTGGGATACAAAGTATAACGATATATCACCATTTTGATATTTTGTCACACCCCTAGTCATGACCTCAAGTAAATTGAACGGGTCCGCATGAAAGTACCTCATGCAGTTGCAAGCGCCCCACCCCAATCTTACGACGGGTGGTCTTAAACATTTGCTCAGCACTCCATACGCTCTCCCTCATTTAAATGATAGCTTCTTAATTAAAACGTCTTGCCCTTTGTGGTTTACTGCGTATTTCAAGCGGAAGCGTGTTGTCATTCGGCCCTTCCTTAATTGGTTCTCTGACGATTGGGTAATTGAAAACGACAGTCGCTGCGTCACTTTAACACTGAGCTTCAAATGCTCTACGACGGCGTAGGGTCACGGGGGTGCAGGAGCCGATCCCAGATAACTACGGGCAGTAGGTGGGCTAAATCCTGAATTGGTTGACAGTCAATTGCAGGGCACAATGAGACAAACAACCATTCAGACACAGACTCATACCTATGGAAAATTTGGAGGGGGGGAGGGGGGGGGTGCAACATACCCGGGAGTAACCCACACAGGAACGCCTGAGCCTGGTCTTGAACCCTTGATCTCAGAAATGTGAGGCAGACCTCCTAACCACTGACGTGCCGCCATGTATACTAGTACAGCCTATGTTAAATGTAAATTCAGGCATTAAAGGGTTAAAGTACATGTCTCAAATCAGTAAAGATACAAACATGTAACACCGCCAAAGTGGCTGACTCCTTAGCAGTTGTATGAAAACGCTTTATAAATAGCTTTGTCTTGTATCTTAAAGGGGAGAGAAAGGGTCTTTCAAGCAGCGATATTGATGTTTGTATTCTCTATTTTAAGGCCACAGCCAGTCAGAATGAACGCATGACTGACTGATAGTGTTTGCTTGTCAGTCACTTTGAAGGGTGCGTATATTCGAACATTACACCTCATTAAAATAAAATTTTATGTGTGCGTTACGCACGACAAGCATCCTGCATTCCCTGCCGGCGAATCAGCGGATGCTTGTTAGAGCTGGCATATCCTTGTCCTGGCTTCGTTATCGAATCATCCCTGAGATGTGTGGTGAGATAAGGCTCAAAAGCTACCCTGCGCGACCCCTCGAGTGCAGTCACAATTACCCACAATGCTCTGGGGCGTGCCTGGATGCGACACAAGCAGTTGTGTTCTTGCGACGGGAAATAAACACCAGGCTCACAAGTCATCAAAGCCTGTGAGACTTTCCAATCCTCTTTGGGGCGCGAATGGATTATCCGTCCTAACCCACATACTCTCACTCTTCGGTTGACGAACGACACCACGTTGCAAATTACCCGCCCGCCTCCTGGATCACAGCTGTGGGAATGCTTGGAAAGGTCTTTACTGTACTTGGGCGGAGGAGTTAAAAAAGTAAAGTATGTCAGTTTTTAGGGTGAGAAAATTGATTCACTGTCAATAAAAGAGGATACACTCCAGTCTCTTGTTGATTGGGCTGCCACGATTAATCAACTAATCAGCAACTAATCGATAATTGAACATCAAACTACGATTGAGAGTCGATTAATCGTTTAGAGACATTTTCAAGCTCAGAATTGCACAGCTAGTTTCTTGAAACTCTCTCAACTCATTAGGTGCCATTGATGGCGATAGGCTTCCAATCTAAAGTTTAACCTTGTAATACCGTATTGGCCTGAATATAAGACGGCTCTGATTATAAGACGACCCCCTCTTTTTCAAGACTCGAGTTTGAAAAAAGACTTTTTGAACACCAAATTAGTTTTTATACAGAAAATAACAGTATATCTGAAACAGATGATTATAACAATATATTTGAGAGAAAAAGCATGTTATTTTGCATCATTCAAATCTTAATATCTGAACATTTAAATATGTAAACTAAAACTAAAGTATGATCACATTCGTAAATGAATGGCTTCTGGTTTTTGAAATGTAAATAAGCCAATCTATTAAGATAAAACAACAACATTGCAATAACTGCATTAACCATCAAAGTGAGGTCTAACTGTAACAGTAGTCTTGAAACAAATATGAATAAGGAAAAACATTGCAATAAAATAATGCAAACTGGTTAAACTTGATAGCTGAGATCTGTCATGACAGAACATTACTCCTCAAGTTCAGCATTCGCTTCAATGATATCTGGCGCCATCTAGCGTCGTGAATAGGTATAATGTCTTGACCCCGAATATAAGACGACTTCCACTTTTTCAGTCTTATTTCAATGCAAAGAACACCGTCTTATATTCAGGCTAATACGGGTACTACTATATAAACTTTCAAAAATTCTATTAAAAAACGAAAAGGAAAAAAAAACACGAAATATTCTTTTTACATTTTTAACAAATATTTGTACATTTCTGAGTCAGCTGAGGCAAATAAGAGCTATGAAACAAAGAGCTCCAAGATGACTCTACTATTTTTTTGTTTGTCTCCGGTGTATTCACCTCACATTGTGTTTTCCCATCAATACCTTCCACTTTTTCCGCATGACTTCACGTCTGAAAAGAAAATGGCGTCTTTTGTTCACCAACAGCCGACAACAAATCGACACACAAATCCTCTAAGAGCAGTCCACCACTTTGTCTGTCTCACATTTATTGATTAGAAAAATCAGCGCCCGTCGTTGCCAATTTAGGACTTTGACGGCCAATTTTCTGGAGCTCCCAAAGAATACATCAGCGACACCTGACACGTAGAATGCTGAATGGGAAAAAAAGGAAAAACAGCTGCAGTGTCTCTGCCAGCCTGGAGGATGCCCGCAGCAATTGCTCACTCAAAATGTGTGAAAAACAATGTGAAAGAATATGCATGGCAGAACCTGCCAACCTCATCTAAAAGGTGCAAAACAAGACTGCAGGTGGTTAAAAAGCAACCTTGGTAGGATTAGATTCGTAGTTCGTTCTTGATCACGCACTTGACACGGCTACACACCAGATGCAGGAAGTTGCGTTGGGACGGCCGCTGGGAGTGAGATAACGGCACGGTAATCCCGTTAATGGCGTATTAGGGAGGTGTTAATCGGAGGACGCCGCGTTGATCGGATCCGCCCGACGTGCACGTTTGTCCCATCTGCTGCACAAGAAGCAGCTGGTATTTGGGCTGACGTTTTGGGCGTCAATCAGACAGGCGACCTTCAGGTAGAGAACTGAGAATCTTCTTTAATTGCTCTTTTGTTTTTGGTCTCCGAGAATGAAAATAAGGCGCTAATCGTTAACTTTACAATATAGCACTGGCAGCTAGGGTTGCCAGAATTGTACCGTTAGAAAAACGGGAAAAATGTAAAAGGTTTACAGCAGTGGTCTCCAAACTATTCCACATAAGGCCGCAGTGGGCGCAGGATTTCATTCCAACAAAACAAGACAACACCTATGCACCAATCTGGTGTCTTACAAGTGCAATCAGTTGATTGCAGTCAGGTGCTGCTTGTTTTAGCAGAAACGTAATTGGTTAAACTTAGAGGTGGGAGTCTTACGGCACCTAACGCTTCGATTATGATTACGATTCAGAGGCTCTGATTCGATTGTAAATCGATTATTGATGCACCACAACCCCCCCCTGCTTTTAATTTTTTGTACACTAGTTCCAAAAGTGTTCAAAAATCCTCCCAGGCTAAACAAACTACTATTTCAGTATCTTAAAAAAATCAATTAATTTAATGTTGTGAATCAACCGTTAAAGTTGTTAAAATTGCTCCCGTTATTCAATAATTTCCCCTCTGTCTACTTTCGACGTGAAAGTTTTAAAACTATTTCATCATTTAAAGATAGATTAAAGTCAAGATATTGCTGATTTTTTTTTTTTTTTTTAGATAAAAAGTAATTAGGTTCGCTACAACAAAGCCTTCTCGAGAAGTCTACTGCTTTAAGATGGCGCCTGTTTACTAGCGCGGGAAAGTCTGTCATTTTGCATCTAGTTCTTGGTATATGATCTAACACGGCTGTCGTCTGTCATTTCACATCTAGTTCTAGATATACATTGCCCTCCATAACTATTGGCACATCTCATCTGACCAAAGCACACGGTCCCAGTTGAAGCCTGGGACCATGTGTATTTTTGTGTGAGATCAAGATTGAGCTTTTTGGCAACAAACATTCTAAGTGGGTCTGGCGTGCCACGAAAGATGCACATGCTGAAAAGCACCTCATACCCATTGTGAAGTATGGGGGTGGGTCAGTGATGCTGTGGGGCTGTTTCGCTTCCAAAGGCCCTGGGAACCTTGTTAGGGTGCATGGCATCATGAATGCTTTGAAATACCAGGACATTTTAAATCAAAATCTGTTGCCTTCTGCCCGAAAGCTGAAGATGGGTCGTCACTGGGTCTTTCAGCAAGACAATGACCCTAAACATATGGCCAAATCTACACAGAAATGGTTCACCAGACACAAAATCAAGCTCCTCCCATGGCCATCTCAGTCCCCAGACCTTGTTTAGTTGGCAAAAAGGGGTTGTACAAAGTATTAACACCAGGGGTGCTAATAATTGTGACACACATTATTTGATGACAAATATTTTTTTCTTTTTGTGGGATTTTTTCCCCACTGAATGAATGTACTTGTATTGAAGGTTGGATTTTTCTCTTTTTTTCCATTAAGGTCCCATATTATTTGAATTTAAAAAAAAAAAAACATTAGAAGCTAAAAAAACACATCTTTTTCAGGGGTGCCAATAATTATGGAGGGCACTGTATGTGATATCTACCATAGCCATATGTTGCCGTATGTTTGTAGCAACTAGCAACTGGGCGCTGTTTGTAGCGGCTGACGGCCGCAATCAGGTGTTATTGTTTTTTTTTTTTTAATCTAGCGGTATGAGTTGAACATGATATTTACTCTCGGTCGGTTCCTCATTGCGTCCTGAAGACCTGAAGACTGTGTTTTATTTCCGCTTTACCTGATATAATTCAATAATCAGAATTTGGATGTTTGTGAATCGTTCTCGAATCTTCCACGGTCGAATCGCGAATAATCAAAGAATCGGAAATTTCGCATGCCTCTAGTTAAACTGTCGGTACTCGATCGGTTGGAACAAAAACCAGGACTCACAGTGGCCCTTGAGGACCGGTTTGGAGACCCTTGGTTTACAGCCACATTTACAAAAAACTATCGTAAAAAAGCATTACATTTTTGTTAGCTGTTCTCCTCCTACTCTAAGCAGGGTTTGAAACCATGACATCAATGTGGCAGTCGATCGTGTTGACTACTGAGCTAATAGCTGAGTGTAGCTTCAGCCGGCAGCATCCTCGTTTACATTCTTGGGGGGTAAGGTTTTCCTAAACTACACGCGCCGCACCTTCTCCAACGGGTCTTCATTAGCTCACTAGTCAAGATGCTCAACTACCAATGTGTGTTGGTTAAAATCATGGTTGGAAAGGGAGTCAATGGGAAAGTCAAGACCAGTTAAACATGGATTATAGGATACAAAAAATACAATAGCTTTTTTTCCCTACCATGATTTTCAATTTTTAAAAAATTACAAAAATCAATTGAAGAATTTACTGTCATTGAATATTATAGAATTCTCACGTACATTCTACACTTTTCCCTTTTAATAATTCATTAAAGTCTGGAAACCACAGTTGCGGAGTATTTTACTATAAATGTAACCTGTTTTCTGTCTTCTTACAATGCAAAAAAATGAAGGCAGTCTTTGTCAAAAGGTCTGATGTTTGTGCGCTCAGCAGTTTTGGCGTGCTTGCTCAACTGACTCATGGCTTTCCGGCCAAATCAATACGTCCGATCATGAGCGGAGCTGGCCTCGTCATTGTACTAGAAGTGCTAAAGGTGTCGCCTTACAGCCAACCACATGGAAAAGTGCAGGAAGTACGGGAAGTTCCTGCTAATCCTGTTCTAGGGACCACACGGTGGACTAGTTGCCGCCTGGTTTTGGGAGTGGGTAGGAATCAATCCCAGTCTGTTGTGTGAAAAACTAACTACTCTGGCTTTTACGATCAAGGACATCATCAAATCAAATTAAATCAAATCAAAACTGCAAAAAGGCGACATTATATCTTTTGCAGTTTTGTATCGTCACTGATGTGAAGCAAGAAAACATCGTAAACCTCCACCACTGCCACAAAAATGAAATGAGAAAATGTTTTAATGGTCCATCACTAATGTAAGATGAGATAAAAACTGACCATCATGACAAATGTAAAACTATCCATTAATTTATTTTCTATACTATGCAACAAAACTCTTTGGTTTCACAACCTTTTCCATCCATCATACCCCTTGTCAAACCCTTTTTGTCCAGTCCATCCACTCCACAGTGGCTAATTACCCAGACTTGAACTGTTGTAATCCTCTCAACAGAGAAAGACCCATTGCAGGGAATGCTTTGGCCTTCATCGCTACCTCTTACTGCCCTCCCGGCAGCATCCTGGTTTTACCGCTCTTCCACGTGCTGACAGCCGGCTAGTCCCAGCCAACCCTGACCCTGAAGTCCCAGCGCTCACGGGACTCGCGTGAGGGATTATCGCCGCCGCTGTCACTTACTCCCCACTGCCAAAAATGCTCTGACCGACCGCAAAGAGACGACATTCGCAGGCGGGGGTCGACAGATTTAGTCTTCTTAAGCCGTCCGGGTGACGAAAAGCACTTAAATGAATCGGGGAAAGGTATTACTGTTTTGATACGTTGTTGCCATGTGTCTTTGCGAGAGAAAGAGGACAACTCGGCTCCATGAATAAATCAGTGCAGAATACATGATTCAGTACTCTTGACAAGCAGTGTGCAAATACGTCAGTTGTACGTCATCAGGTGATTGTCTACTGAAAGTAACTAGATTTGTACGTTGGGCAAATCCCATCGGATTCCCTCACTGAGGTTTACCGGTGTGCAGAATACATGATTCAGTACTCTTGACAAGCAATGTGCAAATACGGCAGTTGAACGTCATCAAGTAGTTGTCTACTGAAAAATAACTAGATTTGTACGTGAGGCAAATCCCATCGCATTCCTTCACTGAGGTTTGCTCAATCATTTTTCATTTTTATACTGGATTTCATAACCTTTTATCACTCCATACATCTAGATAGAATGAGACAGTTCCAGGCAAAAAGTCCAATTAGTTAAGAGATTGAGTCATGAGTTGCCCTCACCCTATGACTCGGAACCTCTGCAGTAGAACCAGTGACTCGTACAGTCAGGATCCAGCTAGCGCGTGCCTTTGGGGTTACTAATCCCGTTCGGGTGCGTCCATGCTGAATGTGATCAAACGCCCTGCAGATGCAGGCTGAAGGGTCGACAGTTGCCAAGTTAATGGTAGCATTTAAGAAGTTGTGCCTTCGAGCAAAAAAACCCATTTGGATTTTGGGGGGTGTTGTAGCAAGACTATGGCACTGTTAGTGGCAGTAATGCACATTACAAACCGACAGTATATTTGAATGTAAATCATTTTACTACCTGAGTGTGTGATTGTTATGCCACACCTATTTTAGGGAGTGATTTTGTTTTACTACACAAGTGAGAGTTTGTCATGCATGTGATTGTTATGCCACATACACAAGCAAATGGTTTCTATGCCAGGTGTAGCTTTGATTGTGTTTATCACTATACAAGCATGAGGTTGTTTGCAACATCTACCTTTGACAGTGATTATTTTTTTCATTACATGGGTGTGTGATTGTAATGCCTCACTTTGCATTGAGTTGTTTTTTTGAGTGTGTTTGTTATGCCACGTGTTGTTTTGAGGTCTGTAGGAATGCGATTGTTACGCCACACTTAAATTTGAAAGTTATTGTTTTTGAGTGTGATGTTATACCACGTTTAGCTTTGAGTGTGTCTGCATATAATAATTATGCGAGTTTAATTTTCAAAGTTACTGTTTTGATAGTGATTGTCACACCACACTAAAAGATTTATTGTTTTTGAGTGTGATTATATGCCATGTGTAGCTTTTAGTGCAACAGTTTTCAGTACATGGGTTTGTGATTGTTATGCCACATATTTGAGTTATCACTTTGAGTGTGATGTGTATGCCATGTGCAGCTTTAAACACAATAGCTTTAAATATATTGGTTTGTAAAGGTTGTTCCACACTATTTTAAGTGAAATTAACTTGAGTGTGATTGTTATGTTATGCAGTTTTGAGTGCATTTTTTTAAGTATGCCAGTTTGTGATTGTTATCCCATACTAAATTTTGAGACTATTTTGAGGGTGATTGTTATGCCATTGTAGCTTTGGGTGCAATACTTTGAAGTACACAGATTTGTGATTGTTGGGATTGTTATGTCATGTGTAGCTTCAAGTGCAAATGCTTTGATGCCACTTGTGATTTTGAAACCAAATATAACTTGACTTGATTGGTTGACAACAAGAATGTAACTGTTAAGACTTCCTTTATGACTGTAATAATTGCTTCCCGTGAATCAAGAGACTGTACCTCACTTTGGCGCAGAGCCTAGTGAGATCCTTATTCAGCTGTTATTTTCTTGAAACTTAAATGGTAATTTCTAAAGAAATAATTTTTCCATTGCAGAAATTCGTTTACTCCCATACCCCTGCGCTGGGGATCCCCTGGATCTTAGGTCCACCTGTCTGTAGTGTATAACATCCCACACTGCATTCACACCACCCTGGACATGTAAACACACCCCTGAGGATCAAAGCCGAAAGCCAAGCAGGAAAACAGAGCGAACCCCCTCCTGTCAGCTCGGACGATGAAGAAAAATGGAGCGTGGTCACTCTCTCAAGCCAGCCGGAAAAACACGGCGTCCGCATTTGTCCGTCACATCATAATCGACCGATCGCGGCTGTCACGAGAGGCAGACGCTTCCCCTGCCGACTATGACAATTTGCCCCGAAGCTTGCATTGCTCCAACTGACCCACATACAGTAAGCGGGCACCATTAGAAGCCAAGCGGGTGTGTGTGCGGGCAGATGGAGGGTAAAAAGCACAGGAAGTGACCTTACAGCCTCCTGTCTAATCTCATCTGAGGATACAGTACTGTAGTTGGAGTAGAATTTAGACTTCTTCTGAAAACAATCCGCCAGTACACTCCCATCTTGGTTGGACTAATGCTTATATTTGCAACTATGGACGATTACCTATGGATGATCTTCGATCAAGCTAACATGCATGACTTTGGAATGTGTGAGGGCATCAGAGTACCTAGAGAAAAACCCAACACAGAGACGCACCAATGGACAGTCAAACACTCATATTTTGACTGAGAATTAGCTGGTCTGACGACTAAATCTATAATATACACACCCATTTACGATGCTGCCTTTTTTCTAAAGCAATTAATTGGTTCTCCAAAACATTGACAACGGCGTTGAACAGCAAAAATGACCTTACCAAGATGTAAAAAAAGAGGCAATATGCCTACATTTGGCATACCATTTGGACACTTGGAGCGCATTTGCTGGCAATTGACAAGAGTACAACAGTGTTTGATGTGTTATATTATATTGAACTATTTTATACAGTACATTTTCACATTAGGGCCATGGGTGGGCTTGAATCATCTCATCTGACTTTGTGTGAGAGGAAGGGATCATCCTTATATGAAACTAACATGCATTTAAGGCAATGTGGAATGAACTTGGAGGCGAGATTCAAACACTAACTGACAGGTGTCAAACTAACAGCACGGGGGCCAGGTCCAACCCCCCAACATCATTTTGTGTGGCTTACAAAAGTATGTGCATCGACTATATGTTTCTAACTAACATAAAATTTCTGCAGTACTCAATGAAAGACTTTGTGTGTGTGTGTTTTAATTAAAAAATAAATAAGAAATAAACATTTTTTCTGAAAAAAAAAAGACTATCATTTTTTCTTTTTTTCAGCTTTTAATAAAGAAAATATACGGTTTTATTATTTTTGCTTTTTATTAAAAGTGTAAATAAAAAAATTATTTGTAATTACAAAGATCAAAAACGGGATTTAGACAATTAGGAGGTCAACAAAGTCTCGGACAAATTAATCGACTATCAAAATAGTTGACAATCCATCTGATAATTGATTAATTGTCAATTAGTTGATAAATTGTGGCAGCTCTTGTGGACATACATAATGATCCTTCAAATGAAATCATAACTTCAATGTCACTCATGTCAAAGATGTGTTTGATTTAACATACCCTAACCCTGCTAGCCCTTTAGAGGGAACTTATTTAACCGGTTGGTGGAAGGAATATTGCCTTATAAATTAAAAAACATACCAATAAATAAATAAATAAAGAATTTCATTTTTCTGATGTGTAATAGTGGAGAAAAACAGATCAAAGCTAGTATTTTCAGTAGTGGCTACCCAACATGAGGGCAAAATATTTTATCAGTACCAATCAAATGTGAGTATGTGAGAACATAATACTGTACATAAAAGTGGGTAATTTGGGATAAATTACCCACCCCTTTCTAATTATGTAATTAATAACCTATATCACATGTATCTTTGCCTGAATCTATTATTGTGTATTTACGTGGGTTTAACTGACGTCACAAAATGGCTCTCCCCTGAAGATGTGTAGTTTTTTGTTTTATCATTATTCCTTCCATTATCAAGGTCTAAGAAATTTGCGATATGTGTACTTTGATCTCCCGGTCAAAATGGATTGGACTTTTAGCTGTCAATGGCACTAAAAGATAAGCATTTACAGACAGTCCTCCCAGTTTCAATGAATTGGACGTCAATAGTTGTCAATGGCAGGCAATTAGTTAAAAAAAAAAAAACATGAGCAAAAATCAACTTTAGAGTATTATAAAGGGTCATACGCAGAGTGCATTTCTGTTTTTATTCAATTTCAGTTCTTTATTGGCATGTTATTAAATTATAATTGTATTTACTCATAAAAAGTTTGTAATAAATAATGAATAATAGAAATATGTATAACTGTGCTTGAGACATAGCTTCCACATATGTCAACATCACATTGTGGACGGTAGGTCTTGATCTGGGTAAGTTTTTTCTTAATTTCCCGAAATAGTCACTTGCACTTTAACGGGTAAACCACTCACCCAATGTGTTTCTGGCTTTGTTTTTAAATGTTGCAAATACATTGTGTTGAAATGACTCGAAAACAAATCTGCTGTTTTTCAAAAGCGTATCATGAAGGGTTCCTGTTCTAGGAATTGTCACTGCCAAAATCTGCAGCATCCAAACAATCCCTGACAGCACGCTGTGCTACCTGCAGGCTCAAAAGCGCGTCTACTGTATGCACCCCGCTTCTAGTGGTCGAACTGCATGGATGAGAGGACGTTCCAGGTGGGTGTCACACGGTCACACGGGCATGGAATGGGAAAGATGGATGGGTGATGGTTGGGTTGTTGATGTTATGAGGGGTTTGTACTCACAGCTCAGAATAGAGGATATGCAGGTTGCCCAAATTGTCAGTGTAGTTGGCCGGACTGAGCCAGGGCAGAACCAGCAGCAACAGAGCCTTCATGGTCGCCTCCTTCTCTCGCTGGCTCCCTCTTCGTCTTCTACTACTCCCCGCCCCCCCGAGCTGCCACCCTCCTGCCCCCCCTCCTCGTCTTCCTCTTCCACCTCCACTACTTTACACCAGACCCCCTTTTTGTAACCTCCGCTGCCCCCTTATCTCGCCAGAATGAATCCTTTCCTTCCCGCAGAGCCGGACAGGGTGCTCCTCTGCCTCAGGCGGGCCAGAGGATGCCAGATGAAGAAGAAGAAGATGGTCCCACTGTGTTAAAGGAGGACAAAGTGAAAACAGAAGAAGAAGAAGAAAGAAGGTGGCACATTTGGACTACAATCGGGGATGTGCAGCCCCCCAGTTTAATCTGCTCTGGGCAGCGGCCAGTTGTAAGAGGATTTGCGCTCGTATGCGTGTGTGTGTTTGTCTGTGTGTGTTAGAGACAAGAGCGCAGGCTGTGACTTATACTGCAGCAGAAACCAATGAGGAGAAGGGAGGGTACCGCTGGAGAGATGGAGCGGACCAAAACCAGGCAAGAGGGGAGAGGGGGGGCTACCTGCTACGCTGCCGCTATTGGTTCTTTCTTCACACACGTACGCACTCACGGAGGCAGACGCACACACGTGTACAACCTCTGCATTGGCCTCCAGAGGGGAGGAGAGAGAGCACGAGGACGAGGGAATCAGCCCCCCCCCGCAGCCTCTTCATCGATGGGCTGCTCACTGTGCAGCAGATTGGATTGATGGCAGGAATGAACCTGCCTATTGGATGGAGTGGATGTGTGAAAGAGACGACAGGGGTGAAACACAAAGGCAAAGATGGGGAGGTGAGGTGTTAGAATCCCAGTTTAAAATGAATTGAAATGGTATTAAATCATTGGATGACATTGACGGTGATAGATGTCCAAACCATTATTACATTCACCCCTCCCTCTGAAAACGGATTGATGTTTATCACTGTCTGAGAATTCCAGCATCGATACATTTTATAATAAAACACTAATCAAATAAAATCGTTCAAAACACAAAACAACGATTAATATTGTCATTATTTTAGACATTTTTTTTCTGTTAAAAGTAATGGTTTTCATTGAAAATTCTAAAATGTTAATGTCGAAAATATTCAAATGTCCTTGTTTTTTTTTTTTATTGCTTTAGGTGACACTGTGTTATTTGAGTACACAATATCAGGTTAAATTGATCGAAGGCCTTTGAATCAACAGGAATCATAGTAGACTTTGTAATATATGCAAATATTGCATAGTTGTCTAAAGAACCTGTATCGTATCATTTGGTGAATTTGGTGATTTGGAACTGTTGTTCCAATACAAATCTTCGCATATGATATTGATTCCAATAGGCAGATGCCAAAACTGTGCCAATACCAGGAAAAATATGTACCAAATTGTTGTTATTCTGTCTGGTTACTAGCGGTTAGTTTGAAAACGGTACACTACTAGTACCGCGTTTCGGTAACCAACTCTACGTGCTAGTAGAAGTTTACTTCTCCTTCTTTTTCTGTGGATTTTTGGCAGTTGAAGATTAAACTCAAAGAGTTAAGATGACATTGGCATGTTATTTGTTAGTACTCATTAGCACTTGAGATTGATGCCAGCATTTTACCGCTGTATCAGGGCCACTTCTGATTTTAGTATCAGTATCTGTATAACTCTAGTAGAAACATGTCTTTGGTACTGAGTGAGTGAATCTGTTCTTTCACTTCCAAAATACCACAATATCTTGTTGGATTCATTCAGTCTTATTATTACAGGTCTGTTCAGCTGCTTGGACACACAGAATGCTAGATCTGAATGCATTTTATTGCTGGAATAGTTATAATGTGCCCCATGGGAGTTTGGTATTCTCGCTTTATGGTTGTTTGTAATGTGGCATTTTCAGCTGGATGGAACAGGTTTTAACCCTAAGACTTATGACATAGGAACATGATTGAAAATGGTACCTTGCTTTAAGTAGCATTACAAGAGCATAATGGCTTCATTAACTGAGGCGAGAACCAGTGAGGAGGGTTACATCTACATACTAACTGATAGAAGGAGGTAAACAGTGTTGTTTTCGTCAACGGGGATTGTAACGAAAATATTTCGTCGACAAACAAATTTTCCATGACAATTACGACAACGATTAACGAGCTAAAAATGTGTCATGGGAGACTAACATAACGACACGAATGCCGGTTTTCATCTGAAGGGACGAGACGAAAAGGCCTCTAGTTTCTGTCACATGTTCACAATTTGTGACATTTTATGTGTAGTTAGCCTGCATCGTAGCAGTGTCTGGTTGTGTCACTCATGTGACGTGCTGCACCCCCCCCAACTCAACCGCTAGAGTCCTCTCCAATGTCCTCATTGCTTGTTTTGAGAGACACACGCTAATATTTGTCTTCTTATCTTGGCAAAAGAGAGTTTGCGATGTTGCTTTAGCCTTTAAAGGTCTGTGCTGAGTGATCATCACACACTAAATGTAACTTTCTAGCATTAGCATAGCATTCACGTTCACGTTAGCATCAGGCTATTGCTAACGGCGAGCGTCCTCTTAAACTCTGACAACTTTTGTTCACATATATTTCGTGGCGTCCAGGAAGGTATATATTTTTTTAATTTTACAGACGAAAAACATTTCTATTAAATGTGGACTAAAACTAAACGAAATTAGTCTTGAAATTTTTGTCAACAAAAACTACAAGAAGACAAACTTATTTTGAGATGACTAAAATATGACTCAGACTTATTATCGTCCAAAAGACTAAGAGGAAAATTAAAAAGGCTGCCCAAATCAACACTGGTGGGAAGACAGGAAAGATTAGGGTATGACAGGACACGGTGAATTTGCACCAAGTGTTTATTGCATTTTAAGGACTAAAAATAAAAAAGGCACATTCCAATGTGAGTGACCCAACTTAAGAGTGTTTTTTTTCTTTTTTTCTTTTCTTTTTTTTTTTAGATACAAATTGTTGTCCTGTTGTTTTGTGTGTTTTTAGTTACACAAGAGTCAATTCCGTTCACAACTAGCTGTAATTTGACAGATATAACTATTGAGACAAGAACTAGTGTTCAGTTCAGTTTAAGTTTATACTAGTGTGCTACTATAGGCTGAAGGATGTGAGAAAACATAAGCATGCCCTCTACTGGCTAGTTTCCAACCTGTAGGCACAACTAAACTTCCAATTAATTAATCAGTCTTGATAAAAAAACATAATGAGGTTCTGAACATCAATGCATATACATCCTTAAAATTAGAGATGTCCCGATCCGATATTTGGATCGGATCGGACGCTGATATGGGCAAAAAAATGCGGATCGGTATCGGATCGGCCGACACGGAAAAATTCCGATCCAGACTTCCGATCCAGTCTTTTTTGAAAATCCAACATATGCCACAATAAAGTCAAGCGTGGTGGTAAAGCTATAAGAAGTTTTAATACAACCAACCTAATCAAGCATTTAGCGACATACACATGCATTGAAAACTAGGTGTGTTAGTAAACAGCCGCCATCTTAAAGCAGGAGACTTCCCTTGTAAGCTGTTGTAGTGAACCTTCCAAGCGAACCTAATTAACTTTTTATCTAAAATACTACTTGTTCTGCCCTTCATTTCGCGATTTACCATGTGCATTTTTCGTTCCTGCTGTTATTTTGACAGCCGTCCGACAGGAAAGAAGTAGCGCGGCGGCCATGTTTGTAGTCGTTTCGTCAGTCCGCCGTTTGACTAGAGCTTGGCAGCATTGTTTACTGTGCTTACGCTATCCTAAACTTGTCGTGTTGTTTGCGCCTTCGAAGGCATCGTCTGTAAGTACAACATTTTTTATATATAGTATTTAGCGATTTATGTGCCATATTTGGAGCGTTTTGACCACTTTGTAAACTTTGGCACCTGGTGCATGCTTCATTTGCATATTAGAATATTGAGAGGCATTGTATGGGAATTGGCTTCGTATATATTTGACATATATAGCATATGGATAGTCAAACCTGTCAATCATTTTCGTTCTGTACATTCTATTTCTTTTAGTTTCACCTGGGTTCATTTTTGGATGTGACAGTGCAGCTAAATAAAAGCACCTGGAGCTTGGATGCTACTTCCTGACTCCCGCGTTCATTTTTGAATGGAGTTTGGCTTGCTGCGAACTTGTGTCCGCTTACACACACAAAGGGAACAGTATACTCCTAAATCGGCAAAATCTTGACTTGAATCTATCTTCAAAACAGTTTTAAAACTTTCACATGTCAATAGTAGACAGAAGGGAAATTATGGAATAACGGGAAAAATTTTAACAACTTAAACAGTTGATTTGCAAAATTAAATTAATTGAATGTAGTTCAAAGCTGCTGACACAGAATGGGGACTGGAGTATTTTATTTACTGTTTTAAAATGTAAACTTGATACTGAAATAGTCGTTTATTTAAACCTGAGAGGCTTTTTATACAATTTTTGTAACTAATGCACGAAACATTAAAAGCATCTAATAGCTTGGGGGGTTTGTGGGATTTTCCACTGACAGTTTACAATATTATTTGCACATTTTACTGACTGACTATGCCATTTCTGTTTGTCATTTAAAATGTTTTGTGTTTGTCACTGAATAAACAGGTCAGTTTCTTGTTACCAACCATTGTGTGTTATTCAAACTCGCCTAATTCAGCTGGCTAGTTGTTATCAAGAGTACTAAAACCCTTTTAAACATGAGTCTGACAACTAAGTAAGGAGGCTAAATAACTTTAAACTTTAATACATGCTCAGATAGGCCTGTATCGGTATCGGCCAGTATCGGTATCAGATCGGAAGTGCAAAACAATATCGGTATCGGATCGGAAGTGCAAAAACCTGGATCGGGACAGCCCTACTTAAAATACAAATTTTACCGCGATCTGACCACAAACAACAGAGGAAAAGATAAAAATATTCGTGTGCAACCCCCCAACAGCAACTACAGTACAGCATATGAGCGACAACATGACCTTCAGCCTGTCAAAAGAGGTTTGAAATCGTTACTTGCCACGCATCGTTTTCCGTAACTCATTTGCTGTCATTGATAGCAATCCATTGTTCTGTTTTGCAAAGCACTTTGGGAGTTTTTTTTCTTTTTTAACAGATCAAAAATATGAGTATTTTTGCATTTCATTCCCTGATTCTATCCAATGTGACTTGTTATTTTTATTATAGTGAACCGACTGAAAACCTTGCATGACGAATTGTAACTACAGGTGATTGATGCACTCTTGTTAAAATCGGGCAGCTAATTGAAAGCCATTAACGCACACATTATGCAGCTTTTCCTGGAAAATATAAATGCAGTGATAACATACTACATAATGTGACGGCTTGAAAAGCTGAAGTTACATTTCTCATGCTTAAAGTGTCCAATAACAGCCGTTTGTTTTTAATTGCTATACTTAAATCAGACATAGCATATTTTTTTTATGAGCAGTTAGATATCACACATGCTCTAGCTCAAGCGACTTTCAGCAGGAGGTAAATAAACCAGTCCGCATGGACGTGCTTTGCTTACAGGCTGGATGTGTGGCTGTGGTGTACATTCCATTTTCCCGTTCTATTTGAATAGTCCGCAGGGTACGCGGGGAAATTGAAATTGCGACGGGACACAGTTTGCGTGCGGCCCCTTGAGGAGCTGTTTAATAGCTTTCTACATTAACGCTCCGAAACACGACACGGAGGTGCTCACGTCCCAATTTTCGTGTTAATTTCTCACCCACCGCAGCTTGATTCCCTCTCTAATTTACTTCGCTGTAATAATCACCCTGCCGTGTTGCTATATTACCATCAATTTGACAAAAAAGATGGAAATTGAAGCCATTCATGAAATATATGAGTTGAACAATGACAGGGAATATATAATTTGGCATGGTCTGGCAGTGAATGGTCTAATTTCACTGCCATTCACAGCGCTAGATGGCCAATCCATTTGAACTGGGAGAGGCTGGCAATGATCACATTTTTTACTGTTTAGTTTCCCTTGTGTTTTCTTATTATTAGAAAAAAAATGTAAATAAATGAAAAATATAAGAGATTATTTGCTATTAAGAGGATCAAAAAGGAGCATTTGAACAATTTTTAGACCAACAATGTCTTCGAATTCTTCACCAACTGTCAAAATAGTTGTTGATTCATCATGGCAGAACAAATTGGCAGACATAATGGCCCTCGGATGGAAACCAGAACTACGATACGGCCCTTGACAAAAATGAGTTTGTTAAATCTGGCAAATCTGAGAACTGACAGGTTCAACTGATTCCTTAGCAGTGTTGTTAATCTAACTCTAAAAAAGTATTTAATTACAGTTACAAATTACTTCTCCCAAAAAGTAACTGCGTTAGTAACTGAGTTACCTTAATCTAAGAGTAATTAGTGACTTGGAAATGAAACTGGTGTTACCTTTGATGTTTTTTTTTTCATTCCAAAAAAAAACAAAACAAAAAAAAAAAAAAATGCTAACCTTTGCTATGTTTGAAAGTGATTTAATGTTGCGAATCAACCGTTAAAGTTGTTAAAATTGCTCGTATTATTGCATTAGTTCTGTTCTGTTCTGTCCACTTTCGACATGTGAAAGTATCAAAATTTTATCATTTAAAGATAGAGTCAAGTCAAGATTTAGCAGATTTAGGAGTATTTTAGATAAAAAAAAGTTACTTAGGAACGCTAGGAAGGTTCTCTACAACAGAGCCTTCCTGAGAAGTATACTGCTTTAAGATGGCGGCTGTTTACTAACTCCGGCAAGTCTATCATTTCGCATCTAGGTCTCTATACATGTGCTAACACCGCCGTGTCTGTCATTTCACATCTAGTTCTATATACATGTGATATCTTGCATCGTACCATAGCATCATGTGGGCGTAGTTTGTCGGCTATCGGCTACAGTCAGGTATTATTGGAGCCACCTAGCATCACGTTTGCAACGGCGTCACAACTGCCTTCCCTCCTCCCCACTCCTGCTCTGCTCTCTCGTCTCTGTGAGTCCGTTGTCTCTGACTTTTCTCACGTCATTCAACCAATGTAGTAACGCTTAGTAACGCACGCCTTTACATTGTCAGTAACGGTAACAGCATTGCCAAAATGAGAAAAGTAATTAGATTACTCACTACTGAAAAAAATAACGCCATTAGTAACTGTTCCTTAGCTGGCAAAAGGAAAAACAAAAGGGTGGAAAACGGGAAAAGACAACTCGTGACTGTGCTCCAATGGTTAGGAGAGCAGAGTGTGGAATTAGGGGGAAAAAATTAAATACAGCACATAAGCAACCAAAAAAAAAAAAAAATCCTTGAAAAAAATCTTTGATACCACGGCCATATAAGCATATTAGATAGCCTGCAACTTGACAAAAATGTCTACTTTAAGTCAAAACAACTCATTTTCTGTCCAATTTCAATCATGGGCAAGGGCGTAGGTTTGCATATGGACGGTAGGGACATAACACTACCAACTTTTCAGGATGCTGAAATTGTTCCCACCAACTTTTAAGCAACCCTATTTGCATTATATAATGGCTTCAGTTAGAGATGTCCCGATCATCCCGATCGATCGGGTCCGATCACGTCATTTTCAAAGTATCGGAATCGGCAAAAAAATATCGGCCATACCTTTTTTTAATATATATATATATATTTTAATTAAATCGTTTTCTAATTGTATTTAACGTTACAGACATAATATGTTACACTCATCCAGAGTCTTTAGTTTAGGCTTAAAGTAGGGTTATCAAATTTATCCCGATAACGGCGGTAATTAATTTTTAAAAAAATGTATCACGTCAAAATATTTAACACAATTAATGCATGCACTGCACGACCCACTCACGCATTGTCGCACTCAATCTGTAATGGCGCCGTTTTACCTACATAGAGAGATAAAAGGCAGGGTAAAATGCGTAGAGTGAATTTTGGCAGCCTTTGGAGACTTTTTTAAAATGGCTAAAGCCTTACAATCCCTCTCCCTACGATTAGAAATATCATTGGAAGCAATGTGGGGAAGCAAGGTAGCAATTGATCTTTTTCTTAACACCTTATGTTGTTTCCCAACTCAGAGAAGATATATCAATTGGTAGCACTACACACAGTCATGGTTCCACTTCCCATCATGCATTTGGGCATGGCTACAGTATCATTTACTGAAAGCTCAACAAATACACTAGATGGCAATATTTAGTCACAATATACAAAGTCACAAGTCTTTATATCCGTGGATCCCTCTCACAGAAAGAATGTTAATAATGTGAATGCCATCTTGAGGATTTATTGTCATAATAAACAAATACAGTACTTATGTACTGTATGTTGAATGTATATATTCGTCCGAGTTTTATTCATTTTTTTCTTAATGCATTGCCAAAATGTATATGATCAGGAAAAATTACCGGGAATGATTGGAATTGCAAAAAAAGCAATCGGATTGGGAAATATCGGGATCGGCAGATACTCAAACTAAAACGATCGGGATCGGATCGGGAGCAAAAAAACATGATCGGAACAACCCTAGCTTCAGTTATTTCGGTCATTCCCGCCAGCAGAAGCCCCTGTAAGTAATGTAAAAAGATGTCAATGTTGTGGAGGTCGGGGAACACACCATTTACATTAATTTGTGTGAATTTCTCGAACTCAAGGAGGAAGCTGTGTTGAGAGAAATATCCTCCTGTATGTTTTCTACTGTTAACGTTAATCAAACTGGAAGAAATGTAGTGAACGAAGGATTACCCCTTTATAGATGGATTATAGACTTGATAATTAACAAGTTTGTATTTCTTATGTATGTTAACATAATTTGTGTTCAAATATTGCAATTTAAATTTGCAAATAAAATCCAGACATTTATTCTGGAAGTTTTCAAAATGTTTCTTGAGTAGTTTTTGAAGACAAAGGTTTGAATCGAACAGTGTATCACCTCAACTAATACACAGGAAAGTTAGTATAAGTCAATACAGATTTATTTTGCCTTGATCATTTAGCCTATCAATTAATTAGGTTCATATTGGTGAGAAATGTAGCCATTCATCCAGTCTGTTTGGTCTTATTAAAGGGGAAATGTGAACTAAGGTTGGCCAACCATGTTTTTGAATAATATCAATGGCTAAACAATTATAAGCATATTTTCATTATTTTTTCTAACGCAACCCTTCCAGATTGTTTGTTTAACCCATAGCAACGCCCCTGAAAACGAAAATGCTTTTCTTCGGCAATCTTCGGAAATTACGTCACACCGGGAAGTGCGAGGGAAGTCCGCCATGGAACAGTATTGTTTGTTGCATTGCTTCTCGGTAAGATGCCACGGCGGTGTGTGGCGATGTTTTGTTCTCACTCAAACGAAAAGTTGTATGAGTGGCCAAAGGATAGCAGGGCACGTAAATGGACATCTTTCGTTCGCACGAAGCGAATGAATTTCACGCCATCATCGAGTAGTGTTCTCTGCTGCAAACACTTCGAAGATGCCTGCTTCCTTAACCGGTCTGCTTATGATCAAGGATTTGCCAAAAAGTAAGTGTGATTTTTGGATAGATGACTTATGACTTTGTCAAAGCAGAGCTGCCAACTGCTGTGGAATGCACAGTAGAAGCTATCGACGTTAGCCAGAAGCCAACTCGTGGCAATAGTCGTGGCATAGTTGTTGTTGTGTTCGCTAGCGTTACGTTCCAAGGACGGCTCGCGAAGGGCGTAACATAAAACGAGCCACACAATTTCACAAGTGGCACAAAATGTACACAACAAACTCGCAATGAATATGGTAAATAGTAAATGGTGTTATACTTATATAGCGCTTTTTCACCTTTCAAGGCAATATGTACAAAATGTAGATGAAGCGCGGCTTCAGGGTAAGCCCAGGCCAAAACAACAAACAAAAGGAATCTACACTTGAACCTCAACCGCTAACTAAACCCTGATCGTGAAAAAGAACGAAGAAAAGACAGCCACTAACCTAGCTTCTTACGCTAAAAAAAACAGGAGAAAACGGGTTGAACAGAAATTGCGACTTAACCCTTCTTGCTTTAGTGCTCTTATTTACAGTGGTGAACAAAAACGATCCAATAACAAATAAACACAAAAGACCTCACCGAAAAAGCGGGAGTGTATCAGACTAGCGATCAAATGCAAACGAGCGTGAATGGCGAGCTAACAGCTCGCGGCAGAATGCTGTCAAATGTGAACGTTGACAGCTCAAGTCCCGCAGTGAATCATGGGAAATGTAGTCTCGGGACAACACTGAAGTGGTGCTTTGTAATCTGTTCGCTTGTGTAAAAAAACCTCACGCCATTAGACGCCACTTCCTGACGATAGCCCCAGGAAGTAGTAGTAGCTGGTAGTACGAGGCGAGGCGGAGATGAGCGACAAGCAAAACTTCGCGGTCGAATGTGGCGGCAGTTCGCTATTATTTTGTTTTCTTATTGTTGCCACAATAAAGTGGAGAAAGCCATCAATGACTCATCTCCTTCTTTCCCCCCAACGTTTTTATATTATTATTTTATATGCACGAGAGCTGCCGGATCTGCCAAAATGAACATGCAGTCTGATTATTATTTTTTTAAACAATGTCATCAGATAGACAAAAACATAAAATTATGTGCAAATGCCTGCATCTTCAAATCATGAAAGTAATAATAGCCTATATCTTACCAATCTTGTAATCTCGATGGGTCTTGTCTCCATTCCATGTCAGGTAGTCTAGGCACATTGTTTGCATCCTGATTAGCGTCTGGCTAATACATGTTAGGTCCAACATAAAATTCCAAGCTCCTCTTCTTCCTCCAGATCTCCTCCCTTGTGCTCGATCTATTGCTTATATCGCTGTTTGAATCATTGTTTGAAGGGCTTTGTGTGGCGGCCGTATGGAGCGGTGCCATCGATGTTCTCGATGTGACGTATCGCTTCCGGGTTCGTCCCCTTTCAGGCTCGAACTTCGGAAACGCGATTATTTTGTCAAATAAACAACATATAAATGATTTTTTCATGCTTTATTTGTTGGACAATGTTTAATTACTTTAATTGTGACCCTATTTGGCATGTTATGAAATTACTTCACATTACAGCTTTAATGTCCCATCTCCAGCAAAAAACAGTGTATATGCAGGTTATGCTGTTATATTGTCCCTACCAATGTTGAGACCAAAGCTATGCCCTTGATCATGGGACTTATGTGTGTCCTCTCAATATCAAAGACTTTTCACCAGAATAAGCACGACTGCCAAGCCAAACAGCCAAACAGACAGGATAAAGTGTCTGACAACACATAGTGCGATAACACCAAAGAAAACCTGTTGTCAACTCGAAGCTATTGTACATTAGACTGAATTCCATTCAAGTCCTGGCATGATTAACTACCTTCAAAACTGGCGGAGACATGGCATCCATTTTGCATCGATTCTGCGGTGAATCACTAACTATTCATCAACACCCCAGTATCAAGCAGAACTCAACAAGCGTGAAAGCAGTAATATGACCAGATGGCACGACGTGGCGGTCTCGGCCATGACAACACTTGACCCACTGCCAGATTGCTGCTTGACAGTGGCGTCAGCTCCACCCTCTGTGAGAGATTGGGGGGTGTCATATGCAGGAAGGGTTTATAATTGCTTTCTATTTGAAGTCACTTTGTGAATAGCAACACAAGGTGTAAAACACAGGTGTCAAACTCAATGTGCACGTGCCAGATACTGCCCATCACATTATTCTGTGTGGCCCGCGTAAGTTAATCATGTGCGTCGAGTTGATGTTTCTCACTAAAAGAAATTTCTGTAGTGCTCAATGAAAAATTTTGGAATACAGAAATGAGAGCGCACGATCACTGCTTGGCCCTCCCAGTCAAAATGGATTGGACGTCTATCACCGTCAGTGGCATTGAAACATCATCATTCAAGATATAAAAAAAAAAAAAAAAAAACAACAAGCCCTAACAAAGCCACAAAATAATCTTATTTTCCAATGAACAGTGGAGCAGACTCGTTGGATATGCTCCTCGTGTGCGATAAAGTTGCTGAGATGTATTATACTAATCATCTCCGAGGCCTTCAGGCCAGCCGAGTGCTAATGAGCGTTAATGAAAACACAGCCCGACCAAGAGGAAACCAAAACACAGTGCTCTTAATGTTGGATAAACACGGGGGCTGTGTTAGTTTGGATGAAAGCTTTCCCTTTTAGGCACAGAAGTAGGAGTAGAACAATTTAGTAGAACGTGGTTAGTCAGTACAACACAGGCAAAACAGGAAGAAATATGACCTGATTTTATCTGGAAGGACTGTCAGCTTTTTGGGACCGTTAGACCATCTGTTTATATTTTTTTTTCAAGAAGAATTTGATGAAACGTTTATTTGCTGGGTGTGCTTTGTAAGGTTTCAATAAGATTTGATGCTACCGGAAATTGTACAGTAAAAAGATACAGATTTTAGAGAAGCTGATCAAATCATTTCTTCAAAGCTAAAATTATAATATATTAATACATTACCATTATAATATTTTTTTTTCTTTTTAATTTAAGTATTTTCTTCATAGTTTTATTTAACGGCTGTATTTTTTATTTTGAATTTATATTACAATTTTAAGTTGTATTCCATTTTACAGACAAGTTTCCGAGGGTACTTCCGCATTTCTGCTCGAGACTTCCGTTTTCCACATTCTCCATCCAAAACAACTTTGGAGCTGGAGTAATTTTACTCATCAAAAGCCAGCAAAAAAGACAATTTGGAAATACCGCATCCATCTGCAATCATCACGACCTGGGAGGACAACATGTTCATAAAGGCAGATGTGGAACCAAGCCCGTGCCACCACAAAGACCGGGTGTTTATGTAGCCATGTTGCCGCTGGTGTTATGGAAGGTATGTTCTTCCCATCCCTGCATTTTCATGTGTCCGGTGCTCAAAAATACTAAAGCTAAAATCTTGCGCATGAAACGACTAGTTGTCTTTGATATTGTAATTATGATGATGATTCTAATTATTAAGATGTTTAATATTATTTACTACAACTACTGTATTGCTGTGGCTGCAACACATGCTATCTACTGCTAGCCTGTTGCTAATCAGTACGTGTACTCGAATGGCACAATTATTTTCAATTTGACTACAATTCTGTGTTTTGCATCAAAGCTGAGGCATTAGCTTTGCTATTATAGTTATACAACGATAAAGAAATGGAAAACAAACACTCATCTACTACAGGCAGGGGTGAAAGTGGCTAGAATTTCTTGCCGGAACTCTCTGACGTGAGGGTTGCCACGGAGCCAGAAATTGTATTTATTTATTTATTTGTGTATGGGGGAGGGGGGGGGGGGGGTCAAACCTCTTGAACTACTGAAATGCAAACAAAACTGTATTAGCAGTCATTTCTATGACACATACAAAAACTGATTTTCGTTCAAAATTGTATTTTTTCAATGATTTTGCAAAATAAAAGTTAATAAAAACAGCAATAACCCCAACCTCCATCTCCTAATTTTTATTTTCCCTCATTTCCTCACATACTAAATGCCTAATCTCAATTTTAACTACTTAAGAAAATACGATGTACTAGTATATTATAATTGAAGTTAATGTAAACATTTACTTTTTTTTAAAAATAACCAAGATATACAGTATGTAACATACATTCAGAAAAATAAGTACAAATGACTTATATCATGCCGAGTGAAATGGAATATATTTTGAAGATCGCGCAAACATTGACTTTTTTAAATCATAAGGAAATGAATAATTAGCCTAACATAAATGAACAGTCCGAAGTGCACATTGACAGCTAAGATGTACTGAACCTCCCCATCAGAGCAAATAAAACTAAATATGATAAATAAGCCTCCTCAACTCTTTCGTTGCTCTGAAAGATTTGATCCATTTTATTTTGCATTGCCCTTTTTTTTTCTGTTGTAGAAAACAAGCACATTTGAACCAATCAGAGCTAACTATCCCTGCTTAGCACATGTCGATATTTCAGCCAATTGAACGGATAAGTGAGTCCAGGCATTTTGCTTTGCTGCGTACATTCGCACATTGACGTGACTCATCATCGTCAGACTCAGATAACTGCAGCAGCTGGGGAAACTTCCATGCCGTCCATGGAATAAAATAAATAATAAATTTCGGTGGGAACGGATTACGCTACACAAGCACTTTATTATGCTTGTTGTTAACACTTGTGTATGGAAATCTGACGTTGGTAGATTGTTTTCTTCTTGGAGATGAAATGCATGTGTGGCAGCTAAGCATTTTTAAAAAAAATATAGCTTTTTGACAGTTGCCGTCATAATTTCGGAATCAAAGCACCATGTACCTGAACAGTATTCCGCCCCTGAATCTTATACCGGAACAGCAATCCGGCCCTGAATCTTATGCCGGAACTCAATCTGGCCCTGAATCTTATGCCGGAACTGCATTCTGGCCCTGAATCTTATACCGGAACTGCGTTCCTGACCGTTCTGGCCCACTTTCATCCCTGACTACAGGTCATACACGGGCTTCTTACTGAAGATGCACCGATACCGATACTAGTATCAGCAGGGGGCGCCGATCCGGCCCGAAATGGTGGTATCGGTATCGGCGAGTACCAACAAAGACGGCACCGATACCACTTACCCGTCCAATATTATAACATTTGACCGCAGCCTTTTTTTTTTCTCCTGGCGCTCACTACACTCTGTCTCTGTGTTGTGTGATGACACGTGAACACCAAGCAGCTATCGCTATTGGCCTGCTCCAGACCAATGAGAACGGGCCAATAGCCACTCCTGACCGCTTGGCGGCGCCGACATGGCGGCGGTCGGGAAATATTTCAAAATAGAAATCCCGTCAATTAAAATCAAATTGCTGCATGCAAGATTTGCTGCCTGAAAGTTTCGAGATGTGGAGTTAAATCAGCCAATTTCAATACCTCGAACCTGATAAAACATTTGAAGACGAAACGTGAACGAACACAATGAGTTTGAGCCTACAAGAGCAGGACTGCTCTCCAGAGGAAGGGCGCAGGACCGGAGCAACAATCTCTGGTCAGTTTACTACATCTACTTTACTTTTATTGTCTTTTACTGAAAGAAATGCCACAGTAATTTGGGACCTGTTTCCAAAGTAGGGTTGCCACCTTTCAGAAATAGAAATAAGGGACCCCCCCCCCCCCCCAAAAAAAAGGAGGCTAATAGAGAGACGGGATGCTGTGGTCAAATACTATTACTTATAATTGTTAGCGTCCGTAAATGCGGAAAAAAGGTTGGACCTCGAAGCGGACAACAAGCGGGGGATAAGTACAAGGGTTTAATGATTGCAAACAAAAAATAACACGCGATCGCGGGATAGTAGAAATAACAAAAGGAGTCCGTGACAGCAGGTCGACGGAGCTCAATACTACAAACTCGAAGGTTAACTAAGACGATAGGCAGCGAGCCAAAAAGCCAAAATAAAAACACTCAAATGCCTGCACAGGGTAGAAGTTACAAACGAGTGCAGCACACTAACAGAAAAAAATCCAATGCAGGGGCGTAACAAGCAAATGTAGCGAGACTATAGTGCGAGATGTCAAATGGCGATCAGCAAAGCAAATATCTGGGCAGCCTTCTCTGAGCTCACCCGTGCTTAAATGCTGCGTTGATGAGCCTGCATTGGATTCAGGTGCGACGTCAGGAACGCCCCCACTAACAGCCCAGCAACAAAACACAATCTAACCAGCAGCAGAATGTGACCATAATTTCATGAAAGTTGCACTGTTTGGCCTTTGAGAGGTTTAAAAAAGTTTACTCAGTTCATTCAGAGTTTATTATTATGAACTTATTTTTACTTTCTTACTGTTGGGCTAGTATTATACTTTGTACTAGTCTTTTTCCTATTTTGCAAAGGTAAGCAACAGCCTGACAAAGCCTTGATAGCAATGATTTCGCATCCAATTATGTAGCTCTTTGGGGAAAAAAAAAAAAAAAAAAAAAAAATATATATATATATATATATAATATATATATATATATATATATATATATATATATATAAACGGGGTGGTATCGGTATGGTATCGGTATTGGCCGATACTGCACAGCCAGGTATCGGTATCGGGGCCAAAAAATGGTATCGGTGCAACACTACTTCTTACCATAAATGCATAAATGCAAGTGTTCGTTCATTTGTTTACAGGTAGAAAACGCTGTTAGGCAAGGGAAGACAACTTAATGTACTTCACAACAACACTTACTGTACATGGACATATATTGAGACTACTTTCATTCTACTTTGATAATGGAAGGCTCGACTTATGCTCCACCTTCGTTAATATTTTTCTAATAATTTTATGAATGATAATTTATTGACCTGTTTTGCACATGCACCAATTGTTTTAAATAAATCAAGAATGTTGTCTAACAGTTTTTTTTTTTTTGCGATCAATATATGCAATAAAAAACAATGACATACTATTTGTGTTTATATGTACATTTGTGATGAGCTCATGAAACCATAACTATAACCTAACCAGATGAAACAAATAACTTGTAGTATTTTCTTGTAACAACAAAATCCGTGTCAGCCTTTCTGCATTCGGCAACTGTAAAATTTGTAACTTCGCCTCATTTTGGCCACTCAAGTGGCCGGTGTATCAATCTACACCTCATGTTAACACAGGCTGCACAGATTGTTAGAATTTTGTCCACGAACGATCAACGAAGTGATAAGAACAAACGCAAGGTACAGAAAGTCTTGGAGCTTGATCGACGTCGTGCTGCATCAATTTTTGAAGATTCCGTGGGTTCCTCTGGTTTGATTTTGCAGTTTTAACTGTGTGTTCAGACTGCTTACTTCAACCGCACTTCATGTTGTTCTGTCAAACCGGAAGTCCTAAGCAGGAAATGTCAAAGATGGCGCCGCCCATGTTTCGCTCAGGAAACTTGTCTTTATGGTTTTCAAAATCTAATTTTAATTTGTGTTGTCTTTCATGTTTTTTTTTTTTTTTTTTTTTTTTTTTTTAGTTATACCATCTTTTTAAGCATTTTCACATCTCAAATTTAATCATCTTGATTTATACTTGTGTATTTTTATTCATGTACAGTAGCATTTTCTTAATTTGTATTTCATTTAATTGGTTTTATTTAAATTACTATTTTTATTCTAAAGTTTTATTTTAATTGATTGTTGTTTTTTATTTCCATAGCTATATAATTTATATTTGAAATTTTGTTTGTGTAAGATATTTATTTATTTTAAATTTTATATTACTTTCTGTATCTTAATATGTGTATCTAAATGTTTTATTTCGATCTTCATTTTGATGTTTAGTTTCCTACTTTTTTTTACTGTCACTGTAAAGTTATCTAATGTATTTTTATGTATTCAATGTATTTTATTTTTGTTTTATTTTAATTTTCCACTTAACTTTTTATTCTTATACTTATGTTTTCTATAGTACATGGATGCATTGTATTGTTATTTTCATTAAAAATGTGTTTTATTTTTCATCTTAATTATTTCTATTTTCGTTTTTGTATTTTTTGTATTTAACGTGTGCATTTCTGGTATTATTTGAGATGCATTATATAAAATATTCGTTAAAAAAATATTTTACTGATGTAGTAATTGACCTCAAAGACCTTTCGATGAATGACAGCGTTTCACTCTTCACCTGCACTTGATGTGATCCTCCATGTCCCCTCGGGCCAGGACTTCAGTGCAGTGATCCTTGAAGGGGCAAACCACCGTCAGCTTGTCCAGCAGCTTATGCACGAGCAGGCTCGGCTTCCTGCAGCTCTGCAACATGAGGGATGCTCGGCACACTGGGCAGAAGTCACTTTCCAGCAGGAAGTTGGTGAGACACTCCTGACAGTAGGTGTGCCCGCAGGGCGTGTCTAGTGGCCGGATGAGCGGCTGCAGGCAGATGTGGCACATCAGGTCGTTGTCCACCTCGTCTTTGTATATATACTCGTGGTTCTCCTCCAGCTGATGGCTGTGGCCGCACGAAGCGCACAAGTCCGGTCGCGGAGATTGACGCCCTGGATCTGTTGAGGTAACGGGTGGCAGTGGGGTGTCCTCCATCGCCACGACAGGTTCTGGTAGCCCACTGAAAGTAGAAGAATCATTGCTGGGATGGAGCTCATTTTCACACACCAAAACCACTAGTTTTTAGACTTTTCTACCTCTTGTTATGGTCTTCCAAGTCAGCAGCGGTCAGGGCATTCGTGGCAGGGCACGTTACAGTCAACCTGTCCAGCAATTTTTGCACCAGCAGCCTGGGTTTCTCACCATTCTGTAGCACGAATGGCTCGTGGCACACCGGGCAAAGGTCGCTCTCGAGAAGGCAGCTTGACAGACAGGCCCGACAGAAGGTGTGCCCACAGGGTGTGTCTGAAGTTTGGTCCAGGGGCTTCAGGCAGATGTGGCAAATGGCATTGTCGAGAGGCGGTGCGGAGGCCTCCGCCATTGTGATTTGAGGCTGTGGTTCAGGTTAGATCCAGTCAGGTAGACACAAGTGGGAGACATTGATGGGTAACTTTGCTAGGAAAAGAAAAGTGAACCATTAGTGAAGCAATATGTATAACTTCTATATATCAAAGCCGTCACGGCTCATTAAAAAAATTAATTCAATTCATTGTGATGAATGCGAACCTGTAATTGAACCCTTTTTTTTGTTTCCAAAACTTTGGCACATATATCTTTACACCCGATTTACACCATTCCGACTCCAAAACGTTCCCAAAATTCAGGCGACACAGGGTTGTAGTTTTATTATCCAAAAGTTTATGGTTACCTACACTGCAGAAACACACCTCCTTAAATCTAGTTCAATTACCTTATTTTCAGTGTAAATACTAGAAATAAGTGAAATTATCAGGCAGTGCTTCAATTACATTTTACTCAGATTTGCTGAAATCGGAAAAATTGCAAGGTGAAAATACAATAAACAGACTTACCGTATTTTTCGGACGATAAGTCGCAGTTTTTTTTTCATAGTTTGGCTAGGGGTGCGATTTATACTCTGGAGTGACTTATGTGTGAAGATATTAACACATTATTATATCATTTCACATGTTATTTTGGTGCTTTGGAGTGACATTGATGGTTTGGTAAACTTGTTAGCATGTTCTATGTGCTATAGTTATCTGAATAACTCTTCATAGCTATGTTACATTAGCATACCGGCCACGTTCGCATTTTATTGTTCATGCATCATGTAGTATTATCATTCAGTACACTTATTCAGCATGCTGTTCTCTACTGTATTTTTTTTTATTTTAAATTTCCTTATAAGATGAAATATCTGTTCTATGTGTTGGATTTTATCAAGTAAATCCCCCCCAAAATACGACTTATACTGCGGTGTGACTTTTTTTTCCCTCTTCATTGCGCATTTTTGGGCTGGTGCGTCTTATACTCAGGTGCAACTTATAGTCCGAAAAATACGGTATTATAAGCTATGAATTTGTATATTTATTCTTAAAAAAAAGCTTAATTCAAAAACAGATCGTGTTCAAAACATTATTTGAGTGCAATTTTTTCTTGAAAAATCACCAACTCTTAGATGTATGGGCTTTACTTAAAAGTAAATGGACTAATCTGACGCGTTAATCTGTTTACTAGTCTTTAACACCCAAAACAACATGGAGAAAATTATTTGACTAGATTTAAGAAAAATAATCTGATTAAGACGTTATGAATTTGCAATGCAGTTTATTGGAATTAAAAAGAAAAAAAAAAACAAAAAAAAGTTCATTTAAAAAGCTGTATTTATTGATATTGCTCATTCGATTCGCATGGTGCAGATCAACAGAAAGAAGCTTCTCCATTCGCTCATATTGACTTTCAACTTGGACCCGCAGTAAATCACCAAGGGTGTACCCAAAAAAAAAATCTCTATGGCTGTTCATTAACTTTGACTCAAAAAAATCAATAAGAATTGACTTGAAAACAACAGGTGACCGGAATTGCGGCAAAATCAAGAGGGAGTGAACCGAAATCAACAGGAATTAATCCTATTTGAGTGAAGAAAGAAAGAAAAAAAAACAACTACTGAACAAAAACTTTGCATAACTTCACAGGTTGATATGATACCTTCTTCCAACTCAGACTCCATCTGTGACTATTCATCAATTGGCATAGATAAATTAACACAATATTTCTCTTTCCAAATAAGTGACATTGGATAATTTATCACAGCACATCTTCTTATCTCTCATGGCCCTCACAAGCCGCATTTTTCAAGTGGTCTCAATAGTGCAGTACGGCTCACATCAATTCAACCGTGAAGACCATGACCCAATATAAAAATAACAGCAACAGATTCTCGCTGTGAGGGCTCACTGTTCCGCTAAGCCACCAAGCAACATGTTTGTACGCAACACGCCAATTCAGTGTGTTCACATGGCTTTACGTCATATAGAAAGCAGGCTGCGAACAGATGGGCTCAGCCAGACAAACGTCACCTTGGCAACGGGCATCTCGACGGGGCTCGAACAACGGGATGCCGCTTGGTTTTAGGACCCCATCATTTGGACTTGGCCACAGCGTCACACTGTCAACGCGACACATACAACACTCGACAGACCAAAGGAAGCAAATGTAATAAGATCCTACTCTAAGCTGTCAAATTACAGCCTGATCTGATGATACATGAAACGCTAAATGGGATTTTCCGTGTTTGAATTCAATTGCTGCCAAATGTGCAAACGGGAGGCGATCCAATTTGAACCTAAAAAGCTCAAAGCCCATAACCACAGGACAAGATCTTTTTAAATCGCCATTGTGGTATGGATTGGTACTGTAATAACATAAATATAACAATCAATGTTAACTCATTCACTGCCATTGACAGGGATAGAGATCAAAATCAATTAAGCTGGGAAGTCTGGCATTGATTGACAGCTGCCAGCCCTCCCAGTCAAAATGTAATGAATGTCTATCAATGCCAATGGCAGTCAATGAGCTATATCGGGTAGTTTTTAAAATATATTTTCAGATATAGCTATTTTTAGTACATTTCATTTTTTCATCCATCAAGATGCAACAATTCTCTTCAAATCTTATATGTATAAAAAATCAAATAAAAACATTAATGAGTAGATAGCACTTAAATTCAAAAAGATAGCATAGATATGACAAACATTATGTTCCATGTTACAGTTTGTATCTAATTAGGTTTCATTAGAATAGCTTCAAGAAGTACATTTTTTTTGTTTCATTTGAGTAAACCTATTTTTCAATTCAAATTGTTGTTGTGCAACAAACTGAAAGCATACATAAATTAAAATACAGAAATTGGAATATAACATTAAACATATTTCTTTTTATATCCAGTGATGCCTCGCTACTTTGCGCTTCAAACTTCCCTTCATACCTCAGTCCATCGCGGAATTTTTTTTCCAATTAAAGAAAAATAAAAATTATAAATGAGCTGTCCGAGCCGATCGAGTAGTCTCACTCTCCCTCCCACCCCTTCCCTGCTCTTTGTTGGTCAGGCAGTACACTGGATTTGCTTTTTTAAGTTAACAATTACTGACAGACGGTTAAGGTTTGATCTTGCCAGAGACCCTTACTTCACAGCGCCGCAGCGTTAATCATTGTTTTACTTGTTAAACAGTTGCGGTGGCAACTCATTGTGTGTAAGTGAGCAGCTTGAGCGAAATTGAGTGGACTCACTCAATGAAGCACCAAACATTTGTTTTTACTTTATTCTTGTTTAAAAATAATTCGGTGGGACACTAAAATGTTTGAAAACTTATCATAATTATTAGATTTGAAGTGCTTAAAAACCATTTATTAACTCATTTGCTCCCAAAAACGTATAAATACGTTCTATTTTTAATAGTTTCAGTGTCCCAAAGACGTATTTATACGTCTTTTACGTTTTTTTTTTTTTTTTTTTACAAGAGACATCTCTGGGTTCTGATTCAATTTAGCTCCAAAGCACAAAGCTGAAAATCCATTTTAAAGCAATACAACTGGCCACTGGAGGGCAGTCGCGCATTTGGTAAAACCCGCAACCCGATTCAACGGCAACGAAAGGCCGGGCCGCACGGCCGGGGAGCCGGCGGAAGATGACCGAAAGGACGTCCAGGAGGCGGACGACCGAGCAGAACAACCTAGAGGACGCCCGGGATGCCAGGCACTGGACGACTGAGCAGAACGACCGGGACAACCAGTGCAGCGGATGATGCCTTTGAGGCCATGCTGCTCGCCGAGCAGACCCCGTAGAGACTCAAAAAAATCCATCTTTATGAGACAGGCGGCAATGAGGGAAAAGTTTACACAGCTGTCGCGGCCACAACAGCGTCATCTCTCAGTTAGTTATGTGTAAATAAATTGTTAATTTGCTATCAAAAGCTCTATTTGTCTTGTTGCTTATGTTATTTTGTAAAAGGAAAACATTATTCAGATGTTTGGGATGTAACTAAAGCAAAAAATAGCTGTGTTAAAGTCAAAGTTATGTTTGAAATGTATGCTTTCACAAAAAGCTCAATTTCTCAGTTTTTTTCATCAGAAATTAGAAAATTGCTCAAATTAAGCTATTTTCTAATGCTGATTTCTAAAGAATGGAAAAAGATATGAACTTACTTTTTTCCTGCTGAAAGAAGAGAGTCTAATCTTTCTTTTGGTGGGTTCCATTTTTATATAGCAATAGAACAGAATTTCTGTGGGCCTTGCAAAATCAGTCAAAAACCAGTAAAACGGCCGGGAGCAAAGGGGGTTGCACCGGTGAAAATGGCTGGGAATGAATTAGTTAAAATATATGTAGGCCTATACTCCAAAAAAGTTGTTTCTATTTATTTATTTTTTTTGAGGGGGATGGGTGTACTTCGCGGTTTTTCACTTATTGCGGCGGGTTCGCGTCCGCATTAACCATGAAAAATCACTGTCCTATGGTATATATATATTTTAGAATCTTTATTTCTCATTTATCAAATTAAATGTATCAGTTTGTACAGAAGAAATAAGTTAAGATAACATATCAAAAATAAAATAACACAAATAATAACATGAAATAAAATGGATTTAATCTCATGATGTTTGGGGACATTCTACTACAACTATTGCTTCGACTACTGCTACCCGTTTAAAACTTCAAACATGTTTTTCTTATGTTTTTATCACTTTTATATATGACAGACAGGTGTGTAAAACCTGTAGCCAATGGGCCAATATTTTGCAGCCCTCATTTGATAACCAGTTTTGGTATTAGTGTTGTATGTATTTTGCGATGGGCAGTAAAATGTTGATTCATTTTTGTTTTGTAGTCGTAGCGATCAAATGATCGCTTCCAGCCCCTCCCAGTTGAAATGGATTGGATTTCTACAAATTACGTCAACACATACTCTATGACCTGGGCTGAAAGTGAATGGGTTAAGCTAATGATAACTTCTGAATATACAGTATGTCTACTGTAGTGACACCAGTCCCTGAAACGGTTAATGAAGAACTGTAGTATATCAACTCTGTCCTAAAAACACTACCCTAAAAACACTTCTCTGTCATGTCTTGAGTTGTTAGGTTTGTGCCCTAGTGTGTATTGTCATGTGATTTCCCATTGATTTCACCTGTTGTGGCCTCTTCCTTTTGTCTTGACCAATCCGCTTCCTCTTGTATCAACCACCTGTGTCTCATTGTCTCGTTACCCCATGTATGTATTTAAGTTCCCATGTGCTGTCTGTTCTTGTTTGGTCAATGTCTATGGCGGAAAACACTTAGGTGACTTGAAGTTCCGCTCTGAGACCCCCAGTTTGGCCATATTTCAAAACTGTCCTATATGCATTTGTGATGCATCATTGGAAAGCTTAAAATCTCAATTTTCTGGGGGAAGAAAACATTTAACCCTTTAACACCTAAGCCTATTTTGGCCGAATTTGCATGCATTTGATGTTGCCTTTATATTTCAAAGAAAAGAATGTTTACAATGGCCAAATTGGGTCCCTTTTTTCAGGACACCTTGAACTTCATGTCTAAACTGTTGTTTTCTTCACTGACCAATTATAATCCACATTTTGGACCCAAAAAGACAAAAAAAAAAATCCCTAAATCTTTTTTCAAAATTTGTAATGTTGACGTCCCATTGACAACCAAACATGCTCGACCAACCGTTTTGAAGCTTGATAATATTTATTCAACTTGTTAGGATAAACATTCAATAGAAAAAAATAAGATTGAATAGTTTTATGTTTGACAATTCAACACAAACAGCAGGTATGGTCATAGGCGTTTTTGGCCTTTACACATACTATGGTCAAAACCGTCTATATAGTGTGCAAAATAGTGAGAAAAAAAAAAATATCATCCAACACAAAAAGGGGTTAGGAAGATATCTCTTTGTGAAGTTAGGTGTTGTACCCATCACCTTATCAAAAGTATGTACGTACATGCAATCAAGCTTCTCGCGCACACATCTACATAAAAATTGAAAAGATTATAGTGAAGAAAAAATATATATAACATTGAAAAAAAGTATTTTAAAAAATATTGACAAGTAGTTCAAATTTTTCAGGCATGCGACCCAATAAAGTTTTTTTTTTTTTTTTTTTTTTTGCGCACTCAATAAAGCTTCTTCTTCGACAGGTCACGGAGCTGCGTCCGTCACACAGCCTACTCTTTCGCCGTTTGCGCTCTACTGTCACTTCTACTCGCCGAGACGCCGATTCATCAGAGGAAAACAACGACAAATACGAGTCATCTTCTTCCTTGAGTTAATGAAATAATGCATTAGCTTGTGCTAAATGTAGTTTTAGATTCATTCTGCACGTTTCAAAGTCGCTCCCTCAAACCAACCGGTGTTGCGCATTTTTCGGCACGACACCGGCCGCTGCTTGCTTCGCATGCCTCCCTTTCAATAGTTGGCGCCTCGCTCGGAAATTTATTAAAAATGATCACATTCGGTTCGTCCTTCCTGACATCACAACGACTCTTGGGATAAGTAGTCTTTTGTGCTGCTTTCGCTTTTGAAAAAGGACAAGAAATGATGGAAATATGGAGATGGATACATGGTCCATGCAGCGTTTTAATGCATATTTATGAGTGCAATAAAACTATAAAACTCAAATGACATTATCTCCCGTTTTTCTTGGCCGATTGACTTCAAATAAAAACTGGTGTGGACATCAACTTCCGCACTTTCAAACGAGACCAACCAGCAGCACGTGGGTGATATAATTACAGCGTGACGAAGCTTCAAAGATGATATGCGTATACGCGTCGCTGCCGACACGTTCGGTGTTAAAGGGTTAAACTGGAGGGCATTTAAAAAAAAATTAAAAATTTTAAACAGCAAAACCCTAACTGGAGGCGAGAGCACGCGAGAGCAGAATTAAAGACGTTACGATTTTAACGAGATATTATCGCATACTTACCTTGTTTCGATCCAAAAACTCTATGTAGCATGTATCACCGAGTGTCAACACACAGCTGTGAATGGCCACAGCCGGATTTTTGGGGAATTTTATGAGTGAAACGTTGATATAACAAGGGTTGAAATGGAGAAATCGCAGACAACAAGGAGCGGTTGAGATTTTCAGATTTTTTGATATGGTTATCCTTTCAAACTTTATTTTTCAATTTTTCTTTTTTTGGTTTGATTATTTATCAGCTAACCCAGGGGTCCCCAAACTATGGGCCGCGGGCCGGATACGGCCTGCCTCCACATTTGGTCCGGCCCCCTGAACAATACCAGATTGATTGATTTTTTTCAATAGTGTTATTCATTTCCCGACTTTTTTCTGTGAAGAACCCAGAGAGGGTTATTTGGTTATTATCTATTTAATTAATAGTGTTATTATTATTTATTATATTATATTATATATATATTTTTTGGCCCCGATACCGATACCTGGCTGTGCAGTATCGGCCAATACCGATACCATACCGATACCACCCCGTTTATATATATATATATAATTTTTTTTTTCCCCAAAGAGCTACATAATTGGATGTGAAATCATTGCTATCAAGGCTTTGTCTCAGGCTGTTGCTTACCTTTGCAAAATAGGAAAAAGACTAGTACAAAGTATAATACTAGCCCAACAGTAAGAAAGTAAAAATAAGTTCATAATACTGCGATTGGCTGGCAACCAGTTCAGGGTGTCCCCTGCCTACTGCCCGTAGTTAGCTGGGATAGGCTCCAGCACCTCCGCGACCCTCGTGAGGAAAAGCGGCATGGAAAATGAATGAATGAAAGTTCATAATAATAAACTCTGAATGAACTGAGTAAACTTTTTTAAAACCTCTCAAAGGCCAAACAGTGCAACTTTCATGAAATTATTGTCACATTCTGCTGCTGGTTAGATTGTGTTTTGTTGCTGGGCTGTTAGTGGGGGCGTTCCTGACGTCGCACCTGAATCCAATGCAGGCTCATCAACGCAGCATTTAAGCACGGGTGAGCTCAGAGAAGGCTGCCGAGATATTTGCTTTGCTGATCGCCATTTGACATCTCGCACTATAGTCTCGCTACATTTGCTTGTTACGCCCCTGCATTGGGTTTTTTCTGTTAGTGTGCTGCACTCGTTTGTAACCTCTACCCTGTGCAGGTATTTGAGTGTTTTTATTTTGGCTTTTTGGCACGCTGCCTATCGTCTTAGTAAACCTTCGAGTTTATAGTATTGAGCTCCGTCGACCTGCTGTCACGGACTCCTTTTGTTATTTCTACTATCCCGCGATCGCGTGTTATTTTTTGTTTGCAATCATTAAACCCTTGTACGTATCCCCCGCTTGTTGTCCGCTTCGAGGTCCAACCTTGTTTCCGCATTTGCGGACGCAAACAATTATAAGTAATAATAATTGACCACAGCATCCTGTCTCTCTATTAGCCTCCTTTTTTCGGGGGGGGGGGGGGGTTGAGGAGTCCCTTATTTCTATTTCTGAAAGGTGGCAACCCTACTTTGGAAACAGTTCCCAAATTACTGCAGCATTTCTTTAAGTAAAAGACAAAGTAAAGTTGACGTAGTGAACTGACCAGAGATTGTTGCACCGGTCCAGCGCCCTTCCTCTGGATAGCAGTCCTGCTCTTGCAGGCTCAAACTCGTTGTGTTCGTTCACGTTTCGTCTTCAAATGTTTTATCAAGTTTGAGGTATTGAAACTGGCCGATTTAACTCCACATCTCAAAACTTTCAGGCCGCAAATCTTGCATGCAGCCATTGATTTTAATTGACGGGATTTCAATTTTAAAATATTTCCCGACCGCCGCCATGTCGGCGCCGCCAAGCGGCCTTGTCATTGGTCAGGAGTGGCTATTGGCCCGTTCTCATTGGTCTGGAGCAGGCCAATAGCGATAGCTACTTGGTGCTCACGTGTCATCACACAACACAGAGACAGAGTGTAGTGAGCGCCAGGAGAAAAAAAAAGGCTGCGGTCAAATTTCATAATAATGGACTGGTAAATGGTATCGGCGCCGTCTTTGTTGGTACTCGCCGATACCGATACCACCATTTCGGGCCGGATCGGCGCCCCCTGCCGATACTAGTATCGGTATCGGTGCATCTTTAATTATATTATATGTTATGTTATTATTTTTATTTTATCTACTTTTGTTCTGTGAAGAATCCAGAATGAGTTATTTGATTGTGGCATTCTGAAAAACAATAATTTTTTACATTTAGGCACTCCTGCAATCGTCTCCATTTCGGGCCGGATCGGCACCCCCTGATCTAACTTATCGGGGAAAATGCGACAGTAACAAAAAAAAAAAAAGATACAATTATGCGATAGTTATGAGGTAGCTATCCGTGACTTTTTTACAGACGCCAAATTTTTCGTTGTGACGTAATTTGTTTAAAATTTTAAAATATGCGTGTGAATAGTTTTTTAAAGTTGTTGTTTTTTTAAACTAAGTATTAGACATCAATTAATGATTCTAAGCTAAAAATGACAGGCATTTTGAATCATAAATATAATTACTTTTCTTCTTTTAATGGCTAGTTTGAAACAAAAGTGGTTGCGCAACGTCTGTAAACGGGGGTTTCCAGGGTAAAATGAACAAATTAAAAATAGTTCGGAGGCTTAGTGCGCCAGGAATCTGCTATGGCAACATATAGACATAATGTTCTGTCAAACACAACAGTTCTTTTGGCTTAAAATACAGCAGTTTATTTTAAAGAGGGGTGCAAGAGCATAAACTGCTTTTTCAGTCTTGTCTGTGTTTTCAGCCCTATCCAAGTGTTTATCCTATGCCAATATCCTGTCCAAGCCCTCATTTTCCTGGTCCTCTGTTTTGATTACCGTAGATTAAGTAAGTTTTGATCCCCACTTTTCGTTAGTACTCCAGATTTCTGTTTGAACCTTCCCTTTTTGATACCCAGTCTTTTTGTTTGTACTTGGTTTTTTTCTTTGTTACGATTTTTAAAACATTTTTGAGTTGATCACCACCTTGCCTTGCCTCCCCGTTTTCCTGCATTTGAGTACTCAATGCCCATGCCACGCCGTCACATACTCTAGTAATAGGAATAGACAAAAGTGTCAGCTTAATGACAAATAAGCTGCGTGTGGAATGAAGATAAAGCAATAAAAGCTTTTTCCCGAGCACACACATGCAAGTAGGGACACGCACATGGAACACACATGCCTACACAGAGCACATACTCCCAAGCGGGGGGTGAAGAGGGAAGGGAATCGGTGTGGTCCGATAAGACGGTTGTTCAACCTGCGCTTGAACTGCGACGTTTAATCAATAACTCACCCTACAATGTAATACACAAACACTTAAAGACTGCAAAGTAATCACTCCTTGCTTTGTTATTTGTAATAACAAAACGAGGAAAATGCTCTCGGCACGACAGGCTCATGTTGCAGTTTAAGAATGCTTACTCTTGTGCTTTGCTGTTATTCAGCCTCGTTTGTTGTGTGCTTTACAAAAAGACCGTGAATTTGATGATATAAATAGCAGACACAAGCTATTTGTTGTTCAAAGAATGAAGGAATGAGGTACAAAATACTGCAGCCCTATTGCCTAAGTGATTATCCTGCAATGTGTAGTGTGTTAAAAGTAAATTTTCTCACTCAGAATAAGGTTGCAATCAACCTCATAATCGAGCCGAATTGAGGCATGTTACCAACTTGAGATCAAAGACTGAAATGGCTCGATTGTCGGTACGTTAAGAGTCATTATTCCCCCCAAATTTGCCATTAAAGGCCTGATTGTCAGGTAGTGTGGCGTGCGTTCAAAGAATTTTATTCTCTCCCATTCGCTAAAAAATTGTGACGCACAACAATCATAAATGTTAAAGCTGTTATTGCAAACACTTAATGATTTCTATCTTCATTACAGTGTAAAAAATTGAATAAGATATAAAAGATATTAAATGGCCCGATTTTCAGTTAATTACAAAAGATTATCATACTATATTATCCTGTGATTAGGGGTGTGTTAAGAGTCAATTCTTCCTCCCCGATTTGCTATCGAAGATCTGATAGTTGAGTGTGTCTATGTGCTTATGAGTCATTATCCTGTGCTGCTGTGTGTGTTCAAACAGATTTTTGTTCTCTAACCTCAAAATCTTTCCCTCATAACGGTGTAAAAATGCGTTAAGACATGAAAGGTATGAAAAGTCCCGATTGTCAGTTGATTGCAAAAGACTATCATAAGCGATCATCCTGTGATTTGCAGTACAACAAGAGTCATTCTTCCACCCCGATTTTACATCAAAGGCCCAATTGTCAGTTGTGTCTAAGTCATTATCATAAATGATTATCCTGTAGTGTGCTATGTGTTCAAACAAACTTTTTTCTTATGATCGACCCTGAAAGTGGTGAGGCTCACGATGGTAAATGTTAAACCTGTTCTAGCAAAGACTTAATGACCCCCACCCCCTGACCCCCTTGTTACTGTGTAAATTGGTTAGGATATACCCTGCTATAAGGATACTAATTTGCACCCCTCTGATGCCAAAATCATTCGAATATTTTTTCTAAACTCAAAAAAATTCATGCATTAAGTCAACCATGTTTTTGTTTATGGGAATTGAAACGACCTGACAAGTTAATTGCATCATGTCAACTAATTAATGCTTTTCTCTGCTGTTTTTTTTTTAACAAACATTGTTCTACTTTAAACCAGTGAGCCCAAAGCAAAACGCAATTATTTTGCTAAAATAGCTGCAGCGGGTGGAAAATACACCTTTTACTCTTGCTGCTAAAAGGTACAATTTGCAGCCATTCCAGAAAAAATCACCAGTATTATGGTCCCCACAGCTTTTCCAAAGTGAGACAAAATGAGGCATGGATGTAAACATTGGAACCAGCGCATTTTAGCCCTTTCAGACCTAAGCATGCTGCTGTAGGACATGGCGCGTTCCCATCTATGAACCGATAAATACACTGAATTTAGTTGCTATTGCTACTTCTGGGCGATGATTGGATGAAACTTTACCCATTGAAAGGAAATCATGAGGTTTGGCACGCCCTCTTCGCTATTTTTGGCTCTTTGAAAATGGCTGACCAAAGGCAACTTCAAAAGGAATAACGTAAAGTGCTCATTTCTCATTAAAAACACATTAACATTAGGCTAGGTTCATACTGCAGGTCTTAATGCACAATTCCGATTTTTTTGTCATATCTGTTTTTGTGGCGTGCCCATTCGGACTGCCTTTGTCCATTGAGCTCATTGAAGTATTACGCATGCGCACTAATTCTCAGTCTGACAGGCGCTGTGAAAGCTGAGCCACATGCACAAAAGCATCAAAACAAATGACTACAAATATTGGCTGTCATCTGTCATTCCAAGGTGATCACATTTTGATTTCCAAAAAGAGGACACTAGTCACAGATATTAATAATGCCTGTTTAGTGTTACAGTGGGGCAAATAAGTGTTTAGTCAACCACCAATTGTGCAAGTTCTCCTACTTGAGAATATTAGAGGCCTGTAATTGTCAACATGGGTAAATCTCAACCATGAGAGACAGAATGTGGAAAAAAGCAACAACAAAAAAACAGAAAATCACATAGTTTGATTTTTAAAGAATTTATTTCCAGATTAGAGTGGAAAGTAAGTATTTGGTCACCTACAAACAAGCAAGATTTCTGGCTGTCAAAGAGGTCTAACTTCTTCTAACGAGGTCTAACGAGGCTCCACTCCTTAGCTGTATTAATGGCACCTGTTTGAACTCATATCGGTATAAAAGACACCTGTCCACAACCTCATTCAGTCACACTCCAAACTTCAATATGGCCAAGACCAAAGAGCTGTCGAAGGACACCAGAGACAAAATTGTAGACCTGCACCAGGCTGGGAAGACTGAATCTGCAATAGGTAAAACGCTTGGTGTAAAGAAATCAACTGTGGGAGCAATTATTAGAAAATGGAAGAAATACAAGACCATTGATAATCTCCCTCGATCTGGGGCTCCATGCAAGATCTCACTCTGTGGCGTCAAAATGATAACAAGAACGGTGAGCAAAAATCCCAGAACCACACGGGGGGACCTAGTGAATGACCTACAGAGAGCTGGGATCACAGTAACAAAGGCTACTATCAGTAACACAATGCGCCGCCAGGGACTCAAGTCCTGCACTGCCAGACATGTCCCCCTGCTGGAGCCAGTACACGTCCAGGCCCATCTGCAGTTCGCTAGAGAGCATTTGGATGATCCAGAAGAGGACTGGCAGAATGTGTTATGGTCAGATGAAACCAAAATAGAACTTTTTGGTAGAAACACAGGTTCTCTTGTTTGGAGGAGAAAGAATACTGAATTGCATCCGAAGAACCCCATACCCACTGTGAAGCATGGGGGTGGAAACGTCATGCTTTGGGGCTGTTTTTCTGCAAAGGGACCAGGACGACTGATCTGTGTAAAGGAAAGAATGAATGGGGCCGTGAAAATCTCCTTCCATCAGCAAGGGCATTGAAGATGATGCGTGGCTGGGTCTTTCAGCATGACAATGATCCCAAACATACAGCCAGGGCAACAAAGGAGTGGCTTCGTAAGAAGCATTTCAAGGTCCTGGAGTGGCCTAGCCAGTCTCCAGATCTCAACCCCATAGAAAATCTGTGGAGGGAGTTGAAAGTTGTGGTGTGTTGGTGTTGCCCAACGACGGCCGCAAAACATCTCTGCTCTAGAGGAGATCTGCATGGAGGAACGTGCCAAAATACCAGCAACAGTGTGTGAAAACCTTGTGAAGAGTTACAGAAAACGTTTGGCCTCCGTTATTGCCAAAAAAAGGTATATAACAAAGTATTGAAAAGAACTTTTGGTATTGACCAAATACTTATTTTCCACCATGATTTGCAGATAAATTCTTTAAAAATCAAACAATGTGATTTTCTGGTTTTTTTCCCCCACATTCTCTAATGGTTGAGGTTTACCCATGTTGACAATTACAGGCCTCTCTAATATTTTCAAATGGGAGAACTTGCACAATTGGTGGTTGACTAAATTCTTATTTGCCCCACTGTATATTCAAAGATTATGTGGGTTGATAGAACGCATGCACACGCATGCATGACGGACAAATAAGCCTTATGTGTGTGCGTCAGTTTGCCCCGACTTGGCCATGTAAGCAATACTAAAATATTGCTCATTTGGCGCACATAGAGATAACCGAGCTTAATCCGGCTTATCCTTTACTTTTTATTATTTATTTTTTTATGACTGTGATCAAGTTTGCCTCCAGTGTAGAAGCCGAGTTCAAGCTAGGTGCTATACCGCTAACGCACAGCTACTGCTGCCTTCCTGCCTGCTGCTCTCGCTCTTTGCTAACGTAATTGCTGCATGAATTCCGAATTGGGACACTTGAGAGTTCAGACTGCCGCCACATTCTGGAAAAATGTGGCTCGGATCGGATTTTAACCACATACGAAAGTGACCCAGAACTGATTTGAAATGGTCTACTTCTTGTCATGTTCAGACCGTCAAGTTAATGCCTCCCTCGGAAAAACACGAAGAAATCGGATTTGTACATTAAGACCTGCGGTATGAACCTAGCCCAAAAATACCCAATAAAAGCATGAAATATCCCTAACCAAAAAATTGCACATTGTTCTGGTGTTTGACTAAAGTAAAAATCAGCTCAGATTTTATGTTTTATGTAGAAAAAATGCGGGTCTGAAGGGGTTAAAAGGTATTTACTGCAAAATGAAACTAATAAGATCATTGCGGAAACTCTTTAAAACTACAATATTATAGTTGCGCTAAAATAACATTGTGCAAAACTACATTTTTATACTAACTGGCAGTGTATTTGATGCATGAGCGAGCAGTTCTGCTCGGACGGTGAACTAAACATTTACTCGGAGCAACAAATTAACATTGAGCATGCCAAAACGCAATCAAGTCACTTTTGTTCAGGCATGTTTCTGAATCACAGAAAATTCTAGGAAAGCAGACAGGCACTTTTCTTACTTTTCCATAAATTAGAACAAGATATGAGTCTCCCAGATTAACTAATTTGCAGCCATTGACGTCGATAAACGTCCATTCCATTTTAGGTGGGAGGGTTGGCAGCGAATGAACATACGTTCATTCACTGCCACCCTCTCAGTTCAAATGTATTAGGCGTCTGCAAGTGATAAACTCATTCAAACGACCACTGCCAGCCCTTGGATTGAACATTTGTTGCCGTCAGTGGCAGTAGGACATTCAAATCCAGACCATTTAGACGGCGCAAAACTTATTTTTGAACAGAAACTTTTTTTTTTTGTACAAGAACAGGCAAAAAGAATCTACTTACATGGCTTCATGAGCAATGTAGTTCACCTGAACAGGTAGAAAGTTGTAACACTAAACCGCAGAAGAAAGGAAGGACTTTGTCCGAGTCTCGCGAAGACGGATGGGAAACTTTATCCCGGCAGCGCTACTCTATAGAGGTAATTCTAAAACCGGCAGTGAATTCATAGGCGGAGGCTCACCTGCGACAGGGCAAGGTGTGTGTGAAGCAGGAAGAGGCAGCACTAACAGGGGTGTGGCTAGTGATACCGTAAGCAAGAAAAGAACTGGATTGACCTGATTATCAAGCAGAGGAGAGATATGGGGAAAAAAATATAGGCATTGAGTGACTGGACTTGAGGAATGTTAGGAGAAAAAATGGCAGATTTTTTTTTCCCGTGGAAAAAAGTCGGGATCTTAAAAGTGAAAACATTTCTAAGAAAATATTGTGATTTTTCTTGTTAAATGTAGTGAGATTATACGAAAATTCTTTTTTCCATTTGACAAAAAAAAAACAGCTTTGTTAATATAAAACTGAATAATACCGTAAAAGATATATCTGTTCACTAATTCACTGAGGAATTAAAAAGAAAATTATATGAATTTAAGATATAAGATATTTAAGATATTATTTTATACTCAAGAAACGTTATGAAAGTTGGTTTTGAAATCATAATCATCATATTAAAAATAAAAATAATTATTATTCAAATTTATGGATTTCACACATATAGGCCTTTCCAGTAGTTATAGGAACTATCCTTGGCCAAGCAGTCGTGTTCGCACATGGGTACTGTACCTGATACGAACTGATAAAACGTAGTCTGCGCCAGTGACGCATTATTTATATGCCACAACCACTTCTGGCAAAATAAAACTGCAAACACTAAGCTGAACGGAAAACAACGAAATGGAGACCGTTTAGGACACAGCGCCAATTCCTTCATGTTTGAAGGGAATAGTTTCCAACGGCTAGCAAATCCAGAGTCTAACGACGAGACTGGAAGAGCAGATTTAGTGCAGTATAGTTTTTCTAAATATGGCAGCTTCTCGAGACACATGAGTAAGGAAGGGTCGTAGCTGCTTATTTCAGCGAATCACCAAACACCTACGTAATCAAGTTCCTACAGCTCCACTAAAAGTCCCTACCTCAGGGTAGGATCATGACTTCACCATCAGTTGACGAGACTAGAGATGTGCCGATCAATCGGGTCCGATCACGTCATTTTCAAAGTATCGGAATTGGCAAAAAAATATCGGCATAGCCTTTTTTTAATATATATACTGTATATTTTTTAATTAAATCGTTTTTGTAATTGTATTTAACGTTACAGACATAATATAATACGCTCATCCAGAGTCTTTAGTTTAGGCTTACGGTAGGGTTATCAAATTTATCCCGATAACGGCGGTAATTAATTTTTTAAAAAATGTATCACGTTAAAATATTTAACGCAATTACTGTAATGCATGCGTTGCACGACCCACTCACGCATTGTCGCGCTCAATCTTTAATGGCGCCGTTTTACCTATATAGAGAGATAAAAGGCAGCGTAAAATGAGTAGAGTGAATTTTGGCAGCCTTTGGAGCCTTTTTTTAATTGGCTAAAGCCTTACAATCCCTCTCCCTACGATAAGAAATATCATGGGAAGCAATGTGGGGAAGCAAGGTAGCAATTGATCTTTATCTTAACATCTTATGTTATTTCCCAACGCAGAGAAGATATATCAATTGGTAGCACTATGCACAGTCATGGTTCCACTTCCCATCATGCATTTTGGCATGGCTACAGTATCATTTACTGAAAGCTCAACAAATACACTAGATGGCAATATTTAGTCACAATATACAAAGTCACAAGTCTTTCTATCCGTGGAGCCCTCTCACAGAAAGAATGTTAATAATGTAATGTAATGTAATGTAATGTTGAATGTATATATGCGTGAGTTTTATTCTTTTTTTTTTTTTTTTTTTTTTTTTTTTTTTTTAAAACCTGTCCTGTTCAGCTGTTTGACACAGAGAATGGAAGTCTAAGTGCCCGGATTCTGAACAGTTTTAATGTTTCACATGGAGAGTCTGACATACTCCCATTGTGATCATTCAAAATACCTTTTTATTATGACAAAGCAGCAAACAGGAAGGGATTATGGGGGGACAGAAGAAAAGAAATACAAGAGAAGAAAGAAAAGAAACATACACAAACAACAACAAGAAATACATTGAACATCTAAACTAGTTACTAATATGCTGGTGCTATCGTCAGCGAGATGTATTTCCGGTTTACACCATGTGGCGGCCAATTGGCCAGTGAAAGAGGAGAATGGGGGTGGGGGTGTCTATAAGACTATAAGCTAAGTGATTGAAAGGGGTAGAGTGTACACAAATCAGTACTGTGATCTAGAACCCAGTAATCGTGTGAATCTCTTATGAGTGTAAGCCCGTTGGCGACCAACCCTACGCCGCCGCATCGCCAATCCCGGCACCGGAACCCCCAACCCGAGCATGCCCTACCACATCCAGCAGCACGCAAGCCCCACCGGGCGCGCGACAGCCACGCATTTTTTTCTTAATGCATTGCCAAAATGTATATGATCGGGAAAAATTATCGGGAATGATTGGAATTAAATCGGGAGCAAAAAAAGCAATCGGATCGGGAAATATCGGGATCGGCAGATACTCAAACTAAAACGATCGGGACCAATAAAACATGATTGGAACAACCCTACACGAGATGTCATGGAAGTTTTCCCTGCAATAAACTCAAACACACGCTGCGTTCTAACGCCAGATTTAGGTGGAAACAGGACGAAATTTTAAGTGCATGCAAGCAGACAGGAGTGTCTCAAGAATAATTCGGTTCAGGATTCAAGGTATTTATTATACTGTATAAAATATCACCATGCATGCATTTTGAAACGTTGAAATGAATGGAAAAAAATAGTGTAACTTTAGATTAAAATATTTGTGCAAAATGAATGAAAACTGCCCATTTTTTTTACTTTTAACCAAGAATCTGGACAGTTTTATGTTCTAATCTGTAGCTATTCTGGGATTTATGCATTTATTTACAAGAATTTTCAGTTTAAAATCAATTTTTTTTTTGTGATGGCCGCCATGTTGGATTTTGTATCTAAACACAAAAGCGTACCTTTACATTCAAATAATAAGGTACTTTTCGTCCAACTGCTGTTTTTTTTTTTTTTTTTTTTTTGCATAAAAACTAGTAATTTAGACATTTTTGCATTCATACAAATTTTTTTTTTGGCTTTTTCAATCTAAAAACAACGAGGAAGAGGACAAGACGTGCTGAGGCAATAGTGACATCAGAAATCAACCTAAATAAGTTGTGACTGTATATAGAAAATGAAAAATTTGCTTTTGTTGAGTAAAATTAAGATGTTTCTGCATGCTTTCCTCAAGTATTAAGTTTCTGATGTGAAAATTTAAAGAATTATTACCTGTTGAAAACTAATGTCAAAATTACACGAAAAAAAAATTGAAGTGGCTTTTTCGGGCAAAAACTGAAACGATATGTTAAATATTTCTATTGATCCTGAACTATAGAGGATTATCTTTTTTTTTTTAGAGATTTTTGGGCATCTAGCGTAAAAATCTGAGAATTAAAAAGCCATTTTAAGTTTTGTTATACTTAAAAAAAAAAATTAATCGAGATCTTATTAGGGAATGACTTTTTAAAAAATTTTTATGCCGCTGCTCATGGAGACTCATATATGCCTAAGGGAGGTGCCTGTTTTGGTTTTAGGTCGCTAACGATATTGGTTTTGAAAATATTTCAATTCTAAGTTTTTGATAATAGGCCCTCTACAGAGCGACCCAACGCCGTTTCCTGTTAACTGATAGTGAAGTCTATGGTAGGAACTAAAATGGTTCTCAGAACTCGAGTTCCTGGTCCCTAGTTGCTACATGTGCAAACACGCAAAATGACGTCATCGTCCTCCAAAATGTTCTGGGAACTGTGGATAGTTCCTTAACTGGTAAAGCGGTTATAGTCAGATGCGGCAGGCCAGATTTGACCCCCAGAACTTAGTTAGATTTTGGTTAAAACTAAAATTTTCACGCTGATTGCAAAATTGAAGCCAGTCACGTTATTTTTTTCCCCCCACAGTTTACCTACAATGTTGTTACTAACTTACAGCTATAAGTAGCCATATGCTTTGTAGAAAATAATAGTGTTGATCAATCAAGTTGTCATGCTTTCTTATATATCATTTTCTGTCTGTATTTCTGTGTGTTTTTTTTTTTAAAGAAGCACATTTGTTAAGTAAAGTATCACATTTGTTTTTAAAGAAAAGAGCGATGCGATAGTTAAAACTGATGTGAAGGAGAAAAATTTGGATTCTGCACCCAAAAATTGCTACAAACAACTGTCAGAACTAGCACAACAAAATGTTTATTGAAAACTGTTTTTTCATACAAAATATAAAATCAATTTTGAAAAAAAAAGGACAAGTTATAATTTGACAAGAAAAGACGTATTTTGGGACGGTAATCTTATTTTTGGAAGTGTAAATAAGTAAACGTGCAATTCCTACAATCTTAAAAATCACTTTTTAAAAAAAAATAGAATACCGTAATTCATACTTATGTACATATGCTTTATTTTTGAGGGAAAAAGTTTTATTAATTAGTGACTAATTATCATCATAATGCTCCTTATTGGATGCTTAGTTTGACAGTAAACATCAACTCATACTCTTCTTTTTTTCTTAAAATAAATGTGCTAGTCTACACTATAGAGGCACTAGTATCAAATTTTTGCTTGTAAGTGAAAGCTAAAAAATGCCTAAATGACATCTCATATCTGGTCTAACTTGCAAGTCCGATTACTTGTATCACAATGCACAAATTGTATTGATTACTTTGTTAAAAAACAAACAAAACAATAACAATTTTCTCACTGGCTGACTTCCACTTTTAATTCGTAATAAATGCAGCACATACGAAAGCGACTCCTCAGTCTTCTGTTATTTTGAGTGTAATTTAAAGTCATTTATTAAAATTTCATTTTTTTGCATGTATAATTTCTTTTCTGCTCCCATATCCACCTAAATAAACAAACCTGTGCTATTTGTTCGCAAATGCCATTGCAGATGATTTGCTTACAAGCCATTTCAGAGCAGTAATGTGTCTACATTATGTCAGTAAGCCATTTTTGCATAAAAATGTGCATCCAAAACGATAGGCGGGAACCCAAAGCTCATAAAGGTGCCAAATTGATGAATGTTTCACATCTGGAAACGGCAGTACCGCGCAATCGAGACCACAACAGTGTTACATTACTCATCTTTACGTGATTTATACAATGACACTTAGCATCTCACACACTCGTGACTTCACCTTATTCGCTTATAATTCAAAGTGCAACGTAAAAGCTCACAGACTTTTTTTTTTGTGTGTGTGTGGTGTTTTCATTGAGTTCCAGGAACATAAGGCTCCTCTTATCACTTTGAATCCAGTGAGCAATTTTCATTTTTGGTTGAATCATTTAAGGTCACATTGCGATAAAATCTTTTTTGTCCAAGGAGGCTGGAAAGCAAACGATAAAGTTTTCATAGACAGATAGTGAGTAAACACTGTCCATCTCTGCGAAGAGGATGATGAAGAATATTTAAAAAAAGATGAAAAATGTGATTTATGCATAGAAATCAAGCATCTTACTCGGTCCAATTTTGTTTGATGTTGCTTTTGGTTCCTGTTCTGACTGAAACGGCTGGCTGTAAATGATCATGTTTTAGTACCGTTGACGGCAATAAACGTCCAAACCATTTTGACAGGGACCAGTGTTGTTTTCGTCAACGATGACGATAACGAAAATATTTCGTCAACGAACAATTTTTTTCATGATGATGACGCGCTGAAAACGTGTCTTGGGAGACTAAAACCATTCTAAAGTCTATGTTAAAACATAACGAGATCGATGCCAGTTGTTGTTTGACGACACAAGAACGACATGAAATTTGCCATAGACATACCTGTCAACTCGAGGCCGTTGGCAATCTTACAAAAAGTGACGTATGCCCTTACAAATTGGTGACTAATCTTACAATGTTGTATACAGTGTGCAATATGAAAAAAAAAAACTCAATTTTTAAAATAATATGAATATATTGGTAATATTGTAACATATAACCTGGTGCAATCAAAGAACAATCAATATTTTCAACTACATCATGATTACCGTACTAAAATTTAACAGTGACTTTTGTTATAATTGTATGTAGCACTTTTGGCAATTTCTATCATGTCTTGATGGCTGCACTCATGGCACTTCAGCTCGCAATTCAGTTCGACTTGAAGGTAGTTCGGCAACAAATTGGCAGAATAAAATCTCCGCTTTCGTCACTTTTCATTCTGCAGACTTCATCTTTATGACCAGTGTTGTTAATCTTACTTTTAAAAAGTAATTAATTAGTTACAAATTACTTCTCCCAAAAAGTAATTGGGTTAGTAACTCAATTACCTGAATGTAAGAATAATTCGTTACTTGGCAAAGTAGGCTAACCTGATGTTAACTTTCTTTTTTTTTTTTTTTCCTAAAAAAACAAAACAAAACAAAAAACACCTTTGCTAGGTTTGGAAGTCATTTATTTATTATTTCATTTCGACGTGAAAGTTTTAAACTTGTTTCATCATCTAAAGATAGATTCAAGTCAAGATTTTGCTGATTTAGGAGCATTTTAGATAAAAGGTTACTTAGGTTCGCTAGGAAGGTTCATTACAACAGAGCCTTTCTGAGAAGTGTACTGTTTTAAAATGGCGGCTTTTTACTAACGCCGCCGGGTGTATCATTTCGCATGTAGTTCTATATGAATGTGAAATGTAGGCATAGATTTTAGGCTGTCGGCTACAGTCAGGAACCTAGCCAAGCATTGCGTTTGCTACAGCGTTACAACAAACCCTCTTCTCTCCGTGTCTCTGACTTTTCTCGCGTCGTTCAACCAATGTAGTAACGCATAGTAACGCGCATTGTCTCGTTGCCGAAATGGGGACAAAATCCAAACGGAAAAAAAAAAAAAAAACGTAATGCACAAAAAACATACAAATTTTGAACATACGGCGTACACATTTAAAAATCATTCCTCACTTGTACAAATTACGCCGAAACCGTACAACTTGACAGGTATGCATAGTTTCCTTCATAAATTCACAATATGTGATATTCTCTTATTGTATGTGTAGTTAGAACGCATTTAGCAGTGTTTGGTCGTGTCACTCATGTGACGAGCTACGCTTTCAACCCCGACGCCCCCGCCCCATACACAGGCTTACTCACCGGCTGGTAAGTAAGCCTGTACCCATTCCAGGCTCATTTTGTGAAAAATATGTGTCAGGTGCTGCCTGTTAAGTTTTGCTTTCTTATCTTGGCTAGATATGCCATGTTGCTTTAGCCTTTAAAGGTTTGTGCTGAGTAATCATCACACACTAAACTAACATGTAGCGTTAGCATAGCGTTAGCATTAGCATTTAGATCTGTGACTCGGTGTATTCTTAAACTCTTGGAAAAAAATTAACATACAGTTTGTGGCGTCCAGTTGAGTTTAATTAATTGCAAATAATGTGCTGTTTTCCAGCTGAGTGTGTATTATCATCATGAAAATGGTGACGTCCTTGTAGACTACAGTTATGTGCTCGTCTGTCATGTTCATTCAAAATTGTTGGAAACCTTCTTTTATTTATTTATTTATTAATGTACTAAAACTTTTGAGGTTTATAGACAAAAACATTTTTAGAATTGTCGACTAAAACTAGACGAAATTTGTCTGAGTAATACTAGATGAAGACAAACATCTTTTGAAATGAGTAAAATATGACTAAGACTAATAAGTATTTTTGTCCAAAAGACTAAGAAGAAAATTAAAATGGCTGCCGAAAACAATACTAACTGGGACTCGCTGCTGGCCCCTTCCATTCAAAATGGTTTAGATCTCTATCGCCAACAATGGAAGCTAATGAGTTAATAAAATCTACTTGTCTCTTATCATCTCATTTGTGTAAGGTACTTTTTAATATGATGAATTTTATATTGTAACATGATGAATTTCACATTACGATGCAAAAAAAATATACCGGTATATATATTTTTAAAGGATACATTTGTAATTTTCAAGGATTTATATAATTTATCAGAAAAAAAATAATAATTTGAACACAATAAAATTCTTGTTTTAGTGTGATATATTTCACAATATATTAATGTGATAAACTGATTAGTTTTACGCTACATTTCATGCAAGAATGTGAACATTTTCACAATGTTATAATGTGATGAATTCATCATTTTACCCTGATACATTTCTTGTTTTAATGTAAAAAATTACCAATTTCAGGCAACTACTAATGACTATTAATGACGGGACGTTACCACATTAATGTTGATTCATTTAAAAAAAAAAAAAAAAAAAGAAAAAATGCGTTGGAGAAAAGAAAAACACGCATATTTAATTGCAATTTGCGTTCTGACCAAGCAACGTGGAACCTTTGTCACTGTTGGCACAGTTCCTGGTACACCAATTATCCTATGAGGCCCAAGATGTTTATTACACTCCAACTGAGGTCAACCACGACATTAAACAAACAAAACAAGGACATTTCAAATACTGAGGATTAAAATACAAAATATATTTATTTTTCCAAATGTTTCCCCGCTAAACTAATGGTAATACACAACGGACACAAATGAAGAGCTAATAGAAATCCGCCGTATTTAACTCTTAAAAGACCAAAATATTAACAAACCCCACCACATTTCTTGTCATAGACAAGAAATATAACAACACTCACAGCCATATTCTCTATATATATGGCCAAAAAATGTCATATCAACCATCCACTGCCAAAAAATAAAATAAAATAAAAAAGACACCAAGAAAACGCTCGTCTTCCATTAGTGCAATGCAGGCGGTTTGGACCTCGTAGTGGTCATTGGCTGTTTTTTTCATAAATTGAATGTTGAGGAAATTCCTTCCATTTTTTTTCCTTTTTCTTTTTGAAAATATGCATTCTTCAGGTGACTAGCACGTCCACCTCACAGTTCTGAGATCAATGGTTCAAACCAGTGCTTTGGCTTACCTTTTGGAGTTTCCATCTTCTCTCTGTGCCTGTGTAGATTTCCGCCCGCATCCCAAAACATGCATGCTAGGCTGATTTACCACTCAAAATTGTCCACAGGTATGAGCGTGTGCATAAATGGTTGTTTGTCTCATTGTGTCCTGCAATTGGTGGGCAACCAACTCAGGGTGTGCCCTGCCAAGTTAGCTGGGTTGGGCTCCAGCACCCCTACCTGAGAATAAGCAGCACAGAAGCTGAAGGAATGAATGGATGAATGTATATGTCCTGAATTTTGATCCATAGTTATTTCTTTAACACTTTTTTGCATTGTTGAACAATTTGTTATAGCATAACATATATATATATATATTGGGGCTGTCAAACGATTAAAAATTTTAATCGAGTTAATTACAGCTTAAAAATTAATTAATCATAATTAATCGCTATTAATCGCAATTCAAACCATCTATAAAATATGCCATATTTTTCTGTAAATTATTGTTGGAATGGAAAGATAAAACACAAGATGGATATATACATTCAACACACGGTACATAAGGACTGTATTTGTTTATTATAACAATAAATCATCAAGATGCCATTAACATTATTAATATTCTGTTAAAGCGATCCATGGATAGAAAGACTTGTAGTTCTTAAAAGAAAAATGTTAGTACAAGTTATAGAAATTTTATATTAAAACCCCTCTTAATGTTTTCGTTTTAATAAAATTTGTAAAATTTTCCATCAAAAAATAAACTAGTAGCCCGCCATTGTTGATGTCAATAATTACTTACACAATGCTCATGGGTGCTGAAGCCTATAAAATCAGTTGCACCCAAGCGCCAGCAGAGGGCGGCAAAACTCCATAAAACACAACACGTGGGCATTTCACTGTACTGGCATTTAAATCTGTCTGAGCGGGGCATGTGCGTTAATTGCGTCAAATATTTTAATGTGATTAATTAAAAAAAAATTGATTACCGCCCGTTAACGCGATAATTTTGACCTAACATATATATATATATATATACTTGCACGTATATATACAGTGCCTTGCAAAAGTATTCGGCCCCCTTGAACCTTGCAACCTTTCGCCACATTTCAGGCTTCAAACATAAAGATATAAAATTTTAATTTTTTGTCAAGAATCAACAACAAGTGGGACACAATCGTGAAGTGGAACAAAATTTATTGGATAATTTAAACTTTTTTAACAAATAAAAAACTGAAAAGTGGGGCGTGCAATATTATTCGGCCCCCTTGCGTTAATACTTTGTAGCGCCACCTTTTGCTCCAATTACAGCTGCAAGCCGCTTGGGGTATGTTTCTATCAGTTTTGCACATTGAGAGACTGACATTCTTGCCCATTCTTCCTTGCAAAACAGCTCGAGCTCAGTGAAGTTGGATGGAGAGTGTTTGTGAACAGCAGTCTTCAGCTCTTTCCACAGATTCTCGATTGGATTCAGGTCTGGACTTTGACTTGGCCATTCTAACACCTGGATACGTTTATTTTTGAACCATTCCATTGTAGATTTGGCATTATGTTTTGGATCATTGTCCTGTTGGAAGATAAATCTCCGTCCCAGTCTCAGGTCTTGTGCAGATACCAACAGGTTTTCTTCCAGAATGTTCCTGCATTTGGCTGCATCCATCTTCCTGTCAATTTTAACCATCTTCCCTGTCCCTGCTGAAGAAAAGCAGGCCCAAACCATGATGCTGCCACCACCATGTTTGACAGTGGGGATGGTGTGTTCAGGGTGATGAGCTGTGTTGCTTTTACGCCAAACATATCGTTTTGTTCAATTTTGGTTTCATCTGACCAGAGCACCTTCTTCCACATGTTTGGTGTGTCTCCCAGGTGGCTTGTGGCAAACTTTAAACGAGACTTTTTATGGATATCTTTGAGAAATGGCTTTCTTCTTGCCACTCTTCCATACAGGCCAGATTTGTGCAGTGTACGACTGATTGTTGTCCTATGGACAGACTCTCCCACCTCAGCTGTAGATCTCTGCAGTTCATCCAGAGTGATCATGGGCCTCTTGGCTGAATCTCTGATCAGTTTTCTCCTTGTTTGAGAAAAGTTTGGAAGGTCTTGGTAGATTTGCAGTGGTCTGATGCTCCTTCCATTTCAATATGATGGCTTGCACAGTGCTCCTTGAGATGTTTAAAGCTTGGGAAATCTTTTTGTATCCAAAATCGGGCTTTAAACTTCTCCACAACAGTATCTCGGACCTGCCTGGTGTGTTCCTTGGTTTTCATAATGCTCTCTGCACTTTAAACAGAACCCTGAGACTATCACAGAGCAGGTGCATTTATATGGAGACTTGATTACACACAGGTGGATTCTATTTATCATCATCGGTCATTTAGGACAACATTGGATCATTCAGAGATCCTCACTGAACTTCTGGAGTGAGTTTGCTGCACTGAAAGTAAAGGGGCCGAATAATATTGCACGCCCCACTTTTCAGTTTTTTATTTGTTAAAAAAGTTTAAATTATCCAATAAAGGTTGTTCCACTTCACGATTGTGTCCCACTTGTTGTTGATTCTTGACAAAAAAATTAAATTTCATATCTTTATGTTTGAAGCCTGAAATGTGGTGAAAGGTTGCAAGATTCAAGGGGGCCGAATACTTTTGCAAGGCACTGTATGTATATATATGTGTGTGTGTATATATATGTATATATATACGTATATATATACACGTGTATATATATACACGTATATATGTGTATATATATATACACGTGTATATATATACACGTATATATGTGTTTATATATATACACGTATATATATATATATATATATATATATATATATATATATATATATATATATATATATATATATATATATATATATATATATATATATATATAAATTTGGGACAAATAGTATTGTGAGATTAAAATGTGATTAACGTATTTTTCGGACTATAAGTCGCACCAGCCCAAAAATGCGCAATGAAGAAGAAAAAAAAAACATATAAGTTGCACCTGAGTATAAGTCTCATTTTGGGGGAAATTTACTTGATAAGATCAAACACATAGAACAGATACAGTATGTCTTCTTGAAAGGCAATTTAAAATAAAAATACAATACAGAACAACATGCTCAATAAGTGTACAGTATGATGGTACGTGATGCATGAACAAGGTGGTTGGTATGTTAACGTAACATAGATATTAAGAGTTATTCAGATAACTATAGCATAAAAAACATGCTAACAAGTTTACCAAACCATCAGTGTCACTCCAAAAAACCAAAATAACATGTGAAATGATATAATAATGTGTTAATAATTTCACACATGTCACTCCAGAGTATAAGTCGCACCCCCAGCCATACTGTGAAAAAAAACTGCGATTTATAGTCTGAAAAATACGTTAATCAAATTAAATAATTACAAAGACCCTTATTAATTAGATTAATTCTTCCTACCTGTAGTTATTATATGACAAATAAATATGTTAAACACATAAATTAACTTTTTCAGGCAATAAATTTCATATTTAAATGTGTTGAATGACTCATTGCCATATGATATATTTCATGTTTGAATGCATTTAATTTCACGTTTTCCTGATGGTTATCTCATCAGCATCAATTGGAGAAAAAAAACTTTAGTTTGATGAAAATCTACATTCTTAATTAGTATCCACTGGTTTATTTGTGTTGCTTTTACATTCTGTACACTTTCCATGTATTTTTTTCCCTAATTACGAATAAAACCTACTTGGCTCTCATCATCTCATATGCGTAACGGTGATAAACTAGGCCGGTCGATTTTACTCCTGCATCATACTAATGTATTTATTGAAAGATTCATCAGCCAGCTGTCTACTTTCCACTCAGGGAGGGAGTAGTGTCAAAATTCCTGCTTGTGAACACCGTCACACATGAGCAGCGCCACTTATTTGGCAATTTGTCACCTGTCGCGGCCAAGAAGAGGAAGGTATGTGTTCCCGAAGGACAGTCTGGACGCTGAGCCTGATTTAGCATTGGAAGCGCAAAGAAAGACCTGTGGTGTGTCGAGATCAGTATTTAAGTATCAAACGGTGGTCGCAAGGCCTCGGGAGGCAGCTAACGACAGGCAGCAAATGAAGATGAATCAAGCCATTTTCTCATGGAGTCAGAAACACACCTTTGAACACTCTGGCTAAGAGCATCAGTCAGTGTTTAACACAGTGCTTTACGACGACTGTCAGTTGACAGTATGCCAAGGACACGTTAAATTGGTGAAACAATTTGGAGCTCATAGATGTACTACGATGAAGGCCAGCGCAGATGTGCATTTCATTTTTCTAAATGATTCTTGAATAAAATTCTCACCTCAGAAACTTTCACTTCAAGATTTGCATCATAAAGTAAGTACTGGGAAAAAAGCTTGAAAATACTCCAAATTTGCGTGTTTTTTGAAAAGCTTTCACTGTATTACAGATGTATTTTATTGCACCGGCAGGATGGTGGAACCAATTTTCCCGAAATGACCGGAATATGGGTAAAAAATCTGTTTAAATAAATCATAGACTCCACCGTCAGTTGACTAGACAACTCCCACAGATTTTGCGCTCGCCTTCCCGTAAGGGGCCAACCCATAGAGCGTTGAGGTGGGTTTCACTAATTACTGTGATAAACTCAAACACACGCTGCATTCTAATGCCGGATTTAGGTGGAAATAAGATGAAGATTTTACTGCATACAAGCAGGCAGGATTGTCTCAAGAGTGATTTGGTCAAGGATTCAAGGTAATTATTATATTTTTTGCACCATGCATTCACTTTGGAACGTTGCGAATACAATGAAATGAATGGAAAAAATTTCCCTAACTCTAGCTTGAAATAGCTAGATAAAATGAATGATAACTACCTGTTTTTTTGCTTTTAACCAAGAGGCTAGACTGTTTTACGTTCATATCTTTTGAAATTCCGTGATTTAAGCATTTACTTGCAAGAATTTTCCAACTTAGAAAACTCGTTGTTTTGTGATGGCCTTCACGTTGGACTAAACAATACCGTAACTTTGGCTGAATATATTTACGTAAAATGAAAGATAACTGCCCGTTTTTTGCTTTTAATCAAGAATCTAGACTGTTTTACGTTCATATCTATATAATTCCGCGATTTAGGCATTTATTTGCAAGAATTTTTACTTAAAAAGTTCTTTGTGACGGCCGGCATGTTGGATTTTGTATCTCTACACAATAGCGGAATCCAACCTAAGCAAGTTGTGAGTGTTCATAGAAAAATGCAAATTCAGCTTTTGTTGAGTAAAATGAAGATGATTCTGCATGCTTTCCTCAAGTATTAAGTTTCTGATGTGAAAATTGAGTCATTTATTAGCTGTTGAATACTTGCACTAAATTAAAAAAAAAAATTGCTAAAAAGTTGCTATTTTGAGTAAAAACTTAAATAAAATGTTAAATATTGCTATTGATCCTGAAAATATAGGTTATTATCACTGCATTTGGTGATTTTTGTGCATCTAGCGCAAAATTTGAGAATTTTATAGCAATTTTTAATTTTTGTTATACTTGTTTAAAAAAATAATTAACTGGGATTTTATTAGGGAACGACTTTTAATTTTTTTGATGTCTCTGCCAATGGAGATTGATATATGCCTAAGGGAGGTGTCTGTTTTGGTTCTAGGTCGCTAGCGGGTTTGGTTTTGAAAATCTTTAAATTTTAAGTTTTTGAAAATAGGCCCACTACAGATCAGCCCCGAGCCCCGTGTCCCATCAACTGATAGTGAAATCTATGATATGAATAAAGAATGGCTGCTAAGGACTTTTGAAAGGCAATCATGTCTCATTTTCTTTGGCTGTATACTCATTTATCATGATCTCTAAATGTCCACAAATTTGAAGGAGAGAAAATGGGATCTGTTCACCAATTTTAAGTGGATTTCAAATATCTTTGCAATTTTCGAAAGTTTGTTAAATGCACAATCAAAACAACAGAAAATGTCATGTTTTTTTTCTTGACCCAAGTTTCTGCTGCGTAATGGCTCTCATGCTCTTGCCAATGACCTAAATAGATGGACTAAATGTAAATGAAAGATAATATGAAGTCAGTCAAGATTATTTTTGTTTCAGCGGTTGCAAATTATTTTATCATTATTTTTCACTTTGCCGAGAATTGGAATGATGGTTTGAACTCCAAGGTGATGATTCACTGACTAATTTAATGACGACGCTGATTATTACCATGCATCTGTGGCCATGGTAACGTAACACAAGCACATTACATTCATGTGTCACCAAGGCAACGTGATTACGTTGCTTTCGTGTTCTCTGTCCTCGATGCGACAGCGGCCTTCCGAAGACGGCCACCTGTGAATAACAGCGCCGCCTTTGATGTGAAGCAACGCCTTAGGGCACACTTTTGCAGCCTGGCATTGCATCTGGAATGGAGAAACCTGGAACAAAGAGTGCAGACGACATCAGAGGGCATTGTAATTGACGCTTTGTCCGTGTCGAATGCTTTACAAAAGCAGGTAAATGAATGTGTCAGCTAGTCATTCTCATTGGCTGTTATTTATGGTGATGGACATCTATTATTTTTTTGTGGTTTTACATTTGTTGTCAACTGGGGGTTGACTTAGTCAATTTCTATCATTTTAGTAACACTTCTAGGGCATTTCCTCTTGATTCTGGGGCATTTCCTTTTCATTTTTGTGACACTGCGGGATATTCATGTTGTTGACGGTGCGCCTCCTGTTGATTTTGGGTTAATTCTGAGTCACTTCCTATTGATTTGGTGGCACACGGAGGTAATTCCTGTTGTTTTGCGTGCGCTTCCTATTGATTCAGAAGCACTTCTAGAGTCACTTTTATATAGATTTCCTATTGCTTTTGTGACACTTCCTGCTGGTTTGGAGGCACTTCCGGCTCACTTACTTTTGTTTTGGTTGCGCTTCCTCTTGAATTTGGGTAACTTCCTATTGTATTGGATGCAATTCCTTCTAGATTATGGATCACTTCCTTGTAATTTGGGGGCACTTTGGGTCACTTAATTTTGGGCTCACTTTCTCTTGATATAGGGTCATTTCTTTTTGATATGCAGACATCACTTCCATTGGTCACTTCTTGTTTTGGATGCACTTCCTCTTGTTTTTGGGCCTCATCCTTTTGATTTAGGGGCACTACAGGTAACTTTCCATTGTTTTGGCTGCACTTTGAAGGGAAGTGGTACCGCTCTCGCACACACCATATCATTGTTTGCATTAGTCTAACACATTCATCTAACTATAGTTTAGGCAGACTTCACTCCATGCCCTTGGACACAGTAAAGTGAATCACCTTATCGGGGCTCATGAGGGGGAAATTTAAAAAATGGTACCGTTTCTCCTAGGCACTGTCTAACTGTTTGCATTACTCTAAACACTAATACAATCAATCAGGGAATAGTATCATTTCTCATATGTACTGTAGGATTGTTTGTACTACTCTAAAACACCTAAATAAATAGCACACCATAGTTTAATGAAAAGAAGCAGAATAGATACACAACACCATCTTATTACAGAAGCCCAACGTGTGCGTCACAAGCAAGATTGACGCACCAACTATCGCAATCAGTTTTCCTGGCCACTCCAAGGATAAAGAGCAGGGCGCTCTATCCTAAAACAAGTAGCGTCTCGACCAGCGAGGATAACAAAGTTGATAGCGGGCGCTTGGGACGTCAAGACCAGCGTCGGTCGCTGTGGCAACCACGTCCCAGCCACGAAGGAGGACGCACAAACCTAACCGGCCAAAACCGGCCACAGAGGGATGATCCCAAAACAACACCTAGGCACACCTTCGGCCCGGCCCACTCCACTGTAGCCTTCAAAAACACTGGACACTGAGATAACAAACGGTTCGCTGCTCGGAAACATTTTCTATGTAGCCTTGTTTTATAATCCAGCATTGTTCCTCCGTCGTCTGTTTTTACCTTGTTTTTTGACCATTGTCGACGAATAAATTGTCAACCTGTTTACGGTGAGCCTTCTTCAGACTTTTGGAACATGGAGTCAGGTCAAAGGGTTAAAAACGGGAGTGAACGCGTGGAATCACACCCCCACCGGTTGACTCGCGCGGAAGCGACATCAGCAGAGCGGCACTTCATTCGGCTGTCACTGTTTCCGTGCAGCTTGGTCGGGGGGGCGGATTCCTTCACCTTCCAGTTGATTTTGGGTCAATTGTGGGTCACTTTTTGTTGATTTGTAAGCACTCAAGGGTACCTTCTTATTTTTTAGGTGCAGTTCCTGTTCATTTAGTGGCAACCCCAGGTCACTTATTGCTTTGACAGCATTTTTCCCAGATTTAAGAGCAGCTCCGGGTCACTTCCTGTTGATTTCAAGGCCCATTCTAAACCTATTGTCCGTCACCGGCAGCAAATGAGTTATTCAGCTCGTTGCCGCGACTTCACACGGTTGCGTCATCAAGCCAGCTGAAACAATCTTGCTGTAACCTGAGGGCCACATGAGACAGTGACTTAATAAGCAGCACATAGAGCAGAATTAAAAGTGAACAGCGGTGCGAATGCGGCTAATTCCAGGAAACCAAACATTCGCTAGATCCGGTCAGGAGGGTCTCGTTCTCTCATCCTTTTCCTTTCCTTGATCTCGCCTGAGGCGGCTCTGTGATGCAAGGCGGACGTCGACGATGGACATAGACGCTTACAAAACACTAACTCGGCAGCATTAACATAATCTCTTTAGTGCATTTTGTTAAAAAAAAGAAGAAGAGATTCCAGTACAGTTGCCACAATACTAAAATTTCCAACTCAATACTAAATACCATTTTCGATACGAAAAAAATATATATATGGCGGAAAACACAGACAAGACTGAAAAAGCATTTTCTGCTCTTGTACTCCACTTTTTTAAAGGAACTGCTGTATTTTAAACCAAAACAACTGTTGTGATTGATAGAACAATATGTATATATGCTGCCATAGCAGATTCTTGACGCATTAACCCTCCGAACAATTTTAATTTGTCCGCTTTACCCTGGAAACCCCCGTTTACAGACGTCGCCCAACCGCTTTTGTTTCAACCCAGCCATAAAACGAAGGTAATTAATTATGTTTATTATTCAAAATGTCTGTCATTTTTAGCTTAGAATCATTATTTGATGTCTAATATTTCGTTTAAAAAAAAAAAAAAAAAACGAGTTTAAAAAATTATTCACTCGGATATTTTAAACTTTTAAACAAATGACGTCACAATGAAAAAAATGGTGTTCGTAAAAAAGTCACAGATATGTACCTCATAACTATCGCGTAGTTGTATTTTTTTAGGGCTGTCAAAATTATCGCGTTAACGGACGGTAATTAATTTTTTAAATTAATCACGTTAAAATATTTGACGCAATTAACGCACATGCCCCGCTCAGACAGATTTAAATGACAGTACAGTGAAATGCCCACATATTAATTGTGTTTTGTGGAGTTTTGCCGCCCTCTGCTGGCGCTTGGGTGCGACTGATTTTATAGGCTTCAGCACCCATGAGCATTGTGTAAGTAATTATTGACATCAACAATGGCGGGCTACTAGTTTATTTTTTGATTGAAAATTTTACAAATTTTATTAAAACGAAAACATTAAGAGGGTTTTAATATAAAATTTCTATAACTTGTACTAACATTTATCTTTTAAGAACTACAAGTCTTTCTATCCATGGATCGCTTTAACAGAATGTTAATAATGTTAATGCCATCTTGTTGATTTTTTGTTATAATAAACAAATACAGTCCTTATGTACAGTATGTTGAATGTATATATCCATCCTGTGTCTTATCTTTCCATTCCAACAATAATTTACAGGAAAATATGGCATATTTTATAGATGGTTTGAAATGTGATTAATTGCGATTAATTATGATTGATTCATTTTTAAGCTGTAATGAACTCAATTAAAAATTTTAATTGTTTGACAGCCCTAATTTTTTTTGTTACTGTCGCATTTTCTCCGATATTTTAGATGATAAATCATTGATCCAAACAAAGAAAAATTGAATAAAAAAGTTTAAAAGGGAAAATGAAAATCTCGACCACTCCTTGATGTCTGCGATTTCTGAATCGCGACCCTTGCTATATGACCATGTTTCACCCATAAAATCCCCAAGAAATCCAGCTGTGGCCATTCACAGCTGTGTCTTGACACTCAGTGATACATGCTACATGGAATTTTTGGATCGAAACAAGGTAAGTACGCGATAATATCTTGTTAAAGTCATGGCGTCTGTAATTCTGCTCTCGGATGCTCTCACCTCCAGATAGGGTTTTGCTGTTTAAAAAACATTTTTATTTTTTAAATGCCCTCCAATTCCAATTTGTTCTTCCCTGAGAAAATTGAGATTTTAAGCTTTCCAATGATGTATCACACATGCATAGCGGACAATTTTGAAATTTGGCCAAATTGGGGGTCTCAGAGCAGAACTTCAAGTCACCTGAGTGTTTTCCCCCGTATACATATATACAGTGCCTTGCAAAAGTATTCGGCCCCCTTGAACCTTGCAACCTTTCGCCACATTTCAGGCTTCAAACATAAAGATATAAAATTTTAATTTTTTGTCAAGAGTCAACAACAAGTGGGACACAATCGTGAAGTGGAACAACATTTATTGGATAATTTAAACTTTTTTAACAAATAAAAAACTGAAAAGTGGGGCGTGCAATATTATTCGGCCCCCTTGCGTTAATACTTTGTAGCGCCACCTTTTGCTCCAATTACAGCTGCAAGTCGCTTGGGGTATGTTTCTATCAGTTTTGCACATCGAGAGACTGACATTCTTGCCCATTCTTCCTTGCAAAACAGCTCGAGCTCAGTGAGGTTGGATGGAGAGTGTTTGTGAACAGCAGTCTTCAGCTCTTTCCACAGATTCTCGATTGGATTCAGGTCTGGACTTTGACTTGGCCATTCTAACACCTGGATACGTTTATTTTTGAACCATTCCATTGTAGATTTGGCTTTATGTTTTAGATCATTGTCCTGTTGGAAGATAAATCTCCGTCCCAGTCTCAGGTCTTGTGCAGATACCAACAGGTTTTCTTCCAGAATGTTCCTGTATTTGGCTGCATCCATCTTCCCGTCAATTTTAACCATCTTCCCTGTCCCTGCTGAAGAAAAGCAGGCCCAAACCATGATGCTGCCACCACCATGTTTGACAGTGGGGATGGTGTGTTCAGGGTGATGAGCTGTGTTGCTTTTACGTCAAACATATCGTTTTGCATTGTGGCCAAAAAGTTCAATTTTGGTTTCATCTGACCAGAGCACCTTCTTCCACATGTTTGGTGTGTCTCCCAGGTGGCTTGTGGCAAACTTTAAACGAGATTTTTTATGGATATCTTTGAGAAATGGCTTTCTTCTTGCCACTCTTCCATAAAGGCCAGATTTGTGCAGTGTACGACTGATTGTTGTCCTATGGACAGACTCTCCCACCTCAGCTGTAGATCTCTGCAGTTCATCCAGAGTGATCATGGGCCTCTTGGCTGCATCTCTGATCAGTTTTCTCCTTGTTTGAGAAGAAAGTTTGGAAGGACGGCCGGGTCTTGGTAGATTTGCAGAGGTCTGATGCTCCTTCCATTTCAATATGATGGCTTGCACAGTGCTCCTTGAGATGTTTAAAGCTTGGGAAATCTTTTTGTATCCAAATCCAGCTTTAAACTTCTCTACAACAGTATCTCGGACCTGCCTGGTGTGTTCCTTGGTTTTCATAATGCTCTCTGCACTTTAAACAGAACCCTGAGACTATCACAGAGCAGGTGCATTTATACGGAGACTTGATTACACACAGGTGGATTCTATTTATCATCATCGGTCATTTAGGACAACATTGGATCATTCAGAGATCCTCACTGAACTTCTGGAGTGAGTTTGCTGCACTGAAAGTAAAGGGGCCAAATAATATTGCACGCCCCACTTTTCAGTTTTTTATTTGTTAAAAAAGTTTAAATTATCCAATAAATGTTGTTCCACTTCACGATTGTGTCCCACTTGTTGTTGATTCTTGACAAAAAAATTAAATTTCATATCTTTATGTTTGAAGCCTGAAATGTGGCGAAAGGTTGCAAGATTCAAGGGGGCCGAATACTTTTGCAAGGCACTGTATATAGCAGTATACTATAATAATATAGCTAGAATTGTTTTTTAAGAATTGTTTTGAATAATGTTGGATAGGCAAAATTAGTGTTCTGAATCTGTTTACTTTCCATTCTTTTGCACTAGTAAATGCTATCAGCATTTAACCTAATTGGTTATTTGTGATTAATTATTGTTATTTACATGATTATTTGTACTTTAATAAAGAATTTAAGTGTTCCAATAAGCGTCAACAAAAATTTCATTGCTACATTAGAAAAAAAAAAGAAAATTATTAGATTAGTCGATTAATCGCAAAACTAGTCGGCTGACTAATCAGGAGAAAATTTGTCGTTTAGGACAGCCCTAGTGTACCAGAACATATTTCCTCCACACCCTTCTCACCGTTTAACCCCTACCCCGTGAAGAGGGCCCCTGGATATGTTCGCCTTAGGCACCAAAATTGCGAAGTCCGCCACTGGCTGTGGGTTTGAGTCCCAATAAAAGGCGGAAGAACAAGAAAAGAAGCACAGTTACCTTTATGTGTATTTAACAGTTTTTCCATTATTATGACAAATTGGCTACCATTGACGATAAGAGACGAACCAGTATTGCTTTAAAAATGATCTGTTTTTACATTGAGAGTATGTAGTTGCAGTCAAAGGGGCATGATCACGATATGAAACATGATCAGTCAATGTCAGTCATCCCAATTAAAATTAAACTGATGTTTATTGCTGTCAATGGCAGTGAGTTAATAGTAAATTTCTTTTTTACATCATAGAACTGATAATTAACATGTCTCCGGTAAAGAGAACCAAAAAAGGTCAGCAAAAATAATCAAACTTTTCTTTATCCAGATGTTCATGTGTATGTAGGGATCTTGTAGTGCTCTGGCTTCCGCTAACGAGCCATTTGCTTGGGCTTCGCTGGCTTGCGGCGCACCCCTCTGAGGAAGGTGACGACTGCAGGCTCCATAAATCTCTCCGTGTTCTGCCTCATTTGGGCTATTTCGAGCCTTCCTCGGCCTCAGAGAGCTTTGTGTAATTGCGCATATCTCTTGCATAAGTCTATATTTGTGTCCCCTTTTGTAAGCGCAAGGTGCGCTAAAGACATATTAGTATTCATTCTTTCATTTTGAAGCTATGAACAATTTAGTGTCTGATTTTGTTCATAACTGAACAATGAAAAAGAACATCAGATGGTTTGTCAGTGAGGTCAGATGGTTTGTCAGTGAGGCCCTGGAGCAATGCCGTCGGCACCAGCTTTACTTGGATGCTGGAAAATGTCTCAGATAAAGGTCATGTATATAATAATGATGCAGCACTTTCAACATGCCCAACAGTGCTTTTAAAATATATTCGATTTAAGCCCCTGTTGGCTACCACATCATTGCGAAGGTTCTTCCATGACATAGTGACAAAGTACTCGAAAGCAGTCACGCTAGCAAGAAGCATCTGTCAACAAGCTGTCTGTTATGTTCGGCTTTTACACTTACACTTACACTTGCACCTGCTTGTTAAGGGACGACAACGAGGCGCTTAATGGAGCCACACCAGCCAGGAGCCTCGTATCTTGTGAATACTTTCTGTTGATGTTTAGGGCACTTCTGGGTCATTTTCAAGGCCCAACCTACATTCTTTGAAAATAAAGTCACAGAAGAGTTCGAAAAGATGGTGGCTTGCTACTGTAATACTGAGACACTAGGCAGGGCCACATAATTTTTATGAAGGCAGATTTGGAATCAAGCCCGTGCCACCACAAAGACCGGGTGTTTATGTAGCCATGTTGCCGCTGGTGATATGGAAGATATGTTCAGTTTTAGTTTCAATAAAGTCACACATCGTATCATGGTACACACAAGAACATGGTCATATATACAAACAGTTTATTTGATAAGATGCATGAAAGGGACACTCCGAATAAGCTATTTAAAGCTTTTAGTTGGGGCCCAGTCAAACAGCACATACAGTGGGGCAAATAAGTATTTAGTCAACCACTAATTGTGCAAGTTCTCCCACTTGAAAATATTAGAGAGGCCTGTAATTGTCAACATGGGTAAACCTCAACCATGAGAGACAGAATGTGGAGAAAAAAACAGAAAATCACATTGTTTGATTTTTAAAGAATTTATTTGCAAATCATGGTGCAAAATAAGTATTTGGTCATTACCAAAAGTTCATCACAATACTTTGTTATGTACCCTTTGTTGGCAATAGCGGAGCCCAAACGATTTCTGTAACTCTTTACAAGCTTTTCACACACTGTTGCTGGTATTTTGACCCATTCCTCCATGCAGATCTCCTCTAGAGCAGTGATGTTTTGGGGCTGTTGTTGGGCAACACGGACATTCAACTCCCTCCACAGATTTTCTATGGGGTTGAGATCTGGAGAATGGCTAGGCCACTCCAGGACCTTAAAATGCTTCTTACGAAGCCACTCCTTTGTTGCCCTGGCTGTGTGTTTGGGCTCATTGTCATGCTGAAAGACCCAGCCACGTCTCATCTTCAATGCCCTTGCTGATGGAAGGAGATTTTCACTCAAAATCTCTCGATACATGGCCCCATTCATTCTTTCCTTTACACAGATCAGTCGTCCTGGTCCCTATGCAGAAAAACAGCCCCAAAGCATAATGTTTCCACCCCCATGCTTCACAGTGGGTATGGTGCAATTCAGTATTCATTTTCCTCCAAACACGAGAACCTGTGTTTCTACCAAAAAGTAATTTTTTTGTTTCATCTGACCATAGCACATTCTCCCAGTCCTCTTCTGGATCATCCAAATGCTCGAGGGAGTTTATCAATGGTCTTATATTTCTTCCATTTTCTAATAATTGCTCCCACAGTTGATTTCTTTACACCAAGTGTTTTACCTATTGCAGATTCAGTCTTTTCCAGCCTGTTGCAGGTCTACAATTTTGTCTCTGGTGTCCTTCGACAGCTCTTTGGTCTTGGCCATACTGGAGTTTGGAGTGTGACTGACTGAGGTTGTGGACAGGTGTCTTTTATACCGATAATGAGTTTAAAAAGGAGCCATTAATACAGGTAACGAGTGGAGCCTCGTTAGACCTCGTTAGAAGAAGTTAGACCTCTTTGACAGCCAGAAATATTGCTTGTTCGTAGGTGACCAAACACTTATTTTCCACTCTAATTTGGAAATAAATTCTTTAAAAATCAAACAATGTGATTTTCTGTTTTTTTCCCACATTCTGTCTCTCATGGTTGAGGTTTACCCATGTTGACAATTACAGGCCTATCTAATCTTTTAAGTAAGAGAAGTTGCACAATTGGTGGTTGACTAAATACTTATTTGCCCCACTGTATGTTCAGTTTCAGTTTATTCACACATTGTCTCATGGTACACACAAGAACATGGTCATATATACAAACAGTTTATCTGATAAATTGCATGAAAGGGACATTCCGAATAAGCTATTTGAAGGTTTTATTTGGGGCCCAGTCAAACAGCACATACTGTACATACCAACACCCATACACATACATACAATTAACTATGAAAAAATTCAACATTCTGATTACATCAGATTTGACATGTGATACCGTATTAATGTTATTCAAAGACTCAGCATATTAAGCATACATTGCAAGGAGGTGAGTTTTCAGTTTTTTTCTTAATAATGGAGATGGAGTGTGACATTTTAAGTTTTTCATCCAGTTCATTCCAGATCTGTGGTCCTCAGCACACAATGCCAAAGCTTGTAAACTTTAGCCTTCAGTTTTTCCCAGTGATGTGATTTTTTTCTTCTGGTAGTATATGTGTGCTGAGGAGTACAGATTGGGATGAGATCACATAATTTATGGTTGAGTTTATGGACGACCTGATACATTATGCAAGCATTTTGAAAGTAGTTGTGTTCTTTTAGTCTCAGAAGGTGGTGGTGGTGGTGGTGGTGAAATATTAATTTAGTTGGAGCATTGAACTCGGACCATGTTAGGGCATGTATTTCTTTTTTCTGTTGTGCTTCAAGCTTTTTAGATAGGTTGGAAATGTGTTGCACCATATGATATTACAATATTGTAATGTGGTTCAAATAAAGATTTATATAGAGTGAGAAGTGCGGAGAGTGGTATATAATGTCGCAGTTTAAAAAACAGAGCTGCATATTTTGACAGTTTATTTGTGAGCTCATCAATATGTTTTTTTAATGTTTAGGTACTCATCAATATGGACCCCCAGGAATTTTGTAGAGCAGACTCTTTAAATGGTTTCTCCATTAATGTTTAAGCAGATTTGTTTGATAGGCTGTTTTTTATAGGATCGAAACACAATGTAATCTGTTTTATTGATATTTAGAGAGAGTTTATTACATTTGAACCATGTGTCTATTTTCTTTGGTTCAACATTTATTATTCGCCCAATTCAGAGGGACTTTTATGGGAAAAGAATAAATTTGTATCATCAGCAGTGGCGGACTTAGCAATTTTGGGGCCTAAGGCGAACATAGCCAGGGGCCCTCTTTATATGTTCCTTTAACACAAAAGAAGCAGGAAAGGCAGCCTCAAAGGCCCCAATCTACATACAACCTTTCACTAGATTAATACAAAATGAACAAGAGTGAGGAAATATCGCTTCCTATAGATTTTATATCAGAGAGAAAGAGAGCGTGTGTATGTATTGAGGCTGAAGATGAACAACTACAATCAGGCATGAAAATGGGTCAGGGGTCAAAAAGGTGAGAAGGGTGTGGAGGAAATATGTTCCGGTACAGTAGGGCTGTCCCAAACGACTAATTTTCTCCCGATTAGTCAGCTGACTATTTTTACGATTAGTTGACTAATTTAATCATTTATTTATTTATTTATTTATTTATTTTTACAAATTTAGCAATGACATTTTTGTTGACGCTTATCAATTCACAAAAACATTCTGAAACACGCAAAGTCTTTATTAAAGTACAAATAATCATGTAAATAACAATAATTAATCACAAATAAACAATGAGGTTAAATGCTGATAGCATTTACTAGTGCAAAAGAATGGTATGTAAACAGATTGAGAACACTGACTTCGCCTTTCCAACATTCAAAACAATTCTTTAAAAAAAATGTGAATAATATTATAATATTTATTCATTGCTAATAATACTTTTCATAAAGGGTGTCATTTTCAAGGTATTCTTAGTGTAGAATCTGTATTCTGTAGTATTATAGTTAGAGATGATGCCGATCGATTCGGTCCGATCACGTCATTTTTAAAGTATTGGAATCGGCAAAAAAATATCGGCCATGCCATTTTTTAATATATATACATTTTTTAACTAAATCGTTTTCTAATTGTATTTAACGTTTCAGACATAATATGCTCCACTCATCCAGTGTTTTTAGTTTAGGCTTAAGGTAGGGTTATCAAATTTATCCTGACAACGGCGGTAATTAATTTTTTAAAAAATGTATCACCTTAGAATATTTAACGCAGTTAATGCATGCGTTGCACGACCCACTCACGCATTGTCGCGCTCAATCTGTAATGGCGCCGTTTTACCTATATAGAGAGATAAAAGGCAGCGTAAAATGAGTAGAGTGAATTTTGGCAGCCTTTGGAGCCTATTTTTAATAGGCTAAAACCTTACAATCCCTCTCCTACGATTAGAAATATCATGGGAAGCAATGTGGGGAAGCAAGGTAGCAATCGATCTTTTTCTTAACACCTTATGTTATTTCCTAACGCAGAGAAGATATATCAATTGGTAGCACTACGCACAGTCATGGTTCCACTTCCCATCATGCATTTGGGTTGAATGGCTGCAGTATCATTTACTGAAAGCTCAACAAATACACTAGATGGCAATATTTAGTCACAATATACAAAGTCACAAGTCTTTCTATCCGTCTGTCTATCCCTCACAGAAAGAATGTTAATAAAGTAAATGCCATCTTGAGGATTTATTGTCATAATAAACAAATACAGTACTTATGTACTGTATGTTAAATGTATATATTCGTCCGAGTTTTATTCATTTTTTTTTTAATGCATTGCCAAAATGATATGATCGGGAAAAATGATCGGGAATGATTGGAATTGAATCGGGAGCAAAAAAAAAGCAATCGGATCGGGAAATATCGGGATCAGCAGATACTCAAACTAAAACGATCGGGATCGGATCGGGAGCAAAAAAACATGATCGGAACAACCCTAATTATAGTATTTGCATATTATATTTCTGAAGCATGTGGGATTAACTCCAGAAATCGTTATTTATATGACGAAAATGGCGTGCTTTTATTTTGAATTATATATATTTTTTTCGTTAGCAAATGCTGTTTGTAGTATATGGACTACGTGTCCCATGATCACCCGGACTCACGCAGCCAATGGCATGGGACTTGGAGTGATCTAACGGAGTGCATCTAGGTTGCTTGTTAATGATATCTAGTGTGAAGTGCGCAAGTATTGTTGAGCATTAAAAAAGTTATTATACGCCGCAGAAATCATGTCTGCTCTTTACATCACATCTCCAGCGTATGACACTGTTAACCAGCGATTTTTCATGTTTGAAGTGTCACCTTTTGACCGCAAGTTTGCGTTTTGGAGAAGACTGACAATGTTTTATATAGGTTAAGTAGGTAGTCTTTTTCCCCATTAGCCACAATGTTAGTTATGTTAGCAGTGCTTACGTTTACAGTGTTTAATATAGATGTGTTTCCTAATTTTTATGTCTGAACTGTAATTCTACGGCGTGAAAGGAACTGGAGTCTCATATGTCATCTACACGCACGCAAAAATGTATGCACGCTTACACGCGGTGATAAAACGCAGCCGTGAAAATTACCGCCCTCATTTTTATTTACCTTGCGATAGATGGACTCATTGCATATTGCGACAGGCTTAGCAACTTCAATAAAACATGTCCTTAGTTAGACATACGACCACCCCCCCTAAAAATGTTGCCTGTTACTGTATGGTTATGCTCAGTCCGTAGTCATGGAACTGTCCATTGTAGTGCGTGTGTGTGTGTGTGTGGGGGGGGGGGGGGGGTGTAATATAAATGCAGCATTCAAATGCCTTTCTTTTTTGTTTTGTTATTTGTTTGTTTGGTATTCTGACATAATTATACATGACAAATAGTTGGGGGTGCTCCGGTGGTCCAGGCCCTTGCTCGTTGGGGCAGGGGGTAACTGGTTGGGGGCCCCCGACTGGTTGGGGCCCAAAGGCGATCGCCTACTTCGCCTTAATAATAGATCCGCCTATGATCAGCAGCAAAGAGTACTTAATGAAAAACGAATGAGGAATTGATAAAGTCATTAATGTACACGATGAAGAGGAGCGGCCCTAAGATGGAGCCCGGGGGGACTCCATGACTGATGAGTTTGTATGATGATTCTGAATTATTATTATTTATATTGACATACTGATGTCTTCCAGATAGATAGCTACGAAACCACTCTAGCGCTAGGCCTCTAATCCCATAATGTTGTAGTTTTTTAGTTAGCATATCGGTCTTAATGGTGTCAAATGCTTTGGCTAGGTCCAAAAAAATGCTGACTCCATTGTTCTTCCTATCCCTGCATTTTCATGTGTCCGGTGCTCAAAAATACTAAAGCTAAAATTTTGCGCATAAGACGACTTGTTGTCTTTGATATTGTTATTACGATGATGATTCTAATTATGATGATGTTTAATATTATTTACTACGACTACTCTCCTGCTGTGGCTGCAACACATGCTATCTGCTGCTAGCCTGTTGTTAATCAGTACTCGTGGGATGGCGCAATTATGTAAAGGCATAAATGCCGGTGTTACAAGTTTTCTGTTCATTTGTTTACAGGTGGAAACGCTGTTAAGCAAGGGAAGACAAATTGATGTGCCTCACAACAGCACTTACTGTACATCGATGGATATATATGTCGAGACTACGTGCGCTCTGCTTTGATGATGGAAGGCTCGACTTATGCTCCATCTTCATTAATATTTTTCTAATCATTTTATGATTTGTGATTTATTGACCTGTTTTGCACATGCACCAATCGTTTTAAATTAAACAAGAAATGGAATCATGTAGTCCAAATGTTTTATTGTGATGAATATCTGCAATAAAAAAGAATGATATGCTATTTTGTTTATATGTACATACCTTGTAGTATTTCCTTGTGTCAGCCCTTTTGCATTCGGCAACTGTAATATATTTTGTTATTTCACCTCATTTTGGTCACTCAATTGGCTGGCGTATCAGTCTACACCTCACATCAACACAGGCTGACAGGTTGTTATAATTTTGTCCACGAATGATCAACGAACTGATAAGAACAAAAATACAATCTTTTAGGTAGATCCTTGGTTTAAAGCACATCCTTAACTTATTGTCTGCAGCTGTTAGGTCCTCTTCCCCTTCCTTCTGAGACATGCCCACCTCCAGCAGGTGTGCATGTTTTTAATGATTACAGGTCAGACGAGTGGAGCGGCCACACCTGAGGGCAATTAACATCAGCCAGCTTTAAAAGCCAAGCAGACGCTCCACCTCGTCGCCCGATCAACTTGTCTGGTTTCGCCGTCAGTTGCTTCTCGCATTCTTTATATGATATCATTGATTCCCGGCTCACGATTACTTTGCTCTCGCCCCAGGTCCTGTCTTCTGCGCGCTCCTTGTCGGATTCTACGCCTGCCTCCTTCCGAGCTTCCACGCCTGCCTCCTTCCGAGCTCCCACGCCTGTCTCCTCCCAAGCTCCCACGTCTCACGCCGGCTCACGAAGCAACCCCCATCCGCCACGTTATCTCTGGTGTCTGTAAATAAATATTACTCACCGCAACCACCGTGTGTCTGCACTTAGATCCCTCCTCGTCGCACACCCTAACAGTTTTGATCGGGCCATAATGGATCTCGCAGACAAACCCACCGGCTCACCCACGTCACTCCGAGACCACCACCAAGCCATTGACTTCCTCTTCCATAAGGTAACGGACATTTCCCACTCACTCCAGGCCATACAAGCACAACTCTCCCCGCCTCCCCTTCGCCGCGCCGCCGCCTCGCCAAGCCACGTTCCCGTAACTAACCTGGTGTCATCAGCTGCAGACCGGGAGCCGCACGTTCCCGCACCGGCACCTTACGATGGAAACCTCGGTACGTGTCGGGCTTTTTTGGTCCAATGCAGCCTTGTTTTCGAACTACAGCCGTCCATGTATCAAGGGGACCGTACAAAGATTGCTTACCTCATCGGCTGCCTTCGCGGAGCGGCTTTGGAATGGGCCTCTTCAATATGGGAGCAGAGTTCTTCCGTGTGTGTGTCGTACTCCCGCTTCACGAAGGAAATGCGCAAGATCTTCGATCATCCAGTCCGTGGCAAAGAGGCAGCCAAGCGGCTAATGTCCATTCGCCAGGGGCCTCGGAGCGTCGCCGAATTCTCGGTTGAGTTCCGGACGTTGGCCGCGGAAAGCCGGTTTAATGACGCGGCTCTCCAGGAAGTGTTCACCCGCGCCTTGAACGAATCCCTCAAGGATGAATTGGCCACACGGGACGAGCCCAGTTCCTTGGAAAACCTGGTTCTTTTGGCAATAAATATTGACAATCGCTTACGCGAGCGAGAAAGGCAACGCAGAGAAGAGCTGGACGCACACGCAGGTATAAGGCTCAGTTATGCATTTACTGCGGTGAGGGAGGGCACTTTATTCGTGGCTGTCCGGTGCGTCCGGGAAATGGCTCGCCAATAGAGGAAGGACTATTGGTGAGCCACATGTCTCACAATTCTTCACGCAGACTCCAGCTCACAGCCACCCTCTCCAGGAAGGGCCAGTCTCACACAGTCACCGCCCTAGTCGATTGTGGTTCGGACGAAAATTTTATTGATGAAGGCCTGGCAAACCAGTTGGGGCTGTGCACGCACCCACTTCCTGCCCCGTTAAGGACCACAGCACTGGACGGACAGCCCCTGTTTAACGTGAACCGACGGACTGAGGCCGTCGACGTCATCCTGTCAGGCAACCACCGAGAGGTGAGCTCCTTTTTGGTTTTTAGTAGTCCTCGAACACCGCTCGTCCTTGGTCTCCCATGGCTTAAAACTCATAACCCCTCCATAGACTGGACACACCCTAAGGTAACTGCATGGAGTGACTACTGCCATACTCACTGTCTTAAATCTGCTCTAGTGCTGTCTGGTCCGGTCCGGGAATTGGGGCCGCCCGACCTGTCTGCGGTGCCGGAGTGCTACCATGACCTTGGGCAGGTATTTAGTAAGGATCACGCGCTGTCGCTTCCTCCCCACCGTCCTTACGACTGCGCCATCAACCTTCTTCCTGGAGCGACTCTCCCCAAGGGTCGTCTTTATAACATCTCGCTTCCAGAGAGGGAGGCGATGAAGTCGTACATCACCGAGTCCTTAGCCTCGGGTATTATTCGCCCGTCCTCCTCCCCCGTTGGTGCGGGGTTCTTTTTTGTGGGTAAAAAAGATGGAGGCCTAAGACCCTGCATAGACTTCCGTGGCCTGAATGAGATCACCGTTAAAAACAAATACCCTCTTCCGCTGATGGATTCTGCGTTCACCCCCCTCCAGGGCGCTACGATTTTCACGAAGCTAGACCTACGTAGTGCCTACCACCTCGTCCGTGTTAAGGAGGGCGATGAGTGGAAGACTGCCTTCAACACACCCATCGGTCATTATGAATATTTGGTTATGCCATTTGGGCTCACAAATGCCCCTGCTGTCTTCCAGAATTTGGTTAATGATGTACTCGGTGACATGATTAATAAGTTTGTGGTGGTCTACTTGGACGATATTCTGGTGTTCTCTCCCACACCACACGAGCATGAGAACCATGTTCGTCTAGTGCTCCAGCGGCTCCTCGAGAACAGACTGTATGTAAAGGCTGAAAAATGTGAGTTTCATGTTCCAGAAACTGCCTTCCTTGGCTACATTGTGGGGCGTGGGAAGCTGCGGATGGACCCGGCAAAAGTGACTGCTGTTCTGGACTGGCCTCGCCCCTCTGACAGGAAGCAACTACAACGCTTTCTCGGTTTCGCCAACTTTTATAGGAGATTCATTCGCAATTACAGCCGGATCGCAGCACCCCTCACGGCCCTCACCTCCACCGCAAAACCGTTCCTCTGGTCCGACGTTGCAGACGCCGCTTTCAGCGAACTCAAGAGTCGTTTCACCTCAGACCCCGTGCTGGTCCACCCCGACCCGTCACTCCAGTTCATTGTGGAGGTTGATGCCTCGGAGTCGGGCGTGGGTGCGGTGCTCTCCCAACGCCAGCCCACTGATGGCAAAATCCACCCATGTGCCTTTTTCTCCCGCAGGCTCTCACCCGCTGAACGCAATTACAGTATCGGGGACAGAGAGCTCCTAGCAGTAAAATTGGCTCTGGAAGAATGGCGTCACCACCTGGAAGGCACACCACAGCCATTCCTCGTGCTCACGGACCATAAGAACCTAGAGTACCTCAAGGCGGCTAGGAGACTGAATCCACGACAGGCCAGGTGGGCTTTGTTTTTCTGCCGTTTTGACTTTGCTCTTTCTTACATCCCAGGCTCCAAAAACACAAAGCCCGACGCCCTGTCTCGTCAGTTCCAAAGCATTGAACCTAAGGAGGAACCCGCGCCGATTATTCCTCAAACCCGCTTCCTGGCCTCCGTGGAATGGGAGATCGAACGCAAAGTAAAGGATTCCCATGGTGAGCACCCAGATCCTCGAGCCGGTCCCCAGTCTAGCCTGTTTGTGCCCCAGGGTCTCCGTTCCCAGGTCTTGGAGTGGGCTCACTCATCCCGGCTGTTCTGCCACCCCGGCATCCGTAGGACATTGGCTGTACTACGCCAGCGGTTCTGGTGGCCCTCCATGCCAGAAGATACTAGATCCTATGTCCTAGCCTGTACGGTATGTGCGCGCAGCAAAACATCAACCAAGCCCAGCTCTGGACTCCTTCGCCCACTACCTGTCCCAAGCCGACCCTGGTCCCACATAGCCCTGGATTTCGTCACTGGTTTGCCCCCTTCCAAAGGAAACACTGTAATCCTCACTATAGTGGATAGATTCTCCAAAGCCGCTCATTTCATTCCCCTTCGTAAACTTCCGTCAGCCACGGAAACTACAACCCTGCTCACTAACCATGTCTTCCGTTTGCATGGCATCCCGACAGATATAGTCTCCGACAGGGGACCCCAGTTTACTTCCCAGGTCTGGAGGGCTTTCTGTGCGGCCCTGGGCGTTGGCGTGAGCCTCTCCTCCGGTTACCACCCCCAGACGAATGGACAGTGTGAGCGTACCAACCAACAGCTCGAAGCAGCCCTCCGCTGCACCACTCAAGCTCACCCCAACACCTGGAGCGATCAACTGCCCTGGATTGAATATGCGCACAACTCCCTGCCGAATGCCTCTTCAGGTATGTCACCATTCCTGTGCTCCTTGGGGTACCAGCCCCCATTATTCCCATCCCAGGAAAGTGACATCGCCGTCCCGTCTGTCCAAGACCATATCGACCGTTGCTCCGGAATCTGGGAACAGGCACGCGCAGCGCTCCTCCGTGCCTCCGGGAGATCCCGTGCCCAGTCTGACCGTCACCGTTCGCCCGCGCCGGCTTACACTGTCGGCCAAAAGGTATGGCTCTCGTCAAAGTCCTTGCCTTTGAAGACTGAGTCGGTGAAGCTTTCCCCGCGGTTCGTTGGGCCCTTCGAAATCACGAAGATAGTGAACCCCGCCGCTGTGCGTCTCCGGCTCCCGGCGCATTACAGGGTCCACCCCACGTTCCACGTCTCCCTCATCAAACCGGTGTCCTCTAGTCCTTTGGCCCCCCCTGTTCCGCCCCCTCCGCCGCCTCTGTCGGTCGACGGGGATCCGGCCTACCGGGTGGAGCGGCTTCTGGATGTCCGCCGCCGTGGCCGTGGGCTCCAGTACCTTGTTGACTGGGAGGGCTATGGCCCGGAGGAGCGGTCCTGGATCCCTGCCCGGTGGGTGCTGTCGCGGGCGCTCATCCGGGACTTCCACCGCACCCATCCGGGGCGTCTCCGTCGGGCGCCTGGTGGCGCCCGTAGGGGGGGAGGTCCTGTTAGGTCCTCTTCCCCTTCCTTCTGAGACATGCCCACCTCCAGCAGGTGTGCATGTTTTTAATGATTACAGGTCAGACGAGTGGAGCGGCCACACCTGAGGGCAATTAACATCAGCCAGCTTTAAAAGCCAAGCAGACGCTCCACCTCGTCGCCCGATCAACTTGTCTGGTTTCGCCGTCAGTTGCTTCTCGCATTCTTTATATGATATCATTGATTCCCGGCTCACGATTACTTTGCTCTCGCCCCAGGTCCTGTCTTCTGCGCGCTCCTTGTCGGATTCTACGCCTGCCTCCTTCCGAGCTTCCACGCCTGCCTCCTTCCGAGCTCCCACGCCTGTCTCCTCCCAAGCTCCCACGTCTCACGCCGGCTCACGAAGCAACCCCCATCCGCCACGTTATCTCTGGTGTCTGTAAATAAATATTACTCACCGCAACCACCGTGTGTCTGCACTTAGATCCCTCCTCGTCGCACACCCTAACAGCAGCTAGTTTCGATTTAAGGCATATGGCGAGGTAGATCCACACTAGCGGTTTGAAGCTGGACGTTGTTCAAAACTTTCCACTTCCAACCATATATATAGGCATTTCCAGGAGTTCACGTACAGCGCAGAAAGCCATGGAGTCTCATCTACGTTGTGCTGAATCAATTTTTGGAGATTCAGTGGGTTCCTCTGGTTTAATTTTGCAGTTTTAACTTTGTCAACATACTGCTTACTTCAACAGCACTTCATGTTGTTCTGTCTAAACCAGTTCGGAGCAGAAATTATCAAAGTTGGCGTCGCCCATGTTTCGCTTAGGAAACTTGTCTATAAACATTGATTTTGGACTGCATGGCGACAAAAATGCTTCAAGACAACTGTATGATGGGGTTGTACCACAATCTCTAAAATAAATTAATGGGGATGTGTAGAGGTGTGTGGGGGTGTTGTTGTCACTTGCATTTGCGGAATCTCTCTGGTTGTTTACAGAGTGGGTGCATTCATGTTCCCGTAAACGTAGAGAATGTGTACAGCGCAAAAGCCCTAAATATAGGATTCACAAACTCCAAAAACATGGCGGCTGTTATGGCAGCGCACACGTAACCAGTGAAAAGCAAGCTTCAAATGGGAGCCAGCAAACTCTATGGGTGATGTTGCAAGGGGTTTTTCCCAGTTTTTTTTTTTTTTTTTTTTTTACAGTCAATGGTCGTTATCTATTTATTGACTGTTCGGCCACTTAAGGCTAATTACCTGCTAATTTGGGGGCACTTTGGGGACACCTGTAATTTATTTTTATGGTCACTTCCTATTGATTTTGGGACACCTCAGGGTCAGTTCCTGTTGATCATGGTACACAACAGGCTTACGATCTGTTCATTTTCGTTTACTTTGGAAGCCATTCTTAGTGATTTTTGGGGACCCATTGTTGATTTCGGGGTACCGTTGGGAAAATTACTTTTAATTTTTTGTTGATTTGGGGGCACCTCAAGGTCACCTCCTTTGGTGCACACACCCATAATGATGGGGAATTATGTCAATCTGACACATTGAATGTGTGCCTGGGAATGAAAGTGTAATTTTTGGTGCATAAACAACACCACCACGACAAAGAACTATCATCAACCTTCTGGTCTTCTATTTTGGCTTAATAGGAGTAACATGTGAATGGTGAAACATGGAACCAGTTCCAACCGATGCCTCCAGAGTTAGCTTGGACTTCTGCATTTCATTTCCATGTGTCGCACAGGAATACAGCTCGCCATTATGAACTAAGCCCCCATTGATGTGCCTCAGAGGCCATGTCTAATTCTAGCAGGATTTTTTTTTTTTAAACCGAGGATCCTGCCCTAATAATAAAAATAATAATAATTACGTCGACACCGGCACGTTTGTAGAAAAAAAAGCTTCCATAGCCAACCGCATTCATTAGCTTTTAACTACATTCATAACAATGCACAAAAAAAAAAAAAAAAAATGTCCATAATACCCCTTGCCATTATGAACGAAGCCTTCATTGACGTGCCTCAGAGGCCGTGTCTACACCTAGCAGGTTTTCTTTCTTTTTTTTTTTTAAACCGAGTATCCTGCCCTAATTGGTTAGGAAAAAATAGTTACGTCTACAACGGCACGTTTGTAGAAAAAAAAAGTTTCTACAGCCAACCGCATTCATTAGTTTTTAAGTACATTCATAACAATGCGCGAAAAATAATTGTCCATTAATACACCCATCTTCTGTTCTTCAATGTAAAGCACTGCAAGAGTTTGTAAATAAATGAAAGCAAAAAGCACCTGTCTAATAATTAGATCCAAACCCACTGCGAAGGTATCCATGTTTACTCCAAATGTAAACATTAGTCTAATATGTGAAGTAGGAACAAAGTTTGTAGAAGTCAGTGATGTTTCTACAGTTAAAGCTTCGGTTATCAGTGTCCATATGATTGCACGATGGCAGAATTCGCACATCTTCACTTTGGACGGAGTTTTTCAGAACAGAACTCGTTTTCAATGCCCAAAATGTGCGTGTGCGTGTGGATGATAGTACAAACCGTTGAACAAATCCTTTGTTTTTCCCAAATACCCTGCTACTTGTAGACATGGCCATGGTCACAGGCTCGTTATCACTGAATAGCGAGCCACTACCTGCCCAAGTATACTCAGGGGTGAAAGTGGGCCAGAACGGTCAGGAATGGAGTTCCGGTATAAGATTCAGGGCAGGAACGCAGTTCCGGTATAAGATTCAGGGCCTGAATGCTGTACACGGTGCTTTGATTCCAAAAATATGACGGCAACTATCAAAACACTATGTAAAAAAAATGCTAAGCTGCCAGAGATGCATTTCATCTACCTACTAACATCAGTTTTACATACAAAAGTGTTAACAACAAGCATAATAAAGTGCTTGTGAAGCGTAATCCGTTTCCACCAATATTTATTATTTACTTTATTCCATGGACGGCATGGAGGTTTCCCAAGCTGCTGCAGTTATCAGAGTCTGACGATGATGAGTCACGTCAATATGCCAATGCACGCAGCAAAGCAAAACACCTGGACTCATTTATCCGCTCAATTGGCTGACATACTGACATGTGATCAGCAGAGATAGTTAGCGCTGATTGGTTCAAATGTGCATGTTTTCTGGAACAGCAAAAAAAAAAAAAATTAAATTGATGCGACAAAAAAAGGGCAATGCAACAGAAAATGGATCAAATCTTTAAGAGCAAGGAAAGAGTTGAGGAGGCTTATCATATTTTGTTTTATTTGCTCTGATGGGGAGGTTCTGAATATCTTAGCTGTCAATGTGCACTTTGGACTTTTATTTGTTCATTTATGTTGGGCTACTTATTCATTTCCTTATGATTTAAAAAAGTCAATGTTTGCGCGGTCTTCAAAAATATTCCATGTCACTCTGCATGATATAAGTCAGTTGTACTTATTTGTCTGAATTATGCTACTTATATCTTTATTATTTAAGAAAAAAAAAAAGTAAATGTTTACATTAACTTCAATTTTAATATACATCCTATGTTCTTTAGTAGTTAAAATTGAGATTTGGCATTTAGTATGTGAGGAAATGAGGGGAAATAAAAATTAGGAGATGGAGGTTGGGGTTGTTGCTGATTTTGTTAAGTTTAGTTTGCAAATTATTGAAAAAATACTATTTTGAATGAAAATCAGTTCTGTATGTGTTATAGAAATAACTGTGCCAAAACAGTTTTCTTTGCATTTCAGTACTTTTAGGAGGTTTGAACCACCCCCCCACAAAAAATGAAGATAAATAAATAAATACAATTTCTGGCTCTGTGGCGACCTTCACGTCGGGGAGTTCCGGCAAGAAATTCTAGCCACTTTTACCCCTGAGTATACTGGAAATGAATCCTTAACACTGGGCATTGTCTCAACCTAACCTGCTAGCGTGTAACTCGTCAATGACTTTGGCAATGAAAGCCAAAAAATTACCACCCTTTAAAGATTATTTTCATGGTAAATTAATAATTTCGACGACACATTAGAAAAATGGCTTACGTGCGCTCCATTTTTTACCTTTGCGGCGCCCTCCGTGTTATGTAACGGCTTTGTAGCCGGCCGTTTTCATTTGAATAATTTAGCATAATGACTGAAGCTTTGATGAAAATGACATGAATGGACTGAATAATGTCATATTTTACTCTTGCTTCATCAACTCATCCTATCTCTTGAATTGTCAATGATATGTGAGTGTGTGCACGTACGGGCCGCTTTCTCCTTTCTCCTTTAATTGATTTATCGATCCACTATATGTCTTCATTTGTGCTTCATCGTAAACATGCTGTCTTCTTGGATTAGGGGCCACACAAAAGGGATTAGCACATGTTTGAGAGTCCTTTTAATTAGTTAGTCACGGATCCTTATGATTAAGTCATTCTTGAAGGCCCAAGTACAAAATGTACTGCTCGCTATTGATAATTAGACTCAAATACACTTGAGCAATGGCTGCTCTTGCCTTATTGTAAAGTGAATGTCAAATAGAGGACACCACTCTGCTGAATATTTGTTGTCATGGGGTGAATTTGATTTTGTAGTACTCTTGATAGCAACAGAGGCTAATTTTGCTTGTTAACTCATTGACTGCCATCGACTTCACAAGATGTCTAATCCATTTGAAGAGAGAGGGTTGCCTATTTAAATTGTTTCCGGTTCAAATGGGTTGGACGTCTACTCGTGATAAACTCATTTAAAGAGTTTTAAGAGCCATATGATTATGCACCCATGATCAGCAATGGCACTGAAAGAGTTACTTAAAAAAAAAAAAAAATATATATATATATACATACAGTGCCTTGCAAAAGTGTTCGGCCCCCTTGAATCTTGCAACCTTTCGCCACATTTCAGGCTTCAAACATAAAGATATGAAATTTAATTTTTTTGTCAAGAATCAACAACAAGTGGGACACAATCGTGAAGTGGAACAACATTTATTGGATAATTTAAAATTTTTTAACAAATAAAAAACTGAAAAGTGGGGCGTGCAATATTATTCGGCCCCTTTACTTTTACTGCAGCAAACTCACTCCAGAAGTTCAGTGAGGATCTCTGAATGATCCAATGTTGTCCTAAATGACCGATGATGATAAATAGAATCCACCTGTGTGTAATCAAGTCTCCATATAAATGCACCTGCTCTGTGATAGTCTCAGGGTTCTGTTTAAAGTGCAGAGAGCATTATGAAAACCAAGGAACACACCAGGCAGGTCCGAGATACTGTTGTGGAGAAGTTTAAAGCCCGATTTTGGATACAAAAAGATTTCCCAAGCTTTAAACATCTCAAGGAGCACTGTGCAAGCCATCATATTGAAATGGAAGGAGCATCAGACCACTGAAAATCTACCAAGACCTTCCAAACTTTTCTCAAACAAGGAGAAAACTGATCAGAGATTCAGCCAAGAGGCCCATGATCACTCTGGATGAACTGCAGAGATCTACAGCTGAGGTGGGAGAGTCTGTCCATAGGACAACAATCAGTCGTACACTGCACAAATCTGGCCTGTATGGAAGAGTGGCAAGAAGAAAGCCATTTCTCAAAGATATCCATAAAAAGTCTCGTTTAAAGTTTGCCACAAGCCACCTGGGAGACACACCAAACATGTGGAAGAAGGTGCTCTGGTCAGATGAAACCAAAATTGAACAAAACGATATGTTTGGCGTAAAAGCAACACAGCTCATCACCCTGAACACACCATCCCCACTGTCAAACATGGTGGTGGCGGCATCATGGTTTGGGCCTGCTTTTCTTCAGCAGGGACAGGGAAGATGGTTAAAATTGACGGGAAGATGGATGCAGCCAAATACAGGAACATTCTGGAAGAAAACCTGTTGGTATCTGCACAAGACCTGAGACTGGGACGGAGATTTATCTTCCAACAGGACAATGATCCAAAACATAAAGCCAAATCTACAATGGAATGGTTCAAAAATAAACGTATCCAGGTGTTAGAATGGCCAAGTCAAAGTCCAGACCTGAATCCAATCGAGAATATGTGGAAAGAGCTGAAGACTGCTGTTCACAAACACTCTCCATCCAACCTCACTGAGCTCGAGCTGTTTTGCAACGAAGAATGGGCAAGAATGTCAGTCTCTCGATGTGCAAAACTGATAGAAACATACCCCAAGCGACTTGCAGCTGTAATTGGAGCAAAAGGTGGCGCTACAAAGTATTAACGCAAGGGGGCCGAATAATATTGCACGCCCCACTTTTCAGTTTTTTATTTGTTAAAAAAGTTTAAATTATCCAATAAATTTTGTTCCACTTCACGATTGTGTCCCACTTGTTGTTGATTCTTGACAAAAAATTAAAATTTTATATCTTTATGTTTGAAGCCTGAAATGTGGCGAAAGGTTGCAAGGTTCAAGGGGGCCGAATACTTTTGCAAGGCACTGTATAATAGTAGTATGATAATTATAATAATTATTCATTGCCAATCATATATGTCATGAAGAGTGTCATTTGAAAGCGATTCTTAGTGTAGAATTTGTATTATGTAGTATTTACTCAACATATTATAATATTAATTCTGAAGTATGTGGGATTAACTCCAGAAATCATTATTTATACGACGAACATGACGTGCTTTTGCTGTTAACCAGCTGTTGAGTGTTATTGTATGACTGATTGGAACTGTACTACATTGTTTCGCCACAGGGTGTGCTGTCGTGTATTTTACGTTCGGTGTGAAGAAGAAGAAAGTTAAAAGAGGCATTAGAGGCCTGTTCTCAACTTCTCCCTCACTGCACTTTGGCTCTCATGGAGAGCACGTTCGCTCATGTGTTCGAAATAGAAAGTTTAGCTTAGTGGCGTGAAAACCGCGGGAGAGCTAAGTGAAGCTAATGAACAGCTAAGCGGTGCTAAGCGATGCTAAACGGCGCTAAATGAAGCTAAGCGACGGATACGCTGTCCGTCATCGTGGAACAGTCCATTGTAGTGCGTGTGTGGGGGGAGGGAGATAATATAAATGCAGCATTCAAATGGCTTTCTTTTTTGTTTTGTTATTTGTTTGTTTGGTATGTTCACATAATGATACATGACGAATAGTTGGGGGTGCTGCTGGCTCCGGTGGCCCAAGCTGTTGCTCGTTGGGGCAAGGGCAGCTGGTTGGGGGCCCCCTACTGGTTGGGGGCCTAGGGCGATCGTCTACTTGAATAGTAGATCCGCCTATGCCCACAGCCTCATCTTGGCAGTCAAGCGTCCTGACTGCTGAGCTATTGAAGATTACTCAAAGGAAGGGTTATGCATGTAAAATGTTAGGAAAACAGTACTCCCTGAGAACTTAAAAGAGTGTGTCGAGAGCAGGAGCTAAACTGGGCTCTTGGCTCTGTAGTCAGCATGCTCCACTGCCACAGTGACTGTGTGGATTCAAACCTTGTTGGAGGGGTTGAAATGGGAAATGGAGCGCAGTAGTCTCACCAGTTACACGCACACACAGTATACTTTTACAGTCACTTGCTCTTTAAAGTTTTTATTTTTTTATTAATTTGGTCACAACTGTCTTTTTGGTGTACAATGTAGCTTTTTTCCTTTTTTTCCAAGGCATGTCCTGTTTTTGGTATTTTTCACCCAAAACATTATCCACTTGCACTCTTTCTTCTAGGACTCATCCACTTCATGTCCTCTTTAGGACAGGTCCACTTTTTCAGTGGGGATATCACATTAAAATATAATTTCTGGGGATATCAAAATAAAAGATAATATGTTCTGGTAAAATGTGGCAAAATTCAACGTCCAGAGTATAATTAAGAGTAGATATTTGGGAAATAAAAAGAGAAAAAGAACAAAAATGGACAGTAGGCCTATTTCGATGATCGTGATGTCATTTTAAATTTTTTGTTTGGTGGCATTTTTAGTTCCAGACAAAGTGTTTGTTTTCTCCCTTGAATAAAAGTTTCCGCTATCATGAATAATTCTATTTTCGCGCCGGCTTTTAATCTGTTTGCATGACACATAAATAACTTGCCGTCCCCGAGCGAGTGCGTTGTTCTTACCCGATGCTCATCATCTTGCTTCTACGTCTTCAGATGTTATCCTCTCGCCGGCGTCTGAGGTGGGGCCGTCTGAGGTATCGATTGATGTGCCTCCATCCATCCCTTGCGTGGCGTTATGTAACTGAGAGGGCCCCAAAAAAATCCACAAAGTCAGGGAGGAGGAAAGGGAATTTTAAACAGAGGGAACGTGAGGAGGTTGGGATCAGCATAATAAGTACTGCATCTGGAATATTAGGCAGTTAGGAGGATGAAAAAACTGTACTTAAGGATTTTTAAAAAGTGTAGTTGAATATAGAGGCCACCAAGATAAATGCATAAAAAAATCTGCTTCATGAATTAAGTACAAATAAATTACAAGTAGTCCCCGGGTTACGAACAAGTTCTGTTGCTATGCTGAAGACGCAGCTTGAGTTTCTGCGTAAATCGGAATTAACCCTTTATGTAAGCACCCCTGAATACCCCCTAAATCTAAAAAATAATGGTCCAAAAACATGTATTGTATGTCACATTAATAAAATAAAGTACAAAATAAGATACTGTAACTACCAAAAAAAAAAAAAACTGGAGACTCAAGCCCCTTTTAGAATTTTATCCCACTAATTTCCCATGTAATTAATGCGACGTGTGTTTTCAGACATGGGGAGATGTACAGGGAATTACCCGGGTTGAACACAGAGGGCGGGGCGGGATTTTATTTTTATTACATTGCGACAATTTTGATCGGCATCGGCAACAAAAAAACCCATATATTTTCAAAGATGGATGATGGACTGTGTCTTCCTCGGCTCTAAGATCCAGTAGCAATTTATTTCATTATGTTTTCAATTTAATTTTGCCATCTTACCAGTTTGCTTGTTGAGAATTGCGAAGTTTGTTTACCGCTTTTCTTCTTATTGCAAAGACAGAAAATGACGATCGGCCCGCCATGATATTAATGTCATCAGCCTTTGCGTTGTGACCCGGAATTAACCGGCTGCTTTCATACATGCCGTGTCTCGGACATTTTACTAGGACGCGACTTGGTTAATGTCCGTGTCATCGCCGTCTCAGTTGACCCGGGCGAAAATGGCAGACGAGACTCCGGCGCCGTGAAGTCGAAATCATGCAAACCGGGTACGTCGTAACCTGGGGACTACCTGTATTCTTAAAAGCGAAATATGACTTCATTGGTATATAACATATTTTTATTTGTTCTAATATTTTTGGTGTTATTTCATGTTTTACTCGTCAATTACATTTTTCATTGGGATGGGTAGGAGGAGGTCTGATGCTTCTGCACTTGGGGAAATTCAAGGTTCGTTGTGAACAATTTTACTGACAGACAAATGCCATCAGATGGCAGCGATACACCAGTTTTAAGGAGAAATGGTGGTGTTTCAATTCTAGCAAACCATGTTTAATTACGGTATTTTTCAGACTATAAGTCGCACCAGCCCAAAAATGCGCAATGAACAGGAAAAAAAAAACGGGAATATAAGTCGCATTTTGGGGGAGAATTTACCTGATAAAATCCAACACATGGAACAAATACGTCATCTTGAAAGGCAATTTAAAATAAAAATACAAAAGAAAATACAGTATGATAATAATACATGGTGCACGAACAACGAAATGCGAACTTGGCCGGTATGTTAACGTAACATAGCTATTAAGAGTTATTCAGATAACTATAGCATAAAGAACATGCTAATAAGTTTACCAAACCATCAGTGTCACTCCAAAACACCAAAATAACATGTGAAATTATATAATAATGTGTTAATAATTTCACACTCCAGAGTACAAGTCGCACCCCCAGCCAAACTATGAAAAAAAACCCTGCAACTTTTCGTCTGAAAAATACGGCACTGATATCTACAGAAAAAGTGAAATGCTAAATTATTAAGGATTAAAATTAATGATATAAAAGTAAGTAGTAAAAGAGGACTGTTCTAAATGTTCTTCCCAATATAATGGTTGGCTGCTTTGAAAATAACTGGCACTGAATGCATTAATTGTTATCTTAGACATCTTGGAAACAAGACATTAGTTTAAACTGCATCAACATCACCATTATCATCATCAGAGAGGTGTTGACATTTCTGTGTGGAAAGATGAGCAGCAGAAAGTTAGTTCATGTTCTTGAGAGGAGAAACATTTAACAGAGCACATGCAAAGACATCACTAAGTTCCCAAACTTCCCGTGGCGCTAACTGACTGCGAAAGCATCGAGGGTGTTAGACAGTGAGAGAATTAACACAAAACTCAATGTGGTTACATGAAGAGAACATGATATGTAAAACGTTGTACAGAAAAGCAAACACTAATGCTCACTAGAGAAAAAAAACAACCTATGTGATTGGTATCATATCAGTGGCAGCATAAAACCCTAATTAGAGAATCCCTACTTTAACTAACATTTGAGGTCACTGCAGGCACACATCACCGATAAATCATTTTTTAAAAGGGAACCTTGGACTTAAAGACTTGTAGGCTCTAGTAAGACGTAAGAAGTAATGTTATTAGAAACACATAATATATTGCCATTGACTTAAAAATCTAAAATATTTAGTAAATGTTTCGACCTACGGAAGGCGCTATCTTTTATGGATGCTCGGGGTGATGACTTAGATTGTCACTGTCAGCCAAAGAATACAACGGGGTAACTGCAATTCCTTCTACGCGGCAAGACGTCCAACACATGCGCTCATCGGTTAAAAGCGGCAAGTACTTACTATTTGTGTTTTTATTGAGTCTTTTATTATCTTTTCATTGCCTCAAAATAAATTTAGCATGTGTTTCCCTCTCATACCTTTAAGCATAGTGTTTTCTTGTGGTAGCTTTAAAGCAGATTTTTGATCTATTGACCACATTAGTCACGTAGCATATTTAAACCACCCTTATTTGATATTACTACATTATTTTCTTAAGGCATCTTTAGTATGTTCTGTCTGTATGCGTCTAAACAAAACAAGCTGAAAGCGCATGGCAGTACAGTGGTACCTCGACATACGATCGCTTCGACACACGATCTTTTCGACATCTGACGTGAAATTTGACTCGCCATTTGTTTCTAAAATGCTCAAATACGACGACATGACAGCACCGCAGACGAAGGCACGGCGGATTTTCTTGAGTGGGAAATCAACACAGGTTTCAAAAAGGTACAGGTGGTGAAACAAGGAAAAAGGTGACGCTTACTAGCTAAATGAAGATGCAAATTATAGAATTTGCATTTGGGCGTGGGGTGCGCATCCGTGAACTGGCTCAACAATACATCTCCACGGTCCTCCTCCGACCACTATTCGCCAGTCTTTATAAGTTAAGCTGACAATTATTATTGTGATAACATCGCCAAATAAATCGCCAGCTTTATTTATTTATTTCTATTTATTTCACAACTTATTCCACACAAAACGCCCCTCTGACCGCCAAAGTTGACGGTGTTCTCAAGAAAATATTGAAAGTGAAACTCTCAAGCTCACCGCTCTCGGGCGCGGTGCGTTTAGGTACAGCAAAAAATGTCCGCCACATTAGAACCCGATTGGTTACATTATTACAGGAATAGTAATAATTATTTTATTTAGTATATTATTCCGATTTTTACTTACAATTTATTTTTTTTGCTATGTGTAACTGCCATTTGTAATAGTACCAGCAGTATTTATTAGTATTTAGTGTAGGTTTTCGGGCTGTAGAACGAATTAATGGAATTACAATGTATTCCTATTGGAAAATCCTGATCGGCATACCACCATTTCGACTTACAAAGTCCTGGAACGAATTAACTTCTTATGTAGAGGAACCACTGTACTTTTGGTGTCAAATTCGCCTCGTGTAGAACGTTTCGCTGGTGTTGCAAATTTTAGCAGAACACATTTAATTTTTCCTACTCTCATTACGTCTCATCCTGTCTTTCCTGTTCATTTTGATTTTGCTGCTCATTTTGTGAAATATCGACAGTGCTGTCATGCTCATTAATGTTCCTCTCGGGTTCAAATTGAAAGGGTTGAACATATGACATGTTTATGTTGCTAGAGTCATACTCAGGACGCCTGGCAGCGTAATCATGTGACGTCACCGCCCTCTGATGTCAACAACAATGGCGACCTACTAGTTAAACTAATTTTACAAATTCTATAAAAACAAAAACATCAAGAGGTGTTTCAATATCAAATAATTTTAAACTCATAATAATATTTATCTTTTAAGAACTACAAGTCTCTCTATCCATGGATCCCTTTAAGTGAAAGTCAAAAATTGGAAACAAACAAGGAAAGGAAAGCATATCACACACATGTACATAAACAGGAATGACACAAGGTCTGGCTTTGACACGCCCAACCCCCTGAGGCCCGCCACCATGATGTACGAGCGCTCTTCAGTCAGTGCCACACATGGTTCGATATGTGACCTCTGAACCCCTTCGGCTGGCGAGCCTGACAGTCCTCAGACTGCGTTAACTCTCTGAACTGCAACCAACCTCTCTCCTCTCCTCCAAATCATCCTGATAATCTAATCTCGCAATGCCATTTTGGCTTCCGTGACCCGACATCGTCTCAAAATAAAACTATTGTGCTTATGGAAGAGAAATAAAGTCAGGTAAAATAAAGACCACTTCCATGAAGCCTCGTAAAACTCCGTGTGCAGTCAAAATCCATTTACGTGCACTTTGTGACAGACTGTGAGAACAATAAAAAGAAAAGGGGAGTACTTGAATGAATGAAGCTTTTAGTGCAGACAAGAGCCGATTCCCTGAGAATGCAAAATGAGTCACAGGCAGACGTTAACCAGATCATTAGGTGCACCCACATGAGCAATGAGATCTTTTTATGATGAAAAAAATTCAATTTTTAAGGCAATATTTATAAAGCACGTAAAAAAAAAAGCCAGTCTTTTTTTTTTTGTTTTTTTGGAAGAGACAAAGAACTGAAAGATTTGTTGTATTATTAATGTTTATTTACAATTTTAATAATATTTGTAGAAAAAGTATTGAGAAAATTTTGTTAAGAAGGTGACGATATGTATCTACTGTATGTCAGTGGTTCTTAACCCCTGCTAAAGGAATTGAACCCCACAAGTTTCACAAGTGGATACACCGAACCCTTCACAATTAGATAATAAAGATTTTTTTTTTCCAAATTCAAAACCGATATATCTAAGCTAGCAAGCTATTAACTTAGCCCTTTAAAATTATTCTAATTTTGGCAGCATGTTTTATAAACAGGTCAAAATTTGAGACCATGCTGCCCATTGGTCTGTTATATTCCCTGTCACCAAGTGGGAGTCAACACTCCATTGAGCAAACCAGTTCCTCCTCCCATCAGATCGAGGACTAGCAGTTAAAAGAAATGGATTAAGCCTGTAAATTGGGAGCAAACCAGTCCAAAACGCCACTTTGCCTAGATTTAATCAGGAAAGTACAGTGCCTTGCAAAAGTATTCGGCCCCCTTGAAACTTGCAACCTTTCGCCACATTTCAGGCTTCAAATATAAAGATATAACATTTTTATTTTTTGTCAAGAATGAACAACAAGTGGGACACAATCGTGAAGTGGAACAAAATTTATTGGATAATTTAAACTTTTTTAACAAATAAAAAACTGAAAAGTGGGGCGTGCAATATTATTCAGCCCCCCTTGCGTTAATTCCCACCTTTTGCTCCAATTACAGCTGCAAGTCGCTTGGGGTATGTTTCTATCAGTTTTGCACATCGAGAGACTGACATTCTTGCCCATTCTTCCTTGCAAAACAGCTCGAGCTCAGGTTGGATGGAGAGTGTTTGTGAACAGCAGTCTTCAGCTCTTTTCACAGATTCTCGATTGGATTCAGGTCTGGACTTTGACTTGGCCATTCTAACACCTGGATATGTTTATTTTTTAACCATTCCATTGTAGATTTGGCTTTATGTTTTGGATCATTGCCCTGTTGGAAGATAAATCTCTGTCCCAGTCTCAGGTCTTGTGCAGATACCAACAGGTTTTCTTCCAGAATGTTCCTGTATTTGGCTGCATCCATCTTCCCGTCAATTTTAGCCATCTTCCCTGTCCCTGCTGAAGAAAAGCAGGCCCAAACCATGATGCTGCCACCACCATGTTTGACAGTGGGGATGGTGTGTTCAGGGTGATGAGCTGTGTTGCTTTTACGCCAAACATATTGTTTTGCATTGTGGCCAAAAAGTTCAATTTTGGTTTCATCTGACCAGAGCACCTTCTTCCATATGTTTGGTGTGTCTCCCAGGTGGCTTGTGGCAAACGTTAAACGAGACTTTTTATGGATATCTTTGAGAAATGGCTTTCTTCTTGCCATTCTTCCATAAAGGCCAGATTTGTGCAGTGTACGACTGATTGTTGTCCTATGGACAGACTCTCCCACCTCAGCTGTAGATCTCTGCAGTTCATCCAGAGTGATCATGGGCCTCTTGGCTGCATCTCTGATCAGTTTTCTCCTTGTTTGAGAAGAAAGTTTGGAAGGACGGCCGGGTCTTGGTAGATTTGCAGTGGTCTGATGCTCCTTCCATTTCAATATGATGGCTTGCACAGTGCTCCTTGAGATGTTTAAAGCTTGGGAAATCTTTTTGTATCCAAATCCGGCTTTAAACTTCTCCACAACAGTATCTCAGACCTGGCTGGTGTGTTCCTTGGTTTTCATAATGCTCTCTGCACTTTAAACAGAACCCTGAGACTATCACAGAGCAGGTGCATTTATACGGAGACTTGATTACACACAGTAGGATTCTATTTATCATCATCGGTCATTTAGGACAACATTGGATCATTCAGAGATCCTCACTGAACTTCTGGAGTGAGTTTGCTGCACTGAAAGTAAAGGGGCCGAATAATATTGCACGCCCCACTTTTCAGTTTTTTATTTGTTAAAAAAGTTTAAATTATCCAATAAATGTTGTTCCACTTCACGATTGTGTTTCACTTGTTGTTGATTCTTGACAAAAAAATTAAATTTCATATCTTTATGTTTGAAGCCTGAAATGTGGCGAAAGGTTGCAAGATTCAAGGGGGCCGAATACTTTTGCAAGGCACTGTACGACTCTGCGTTTCTTTGCCTTTGCCGGACCCCTCAGACTAGCTCACTGAACCCCTGGGGTTCGATCAAACTCAGGTTAAGAACCACTGATCTATGTATTGTATATAGAGCTGTACGATATATAACTCTCTATCGCTCGTTTATATGAACAAAGAATGCATTAAAATTTGTGACAGGCCAGTTTAATTGACATTAAAAAATAACACAAGTCGGAGAAAAGCTGTAATGTTTGTTTTATAATTTTCCCACAAATAATAAAAAATATATTATGATGTGACATATCGATATCATCAGTGTTGTAAATCTTACTTTAAAAAAGTAATTAATTACAGATACAAATTACTTCTCCTAAAAAGTAATTGAGTTAGTAACTCAGTTACCTGAATGTAAGAGTAATTAGTTACTTGGCAAAATAACTGGTGATAATTTTCATGTTGTTTTTTTTTCTCAGAAAAAAAAAACAAAAAAAACAGGTCACACAATGTTAAGTTTAAAGGGTTTTTGGGACAATTGGCCCTAACCCAATTCTTTACCCTAAACTTAACTAGACAAAGGGGTATTGCGGATATTGCGATAACGAGATAGTAACCTTTGCTATGTGTACATTTAAGGTTGTGAATCAACCAATAGTTTTCCAAATTGCTCCCGTAATTGTATTAGTTCCCTTCTGTCTATTTTCGACATGTGTAAGTTTTAAAACTATTTCATCATTGCCGATTTAGGAGCATTTTAGATAAAAAGTTACTTAGGTTCGCTAGGAAGATTCTCTACAACAGAGCCTTCCTGAGAAGTCTACTGCTTTAAGATGGCTGCTGTTTACTAACGCATCTAGTTCTTCATTATACATGCTGCTAATGCTGCCGTGTCTGTTATTTGCATCTAGTTCTGTATATATGGTATATCTACCGAAGCATCATGGGGGCGTAGTTTGAAGGTTATTGGCTACAGTCAGGTATTATTGGAGCCACCTAGCATAGTAGCATCGCGTTTGCAACGGTGTCACACTCCCTTGCCTCCTCCCCACTACTGCTCTGCTCTCTCGTCTCCGTGAGTCCCTCTTTTTCAGACTTTTCTCGCGTCAGTCAACCAACATCGTAACGCATAGTAACGCATACCTTTCCCGCCTCAGTAACGGGAACGGCGTTGCCAAGATGAGAAAAGTAATTAATTAGATTGCTCACTACTGAAGAAAATAACGCCGTTAGTAATGCCGTTATATTCTAACACCGTTATTAAAAACACTGGATGTCATGATATAAATTGGCCCGTATCATGATAGGAGTTTTTTTTTCATATCTCATTGCACAAATCTATATATTGATGTATGCACCAACACACACGGAGAAGGGGGGGTAGAGTGTATTTCCATCAAATGGAAAATTGGCAGTCTGGTCTGGTTGCTAAGCAATATGCAACTGCTCAGTCAATGGACGAGTCTTACTCAGAATAATATATTCTGTCTTCATGTGACAAGAGATTTAATCAGGTAGCTTGATGATTATTAAAGAGAGAAACCATTCATCAGGGTGTGCTCACTTTTCACAAATTAATGAGTCCCTGCCAAATGCAGACGTAATCATTTGTTTATGAGCGACACGTATCAATGTAAACACGGGAGGTCATGGAGCAGATTACGTGGTGGAGCCGGCCAACCCGAGAGGGCAACATGCGTATAGGGGTTACCGTCAGTCACGGGATCGATGCATTTAAGGTGAGTTTTTGTGAAGGGGCTGCACGTCAAGCAATGAGATGGACAGCAGCAAGGGTTAGGGTCAAAGGTCGAGCCTGTTCCCACAGTAGCAAAAGGAGGGTTGAAGGGGTCTCTTCGCCAAATCATTGACACGCTGATAAAAAACATTTTAGTTTTTCTTGTGCACAAGTGAGAACTGTCTTTTAAAAAAAATGGCATGGGGCCATTTGAAATCGGACTGAATGAATTACTGTTATAAACAAATCCTAATTGTTTCACCTTAATTAATTTTATCATCCAGAAAATGGCATTTCTGTTAGCCGGTAAACTCCTGGGGATTTTCGGCTACTTTATGGTAAAAACAGTGATCTTTTGGTCAAAAGTGTGCGCGTGTGAAAAATTTAGTACATTTTTATTGTAATGTGTGGAAATTTTAATGATAAATTTGATCATAATTTTATTTTTTTGTTATTTATTTTTGATTTATGAACATTAAATGAAATGCATGTTTGAAAAAAAAATTCTATTTGTTTAAACTTGTAATTTTTTTATTTTGGTGTGAAAATTTATTACAAGTCAATTTAAAAAATACTAATCATTAAAAAAAATAAAATAAAATAAATAAAATAAAAACAAGCTATATATACAGTATCTAGTTCCATGAGCATACAGTTTTGTTTTTTGAAGTACTAAGGTGTTTTTGCTTTGGTTGTTATCATTTTTCTTTCTTTCTTTCTTTTTTTTTTTTTTTAAGTTACTAATACTCTAGTACAAATCCTGTTTCTGGTTTATTAAAAAAAAAAAAAAAATCAATAAATAAAAACAACAATTTAATCACAATAAATATTACAATTCATTAAATTCTGCCATTAATATTACCAATAGGCGGATCTACTATTTAGGCGAAGTAGGTGATCGCCTTAGGCCAACAACCAGAAGGGGGCCCCCAACCAGCTGCCCTTGCCCCAACGAGCAAGGGCTTGGGCCACCGGAGCCAGCAGCACCCCCAACTATTCGTCATGTATAATTATGTCAGCATTCCAAACAAACAAATAACAAAACAAAAAAGAAAGCCATTTGAATGCTGCATTTATATTATCTCTCCCACACACACGTACTACAATGGACTGCTCCACGACGACGGACTGAGTATCAGTCGCTTAGCTTCATTTAGCGCCGTTTTAGCTTCGCTTAGCTCCATTTAGCAACGCTTAGCTCCGCTTAGCTGTTCGTTAGCTTCACTTAGCTCTCCCGCGTTTTTCACGCCACTAAGATCGCTATTTTTACAGCTCACTTGCTACTTTGCACATCGGCTATCGTTTATTTCGAACACATGAGCAAACGTGCTCTCAATGAGAGCCAAAGTGCAGTGAGGGAGAAGCTGAGAACAGGTTGCTAATGCCTCTTTTAACTCTCTTCTTCTTCACACCGAACATAAAATTCACGACAGCACATGCTGTGGCGAAACCATGCAGTACAGTTCCAATCAGTCATACAATAACACTCAACAGCTGGTTAACAACATTTGCTAACGGAAAAAAAAAATCTATTTGTGACAGCAGTGACGAAGAATGTTTTTGTACGGAGTGTAAAGCTTTCGGTTAGCGGTTTAGCGAACATTTCAAAATAAAAGCACGTCATGTTCGTCATATAAATAACGATTTCTGGAGTTAATACTTACGCATACTTCAGAATTAATATTATAATATGTAGAGTAAATACTACAGATTCTACACTAAGAATAGCTTTCAAATGACACTCTTTATGACAAGTGTGATTGGCAATGAATAATTCTTATAATTATTACACTACTATTATATTTGGTAGTATACTATAATAACAATAATGCTAGATTTTTTTTTTTTTTAAGAATTGTTTTGAATAATGTTGGAAAGGCAAAATTAGTGTTCTGAATCTGTTTACTTTCCATTCTTTTGCACTAGTAAATGCTATCAGCATTTAACCTCATTGTTTATTTGTGATTAATTATTGTTATTTACATGATTGTTTGTACTTTAATAAAGAATGAAAGTGTTCCAAAATGATTTTGTGAATTAATACGCGTCAACAAAAATTTAATTGCTAAATTAGTAAAAAAAACAAACAAAAAAAAAAAAACAAGAAAATTATTAGATTAGTCGACTAATCGTAAAACTAGTCGGCTGACTAATCAGGAGAAAATTGGTCGTTTAGGACAGCCCTAATGTACCAGAACATATTTCCTCCACACCCTTTCACCTTTTTAACCCCTGACCCATGAAGAGGGCCCCTGGATATGTTCGCCTTAGGCCCCAAAATTGCCAAGTCCGCCACTGATATTACCTATAGAGTTGACTGTGTGAAATGCTTTTGTGTTTCTCATTCTCACGTCCCAGCTTTCACCCTCCGCTGCTGTGTAGGTGCACCCACACAACCCCACTACCGGACCGATCACCCCGCTCACCTCTATCACATGAGAGAACTCCTGCAGTGTTATTACTCTGGGGGCTGCCATTAAGCTTTTTAGCCCCAAGCGATCGATGCCACGCACCAGAGGGCTGTTTATCTCCTGCCTTCTTATCACTGAGACAGAGAGCGAGAGCGGGAGGGAGAGAGAGAGAAGGGGGAAAGAGAACACTTTGTTCTCATTGGGTGTTGGCTTTTAATTCAGGGCACACACAGTTTTGCCACCTCTGGAATTGCCACAATCAAACTTTGACAGCCAGGGGAGGAGCCAAGCATGGATGAAAAGGGAGCATATTGCGAGAAGCTACAAAAACAAGTTGAAATGCAACCTTACAAAACATTGGATGATCAGGAAGGATTAAACATGGTGGCCCTTGAAGTGTTGCACTGCTCGCTGCAACATATTTGTATTAGAGCAGTGGTTCTTAACCTTGCAAAAGGTACCGAACCCCACGAGTTTCACAGGTGCATTCACCGAACCTTTCGGAATTGATTAAAGGAACTAATTTATTTCACAGTTTTCCTTTTTTCCCATATTTACATTCTCATTTCATTATCGCATCCTTGCATCAAACACTATTACGATGACGTAAAATGGCGCGAATGTTATTTTTTAAAAATCAATTTATCGACACAGTTCAAGCTGTCCATAGGTCTGTTATACAGTGGGGCAAATAAGTATTTAGTCAACCACTAATTGTGCAAGTTCTCCAACTTGAAAATATTAGCGAGGCCTGTAATTGTCAACATGGGTAAACCTCAACCATGAGAGACAGAATGTGGAAAAAAACCCAGAAAATCACATTGTTAGATTTTTAAAGAATTGTTTTTCAACTCATGGTGGAAAATAAGTATTTTGTCAATACCAAAAGTTCATCTCAATACTTTGTTATGTACCCTTTGTTGGCAATAACGGAGACCAAACGTTTTCTGTAACTATTCACAAACTTTTCACACACTGTTGCTGGTATTTTGGCCCATTCCTCCATGCAGATCTCCTCTAGAGCAGTGATGTTTTGAGGCTGTCGTTGGGCAACACGGACTTTCAACTCCCTCGGCAGATTTCCTATGGGGTTGAGATCTGGAGACTGGCTAGGCCACTCCAGGACCTTGAAATGCTTCTTACAAAGCCACTCCTTTGTTGCCCTGGCTGTGTGTTTGGAATCATTGTCATGCTGAAAGACCCAGCCACGTCTCATCTTCAATGCCCTTGCTGATGGAAGGTGATTTTCACTCAAAATCTCATGATACATGACCCCATTCATTCTTTCTTTTACACAAATCAGTCGTCCTGATCCCTTTGCAGAAAAACAGCCCCAAGGCAGGATCTTTCCACCCCCATGCTTCACAGTGGGTATGGTGCAATTCAGTATTCTTTTTCCTCCAAACAAGAGAATCTGTGTTTCTACCAAAAAGTTCTATTTTGGTGTCATCTGACCATAACACATTCTCCCAGTCCTCTTCTGGATCATCCAAATGCTCTCTAGCGAACCGCAGACGGGCCTGGACGTGTACTTTCTTCACCAGGGGGACATGTCTGGCAGTGCATGATTTGAGTCCCTGGTGGCTAATTGTGTTACCGATAGTAGCCTTTGATACTGTGGTCCCAGCTCTCTGTAGGTCATTCACTAGGCCCCCCCGTGTAGTTCTGATATTTTCGCTCACCGTTCTAGTAATCATTTTGGCGCAACAGGGTGAGGAGAGAGTTGAAAGTCTGTGTTGGCCAACGACAGCCCCAAAACATCACTGCTCTTTAGGAGATCTGCATGGAGGAATGGGCCAAAATACCAGCAACAGTGTGTGAAAAGCTTGTGAAGAGTTAGAGAAAAGGTTTGGCCTCCGTTATTGCCAACAAAGGGTACATAACAAAGTATTGAGATGAACTTTTGGGATTGTCCAAATACTAATTTTCCACCATGATTTGCAAATAAATTCTTTAAAAATCAAACAATGTGATTTTCTGGGTTTTTTTTTCCCACAGCCTGTCTCTCATGGTTGAGGTTTACCCATGTTGACAATTACAGGCCTCTCTAATATTTTCAAGTGGGAGAACTTGCACAATTAGTGGTTGACTAAATACTTATTTGCCCCACTGTACTTCCTCATACCATGTGCCAGTCAACCTTCCACTGATCAAATCGATCTCTACTTCCATTAGATAGCAGGCTAGTAGTTGAAAGAAATAGAGTAAAGCCTGTAAATTGAGGGCAAACCAGTCGAAAACCTAGTCTAAAACGCCACTTTACTTAGAATTAGTCAGCGTACAAAATAGGGCTATGCGTTTCTTAACCTCCAACGAACCCCAGTTAACACATTTGCTCCCAAAAATGTATAAATACGTTCTATTTTTAATTGCTTCAGTGTCCCAAAAACGTATTTATTCGTCTTTTGCGTTTTTTTGACAAGAGGCATCTATGGGTTCCGATCTATCTAAAATACAATGCACAAAGCTCAAAACCCATTTTAAAGCAATAAAACTGGCCACTGGAGGTCAGTAGCGCATTTGGTAAGAGCTCGTCTCGGGTCAAGATCGGAAGTGAAGAAAAATAGTCAGGAAACAGAAGTTGGAGGGATCTTGTGTAGAAGAGAATTTGAGAAAACTGTGGAGAACGGTCGGGGAAAAAAGGCAAACGACACTGGAGGAGTGTTTTGAAAAGAAAACGAAACCATCGTCAAAGAAGGATTAAAAAAAAATCTATCTTGATGAGACAGATGGTGACGTCCACAACAGCGTCAGGTTCCACAAGCGTTCTGTGGAGCTCACGTTGCGTTACTCCTTAGCCCGAGGTTGAAACCAACGATGAAGATGATGATTATGAAAAAGTGAGACCGATCTTGATCCGAACTCATCAGATTAGCCACGGGAGCAGCCGAGAGCCTTCCCCGTTGTTATGTGCGCAAATAGTTCAACAGTTCAGTAGTTTAGTTATGTGTAAATAAATTGTTACTTTGCGATCAAAAGCTCTATATGTCTTGTTGTTTATCTTATTTTGTGAAAGGAAAACATTATTCAGATGTTTGGGATGTAACTAAAGCAAAAAATAACTTTGTATAAGTTAAAGTTATGTTTGAAATGTATGCTTTCACAAAAAGCTCAACTTTTCCGTTTTTTTCATCAGAAATTGGAAAATTGCTCAATCTAAGCTATTTTGTAATGCTGATTCCTAAAGAATGGAAAAAGATATGAACTAACTTTTTTCTGCTGAAAGAAGAGAGTCTAATCTTTCTTTTGGTGGGTTCCATGTTTATATAGCAATAGAACAGAATTTTCTGTGGGCCTTGCAAATTCAGTCAAAATCCAGTAAAACGGCCGGGAGCGAAGGGCATTGCTCCGGTCAAAATGACTGGGAGTGAATGAGTTAAGAAACACTCTATTAGAGTCAAAGAAATTTCACAAGGAGTAGATTTTTAAACATCCCGTATTTTTCGGACTATAAGTCGCAGTTTTTTTCATAGTTTTGCTGGGGTGAGACTTATACTCTGGAGCGACTTATGTGTGAAATTATTAACACATTATTATATAATTTCACATCTTATTTTGGTGTTTTGGAGTGACACTGATGCTTTCGTAAACTTGTTAGCATGTTCTTTATGCTATAGTTAGCTGAATAACTCTTAATAGCTATGTTACGTTAACATACCGGCTACATTCGCATTTCGTTGTTCATGCATCATGTAACATTATCATACTGTACACTTATTCAGCATGTTCTCTATTGTATTTTTATTTTAAATTGCCTCTCAAGATGACAAATCTGTTCTATGTGTTGGCTTTTATCAAGTAAATTTCCCCCAAAAATGCGACTTATACTCCGGAGTGACTTATATATATATTTTTTCCTCTTCGTTGGGCATTTTATGGCTGGTGCGACTTATACTCAGGTGTGACTTATAGTCCGAAAAATACGGTAAATTGAAATGTTTTTTTTTTTAATCTAATCTTATTTTTTATTTTATTTATTTTTTTTTTTTATAAATGTATAAGAGGATTAACTTATTGTTATAATAAATAATTTACAAGTTATATATATTTTTTTCAGAAAAAGGATACATTTTCAATTTAAAATGTTTTCTTTATTTAAAAAAAGGAGCAATAAATGCAATTTTTTTTGGGAGGGGAAAAGGATTAGATTAGATTATATTAAAAAAAAAATCACTAAAAGTACCAAGCAAAATGATTATAATTTAATATACATATATATAGGAAGGGTTTCATTTCTGAAAAGAATTTTGTATGCGGCAAGGTAATTTTAAGAATTTACTTGTTGAAAAATTTTTTTTTTTTTTAATCAAGTGAAAAAAATACATTAGAAAACGTTCAATTTAGTATAATTTAAAATAAATAAAAATAAATAAATAAATAAAAATAAGTGTTTATTTTTTAAAGGAAATTGGTATTTTTTTTAAAGGAAATTGGGGATAATATAAAAATAATAATAATAGGATAAAAAGGGCTAAGCATTTTTATGCATTTTTAAGTTATTTTGATGATATATCTTTTTTTCTCGAGAAAAAACAAAACAAAAACAAAACAAAAAAAAAACGAAAATATGATTTTACATCCTTTTTCAGTTCCTGGAGAAAAAAAAGCTAGATGCCCAAAACCTCATTGCTGTTTACTCAACTATCATGCACTGCACGTTCTAGGCGGCTAACTGTTCGATAACGCCTGACACACAACAACCATATTTTGAAGTCACTGCTTGGCGGCTTTTGCTTGACTATAAGAAAAAAAAAACATGCCCATCCAAGCGGAAACACGAGAAAAGTGTGCGCCACTGGCTCTGTAGGAGTAAGCTGCTGTTGCTGCTGCTGGTGTTGAGCTTTAGATAACAACGTCAGTAATCTCATGTCTCACTATCACGCTGGCATCAAAAACATGACCTCAATCCTCACACCCCAGTAGATATATTCTATTCTTAAACATATACTGTATGTATGTATCATTCCAGAATTGGAGGACATTTGGGCTTGAAAATTGTTAAAAAAGATAAGCCCTCACCTTTCGGATTTTCTGCTACAGTATATATTCATTAATAAAACATCATTAAGTATCAAAGGCTTGATTAGCTCATCTTGTAGATCAATGGTAAATTCCTATTCCATGATTTATTCGGTGTTTAACAGGGTTGCAAAGCAATACTCATGTTTGCTTTTTCTTAGGAGTAGAAGCATAAGCGGATTTTAAGGGGGGGGGGCCTGGGGGGCAAGACCCCCCTGGTGGCCGAAAAGTGTCATTGTATGTAATTGACTTTCCTATATATAAAAGTTGTAAAGCAATAAAACTGTTACAAAAATTAACAAAATGAAAAAAAAAAATTATAATGGGTCAAAATTATTTTTTGAACAGATCATGTGACTAGCACATTAGACGGTCATTTGCTTTGCATATCATTAAAAAAAAAAAAAAAAAAATTAGGGGAAGGCAATCGAATGACTTTTTGGAGGGATTGAATGATTTAGACACAAATGTCTTACCCATAATATGGCCCAAACACAAAAAAGATTGCTTCAATCAAAAAAAAAAAAAAAAACTTGAAAAATTAAGTGTTCAAATGCAAATGTTTCAAACTTCTCGCATTCAAAAACTTTTTCCATGATTGAAATTTTTCTTTTTTTGATTGAAGTGATTTTTCTTTTTGAAAATATTTTTATGAGGCAACTTATTTTTTGATTGAATTGATTCGATAGAAGGACTCGGTGTAACAATCCCCAGGACTATGCATGGCAGGGGTGTCCTCCACCCTGAGCCAAGCTTGCACCTGACCGCATACCTTAATGGACTAGGAGCTGCTGCTTTAAGGCTCTGCTCAGCCACTAGCCACGTTTACATGCTGACTTTTATTCATACCGATTCAAATCATTCCGAATGGAAATTTCACATCAGCTGTTTACATGTCACTTCATCTATTCCGATCCAGCGTTTACATTTGACTGCCTTTATTCCGAAAGGACGTTTGACAACTGCCGTCTGACATGCGCAGATTAATCAAAACAAAGCGTCACGTTGCAAAACATGGAGATCGATCGTCAGATCAGCTGCTGTTTTAACTTTTCGAGTGGAAACAAAACTTCAGAATGATACGCCGTTCATTTAAAAAGTTGTGTGGGTGCGCTGTGCGTGTGCTTGGAAGCCATGTTGCAAGTGACGTTACTTACTTGACGTCACCACGTCAGTACGGAGCATGCGCAGAAAGAACGCAACCAGACACCATTCCGCTTCCCTGTTTACATATATATATATATATATATATATATATATATATATATATATATATATATATATATATATATATATATATATATGTATGTATATAATTTTACTTCTAATCGGTTTGGGAAAAGGAATATTCCACCCCTGTGAATCGGAATGAAATTCCATTCGGTTTGGGCCTGTTCATTCTGAATGAGGTGTTTATATGGAACACACTTATTCGGTTTGAACAAATATTCCGATTGTAATTGGAATATTTGGCTCCATGTAAACGTGGCAACTGAGACACATCATGAGTTGTATCCTCACATCACGGGGCGTTTCGGCCACTTATCACAAGGCGCCCTCAGCTGAGGCTGGCCCACCACAGGTTGTAACTTGTAATAATAAAGACATAAATGTCCAAGCCAAAAACAAAGACAAATAGCTTTCACATGCATTTTTTTTTTTTTAGTTTCAAATTTATTTTTGCATTCAAACACTTTTTTTTTTTTTTTTATTTTTTTTTATTGTAGCGACTTTTTTTGGGTTGGAAATATATATTTTGATTGAAGTAACTTATATTTTTTTTCAAGCAACTTTTTTTTTGATTGAATAATTAGGAGAGGGAACCTCAGGGCACCTCACAATACGATACGATTCGCGATACAAGGCTCACGATAACGATTATCTCACGATATCACGATACAGCGATTATCAATATATTGGTCAGAAATTTGATACAGGATATTCTACCATACAACTGTTGAAATGAAAAAAAAAGATGTTTCAAAATAGAAAAAATATTGTTTAAGTCATTTATTAAACAGTGACACCTTTTCAGTGCAACATTGCTGTAAAATATAAATCTGTAATAATTCATCGAGTTTTGGGTGCTGGTTTATTTTATATCATTCAACACCAAATGTCATCAAAATAGTTTATGTAAATTAAAAAATCAATTACAAGTACATTGAAAAACTTTCTTACCTCAAGTGATGAAAGCAAAGCAGTGAAGAAATCCGTGTCCACTTCGTCACCAGCTGACAGTGAACCTTATTTTTGTTAGACAATTCTTGCATACAGCAAAGTCCTTGTTCACCTTACTTCCTTTCTTGCTAGTGTAAAATGTAAAGTGTGTCCACATGTGTGATTTGAAGCAATATTTTTCTCACTTTTCCTCCACCGTTCTCAAGAAGCTTTTTTATTTTTTTTCAACCCACTTGGAGCTTCCTTTCTTCTTCTCTAGACGACTTGTGCGCATTTTACCTTCACCGCCACTCTCGAGCGCCCCTAGTGGACCGCCAAGGAATTGCTCAACAAACATTGAGCAGTGTACAGCATCCAATGGCCAATATGTCAAATAAAAGTATCGATACTTGACGGGAGCATATCGATAACCGATCGGGTTGCAAAATATCGCGATATATCGCGGTATCAAGATATTGTCACACTCTTATGAATAATAAAGACACACAACTCTACCTCCAAATGGCTGCGCCCAGGGAATACAATTTTTGACTGGGGTAACTACATTGGCATGACACCAACGGGCATACCATATTCAACGGATGACAATCTTGGCGAAAAGTATTGCCTAAGCAGCCTGATTTAGAATTCCCCTCAAGAATAATGGGAAACAAAAAAACGCTCATTGTCCACTTATTATTATAAGTATTCTTGTAAGTTAATTTTATTGCTGACACTGATGTTTTGTGGTCATCAACATGTTGTGCCCTACCTACCCCAAAAGTCAAACTCTGCTTCTAAGTAGAAGCTGTTGAGCAAGCTGTTACTGGTAATCAAGTGTTCAAACTAATAAAAAAAAAATTGAAGTGTGGCAGAGCGAGATATTCAACGAAAGCTAACAATGTTATAAAAATGTGAAAAATAGAAGACATTTTTTTGCTCTTTTTGGAAAACTTTCTAATGTTATCAAGTTTAGCATATCATGTGACTCACTGCTTTCTTCTACTGTGATAGAGGTGATGGTAACAGGGTTGTACTCATGTTGTTGAATATGTTCTGCAAATAAGTCATATTTCTATTTACAGTGGTATCTCGACATACGATCACTTCTACACACGATCTTTTTGACATCCGACGTAAAATTTGACTCGCCATTTGTTTCATGCCTGACATGCTCGAAATACGACGACGTGACAGCGCCGCGGACGGATGCAGGGCAGATTTTCCTGGGAAGGAAACCAACACCGGTTTCAAAAAGGTCGGTACAGGTGGTGAAACAAAAAAGACAATGAAGATGCAAATGATAGAAAAAAATGTGAGCCCGGGGTGCGCGGTGAACTGGTGCAACAATACAGCCATAGAATGTCTACTATCTCCACGGTCCTCCTCCAACTCCGTTCGCCAGTCTTTATAAATTAAGGTGACAAGTATTATTGTGGTAACATCGCCAAAGAAATTTTAATCATTTATTTCAGAACTTGCCCAACACAACACGCCTTAAAAGTGAAAGTAAGCTCTCAGCCGCACTGCTCCCTCTCTTTGTCACGTCAGTGACACGGTGCGTTTAGGTACAGCACACAAAACACGTCCACCACATTAGGCGTTACATTTTTGCAGGAATTATTATCATTATTTTATTATTCCGGTTCTTATAATTAATTTTTTTGCTATGTGTAATTGCCATTTGCAATAGTACCACCAGTATTTATTAAGGATTTAGTGTATGTTTTTGGGATGTGGAACAAATGAATGGAATTATAATGTATTCTTATGGGAAAATGCTACGCGACATACGACTATTTCGACTTACGAACAAGGTCCTGGAACGAATTAACTTTGTATGTAGAGGTACCATTTAAAGATGTCCCGATCGATCGGCGTCCGATGACGTCATTTTCAAAGTATCGGAATCGGCAAAAAATATCGGACATGCCTTTTTTTAATATATATATATATTTTTATTTAATCGTTTTGTAATTGTATTTAACGTTACAGACAAAATGTCTTACACTCATCCAGAGTCTTTAGTTTTGGCTTAAAGTAGGGCTATCAAATTTATCGCGTTAACGGCGGTAATTAATATTTTTTTAAATTAATCACGTTAAAATATTTAACGCAATTAACGCATGCGCTGCACGACCCACTCACGCATTGTTGCGTTCAATTTATAATGGCACCGTATTACCTATATATAGAGCTAAAAGGCAGCGTAAAATGAGTAGACTGAATTTTGGCAGACTTTGGAGCCTTTTTTTGATTGGCTAAAGCCTTACAATCCCTCTCTCAACAATTAGAAATATCGTGGGAAGCATTTCTTAACACCCTATGTTATTTCCCAACGCAGAGAAGATATATCAATTGGTGCCACTACGCACAGTCGTGCTTGCACTTCCCATCATGCATTTGGGCAGAACAGTTAAATGGCTACGGTATCATTTACTGAAAGCTCAACAAATACACTCGATGGCAATATTTAGTCACAATATATAAAGTCACATTTATCCTTTAAGAATTACAAGTCTTTCTATCCGTGGATCCCTCTCACAGAAAGAATGTTAATAATGTAAATGCCGTCTTGAGGATTTATTGTCATAATAAACAAATACCGTACTTATGTACTGTATGTTGAATGTATATATTCGTCCGAGTTTTATTCATTTTTTTCTTAATGTTAATGCATTGCCAAAATGTATATGATCAGGAAAAATTATCGGGAATGATTGGAAATGAATCGGGAGCAAAAAAAAAAAAGCAATCGGATCGGGAAATATCGGGATCGGCAGATACTCAAACTAAAACGATCGGGATCAGATCGGAGCAAAAAAACATGATCGGAACAACCCTAGTACCATTGTATGTTTTTTTCCCCTCATTTTTTTAGTACATTTATATCGGAAAGTGGCCTCAAACTAGCGGCCCAGTGGCCAATTCTGGCCCACGGGATAATATTTTGCGGCCCTCATTTGACATGCATTTGTAGTATCGTTGTTTCTCGCACATATTTTGCTGTGGGCAATAAAAGATATATGAAAATATTTTTTCATATATCGTATAATAAAATGAATGAATTAATTGGAGAATGCATTTTGGGGGGGGAAATACATAATTTAAATAGTAATAAATAAAAAAGAATTTAAAATAAAGACAGATTATATATAAAAAAAAAAAGAGCCATGACTAATAAATATATGTTTACATACATAAATATAAACAATTCTTAAAAAAAATAATAAAAAAAACTTTAAAAAAATATTTGAAAAATATTCGACATGCAGTCCACTTTGATTGGGAGGGGCTGTAAGTGATTGAATATTCGAATGACCCCCTCACAGTTGAAATGGATTGGACGTCGAATGGCGTCAATAGGTGTTTTCAATCTCTTTACTAATTACCACAATACATAATCTGTGACCTGTGCCAACAGTGATTGAGTGAATAAATTAATATCATATTTTTTTTATCTATTTGGTTTCAAACTGTCTGTCTTTTGTGTGTGGATTATTCCAAATTTGACTTTCCTCTTATTTTGGCACAACCTGTGTAACTTTACCCATCCGAGGCCTTGCACTCATATAGATCGTGGCTCACCCCGCCGATCACCTTCACCCAGGGCTTGTCTGACCTATTTGCAATGGTTAACCTCAAAGTTTCTCCGCTGAATGAAATTGACATCCTGTCAGGAGCCATTACGGCCCAGCGCAGAACAGATCGGGTCATTTTCTGCCGAGCCGCGACTCATTTATCACGTTTAGCCAAGTTCTAACGCTGACACAGCAATTGGAAGGTTGCTCATTTTAAATAGCAGTCAAATGATGAATATTTCCACATGAAGGGCTACATGGGAATCCAAAGATCAGATCAAAAGGACATTAATATTCATATTAATTTTAACAAAAAATTACATTATAATGATTTAAGGGAGTAATTCTCCATCTTGAAATGCTCTTAAGCACAGTGGAGACTGATTTAAAGCAAATGAACTGATTGGATGCCATTGATGGCGATTGACTTTCAATCCATCGCTGTTAGCCGGTCATAGTTTATCTGGATTGGATGTCTATATCCCTCAATAACACTGAAACGTGATCATTCACTGCAAGACCCGGTGACAACAGATTAAAAGTGGCGTAGGCAAATATGCTGGTATATATAAGATATTATTCTTTTGAATAATCTGAGGGTGAAAAAGTTTTTTTTCCCTTTAAATTAAGAAAAATATGCTTTCTGGTAAGATATTTTTTCTTCTATTTTACTCTTGTGAGAATGAAAAAAGATTTTGACAATTTTTCTTTAAACATTATGACTGTCATTATAACCTCGACTTTTCTCAAAACATGATTTTATGATATTTTAGCATTTTTCACAAAATATTTTATATATATATATATATATATATATATATATATATATATATATATATATATATAATATAAATTATATATATATTATTATATATTACATTCTTGTATTTATATTTCTCTTTAAATATGCCTTTATTATTGTGACATTATTAATTAAAAAAAAATATATTATTTGATGGTATTTTAGCATTTCCCCCTCAACATATATTTAACCTATTCTACAGATTTTGACAAGATTGTGAAAAAATTTGGATTAAAATTCTTGAAATATCATTAAATAAATATCATGTATCAATATCATATAATAAATATTTGTCTTAAAATATTATTTTATGATGTTTTAGCATTTTTTTGTCAACATATTTATTTTTTTTACACATTCTATATATTTTTACAAGATTTTCACAATTTTTCTTGAAATATTACAATGACTACTATTGTAACACAATTTAAAAATGTTATTCTTTTTTATATTAGAGCAATTATCTTAAATTTTTTAAGCAATATCTACATAAAGAAATATTTTTAAACATTTCTCTTCCAACGGCATAATTTTCTTTTTTTTCTTCTTCGTCTTCTTTTTTTTTTTTTTTTTTTTTAAATAACTTTCATCTTGTAAAGTTGAAAACAAAACAGGAAAACCTGCAATTTTTCTTCAATGATTATAACTTTTTCACTTGAAACGTCACCAATTTATTCTCATAAAATATCAGTTTCTCAAATGTATAGTCTTGCAAAATTTTGTACCTCTGAAAAAAATAGGCCTGTTTTTGGTAAGATTTTCATTTAAAAACTTCTGACTTAATTCTCATAACATGATTTTTTTAAATACTGTAAATAAATTGTATATATTTTCTTCTTGTGAAATTATGGTATGAGCTTTTTCCTTGAAATATAGCTATTTATCTATCTAAAAATCTCAGATTTTTTCCATTAAAGACAGCAACTTTCCTTTCGTCAGACATCTTTCTGCGTGCATATCAGAACTATTTTTTGCAATGCAACTACTTTACTTTTATGATAAAATTGCCCCCCCCCCCCAATTCTTGAAATACAGTGATCCCTCATTTTTCGTGGTTAATGGGGACCAGAACCCGCCATGATAAGTGAAAAACTGCAGCAACAACAAAAAAAAAAAACACGAAAAAATCACTAAAAAAAACTTTTTTTGTGTGTGTGTGTTACTTATTCAGATTTAGCGTTAAAGAGATACACTTAAGACATGTTTTTTTTTAACTTTTTTTCCCCCAAAAGTGTAATTTAAAAAAATTATGTATATATTTTAATAAATGGTTTTTAAGCACTTCAAATGTAATAATTATGATAGATTTTAAACATGTTACTGTCCCACCAAATTAATTTTAAACGAGAATAAAGTACTGTCGTAGAAAAATGCTTGGCTTTATAAATAGCTTCTGTTAGTTCCCTTGGCTGAGACTCTTTGAGTGACATGTAGAAATTGCATACTGCTCAGGATCACTTTTAAAATGTGGCATTTATGGCCGGGAACACAACATGTCCGGGTGCCTCGAATGTTGCCACACACAAGTGACGGGATCTGTCGTTCACTTGAGGAAACGAATCCATTCCAGTTCGTTCAGTAAAAAGACTCGTTCAAACAAATCGTTCAACGAATCGTTCGGCCCCCTCATCCACCTCCCTGCCCAAATGAATCGTTCGGTTAGTGAACGGGAAGTGACGTTACCGAACGAATCACCAAAGACCGCTTCGCATTATAACTGAGCGGGAAGTGACATTGCTTAGTCCCTCCCTCTCTTGCACACAGGCTCCTCATTGACCGCTCGTTGTAGTTTCAGAAGTGAGTGACAGACGATATCATTCTGCTTTCCCAGCCTCGTTTCCCTTCCGCTGCTGCAAAAGCGAGGGAGAACTTCCGCGTCGTCTGTCGTATTTCTATTGGATCAAAGTCATGGCTTGTGCTTGCATTTCGATTTAGGACACGGTTAAACATTTTCCTTTTGTGGGTGGAGTGTTGGTTTGGGGTCGGGGGCGCACGGACTTTCTTTAGCATGATCTCGATCACATACACAATGCTGCTGCTACCAGCCAACGCGGGATGCTTGCTGTCACGAAAATGAAAATAAATCAAAAGTTTAATTTCTAAATATGGAACGGCCAACACATCATATTTACCTCACGCTCTGTTGTTTTTGTTTTTATGCTCATTTTGGTAACTATTGTTAAAACTAAAGTGTAAATAGCTAGTTGTCAAATGTGTTGCTCTGAAATGAAAACAATACTACATTTTGATAGACGGTTTCGATGCAAATCACTGGTATTAATAAATAAAATAATCCGGTCAGCTCCCCTGTCGTCCCCTCATCTCAGATCGTCAAATGCTGACGAGAAATAATGGTTTGCTCTTTACGATGTCGCCTTTTGCCATATTGCGACATCTCCCGTGCCCGCGTGCGTTGTTTTTGGGCGCTTGAGTCGCACATGATGGATGGACATAATTTGTCAAACCAACCACACCCGACACGCTCTGACACGAAAAAAAAAAAAAACACTCGGAAAAATGGACATGTAATACAGTTTCATTGCAAATCAGTATTATGGTGATCACACTAAATATTCTTTTTTTCTGTGCATATAGGAGGTAAACATCGCTGCCATGAAGCCTCCATACAATGGCAGTTCTCACACCCCTGCAATGCCGTCACGCGACCGCAGCTCAGCTTTTGCTTGCCTCGTAGCTATCTGCACAAGTGTTTTAAACTACTGTAAATTTGATAGTATGTCGTCACATATGTAGTCCCGAGTCTGTTGAGAAAAGTAGTACACTAAACCATGCTCGCTAGGTTTGTGTGGTGTTTTTGTCTGTTTGAGCAGCATATGATAGGCTCCACATTAACAAATAGGTGACAAAGTCATTTCCTTTCATTTTTTGACTCGTTCACTGCATGACTGGAAAGCCAAGTTACCAACAAGCTCGGTCAAGAGCCGGAGGACCGAGTAAGTGAACGGGAAGTGACATAACTCAGTCTTGCCCCCTGCTTGCACGCTGACTGCTTACTGGCCACACGTGGAAGTGAGTGACAGACGCCCTGATTCTGTTTCCGCTCCCTCCCCTGCCCGCGATGAGGCTGGCGTCTGATTGGTCGTGTGCGATGTCAGAAGACGCTGCCGCTTGCTCAAAGCCTTCCCACGCAGCTAACAAGCCCCAACTTCATAGAACGAATCAGTGCAGAAGGTGATTAGTTCGGTCTCGTTCACCCAAACAATTCGTTCAAAAAGAACGAATCGTTCACGACCGATACAACACTACCACACACACATTCATTCCAGCGCGCGCTTCCTTATCCCCCCGCCCATGCTTGCGCACACAGAGCCTGTCTGTTCCAAAGCAGCACTCGCAACACTTTATTCGGTGAGTCTACTTAAATCCTCTCACTTACACACAATGAGTTGCCACAGCAACTGTTTAACTGGTTAAATGATGATTGACGCATGTGGCGCTTTTGAAGCTTGTGACTCTGGCAAGATCGAACACAAACATCTGTCAACATCGTTAACTGTAATAAGCAACTCCAGTGCAGTGCCGCAGTGCCTGATTTACAAAGAACAGGGGGAGAGAGTGAGGGAGCAAGAGTGAGACTACGCGGCTCGGGACAGCTCATCTGTATTTTTTTTCTTTTTAATTGAAAAAAAATCTGCGATGGACAGAGGGCGCGAGGTTTGAAGCACGAAGTAGAAAGGGATCACTGTATAACAACTTTATTCATGTAAAATTCTCTTTTAATTTTCATAGACATAGAAATTTTTGTAAACGTGCAACTTGTGAGCATGTCAACAGGATATTTGTTTGATATCGACTGTCCTGAAACACTTTGAAAACTTGACTTGAAACATGACAAGTACCAAGCTCCAAACATTTCAGCCATCTTTGAGGGTGTCCCACTGTCCCACACAATTTTTTTGGCTTTGTTTCTTTTCTGCCGGACGTTTTGATCAGTGCCAAACGTTACGCAACTCCAAATATCAAAGATGTCATTTGGACAATGGCCATATAGTTTTTCTTACTGAGACGAGTGAAATGAAAGCTCCACACTGATGCGTTTGGAAAACTCGGCGGCATACCACACATCCTCGCTGAAAGCGGCATATGAATAATGGAAAGGAGTTATGCATATGCATCAGCTCCAGTGTAACTTGAAGGGAAGTCCCAAGTGTTGCAAGCGTTGTTCTATTAATACAGCTCTGGATCCTATAGATTTCTTGCGCATATACTAGTATGCTACTTTCTAGATGCATGGGTCTCAAAACCTCTGTGCCCCTTATTTGCTTTATATATTTTTTAAACTTTATACTGTACAAGAAAAAAAACCTGTTTCTGAGTGACAGCCCTTGGTCGGTGTTAATATACCGTATTATTCTTTCTTCAATTGAAAAAAAATTAAAAGAACATTTAATGAGTCACAAATTTGTTTCCGTTTTGCTTTCTGGTTCATCATCAGCCAATCACAAGACCAGTTACCAGTCTTTTTCGGGGTTGCTACAGTTCTGTAAACTAAGGCTGCGCCAACGTTGACAGTCTGAATTATGACTAACACTCCAGCATTCATAATGAATCTCAAAGGATTTAAGACAACAAGAGAAGCAAAACAAGGATATGAATTCATTTGACATGGTTGTGCTACCTTATTTAGCAAGTGGATCCACTGTCCGGTGCTATGTTATTTAGCATGTGGCTCAATTGACTGGGGCAAAGATACACTCTTTACGCATTTATATATTAAGCCGGTAACTGAAAAGAAAACGGATGGAGCAAATAAATCGTCTTTGTGGATGCTGTCAATGCATCACAAAATTATATACAGGGCCTTGCAAAAGTATTCGGCCCCCTTGAATCTTGCAACCTTTCGCCACATTTCAGGCTTCAAACATAAAGATATGAAATTTAAATTTTTTGTCAAGAATCAACAACAAGTGGGATACAATCGTGAAGTGGAACAACATTTATTGGATAATTTAAACTTTTTTAACAAATAAAAAACTGAAAAGTGGGGCGTGCAATATTATTCGGCCCCTTTACTTTCAGTGCAGCAAACTCACTCCAGAAGTTCAGTGAGGATCTCTGAATGATCCAATGTTGTCCTAAATGACCGATGATGATAAATAGAATCCACCTATGTGTAATCAAGTCTCCGTATAAATGCACCTGCTCTGTGATAGTCTCAGGGTTCTGTTTAAAGTGCAGAGAGCATTATGAAAACCAAGGAACACACCAGGCAGGTCCGAGATACTGTTGTAGAGAAGTTTAAAGCCGGATTTGGATACAAAAAGATTTCCCAAGCTTTAAACATCTCAAGGAGCACTGTGCAAGCCATCATATTGAAATGGAATGAGTATCAGACCACTGCAAATCTACCAAGACCCAGCCGTCCTTCCAAACTTTCTTCTCAAACAAGGAGAAAACTGATCAGAGATTCAGCCAAGAGGCCCATGATCACTCTGGATGAACTGCAGAGATCTACAGCTGAGGTGGGAGAGTCTGTCCATAGGACAACAATCAGTCGTACACTGCACAAATCTGGCCTTTATGGGTGGCAAGAGGAAAGCCATTTCTCAAAGATATCCATAAAAAGTCTCGTTTAAAGTTTGCCACAAGCCACCTGGGAGACTCACCAAACATGTGGAAGAAGGTGCTCTGGTCAGATGAAACCAAAATTGAACTTTTTGGCCACAATGCAAAACGATATGTTTGGCGTAAAAGCAACACAGCTCATCACCCTGAACACACCATCCCCACTGTCAAACATGGTGGTGGCAGCATCATGGTTTGGGCCTGCTTTTCTTCAGCAGGGACAGGGAAGATGGCTAAAATTGACGGGAAGATGGATGCAGCCAAATACAGAAACATTCTGGAAGAAAACCTGTTGGTATCTGCACAAGACCTGAGACTGGGATGGAGATTTATCTTCCAACAGGACAATGATCCAAAACATAAAGCCAAATCTACAATGGAATGGTTAAAAAATAAACGTATCCAGGTGTTAGAATGGCCAAGTCAAAGTCCAGACCTGAATCCAATCGAGAATCTGAGGAAAGAGCTGAAGACTGCTGTTCACAAACACTCTCCATCCAACCTCACTGAGCTCGAGCTGTTTTGCAAGGAAGAATGGGCAAGAATGTCAGTCTCTCAATGTGAAAAACTGATAGAAACATACCCCAGGCGACTTGCAGCTGTAATTGGAGCAAAAGGTGGCGCTACACAGTATTAACGCAAGGGGGCCGAATAATATTGCACGCCCCACTTTTCAGTTTTTTATTTGTTAAAAAAGTTTAAATTATCCAATAAATTTTGTTCCACATCACGATTGTGTCCCACTTGTTGTTGATTCTTGACAAAAAATTAAAATTTTATATCTTTATGTTTGAAGCCTGAAATGTGGCGAAAGGTTGCAAGGTTCAAGGGGGCCGAATACTTTTGCAAGGCACTGTACTGTATATCTTTGCCGGTCTACTTATACTTTGAGAAAAGTAGCCCTCCCTCACTTAGGTCATGGTGACATAATCTAACTTGGACCTTGTGTCATGGCTCTTTTAATCTTCTTTACTAAATGTTGGCATTATTACATTGAAAACATCTTGCATGAAAATTAAAATCAAGATATAGGTATTCCCTGGTTTGCAAACGAGTTCTGTTCCTGCGCTGGCTATGTAACCCGGATTTCTGCGCAAGTCTGAATTAACCCTTTAAATACATAAAAACACCCAGACAGTGAGCTAAGCTCCAAAATGACAATGTCAGACGTCCTTGTGGTTTGCTGACTTTAGTCAGCTTCTTATGACATCAACACTTGCAGAATGAAACTAAACTAAAATAAAATTAAATCAGTCACATCTTCAATAACAGCAATTCAAATTTGCGTTTACAAGGAGCTGCTGATAACAAACGATTAACATGTATCAATTACCGTCCGCACAACATCAAAAACAATAATATAAACTCATCCCAAGTATTCGACCACAATTGAAAACGCACAGAAAACAGTACAAAAGGGACTGTATTACAGCCGTCATCTCTGGATGCTTCACAAACAACAAATGTGCACGCAGGCTGTCACCACTGTCACTCGGCTAATCTGGCAGGCGAGTCTGTACTTGTGTTCGCTTCCTGTTCTACGCTTCCTGCGCCAAAATAAAAGCATGCATCATGACACAAAAGTCACTATTGAAAAAAAAAAAAAAATGACAAGACGTAGGCGTCGTAAAGTAAAAATCGCGTAACCCGGGGACCACATGTATTCCTTCTGTAGAGGACTTGTCGCTTGCTTAAAGATGTTTTCCTGCAGGCTCCTCAATGTGTCGCGGTAAGATTTGTTTTCTCATCTTGGCCAGAGATAATATGCAATGTTGCTTTAGCCTTTAAAGGTCTGCACTGAGTGATCATCATACACTAAATGTAACTCGTAGCGTTAGCATAGCATTCACGTTCACATGAGCCTAATGCGAACGACGAGCGTCGTCTTCAACTCTCGGACAACATTTTTATAACATACAGTTCGTGGCGTCCCTGTGGGTATAATAAATTGAAAATAATGTACTGGTTTCCTGCTAAGTGTGTATTATCAGGGAGTTGGCATTGTCTTTTTAGATGCTACAATATGTTCTCATCTGTCAATGGGAGAGTTGAAAACCTTTATTTATTTATTTTGGAGTAAAACTTCTTTTACAGACGAAAACATTTTGAGTAAACTTCGACTGAGATTTCGTCAACAAAAACTAGGTAACATTTTTCAATAAGGGTCCCTTAATTAACATCAGTTAATGCATTTTTAGACAATAACTAATATTTAAGTAATATAGCAATAATTCATTTAATCCCTTATCTAAAATTTAATATATTAATGAACATGAGTTAATGCATTAATGTCTTAGTTAATGCATTTTAAGACAATAACTAATGTTTAAGTAACTTTACAATAATTCATATAATCCCTTATTCAACATTTAGTAATATATTAATTAACATTCGTTAATGCATTAGTTAATGCATAACCAGACAGTAACTAATAGTTTGGTAAAATTAAGTATATATTGGGGCTGTCAAAATTATCGCGTTAACAGGCGTTAATTCATTTTTTAAATTAATCACGTTAAAATATTTGACGCAATTAACGCAGATGCCCCGCTCAGACAGATTTAAATGACAGTACAGTGAAACGTTCACTTGTTGTGTTTTATGGAGTTTTGCTGCCCTCTGCTGGCGCTTGGGTGCGACTGATTTTATAGGCTTCAGCACCCATGAGCATTGTGTAAGTAATTATTGACATCAACAATGGCGGGCTACTAGTTTATTTTTTGATGGAAATTTTACAAATTTTATTAAAACGAAAACATTAAGAGGGGTTTTAATATAAAATTTCTATAACTTGTACTAACATTTTTCTTTTAAGAACTACAAGTCTTTCTATCCATGGATCGCTTTAACAGAATGTTAATAATGTTAATGGCATCTTGATGATTTATTGTTATAATAAACAAATACAGTCCTTATGTACCGTGTGTTGAATGTATATATCCATCTTGTGTTTTATCTTTCCATTCCAACAATAATTTACAGAAAAATATGGCATATTTTATAGATGGTTTGAATTGCGATTAATAGCGATTAATTATGATTAATTAATTTTTAAGCTGTAATTAACTCGATTAAAAATTTTAATCGTTTGATCGCCCTAACATATATATATATATATATATATATATATATATATATATATATATATATATATAGGGTTAGACTTTAGGGTTAGGGTTTGTTAACTTAAGCATTTATAATTTCTTAGTTAAGGGACACATGTGCTACACTTTACAATAAGGGTCCAAAAAATATTCAGTAATGGTTAATTAAGGTTAAGTAATACTTATGAGGTACATTCACGTGAAATAATACCATACTTAAGGTTAGCTTAAAATATATAATACATTACTTAACATTAATTCACATATACATTAGTGCATTAATGAATAGTTATTAATGTATACTGGTACTAGTGAGTGATTGTTATTTGAAACTGAGAAACATTGCTCTGTGAGTCCTTGGGTGCTGGTAACCTAACCTTAATAATAATTATAATAATAATAATAATAATTAATAATACTTAAGTATGGTATTATTTCACGTGAACGTACCTCATGAACGTACCTCATAAATATTACTTAACCATTACTGAATGTTTTATGGACCCTTATTGTAAAGTGTAGCACGTGTGTCCCATAACTAAGAAATTATAAATGCTTAAGTTAACAAACCCTAACCCTAAACCCTAACCCTAGATAGGCATATAATTTTACCAAACCATTAGCTACTGTCTGTTTATGCATTAACTAAGGCATTAACTAATGCTCTAACTCATGTTAATTAATATATTAATAAATGTTAGATAAGCAATTATACTAATTATTGTAATTCTACTTAAACATTAGTTATTGTCTAAAACTGCATTAACTAATGTTTATTAAGGGACCCTTATTGTAAAGTGTTACCAAGAAGTAGATGAAGACAAGAACATTTTGAAATCACTAAAATATGACAAAGACTATTGAGTACTAGCGTCAAAAACAACACTGTAGGGCAAGGAAAAAAATCCAACATCTAATTAACTTATTGTCTGTCATTGACAACAACAGAGGACCAATTCATTTAAACTTCGTGGACTTGCTGTTCTTGCCTGGTACACCAGACTCACCGCTGTTCCAGCTATTGAGTCTGGCCACCGTTCAGCGGATACAGTTCCCAGGGTGGAGCAAGCCACAGCAAACAGACAGCGGATTGGACCAATCAGCAATGGGCAGACGTGACGTTAGTAAAACGACGAGGGCAGGATGAGGGACTTGCGCGCGAAAGGAAACATATGAGGAGAGCGGAGTTTATTCAGCATGGCTAGCGCGAGACAGACTATTGTCAATGACTCGTGTCGATGTGTTTTTGGTAATTTAAAACGGATTTTATCGTGGATTGGAACACATTCTCGGCTCTCCTGTTCACCATCTGTGTTGTTGTGGAGACAACTTCCGACACGCAAGAGTGACGTTGCTCGTTAAGAACACGTCACGCAAATAAACGAATCTGATTTGTCGATTGATTTTGTACCTGCTCGAGAGGCCGTTAATGGGCTGGGTCCCAGACTTTTCTCTCAGTGTTTGAAAAATACAGGGAGAACAGTCTGGCCGTTTCAGGCAATTGCTATTCATCTTTTAAATCCACTGACGCCGCTAGATGTCCGGTCTATTTTGACTGGGAGGGCTGAAATGATCGCTGCCATTCTCTCCCAGTCAGAAAGAATTGGACATCTAATAGGATCTGATGGATAAAATACTCGAAATTTGGTTGTAAATGTATCACTATGATTTTGTCAAACAGTGTTGTTTTTTGATGACCTTTTAATTTTCGTCTTAGTCTTTTGGATGATAATACTTATTAGTCTTAGTCATATTTTAGTCATCTCAAAATGTGTTTGTCTTGTTTCGTCTAGTTTATTAAAAATGCTTTCGACTCTAAAACGTTTTACTCCAAAAATGAATTAATAAATCAATAAAGGTTCACAAATATTTCAAATGATTATTAACAAACAAGCACATTTTGTAGCGTCTATATGGACAACACCAACTTGATGATTACACACACTCAGCATGAAAACAGTACATTATATATTTATCAATCAATTAATTGTTGCCACCTCAACGCCACGAACTGTATGTTAAAAAAAAGTTTGAGAGTTTAGAGGATGCTCGCCATTAACATTATGCTAAGGCGAATGCCATGCTAACGCTATGAGTTACATTTATGTGTGTGATGATTACTCAGCACAGACCTTTAAAGGCTAAAGCAACATTGCATATTCTCTCTGGCTAAGAAAACAAATCTTACCGTGTGTGCAAGCCGGCATGGAGACTGGAGACGACACACTGCTGAGTCGGGAGGGGGCGCAGCACATCACGAGTGACACAACGTGACACTGCCACGATGCAGGTTGACTACACATAAAATTTCACACAAATGTGACGAAAACTGTTGCGTATTTTCTTCTTGTTCTTGTCTCGTCAGACGAAAACAAGCATCCGTCTTGTTATGGTTTAGTCTCCCAAAACTCCTTTTTAGCTCATTATCATCTAGTCATTGTCATGAAAAAAACGTTTTATTTTCGTCATCGTCATCCTTGACGAAAACAACACTGCTGTCAAAGAACACCAAAATAAATAAAGTAAAAATAAATAGTAAGTACATACTATTCTGGGACAGCATGTATTTTCATCATCCATAAATACAACCTGTAGAAAGACATTTGACTTGAAAAGCGGTCCCGCAGTTTTGATGGAGGGGAAGTGATTTGCGAAAAAGGCCGTGCAGCCAAATAAATATAAATGACAAGAAATGACAAATGCCGTTAGTCGTCTTTTCGCCCCGGAGCGGACAATCAAAGTGGGAACAAGGCAGAGACAAAGTGAGCGCTGACTTGAAATATGGAAAAGCACATAGCAACCTGTCACCGAATGATGAATGGGTCACCGAATCAGTCAGCTTTCATAGCCATGTGATGATTTTAACAGAGAATTACAATTTGTGGAAGTTGAATGAAGGACTGACTGGTTGCAGAGGTGCATGTGTATCAAGAAGAACTTATTGCCTGCCATTGACGGTGATAGATGTCCGACCATGTTGAATGCTCTTTCAGTGCCATTGACGGCACTCGCCGTCCAACCCATTTCAACTTGGAAGGGCAAATGAACTAATGTCGTAATGGATTGGACGCCTAGCGCCATTAGTGGCAGCCAATGAGTTCAATGTATAACATCAAATTATTCATTTCATTTGGTAAAAACATTGTGAGGAATCACACTATAAATGTATGTATAATGTGAAATTTGTAAAATTCAAATGTGTAAAATCTCACCAAACTTACTGTATACTGAATTATTCATAACATTTTAAAAGTCATTGTGTTAAAAAGAGAACCTTATAGCATTAAAGATTATGAATTTATTACATCTCAAGGTGGAAATGGTATCTAAATTTAATAATCAAATAATGCGAAAATTATCATGTCAAAACATAGCATTTATAGAGGTAAATTCATTGATTTTACCGTCATGTCAAGTTCATTATATTAAAATGTGAAATGTATCATGTTGAAATGATTGGATTTATCGCATTAAAATATTGTGGAATTTATCAAGGTAAAACAAGAAATGTTTTATGTTTAAATTATTCATTTGTTCATTGTGTAATGTGAAAATTATTTCATTAAAAGCTGAAATCGTTAGACTTAATCATCATTGTAATATGAAAAGTATCACCATAAAGAAAGAAAAAAAGAAACAGCTAGTGCTGCAACGATTAATCGATTGAGTATTCATTTAATTAAAGTGGCATTGTAATGGTTTATTTTGAAAGTGTTTGCTTTTAGTTTTATTGATTTGGGTGCATACACAGCCTAGTCTAGTGTGCCTCATTTCACATGGCTGAATCCATCTGCTCCATGTTAAGACCAACATGAGCCAAGTTTTTGTTTGAGCTAATGTTCTTCTAATAGAATAGAACAGAATAGAATAGAATACAGTAGAACGCCTTTATTGTCATACACAAAGTGTCATGAGATTCAAAGCTGCCCCATGGAGTGCACACACACACAAAGAATGGATTAAAACGTATGTGCACAATAAAAAGACAATATAAAAAAGACTTGTAATAGTTTATAGGTATATTTAGCCACGGTTTTGTGGGAATACGTGTCTGAACTATTTGTTGAGAGCATTGTAAAAAAAAAAAAAAAATGATAGCATTCAAGCTAGCAGACTTTTTCTATGTAAGTTAGACAAGTGTTCTTTTGTTGTACATCGATCTTTATTTATCTACTTTTGTATACTGTTTGAGGCTCAGCTCAGGTATTTTAATTTTTAATGTTCCTTATATGATTACTTGATTATTCGAACAAACTAGTTCATCGATTAATCGACTACTAAAATAATTGATAGCTGCAGCCCTAGAAACAGCTAATTTAAAATCACTACTATATCACATCATAATTTTAAATGTATAACTTTAAAATGTGAATTTAATCACATTATAATATGAAATTCATAATGTTAAAACATGACATTTATTGAGGTAAAATCATTAACAGATTGCATCGTAATGTAAAATTGAGTAATTAAAAAGTGAAACGTATCGCGTTAGCATTATTTGATCTATCACCTTAAAATACTATGAATTTTATCACCTTAACAAATTTATTATGTTTAAATTATTAATTTATTTAATTGTTATGTGAAATGTGTTATTATCCACTGTGTTCGTGCAAATTCAGAAATTTGAACTCCTGTCATCATACATAAATCGTTCGTTCACCCAGTCACTGTCCCTGAGAGAATTTAACGCCTTGGGTTACAGTTTTACAAGGGGGCAGGGCTTAGGTCCATTGTACAACGAAATTGAGGTGCATGATGTGATCCGAGACATCCCTAGAACATTTTTACCTGTTTTCTCCAAACTTGTCAAAGTGCTAGCCTATATTTAGGATGAAATTTTGCACTTTTCATACCTGTTAACCCGAGGCCATAGGCAATCTTACAAATAGTGACGTATGCCCTTACAAATTGGTGACTAATCTTATGTTCTATATAGCGTGCAATATGAAACATAAATAAAACTCAATTTTTAAAATAATATGAATTTATTGGTAATATTGTAACCATATTGCAATCAAAGAACAATCAATATCATCAGCTACATCATGATTACTAAAATTTAACAGTGACTTTTGTTATAACTGTATGTTGCACTTTTGGCAATTTCTATCATGTCTTGATGGCTGCACTTCATGGCACTCCCGCTCGCAATTCAGTTTGACTTGAAGGTAGTTCGTTAGTGTGTTCAATTACTGTATAAATTACCGTAATTTCACGAAATCAACTGGTAAAATCATTGTGCGCATTATAAACGGGTACATCGATGGAGACAGAAATATATATATATAAACCGATTTTTTTTTTTATTGACACGGCCATGTTGTGTTGAAGAAACGTATGCGGCGATCCATTGCCGACCATTATGGTACGTGACCTCACCATTTTGTTTCGATAATACTAATACGTCTGTGTTAAATTCAGCTTTTTCACTCTTCATAAAGCACAGAATTTAGTTTCTTGAAATCATTTAAGTCAACGTTTATTGCAGCTCCGCAACTTGGACCATAACAAACGTAACAACAGACTTCCTGTGTGTGTCTGTCAACTATATCTGTCTTTCAGGAAACTCAAACCCAAATAACAATAGTTCTTATTGTTATTGTCGTGTCGACAGTGATGAGCGCTCTCGGATTTCCAACTTGCGTTCTCACTTTCATTTTACCGTATCAGTCCACGGAAGAAACATTTATTCATCATGATGAAACGAGCAAGTTATACAGCTGCCTTTAAAAGAAAAGTCACATCTGTTTTGTTTTCTCCTAGATTCTGGTAAGTTGGAAAAGTTGTCAAATCATGTTATTACCGTAAATATTGTCAGTTTATGGTAATGTTTTGAACTACCAATATGCTATGCTTGTGCTGTGTTTCACCATTCAAAGTAAAATGACATTTCTGTATCTGTAGACGAGCTCTGTTTTCTTGTATTCTTCTATTTATTGGTGCTAAAATTAGGGTGCGCGTTATAAACGGGTACAATAATTTCCCCTAGATTTTACAAGTGAATTTGGGGTGCGCATTATACACGGGTGCGCCTTATATTCGGGAAATTACGGTAAAAAGGTCAACTGATAAAATCAACTTACCGATGCAATCTTTGAGTCAGGGAACATTTCTTTTGCTTATTCTGAGAAGTGATCAGCAATATTTGCAGGCACATTGTGTTCGGCAACAAATTGGCAGAATAAAATCTCCGCTTTCGTCACTTTTCATTTTGCAGACTTCATCTTTATGACCAATGTTGTTAATCTTACTTTGAAAAAGTAATTAATTACAGTTACAAATTACTTCTTCCAAAAAGTAATTGAGTTAGTAACTCAGTTACCTGAATATAAGAGTAATTAGTTACTTGGAAAAGTAACTGGTGTTAGCTTTCATGTTTTTTTTTTTCATTTTTTCCCAAAACAAAAAAAAACAAAAACAAAAAAAAAAAAACAATGGTAACCTTTGCTATGTTTGGAAGTCATTTAATGTTGTGCATCAACTGTTAAAAGTTGTTAAAATTGCTCCCGTATTTGCATTAGTTCCCGTCTGTCTACTTTCGACATGTGAAAGTTTTAAAAGTGTTTCATTATTTAAAAATAGATTAGAGTCAAGATTTTGCCGATTTAGGAGTATTTTAGATAAAAAGTTACTAAGGTTCGCTAGGAAGGTTCACTACAACAGAGCCTTTCTGAGAAGTCTGCTGCTTTACGATGGCGGCTGTTTACTAACGCCGCTAAGTCTGTCTTTTTGCATTTAGTTCTATATGCATGTGATATCCAGGCGTAGATTGTAGGGTGTCGGCTAGAGTCAGGAAATATTGGAGCCATCTAGCCTAGCATCGCATTTGCTACAGCGTCACAACAAACACTCTTCTCTCAGATTCAGAATATTTATTGTCATTGTTACAAAAAGCACAATGAAACTTTGTTTGGAGCATCCATACAGCTAAGTTGGTAAAGTGCAAAACCCATACAATAAATACCCTTAAGCACAGTGGGGAAAACAAGTATTTGATACACTGCCGATTTTGCTGGTTTTCCCACTTGCAAAGCATATAGAGGTCTGTAATTTGTATCATAAGTTCTCTTTAACAGTGAGGGACGGAATCTAATACAAAAATCCAGAAAATCACGTTGTATAATTTTTGAATAATAAATTTGCATTTAATTGCATGAAATAAGTATTTGATACATCACAAAAATCAAACTTAATATTTGGTACAGAAACCTTTGTTTGCTATTACAGATACCAAACGTTTCCTGTAGTCCTTGACAAGGTTTGCACACACTGCAGCAGGGATTTTGGCCCACTCCTCCATGCAGATCTTCTCCAGAACCTTCAGGTTTCGGGGCTGCTGCCGGGCAACACGGACTTTCAGCTCCCTCCATAGATTTTCTCTCGGGTTCAGATCTGGTGATTGGCTAGGCCACTCCAGGACTTTAAGATGCTTCTTACGGAGCCACTGTTTAGTTGCCTTGGCTGTGTTCTTTGGGTCGTTGTCATGCCGGAAGACCCAGCCACGACCCATCTTCAGGGCTCTCACTGAAGGAAGGAGGTTGTCAGCCAAGATCTGGCAATAAATAGCCCAATCCATCCTCCCCTCAATACGGTGCAGTCGTCCTGTACCCTTGGCAGAGAAGCAGCCCCAAAAAATGATGTTTCCTTCTCCATGTTTCACGGTTGGGATGGTGTTCTTGGGGTTGTACTCATCCTTCTTTATCCTCCAAACACGACGAGACGAGTTTAGACCAAAAAGTTCAATTTTGGTCTCATCCATTGCTCCTCTGGATCATCCAGATGGTCAGTGGCAAACTTCAGACGTGTCTGGACATGCACTGGCTTCAGCAGCGGGACCTTGCGTGCGCTATAGGATTTTAATCCATGACGGGGTAATGTGTTTCCGATGGTTTTCTTCGAGACTGTGGTTCCAGCTCTCTTCAGGTCATTGACCAGGTCCTGCCGTGTTGTTCTGGGCTGATCCCTCACCTTCCTCATGATCAGTGATGCCCCACGAGGGGAGATCTTGCATGGAGCTCCAGAACGAGGCAGATTGACCGTCAACTTGAACTTCTTCCATTTTCTAATAATCGCTCCAACAGTTGTTACCTTCTCACCAAGCTGCTTGCTTATTTTCCTGTAGCCCATCCCAGCCCTGTGCAGGTCTATGATTTTATCCCTGATGTCCTTACACAGCTCTTTGGTCGTGGCCATTGTGGAGAGGTTGGAGTTTGTTTGTTTGAGCATGTGAATAGGTGTCTTTTATACAGTAACAAGTTCAAACAGGTGCAGTTACTTCCGGTAATGAGTGGAGAAACAGGAGGGGTTCTTAAAAAAGAACTAAGAGCCGAAATATTTACTAGTTGGTAATGTATCAAATACTTATTTCATGCAGTTAAATACAAATTTATTATTTAAAAATTATACAATGTGATTTTCTGGATGTTTGTATTAGATTCCGTCCCTCACAGTTGAAGAGAACTTATGATACAAATTACAGACCTCTACATGGCATGCAAGTGGGAAAACCAGCAAAATTGGCAGTGTATCAAATACTTGTTCTCCCCACTTACCAAGTGTAAGCACTGACACAGTATTGGACAAACTGTAAGTACAACAAAGATTCATCAATAGCATAAAGTCATGTCAGTGCTAAATATTACTTGATCCCATTTTAAAAAATGGCACTTGAGTCTTTTTTTTTTTGTTCTTGTCAGTGTATTATTATTATTTTTTTTTTACTTGATATTCCCTTGTTTCATACTGGGAGAATGAAGAAACGGTAAACTGCCCTTTTACCGATTAGAATACAGTTTAAGAATGTTCCTGAATCGTGTTGAATTTTATTGCTTCCAAATTGAGCAATATCATAATCCAACCATCATGCCTTTATTGATATCGGTTTTGTATTTCCATGCCTTATTGATACCAAACGGTTATTTCTGTTACGGCAGCAATTTGCTCTTGTAGAACCCACATAACATTTTGTTCAGAAGAAATTGCTTCTAAAAATATTTAACAAATGATGATTGCACTGCTGACCAACACGGAGTATTCATAAGAGCGATGAGTCAGTGTTTGCAGACACAACGGAGCGAATGCGTACTAATGAGAAGTGGTGAGTCACATGGGCCGCATGTGTATGGGCGCGTGCGCACCTGTTTTATCTGCTCCGTGGCCGTGATCCACATGATGTAAGAGCTCCATTGAAATATCATCAGCGCATAGAGCTGAGGAGAAAGAAAAACCACAAGAAGCAGCAACAGCGGCCCCGAAAAAGGGCTCAAATATTCATGACAGACTTACATAAGCCTCGGCAAGAGTTGGAGCAACTCCATTTGTGTCGTTGGGAAGCTTCTCCTCTACTTTGCGTTCTTAAAACACTACGCTTACACCTGCCGGCACATTTTAAAAACAGGTTCTGACTGTTAAACGACGAGAAAAGTTAAGTCTGGGTAAAGTGGATTGGATGTCTACTGACGTCAGAGGCATGAAAACATGATCATTCACTGCTAGCTCTTTCCAGTTCAAATGGGATTTGACGTCTGTTTACGTCAGTATCAGGCAAGGGCGTAGGTTTTCATAGGGACGATAGGGACATAACATTACCAACTTTTCAGGACGCTCAAACTGTCCCCACCAACTTTTAAGCAACTTTATTTGGATTTTATAAGGACTTCAGTTATATAGGTCATTTAAATTGTCTCTCCTTATGTTGTAAGGGTAGAATTGACATGAATTTTTCATTATGTTCAGACTTACATTTATCCCTTTACACTTGCTGAATGTGCCAGTCCATTTTCCCCCTCAATCACACGTTTGATCGGCTGATGACTTGACACCCCCCACACACACCAACTCACTCATAGCTGCGACAGAAATACAACATGTCGACAACGTGCCCCCTCCTCCACCCCTTCGAAGAGGAGGGATAGAAGTTTTTTTTGGCCAGCAGCAGCGGCAGGTTCTGCAGCAGCCACTGTAAATAATGTAGAAAGACGTCAGTGTTGTGGAGGTGGGGAACAAACCACAAATTTTGCGACTAAAAGTCCGACCTGCATCCGAGTTAGCATAACATTAAAGTGTGTGAATTTGCTAACCTGCAAAACTCGAGTAGCAGCTGCTTGGTCCTCCTACTGTCAACATTAATTAAACCTTGATAAATGCAGTAAATCGAGGTTTACCCCCTTCTCTCCAATTTTCATTTCTATTTTATTTATGTGGTCTAAAAGCAGCCCAAAAGAGCTTTAATTTTTTTGTTGAGTTAAGCTGTGCTAGTGGACAAAAACAGTAGTGTTTTACCTGAAGGTAGACTCCATTTTTATTTATTTTTGTTATTCCCTGACTAAGAAATTTTTCAGTTATATTTAATTTCTTTATTTAGGCAGAAAATGTTGAGTGGTCTTATTAACAAGTTTGTATTTATTGAGTATGTTAATGTATATGATGTTCAAATATTGCAATTTAAGGTTGCTAATAAAATCAAGACATTTTTTCTGGATGTTTTCAAAATATTTCTTTAGTAGTTTTTGAAAACAAAGGTTTGAATCGAATGGTTTATCACCTGAACCAATACGTATGACAGTTAGCATAAGTCAATACAGATTTATTTTGCAATGATCATTTAGCTGATCAATGAATTAGGTTCATATTCGTGAGAAATGTAGTTCTGACCCCCCGTTCAATCCATCTGGTTTTCTGGTCTTATTAATATACCTTCTCCAGCAAAAACTGTACATGCAGGTTATGCTGTTACATCATCCCTACCAATGTTGTGACCAAACCTACGCCCTTGGTGTCAGGAAATGAGTTATGATCATTGTTGTTAATCTTATTCTAAAAATGTTATTCGTTAAATGATGAATTCCTTCTCCTAAAAAGTAATTGAGCTAGTATCTCAGCTACCTCATTGTAAGAGTAATTAGTTAAGTGGTTCTTAACCCTGCTACCTGGTACCGAACCCCATAAGTTTCACATGTGGATTGACAGAACCCTTCAGAATTAGAAAATAAAGCTTTTTTTTTTCAAATTCAAACCAATATATCTAGGCTAGCAAGCTAATAATTTAGCAAATTCCAGCTCAAAATTCTATTTTGACTACATGCTTTACGTATAAAGAGGTCAAAATTTGAGACCACGCTGCCCATCGATCTGTTATACTGTATTCCCTCATACCAAGTGTGAGTCAACCTTCCACTGAGCAAACCAGTTTCTCCTCCCATCAGCTCGAGGGTTAGCAGTTAAAAGAAATGGATTAAGCCGTTAAATTGCAAGCAAACTAGTCCAAAACCTGGTTTAAAAGACACTTTGCCTAGATTTAATCGGCTTACGAAAATACGGCTCTGCATTTCTTTACCCTCCCGAACCTAGTTCGATCGAACCCAGGTTAAGAACCACTGAATTAGTTACTCAGCGAAGTAACTGATGTTACTTTTCATGTTCTATCCATTATTACATTATACATTCTATAACATCTTTCACATCAAAGATGTTTATATTAACTGATTGAAGAATGAAAACACTATACCAGGGGTCATGAATTAAAAATCCTCTGTGTCCGAAATTAAAAAATTACAACAATCTCGGGTCCGGAAATATTTTTAATGCTTCTTTTTTTCCAAAAAATACAAATGTATCTTTACGTGGCCATGCTGATAATTACAACATTCAAAATTGTAGATAATATATAAAAGGTGCATAAAACTAAAAAGTGCTTTAATTGAATCATTAAATAGCAACATAAGAGCATGTTCAAGACTTTTTTTTTTTTTTTTAAATCGTGGATGCTGACAGGGAAACTTGCTTTATTTTTTGACAGACCTCTTCTTTTTGCTTTCCATGAAGCAAAGTTTCAGCAACTGCACTCATACAATCTTTGACAATCGGTGCGTCACTGAAAGACGTTTGACCCAATATCCACGCTATTCAGAGGGAGCATTCATTTGCGCGTTGCTGTGCAGTGAATGAATGAACCATGAGCATTGAGGTACGATCATATTGAGCCCTTAATTCCACCATTTTTTGAGAACGCATGGCAGAGTTCATAGAGAAACTTTGCAAAAAAAAGCTGCGTGCTTCGTCTCATAGTGCCTTTTCAAATTGCTTCAAATTGCTGCTCTTTACAAGCGCTACCGTCTCTGAACAGATGAGCCATAGCGGTCTTGTGCTGCCGCCAGGTAAAATGAACAAAAATGTGTTGGTCCACTCCTGCTTAAACACTCTGTTTTCTGCATCAAGCAAGCGTAGTTTTGAGCACGCCATTTGCCGTACCTTTTTCGCCTCTTCCTCCAACTTCATTCGGCTCAGTATTTGGCTGTCACTCCGCGGAGTCTGGAAAGCGAGTGTGAGGGGCCGTTTACATTGTGACTCTCCGAGAATACGAACAATTTCAAATTTGCATTTGCGTCTCCATTTGAACAATGTCGCAATTCCACATGAAAACGATGTAGTATTCATGCCAGGCCCTAGGGGGCAGTGCAGATTTACAGGGTGACAGAGAATGATGCACTTTTACCCCACCAAGCTCCCTCAGCCTGGTAAAAAATATGCCCGCCCACTCGAGGCAATGGCATTTTTCTTTTGTTCAAAAAGGCACAAAAATTGAAACATTCAACATATTTAATTTAAAAATATTATTAAAACAGTAAATTAAAGCCGACATTCCGCCATGTTTGCTGTTTTTAATGTTTAGTAGCACCGCTGTGCATGCCCAATGTGAAGTGTGGGATTACTGACGTTAACGTCGCGGTCTCGCGCCGGTGGAGCCTTTAATATGCATGCCTAGGAAGCCCCCCTCAATTCCCGGCAAATCAGATTCTTCCACTTTGGAGGCAGGATTCAGAATTTTTCGTTTTCGCCTTCCGTCTTCGCCGACACCATATGCACGCGAGGCGAGTCCGCTACTCAGTCATTGAGTCTTTGTTTCGCAGAGTCGCCATGTAAACTGCCCCTGAGACATGCTGTTCTAAAAATAACTTTCAAGTGCTTCACTCCCATTGGCTGGCTCACGCGCGTTACCGCTAAGGTTTTTGTTTGTTGCCCACCTCCGTTTTGCAAACCCGCAGACAAAAATGATTTTTGTTGTTGTAACGTGTATTAGTCGCGACATCTTGAGATCCGGTCCAGACGGCTTGGGGGTTTGGAACCGGACCGAGGTCCACGGTTCTGTGACCTCTGCACTATACAGTACTTGAGAACATTTGGTAGTTATTTGGATCAAATATATTAGTCTATTAAGAAAACACCAATGTAAACTGACCATTAACCATCTCTGAAACTGTATGTTAGGCATACCTGCACAATAAGCAAAACACTATCCTTAAATAAATACATCAAATAAATAAATAATATTGAAACATTGAAAAAAAAAAATTCAAGTTTAAGGACGCTACCTTTGAAATTCCCTGGTTCTTTGCCATTATCGCTGTCTTGTGTTTACCAGAGCGTGCAGTGAGTGAAGCAGGGCATGATCCACTCACCGAACCAATTATCATTGCGTTTGCAACGGCGTCACTACCCCCTTCCATCCTCCCCCCCTCCCGCTCTGCTTTCTCCAGGGCAGGCATGCAGGCAGGCGGATGTGTGACAAAATCGGACAACTCGTGCTTCATTCAGCCAAATTGTAGTAACGCGCCCCATCATGTCTTCAGTAACGTTACAGGCATTGCAAAACTGCAATCAATTAGATTACTCACTACTGAAAAAAATAATGCCGTTAGAAAGACCTCTATACTCTAACGCCGTTAGCAACAACACTGGTTATGATTACCTACATCACCCATCATGTCAGATTTTTTTAGGTTATTCTTTTTTTGTTTTTACTTGGGGGGAAAAAGGTCCTTACCATCACAAAATGGTTATTTTTTTCCCCTCACTATTAAAAAAAAAATATATATATATATATGTATATATATTAGGGCTGTCAAAATTATCGCGTTAACGGGCGGTAATTAATTTTTTAAATTAATCACGTTAAAATATTTTACGCAATTAACGCACATGTCCCGCTCAGACAGTATTCTGCCTTTTGGTAAGTTTTACAGCAAGGCTTTTTGTGCTGTCTAACAGCGAACTCTTGTGGTCGCTTTGCGACATGGTTTATTGTTTTCTTGATGCCTACGTTGTAATGTTGTGCGTATATGATCCTTGGACAAGTTTTGTCCGTAAGTATGGATGTTGTAAAGAATGTACATATTGTGTTAGTTGCGAAATGTTAGATTTTTTGTATGAGACGCTTTTTGTTTATGTTTAGTGAACCTGTATAGCAAGCTAAGCTAACATTGTTGCTAATGCAATGCTTGTGTACTTTTTTTTGTAGTTTTACGACGGTCTAAAGAGGACAATGGGTCGAGGCCATTTTATTAATAAATCAGATGAAAAAGTAAAAAGTCTGATTATGAAGGCATCGTTCACTAGCTGTCTAGCTTTGGAAAAAGTAGACGCTTTGGAGTTAGGACAGCATAGACAGATTTAAATGACAGTAGAGTGAAATGCCCACTACAGTCCTTTTGTACCGTATGTTGAATGTATATATCCATCTTGTCTTATCTTCCCATTCCAACAAATTATTTTACAGAATATATATATAATTTACAGAAAAATATGGCATATTTTATTGATGGTTTGAATTGCGATTAATTGCGATTAATTAATTTTTAAGCTGTAATTAACTCGATTAAAAATTTTAATCGTTTGACAGCCCTAATATATATATATACAGCAAGAAAACTTTTTTTGTCCCCCTGAAAATCATGCCATATTCATTTGGAAAAGAAATTTGACTTCATTCTCATAAAATTATAACTCTTTCTTTAGAAAATGATGTTTAGTAGCGTAGTTGTAATAAAAAACAACAACAACAACATCCTGACACTTTTTGCTTGTCAAAAAAAAAAAAAAAAACGCTTTAAAAGATTACAAATCCCTCCAAAAATGTCTTTCATTCTAGATTAAGCTCTGCTTTATCAGTGTAAAAGGGGTTCACTTGTGAGTTTTTCCCGCAAAATATAGTTTCTTAAGAGGTCAACTAAGGCCTAAAGCCTAAAATTCCTTTGCAGGTTCTTCCTCCAAGTATCTTCCACTCATTGTTACCATAGTCTCTAACAATTCCATGATATCATTGAAGAAGGACGATCTGACGAGTCGATAACAAAACGAGAGCATCTTGCAAGGCGATCCGGGGGTCTTTATCTCAGGAAACACTTCGTCTTCGCTGAGGCAGCTGTGCCGGTCCGCGAATGTGCAGATGTCTCAAATATTTACACGAGGTGCGTACGGACATTCAATCTCTGCTTTGCGCTTCCTCTCGCTCTTCCTGACTGGGAATTCTCTTCAAACACTTTTATTAGACCTATTAAGGGAAGCTAAATATTTGCGTAAAGAATCAATAGAGCAAGAAGGGCAGGGAAACATCATTTTCAATGCTAACGTTTTGGCTGATTTGCCATTCGAAACATGTGGAATAACACGGCGGCACTTCTGATTTTATTGGGGGACACATGCTCATGAGATTCGGGTCATGTTCCGTGTTAAAGTTGGTGAAGTACAAAAATCCTAAAATAGAATAACATTTCTCTCGGGTGTTGTTTTTAATGTTATGGAAAATCCCCACAATGATCTACATTGTGACACCTTGGTTAGCCATTTGTTCAGAATAGTTGCTTATAATTTTGATTAGCTTAACCAAGAACTAGCAGTAGAATTCACCCAAAAAGACAGCAAATCAAAATGGCTATCTGTTATCCTGTATCTGTTCTGGTAAATTTGAAATAATAATTAAAAAGAAAAAAAAAAAAAAAAAACACTTTAAGCCTAAATGTCTTGAGCCTTTTTTGTGTGTGTGATTTTGACCGTTCCTTTAAAGAATTTTTTTTTTTTAATTAAAAGTGCTAACAAACTCAGAGGTAAACTTTTTTTAACAACTTAGGTGCGTTCAAGCTCTCTTCAGCAATAGCATTTTCGCAAATGACCACTCCAAATATAATGTGGAAATACAAATGAAATTGACAGAACATAAAAATAAAGTACAACTAGTGACAATAAAGTACATAGAGAAGAACAAGACCCAAGCTTCCCTCAAACCTCTTATCTCTTGCACTCTTATGTTGTCTTCTGTAATCACCATGGCAAGCCACAGTACCTCCACCTATGAGATGAGTGGAATTTCTAATTTTCATTGTCCCGTCAGGTCATTGGTCAAAAAGCAGGATAGGCGGGGGAATGTGTTTCCCAGCATATCTTGTAACGTACCATACCAGTATTCGTTCGTTCTACAAATAAAACACTATTTTCAAGTTTCATGATAATACGGGACAAAGCGCGTCCTTTGAAAGCTGAATACGGGACGCGTGCTCTTGTTTGTAAATACGGGACGATTCTGTTTTTCAAGGGATGGTTGGCAACCTATATGCATGTTGATTGCTGAACTTGGTATGAGGGGATAATTTTTTTTCTAACTCTTTGTTCATGAGTTAGAATGTTGTACTCCAAATCAAAACTGGTGGCTTTAAATTTTTCTTCAGAAATAGGTCCTGGAGGCTTTTTCGTGAGTCCTGTTTTGACAGAAATGCTAAATGAATTTCGGGACAATTGTCGAAACTGGTGTCAGCGTCAGTTATTTTCTTTTCAAAACAATGAATGATTCCATCTTAGATGAATGTCTAAAAGCAAGATTCCTGTTCCCATTTTTCTTTCTGCACATTTCCGCATTCACTTTTTTCTTTTAAGCATCTCCTCCGAACCTTCCTGTGGACTAATATTTGTCTTTCCACCTCCTCTCTCCGATTGTGAACATCTGGACTGAAGCTTTGCAGAAACGTAAACTTCCTCTGAGGCTTTAGTGGCTTTTTGGTGCATGTTCACACATGTAAATGTTCTTCGTCACTTACACGACAAAAGGGAAGAGCAGAACAAAAGTTCCAACCAAGAGCACAGCACTAGTCTTAATAGCTGGCTGACTTCATGTACAGTGTATCACAAAAGTGAGTACACCCCTCGCATTTCTGCAGATATTTAACTATATCTTTTCATGGGACAACACTGACAAAAGGACACTTTGACACAATGAAATAATTAAGTCTATTACATACAGTGGGGCAAATAAGTATTTAGTCAACCACTAATTGTGACAGTTCTCCCACTTGAAAATAGTAGAGAGGCTGTAATTGTCAACATGGGTAAACCTCAACCATGAGAGACAGAATGTGGGAAAAAAAAAACAGAAAATCACATTGTTTGATTTTTAAAGAATTTATTTGCAAATCATGGTGGAAAATAAGTATTTGGTCAACATCATAAGTTCATATCAATACTTTGTTATGTATCCTTTGTTGGCAATAACGGAGGCCAAACATTTTCTGTAACTCTTCAGAAGCTTTTCACACACTGTTGCTGGTATTTTGGCCCATTCCTCCATGCAGATCTTCTCTAGAGCAGTGATGTTTTGGGGCTGTCGTTGGGCAACACGGAATTTCAACTCCCTCCTCACCCCGTGGCGTCAAAATAATAACAAGAACGGGGAGCAAAAATCCCAGAACCACACGGGGGGACCTAGTGAATGACCTACAAAGAGCTGGGACCACAGTAGCAAAGGCTACTATCAGTAAAACAATGGGGACTCAAATCCTGCACTGCCAGATGTGTCCCCCTGTTGAAGAAAGTACACGTCCAGGCCCGTCTGCGGTTCGCTAGAGAGCATTTGGATGATCCAGAAGAGGACTGGGAGAATGTGTTATGGTCAGATGAAACCAAAATAGAACTTTTTGGTAGAAACACAGGTTGTTGTGTTTGGAGAAAAAAGAATACTGAATTGCACCATACCCACTGTGAAGCATGGGGGTGAAAACATCATGCTTTGGGGCTGTTTTTCTGCAAAGGGAAAAGGACAACTGATCTGTGTAAAGGACAGAATGAATGGGACCATGTATCGAGAGATTTTGAGTGAAAATTCCATCAGCAAGGGCATTGAAGATGAGACGTGGCTGGGTCTTTCAGCATGACAATGATCCCAAATACACAGCCAGGGCAACAAAGGAGTGGCTTCGTAAGAAGCATTTTAAGGTCCTGGAGTGGCCTAGCCAGTCTCCAGATCTCAACCCCATAGAAAATCTTTGGAGGGAGTTGAAAGTCCGTGTTGCCCAACGACAGCCCCAAAACATCTCTGCTCTAGAGGAGATCTGCATGGAGGAATTGGCCAAAATACCAGCAACAGTGTGTGAAAAGCTTGTGAAGAGTTACAGAAAACATTTGGCCTCCGTTATTGCCAACAAAGGGTACATAACAAAGTATTGAGATGAACTTTTGGTATTGACCAAATACTTATTTTCCACCATGATTTGGAAATAAATTCTAAAAATTAAACAATGTGATTTTCTGTTTTTTTTTTTCCCCCATATTTTGTCTCTCATGGTTGAGGTTTACCCATTTGACAATTACAGGCCTCTCTAATATTTTCAAGTGGGAGAACTTGCACAATTAGTTGTTGACTAAATACTTATTTGCCCCACTGTATGGAATAGAGTAAATTTTTTCCCCCTCAAAATATAGCCATTAATATCAAAACCCCAGGCAACAAAAGTGAGTACACTCCTATGAAAAAACGTACATCCCTAAATGTCCAAATTGAGTACTGCTTGTCATTTTCCCTGCAAAATGTCATGTGACTCGTAACAGGAGTGCTGTCAGCATTGCTGCATAGATTGAAGAGGTGGGGGTTCAGCCTGTTAGTGCTCAGACCATACGTCGCACTTTACATCAAATTGACGTGCATGGCTGTCACCCCAGGAGGAAGCCTCTTCTGAACATGGTACACATGAAAGCCCGCAAACAGTTTGCTGAAGACATGTCAACAAAGCACATGCATTACTGGAACCATGTCCTATGGTCTAATGAGACGGGCTGGCTTTCTTGTGTACCGTCTTCAGATTGGTTGATTTTGATTGATTGGTTTTGCAATGAAGAATGGAGCAAGATTGTAGTGGGCAGATGTACAAGACCAATTGAGACTAACCCACACAGACTTACTGCTGTGATGAGCCAAAGGTGCATATACGAAATACTGACTTGAAAGAGGTGAATAATTATGCAAATAATTATTTTAATTTATATTTTTATTTCATTGACATTACTCTGTAGAAATCTGTTTTCACTTTGACTTCAAAACTTTTATCCAATAAATATTTCATAAAAATTGCAAATTATTTTGACCATAATGAAGGCAATAAAAGGGGGTGAATAATTATGATAGGCACTGTTTATATACCAGGAAAGGTTTAGGTATTAATGTAAACATTATCTTGTATGAAGAGGTTTAAAAGAGAACTGAGTGATTAAAATTGGTTTTGTTCTATCATGTGGTTAGAAAACGTCACTTCTTACAATAATAACTACGGTACTAAATTCACATTGATGCACTTCCTGACGAAACTATCAGAAACACCTGCACAAACCCAAGAGAAAAGGAAGCAAAGGGCCAAAAGTGGTGAGTCTTATCTTGTACTTTGCAGCTGAGAGAAGCGCAAACCAAGCGGGGCGTCTGGTTCAAGTCCAATTTCCACCAAGTGATGAGAGTCATGATTGTTCTGCTTCTCGCCTCTGATTGAAGTCCTTTAAAAAGACGGCACAAATGGCGTGGAGGGTGAAAGGGGCTGAGACTCGGGTTCCAGAGGCGGCTCGGTAATCAACCGGGATTGGAAAAGATTGGTGAGACGAGTGGGCTCTGCACATTTGTGACTGTCGATTGGGAGCAGTGAGTTGGAGATGAGTGTCAGAGTGTGCATTGTGTCTCAGTAGGTGGCAGTGCAGCACATGCTTGCTTGCCACACCAGTTCCGCTGAAAATATAGAAAAAAAGTATATCACAAATTTAACAAAAGCCTCGATTTTAACAATGTTAAAAAAAAAAAAAAAAAGAAAAACAAACTACTGAATATTTTCACATATCCAAGTTAAGAAAAGACATAAGGTTGGCAAAAAAACAGGCAAGAAATTGACAAATGTGACAGGAATGAGGTGGGGAAAAAAATAATAACCCGATTGGAGAAAAATATGCTAGACAAATATTTGGCATTAACAAAATACAAATGTTGGGCAAAAACCCGACAAAACTAATCAAAAGTGTAAAGAAAATTGGGCAGAAAAAGGAACAGAATGATGAAACTGATGAAAAATGAACTAATACAAGGGAGGGTTTTTTTTTTTTTCAAAGGTCAAAATTATCAGCTCAAACTGATCAAAAACCAAAATTTCAAAAAAAGAAACGGCAAAACAAGAATGTAAATAAAAACATAACAAATTATATTTAAAAAAAAGCTCCTGAAAACTAGCGAAAAATAATCAAAATAAACAAATATCTGAAAAAAAAATAGATAACCAAATAGATAATTAGATAAAGAAATAACTCAATAAAATAGCCAACAAACTAAAAAAAAAAAAAAAAAAAAATCATATAACTTGGACATAGTAGCTTTAGAATAGAATAGAATAGCCTTTATTTTCATAACATCCACCACATACAAAACTACAGTACCTGTAAAATTCCTTTCAAGAACAGCTATATTCAAAAGTTGACACTTAAGACCTCTAACCTTTATATAGATTAGGTCACTATTTTAGTACTTTATTTTTCTATGTTAGCAGATATTATATATATATACGGTATTAGATATTGGATTTTTTTTTTTCATTATTATTATTAATCATTATTGTATTTTTACATTTTTTTTACATTATAAAAGAATTTTTCTAAAGTAATGCAATGTTAATAAAAACTAAATTAATAAAAAATACAATAAAAGCAGAAATGCACACTGGTTACAGTAAAAATAGATTGGACATCTAGCGCTGTCAATGGCACCCAATAAGTTCAATGAGTGCCTTGTAAGGGTTAAAAAAAACAAAACAAAAACTTGAACATCACATGGGAAACAAAGCCAAGATCATACCACTTCCCAGGTGTGCAACTTTATAATAAGAATTCCAATTAAAATCAGAGAGACGAATCAAAATTTGAAGTCTTTGACCTGAAAAGCAAGGTACGCTGCAAACTGTGTAGTTGTCTCCTAAAAACTGACGTGTTTAGGCTGTGGGGGCACACAAAATTGACCAAATCCAATCTGGAATAGATCATTGCATCGTCGCCAGTCTTTGGCGTGGTGAAGCGCATGTGTACGTGCAGTCTGCAGAGCAAAGACAAACAGCGCTGTCAATCAGAAAAATGGCACGCTGCTGAAAGAAGGAGACGGATGCGACCCAGTTCTTCGTCACATCCTCTCGTGGGGTCCTGAAAGGGCGACCCCCGCCCCCCTTTGCCTCAACCTCTCCCGAGGGCCCCATCCCGCGTTCTGCTCACTGACATCTGGAGCCTGTTTAGTGTCATCCACGCGCCGTGACACTATGTGGAAAAATGACAAAAATCTGCACTCCTGGCACGAATTGGCTTTTGTTTTGCACAAGAAACGAAACGGCAACATGAAAGTTACTAAAAATGTTCTCGTCCACAAAAAGTCAGAACAACATTGAACTATGAAAATGGCCCAATTCACTTCAACATAGCTCCTTAGCACCAAAACATGCTGTTAAAGCAATGATTTAGTCTAAATGAAGGGCCTCAATTCATTTCCACGTTCAGTTGAAATCTGACAAAACAGATAAAATCTGGCAGAAAATGACAATGATAATGCAAAAACATTGACAAAAAAAGCACAGACAAAAAGCGCAGCTGTGAGAACCTGAAATTTTATTTAGTCAAAACTGCAAAAATTTAAAACAAATAAATAAATAAATTCTGGCTAGAAATGAAACAAGAAATGAACAAACATCAGTGCAAATAAAAAAATAAAACTCAAACTTAACAAATGACCGGACAAAATATTGGCAAAAAAATAATAGAAAATATAACAAGTATTAACAAGATTATTCTTTATTAGTGAAAAAAAAAGGGACAGTTATATTTCTGAAAAAAATGTGACTAAATAAATGAATAAATAAAAACCTTACCCAGCAGAAGACAACAGGAACATATGAAACCTGGCAAAAATAAGACAAAATAAGCAGTTATAAGAAAAAAATCTAAAACCTATTGCAAATACTGACAAAAAACCCCCCCAAACCTTTCAGCTGTGTTCATACCAAAGTTAACTCGTCGCGTGGCAACACCTTGTCTGCGCCATCCCCACGCCCAAAAGCAGTTTCGTGTTCAAACAGACCTTACGTCGCCAAAATTCCGCGAAACAAAACAATTTACAGTTCATGCGATGTAAAAATAAGTACAGTCATCTAGCGACTTTAAAGGTCCACAATGTAAGATTTTCACTTCAAATATTCATTAAATGGCCATAATACGTCAATAGATATTAAAGAAACATGTTTTTTGGAAATACTTCTGAAATGTTTCTTAATGGTTAAGCGGAGATTTCCCCAATTTAAAATAAGATTCGCATGTCGCAATTTTTTTTTTGTTTTGTTTAGCTTTCGTGTTCATCATCAGCCAATCACTAGACCAGTTTCCAGTCTTAGTCCAGGTTGCCACAGCTCTGTATGCCTCTAAACGAAAGCTGTGCCAACTTTGACAAACAGTCTGAATTATGTCTACCACTCAAGCAAGAAAAAAAAAAACATTGTTACGAAATTCAAAGGATTCAAGACAACAAGAGGAGCAAAACAAGAATTTGCAATCATTTGGTGTGGCTGTGCATATTGAGCACATGGGTCCATTGACCGGTTTTCTGCCAGTGCTACGTTATTTAGCATGTGGATCCAGGATAAAGTCTTTTCACGTGTATATACTAGTCCTCCTAAAAAAAAAAAAAAATTAGCATATTGTGATAAAGTTCATTATTTTCTGTTATGTACTGATATACATTAAAATTTCATATATTTTAGATTAATTACACACAACTCAAGTAGTTCAAGCCTTTTATTGTTTTATTATTGATGATTTTGGCAAAAAAGTCCAGAAAAACAAACATCCCTATCTAAAAAAAATTAGCATATTTCATCCGACCAATACAAAAAAGTGTTTTTTAATACAAAAAAAAGTCAAACTTCAATTAATTATAGCAGCTATGCACTCAATACTTGGTGGGGAATCCTTTTTCAGGAATGACTGCTTCAATGCGGCGTGGCATGGAGGCAATCAGCCTGTGGCACTGCTGAGGTATCATGGAGGCCCAGGATGTTTCGATAGCTGCCTCAAGCTCATCCACAGTGTTGGGTCTGGTGTCTCTCAACTTCCCTTTCACAATATCCCACAGATTCTCGATGGGGTTCAGGTCAGGAGAGTTGGCAGGCCAATTGAGCACAGTACTGCCATGGTCAGTAAACCATTTACCAGTGGTTTTGGCACTGTGAGCAGGTGCCAGGTCATGCTGTAAAATCAAATCTTCATCTTCATAAAGCTTTTCAGCAGATGGAAGCATGAAGTGCTCCAAAATCTCCTGATGGCTGGCTGCATTGACTCTGCCCTTGATGAAAACACTGTAAACCAACACCAGGTGCTGACATGGAACACCAGACCATCACTGACTGTGAGTACTTGACACTGGACTTCAGGTATTTTGGCATTTCCTTCTCCCCAGTCTTCCTCCAAACTCTGGCACCTTGATTTCCGAATGACATGCAAAATTTGCTTTCATCTGAAAGAGTACTTTGGACCACTGAGCAACAGTCCAGTGCTGCTTCTCTGTAGCCCAGGTCAGGCGCTTCTGCCGCTGTTTCACACACGCCTGTGCACGGTGGCTCTGGATATTTCTACTCCAGACTCAGTCCACTGTTTCTGCAGGTCCCTCAAGGCCAAGAATCGGCCCTTCTCCACAATCTTTCTCAGGGTGCGGTCACCTCTTCTGGTTGTGCAGCATTTCTTGCCACACTTTTTGCCACACTGAGGTGCCTGTGGGAACAGCCTATTCGCTTAGAAAAATTTATTTCTGTGTCTTAGCCTCTTGCGTGAGGGTGTCAATGATGACCTTCTGGACAGAAGTCAGGTTTGCAGTCCTGCCCATGATTGCGGTTTTGAGTAATGAACCAGGCTGGGAGTTTTTAAAAGCCTCAGGAATCTTTCGCAGGGGTTTTGAGTTCATTCGTTGATTCAGATGATTAGGTTAGTAGCTTCTTTAGAGTACCTTTTCATGATATGCTAATTTTTTGAGATAGGGATTTTTGGTTTCTCTGGACTTTTTTGCCAAAATCATCAATATTAAAACAATAAAAGGCTTGAACTACTCCAGTTGTGTGTAATGAATCTAAAATACATGAAAGTCTAATGTTTATCAGTATATTACAGAAAATAATGAACTTTATCACAATATGCTAATTTTTTGAGAAGGACTAGTATATTTAGGTAGTAATTGAAATTAAAATGAATGGCGCAATTACATTGTCGATGTGGGTGCTGTCAATGCATTTCCAAATTATATATTTCTTTACCACTGTGCTTATACATTGAGAAAAGCAGCCATCCCTCACTACGGTCATGGTGACATAAACTAACTTGGACTAAATATTGGCATTATTACATTGAAAACAACTTGCATAAAAATTTACAAACAGGATATACCTTCTGCAGAGGACTCGTTGCTTGCCACTTCTTCTCCTGCAGGTTCTCCAATGTGAAGCAATATTCTGGCAACCCAAAATGCCCTCCGCATTTTGTGCTAATCAATATTTTGATCTCATTGCAGTACCATTTTTGGCCATCAATCCTACACTGTGCACCTTTAATTTGGTAATATTACAACTTTAATCTCATAAAGTTACGTAAAGATACGTACTATGTACATCTTTGTGCATTCAGTGCCAATTGATGATGATGTGGCTCTTTTTATCCTTCTTTTGTGAAATTTATTCATCACTAGTTTATCATTAGTAGACGTCCAGTACATTTAAAGTCGGAGGGTGTCAGCTAAGGAACAGTTGTTCATTCTCTGCCACTCCTCCCACTTCAAACGGCGTGCCGTCAACGGCAGCCAATGAGTTAACTGAGTGCAAGTGTGCGCTTAGTGTTTATACAAAGCTGCCACAATCCGTCTGTGAAAGTCTTCGCCGACGACAGATTTTTCATGCCGGTCAATCAGCGGACGAGCTCACTTATTCTTTGTGTGTGTGTGTTTGTGTGTGTGTGCGTGTGTGTGTGTTTGTTTTGTGTATGTGATGACCTCTGCACACTTCACTCCTTTTTGTTGGTGGGAAGCCAACCTAGAAAAAAGCACAGGGAATCAGTCAGTTATACAACCGTGATGTTCCGCTGTCCTGATACAGAAAAAACACGGACACACACGATATTGTGGAGTGACCAAACTTCAGCATCTGCTGAAACTCTAATGAAACATGGCCTTTACACAATCGTTACAGGAGGTTTTTTTTTTTTCATGTGTGTTGGTGTAGCTTGGAGGCGTCTATAAGGGAGAGGTTAGGGGTGAAAAGGTGGATTGCTAGAATGACACTCAAATATTTTTAATGAGTTGAGCAGACATCGACTTCAACAGAGGTCTGCAACCTACTGCAAATGAGCCACATGTGGCTCTATGATCCTTTTGAACTCTTTGGGAATTTAGGGGGAAATAATAAATAGTTCATTTTTTAAAATGTAATTCTAAATTGGAATATTACAGTGCTTGTGTAACACTATACACTGCCGGCAATTCTGTCAGATAATGCTCAATTTCTCCCAGACAATGATTGCAATTAAAGATGCTTTGGTGGTAATATTTTCATTTATTTTGCTTGAAATAAAAAAACACAAAAGAGAATGAAAAAAAATGAAATAACTATCATTTTACACAAAACTCCAAAAATGGGCTGGAGAAAAGTATAGGTAACCTTGCTAGCACAACCTTTAGACAAATAACTGCAGACAACCGCTTCCGTTATCCATCAATGAGTTTCTTACAATGCTCTGCTGGAATTTTAGACCATTCTTCTTTGACCAACTGCTCCAGGTCTCTGAGATTAGAAGGGTGCCTTCTCCAAACTGCCATTTTCTGATTTCTCCACAGGTGTTCTATGGGATTCAGGTCTGGACTCATTGCTGGCCACTTTAGAAGTCTGCAGTGCTTTCTCTCAAACCATTTTCTAGTGCTTTTTGAAGTGTGTTTTGGGTCATTGTCCTGCTGGAAGACCCATGACCTCTGAGGGAGACCTAGCTTTCTCACACTGGGCCCAACATTATGCTGCAAAATTTGTCTTCAGACTTCATGATCAGTGTTGGGCACGTTACTTTAAAAAAGTAATTAGTTACATTACTCACTACTTCTTCCAAAAAGTAACTGAGTTAGTGACTGAATTACTCTATAATAAAAGTAACTAGTTACCAGGGAAAGTAACTATTTCTGTTACTTTAAAAAGAACTTGTTGTATGTCAAAGAATTTGAAATTTTCAGAGCAGTATTCAAGTCAGTGGAATAGAGAAGAACAGACAGGTAGTTAACTTGTTAGGTGCTTCAGCAGATTTGAATTGCTTACCACAGATGTCGACAAAAGCTCTGCCCGGGGACATAAATTACACATTACATGCAGGTTCTTTCCTTTAATTTCGACAAACTTGAAATAGCGTCTATATCTCCACCCCTTAAAGGACAATTTTTCTTCTGAATGCTCTGCCATCCCGACCCTGTGCATCTGTTTTGCGTGTGTTTGCCGTACGCACTGTTCCGGTTTGCTTGTGAAATCACCGGCTCTGATTGGCTTACCACGACACATGACTCTAACCCCTCAGCCAATACCAATCACTTCCATCGCATCTCTCGAGGGGCTGCATTCAGGTAGGCTCATTTCCCGACAATTCACGTCACCTTCAAAGCGTCTGCCGTCCTCAAGATGGAAGCAGAATTATTGCTGCTGACAGTGGGAGATGGGAACGAGGCTAGTATCAGGTGTAGCAAACACAGAAACGTTACCAAACTTTGCAAAGCATTGTCTAATTGAATGAGCAGGGACAAACAGCTTGGAGTCAGAAAAACGTGCGCTATTCTCGAACCTGAACTAGGCCTGTCGCGATAACAAATTTTAGTGTGCGATAATTTATTTCATAAATTATTGCGATATGCGATATTATTGCACCCCCCAAATTAAAAAATAAAAATACAATAACACTGTGAGAATACAGTATATATTAATAGATCATGTACACCCATTTAAACGCAATAAATGTTTACTCTTAAATTCAAAAATACTTTTTAGGAAATCACAACTAAAAACAATAGACCATGCCTCTTTTAAGTAAAAGACCACAATATTAATACTTGCACAGAAACACAGAAGAAATAAAATGTGTTTTTAAGAAAAATAAAATTCCATTTAATAATTTAAGCATCCAGGCAAATGAAAACTTTTCCCCTCATAGCTTCTGCTATGGCGTTCCATGTGTAATACAGTGGTACCTCTACATACGAAGTTAATTCCTTCCAGGAGCTTGTTTGTAAGTCGAAATGGTCGTATGTCGAGCAGGATTTTCCCATAAGAATACTCCGCGACCCTCGTGAGGACAATGCGGCATGGAAAATGAATGAACGAATTAATAATTCGTTCCACAGCCCAAAAACCCACACTACATCCTTAATAAATACTGCTGTTACTATTGCAAATAGCAATTACAAAGAGCAAAACACATAAAATATGAATAAAGATCAGAATAACAATAATATAATAATAGCAATAATACAGTACAGTACCTGTAATAATGTAACGAATCGGCTTCTAATGTGGCGGACTTTTTTGCTGCACCTGAATGCACCGCGGGGCTGACGGTGAGCAGGAGAGCGCTATTTTACTTTCTGTTTTGATCCTGGCGTCAACAGCAGTGGACACTCGGAGAGTTAATGGAATAAATGATTTGAAACCTGACGAAGCTGGCGATTTGTTAGGCGATGTTACCACAATAAGAACTATCACCTTAACTTATAAAGACTGGCGAACGGAGGGGGACCGCCGAGATCGGCATTCTACGACCCAGTTCATGGATGCACACACCATGTTTATATTTTGCCATCATTCACATCATTTCAATGGTAAGCGTCACCTTTTCTTTTTTATCCTCCACCTGCACTGTCACCTTTTCTTTTTTTCCTCCACCTGCACTGTCACCTTTTCTTTTTTTTCCTCCACCTGCACTAAACCTAAACTGCACTAAACTAAAATCAGAACTAAAATGCATTTTGCGTAGTTGGTAACAAGGAAGCCGAACTTTTAACAGCACGTCAGCAGGTGCACGCGAGGCGATAAATTGCAGCGGAAAAATTAACGCCTTCGTTTTTATTTACCGTGCGATAAATGGAATTATTGCATATTGCGACAGGCTTAACCTGAACGCACCCCAAGTCTTGGATGACAAATCAACAGAGCAGAGAGTCGACTCGACACGGCTGGTAGTTTCTTCAATTTATTCAGAGTAAGTAACGCACCGCTTTTGACCGTCAGTAACGGTAACGGCGTTGTAACGGCGGAAAAAGTAATTAGTTAGATTACCCCGTTACTGAAAGAATAACGCCGTTACTCCCAACACTGTTACCATGATACCATGCACACGGTCAAGCAGTCCAGTGCCAGAGGCAGCAAAGCAACCACAAAACATCAGAGAACCTCCGCCATGTTTGACAGTGGGGACCGTGTTCTTTTCTTTGAAGGCCTCGTTTTTTTCCCTGTAAACTCTATGTTGATGCCTTCTTCCAAAACATTTTTGGCTTTCTCAGGTAAGTTTTTGGCAAACTACAGCCTGGCTTTTTTATCTGTCTGGGTCAGAAGTGGGGTCTTCCTGGGTATCCTACCATAAAGTCCCTTTTCATTCAGACGCCGACGGATAGTACGAGTTGACACTGTTGTATCCTCGGACTGCAGGACAGTTCGAACTTGTTTGGATGTAAGTCAAGGTTTCTTTATCCATCATCCGCACAATCTTTCGTTGAAATTTCTCGTCAATTTTTCTTTTCTGTCCACATCTAGGCAGGGGATGATACTGTGCACAGTAGACACAGGAACATTCAGGTCTTTGAAGATGGACTTGTAGCCTTGAGATTGCCCATGCTTCATCACAATTTTGCTTCTCAAGTCCTCAGACAGTTCTTTGGTCTTCTTTCTTTTCTCCATGCTCAATGTGGTACACACAAGCACACAGGACAGGGGTTGAGTCAACTTTAATCCATTTTTAATGGCTGCAAGTGTGATTTAGTTACTGCCACCACCTGTTATGTGCCACAGGTAAGTATCTGGTGCTGTTAATTACACAAATTAGAGAAGCATGACATTATTTTTCAAAGGGTGCCAATACTTTTGTCTGGCCCTTTTTTTGGAGTTTTGTGTAAAATGATATTGATTTTTTCCCCCATTCTCTTTTGTGTTTTTTATTGCAAGCAAAATAAATGAAGATATAGCTACCAAACCATTTGTAATTGAAATCATTTTCTGGGAGAAAAGCATTATCTGACAGAATTTCAGGGGTGCCTATACTTTTGGCCAGCAGTGTAAAACATTTTATTTATCACTCTAAATATGCCTTACCAGTGCCAATGTGTGATACCTGGCAACAAGATTAACACTGTATTATATATTTTTGTAAGGTTTAAAAAACATATAGTGTAAAAAGCATTATTATCTTTACTTTCGATGTCAAAATATTTTTGTGGCTGTGAGTGTTCTTAATGGGAGCTGGTTGAAAAGGGTTCTTGCGCATTTAAGGTTGCTAACTCCTTAGCAAAGAAACTAACAACAACAACAACAAAACATACAAAACTGGCAACAACAACAACAACAAAAAACAACAACAAACAGACAGTTCATGGTTTAGCAAAATTCTAATATGTCAAAAGCCAGTCAAACCAAGGAAAACAAAACATTAAAATACTTAAAAAAAAAAAACTTGAAAACTTTCTAAAAAAGTTAATTCTAGAAAAAAAACTGGGGAAAATTCTAACTAACACAGACAGCAACTATGGATTTAAAAATAAAAAAGGACAAAGTAATTTGACAAAAACTGGCTAAAAAAAACCCACTACAAAAACATTTTGATTTAAAATATTTGTGACAAAGATTTGTCCAAAAGTAAAGGCATATAAAAGGCCAAAACAAACCTAAAATCATAAGACATGCATGTCCAATCGTAACCCGGAAGATTGTTCACTTAACTTGCGCCATTCTAGCAACTTCCTCAGTTGCCATCCCTTCCTCTTGTTCAAATGTTTGTCTTGCATTGCAAAAGTATATATAAAAACACTGCTGACATGCAAATCAGACTGACAGGCTGACAATGGCTGTTGTCTTAGTGCGTGTTGTTGGGGGGTAAGTGGGGAGCCCCCAGGTACACCCCCAAAGGATTAAAACGATAGTTTCACATTGTCATTAGATGGCTAAATGACATTCTACTTGCATCCCCTCAGGAAATCATTTACTGATTCAATGAGCAGCGAAAACAAAAACACAGCTGACATCTCAAAGCAAGCATGAACAAGTTCTTTTAAGGCCCCAAATGATAAAATAATGACATTTTATATTATATATTCATAGTTTATGTTTCTTAAGGGACCTGGACCAGGCCCCAGGCAAGATTTTATCATATTAACTGTCAAAATAAAATGTGTAATCCATTGATGAAAAATTAAACCATCTTCTAAGCCGTGGGTCTCGGGAGGGAAGGTTTTTTTCACTTGTTGTGAACACACATCCTTGTTATCAGCTATATATACAGTGAAGCAAATAAGTATTTAGTCAACCACTAATTGTGCAAGTTCTCCCACTTGAAAATATTAGAGAGGCCTGTAATTGTCAACATGGGTAAACCGAAACCATGAGAGACAGAATGTGGGGAAACCCCCCCCAGAAAATCACATTGCTTGATTTTTAAAGAATTTATTTGCAAATCATGGTGTAAAATAAGTATTTGGTCTACACCAAAAGTTCATCTCAATACTTTGTTATGTACCCTTTGTTGACAATAACGGAGGCCAAACGTTTTCTGTAACTCTTCACAAGCTTTTCACACACTGTTGCTGGTATTTTGGCCCATTCCTCCATGCAAATCTCCTTTAGAGCAATGATGTTTTGGGGCCGTCGTTGGGCAACGCGGATTTTCAACTGCCTCCTCACCCCGTGGCGTCAAAATGATAACAAGAACGGGAAGCAAAAATCCCAGAACCACACGGGGGGACCTAATGAATGACCTACAGAGAGCTGGGACCACAGTAACAAAGGCTACTATTAGTAACACAATGCGCCGCCAGGAACTCAACTCCTACACTGCCAGACGTGTCCCCCTGCTGAAGAAAGTACATGTCCAGGCCCGTCTGCGGTTCGCTAAAGAGCATTTGGATGATCCAGAAGAGGACTGGGAGAATGCGTTATGGTCAGATGAAACCAAAATAGAACTTTTTGGTAGAAACACAGGTTCTCTTGTTTGGAGGAAAAAGAATACTGAATTGCACCATACCCATTGTGAAGCATGGGGGTGGAAACATCATGCTTTGGGGCTGTTTTTCTGCAAAGGGACCAGGACGACTGATTTGTGTAAAGGAAAGAATGAATGGGGCCATGTATCGAGAGATTTTGAGTGAAAATTCCATCAGCAAGGTTACTGAAGATGAGACGTGGCTGGGTCTTTCAGCATGACAATGATCCCAAATACACAGCCAGGGCAAGAACGGAGTGGCTTAGTAAGAAGCATTTCAAGGTCCTGGAGTGGCCTAGCCAGTCTCCAGGTCTTAACCCCATAGAAAATCGACGGAGGGAGTTGAAAGTCCGTGTTGCCCAATGACAGCTCTAAAACATCACTGCTCTAGAGGAGATCTGCATGGAGGAATGGACCAAAATACCAGCAACAGTGTGTGAACAGCTTGTGAAGAGTTACAGAAAACGTTTGGCCTCCGTTATTGCCAACAAAGGGTACATAACAAAGTATTGAGATGAGCTTTTGCTATTGACCAAATACTTATTTTCCACCATGATTTGCAAATAAATTCTTTAAAAATCAAACAATGTGATTTTCTGTTTTTTTTTTCTTCTTTTTTTCCACATTCTGTCTCTCATGGTTGAGGTTTAACAATGTTGACAATTTCAGGCCTCGCTAATATTTTCAAGTGGGAGAACTTGCACAATTAGTGGTTGACTATATACTTGTTTGCCCTACTGTAAATGAGTGTCTAAGAAAGATTTAGAGAAAAATCAGTGTAGAAAATGAAAAAATAATAAAAGCTTGTGAATATTTATTCAATTAAAAAAAATACAGTGCAGTATTTGATTAAGAAAAAATAAAAATAGGTAATCATGTTAAGAGCTACAGTTAAATCAGGTGTCATAATTTTTTGGGCCTAATTTTTTTAATTAAATGTTGAAAATCTCATGTAAATATTAATGCAAATGGCTGCAGTGAAGTAAAATGAAAAATAGGATAATACAATGAGGGAAATGACATGAATTTGTATTCTAGAATTTAGAAGGTTTCAAACTAAGAAATTAAAAATATATATGATTATATTTATGAAGGAACACTAAAATATGCTGTGACTAAAATCAGCCAGGCCCACTGAGATAACGCTGTATAGCGTTTACATTAAAATAAATAAATGGATAAATATATAAATTTTGAAAATTATTAATAAAAAGGGAAGAAAAACAGCAGGAAGAAAAAAAAAACTCACTTGGGTAGAAAATTAAACTGGTCTCTGTGCAGTGACGTTCATACATTTCTTTCCAGCACAGATAGAGGGCAGCGTTTCTCTTTTCAATGAGCTAAGGGGCCTGAAAAGAAAAAACAACATCAACTGAAGTCTCATTTGAAAAGCAACTGACTGCTGCCCATTGCCATGCTTTCTAAACAAAATCTTTTATGATGGCACTTTGCAATGTGAGCACTCCCTTGCCTTCTCCTTTGGCCCTACGTTATTGTCCCTCCTAAGAATGATGACTTTTTCAGTGTAATTGGCGCTCTTGTGTACCTTTTTGTGCGCAGTGAAGTGAGCGTCTCAAGACTAGGCCCGAGTGGATCCGTCTCGAGTGACGAGTGTGCTTGTAAGCGGCCTCATTTGCTCCCTCGCATCGAAAACACACAACTCTCATGTGTGATACTGTATGTCTTTTTTTATACTTTTATTATCATTAAGCCTTTCATCATTGTTGGAAAAAATCATTTTCTACAAGAACTATCACAAATTACAGTTCACAAATTATCAAATGAACTGTTCAGTTAGTAGTTCATTATTCAAAATTTTGAACTAAAGTTCATGGTTAAAAAAAATAACTTTTAACTTGTTGTTCTTTCTTCTCCCCAGGCTATTTGGGGGCCCTAAGCAAAATAATGCAAAGGGGCCCATATTTTTGGCCCACCATTTCGTCACAGTGTACTGTGAAACCCATACATGCAATCCAACCCATACATCCATATTTTGTATATTAATCAGATTTTGTTGCACTGCATACTTCAAACTTCTCACCCCAAATGATTGTCAGAACTTACAGTAGATAGTGCCATACCTTTTTCTAAAAGAGGAAATAAAGAATTTAAGGAAGGACTTTTATTTTTTTAAGCTTGTAATCAAGTATCAAAACTCACAAAAGTCAAATAAAGCAAACTGTAGTAAACAAAATAGAATATAAATTAAACAATTGCCAAATTGGGGGCCCCCTAGTGGTCAGGGGCCCTAAGCAGCTGCATAGTCTGCGTATAGGCTGGGCCGGCCCTGCTTCTCCCCAATAATTGCTGCAAATTATTATTGACAGACTTGATATAGAACCAAGGACAGCAATTATTGTATCCACTTAAACACTGAAACTGTGTCGGATTCATCTTCATATTCAATTTTAAATCCGCGTTGGCACTCACCTCTTCGTAAAACTCACTTAAATGTTGGTACTGAGTCAGTGTTAGATTTTGTACTCCATCAGAAATTGCAATTTTGTGGTTCTGCCCATGTGTGTAACGTTACAAATGGCAGTGAATGCAACGAATCCAAGTAAACACCAAAACCTTTCTATAAAGAAAGAAATATCAAAATGTATTTAGTAGGGATGCAAGCAACGATACAGTTAAGTCACGGTTCGGTACGATTTTCGGTACGAGGGACACGATTTTCAATTCGATTCAACACATTTAATGCTCTGAAACAAAAAATACAAGTGTTATTATTTTCAATGTTTTTTTTTTTACTTTGCTAACAAGCTGCGTGGCTCAGTGGTAGAGTAGTTGTCCCCCAACCCAGAGGTTGTGGATACGATTCTCCGCCCTGATGAACTTGTCTAAGTGTCCTTGAACTAGCTACTGAACCCCACGTAGCTCCTCATGCTGCGTCACCAGTAGGTGGATGGCAAGGTATTCTAAAGTGCTTTGAGGGTAGGAAGGCACTATACAAGTATAACACCATTTACCAAGAAATATTTTAAAGTAAATGCAGTCATTCCGGTGAGGCGAAAGCCTCAACCACAGCTCAACATTATTATCAACAGAACAAAAATAATTGAATTATTGTCCAATTTTCGTATTTGTTTTACCACCGCTAGACACACTAAACACGCTGGAGTTAACGCTTGTAGCTGGTGGGAAACGTTTATAACAGCGTTGACTAACCTTTAATTTTGTATAAAGCGGTGGTCAAAAATACAAAATCATATTGGAGGTATTGTCTCCTCTGGCAGCCACCCTCCGCAAACATGTTTTACATGTCGGTTGTCCCTCTTCCTCTCAGCCGCAGCCGTCTGTAACTTTTCTGTAGCCGAAGTATTCCCACACCAACGACTTAGTTTTTTTCGATGAGGGAAAAGTTCAGGTGTTTCGCCTCGTCCAGCCATTGTGTAGCATAGCTGATTCTTTGACTCAATGAACAACAACTGGAGTAAGAGAGGTAAGCCCTACAGCTGCAAGCGAGGGTTTTCAACTTTTGGGACATAAAAAAAAAAAAAAAAAAAAAAACTAATACAGTGGGAACGTATAATGAAAAATTTTAGTGGTTTGGAAACTGTGACCTTTTCACACCGTATTCACACAGTATACCTTGAAAATGGTAATCGGCACATGTCTATTGACAATCAACAAGCTTATGAACGCCGCTCACAACTGCTAGACTGAGCGCGTTAACGTTAAGGAGACAAAAATATGAAGCATTCAGTTCACGTTCACGCAAAACATAAACATGTTCATGAACATGTTCATGCACAACACTGCCTTTCATGAATTTCTACTCTCTTTTTTACACTCACAGTATACACATTTAACTCATTGGCCGCATTGACGGCGCTAGACGTCCAATCCCATTTGACTGCAGGACTTCTGAATTAAAGAACCTTCAGAAAAAAAAGAAAGAAGAAAAAAATGATGAGAGACGGTCAAAGTTAGAATAGGAAAGTAACAACATATAGGAAGGAAATCAATAAAATGAGGGGAAAATAAAATGAAGGAAGAACAGATTTAATAATAAAAGGAAAAAGGAGAGGAAGATGGAGAGAAGTAAAAAAAAAAGGGAAATATAAATATGATAAAGAAAAAGAAGACAAAAACAAAGGGAAATGAATAAGAATGAAGAATAAAGAAAAAACAAGAAAAGGATTACACCACAATTCAAATAAGCTCTCCTTAGTCTCCCTGTGTGAACTAATAGTTCTCTAAGAATTAAACTAATCACAGTTATTTTCTGTTTTTATTTTCTTGCTGACGTTAAAATGGAGGCATATGTATTTATAGCGACGCGAATCATATTCAAGTTGTAAAACTGACAGACTGAGTGAGCGCATAATGGTGACGAGTTTATTTCTTGTCAGCGGTCGTCTTTGTGCCGGGCTCTCTTTTGAAGGAGGATGAGCTTCATAATGGGGATGTTGCTCTGCGGGGCCTGGCCCGAGGCCAGCTCGCGGCTGTTAGTTTAGCCGCTGATCCCTGCAAGTGGCCTGGGAAGACTGTGCCTTTGTCACTGGTTAACTACTTTATTACACTTCACGCAACCACAGAATCTTCTCTACATTTCCATTTACGTCATTTTATGTTATAACATCAACTGCGAAGGTTAGCAAAGGAAGGAAGAGAAAGTACAGGTGTCAGTCTTCAAATTTAGGCCATAAAAGTGAAACTCATCATAAAAATAAATACTCTATACCGGGGCCGGATGTATGGGGGGGACGGGGGGGGGGGGGGGCACGGCCCACCCAGCCGTGAGTCGTGCCCACCCAATCAAAATGTCGGGAATATCTATAGTAGCGTCGCACTGGATATAGAGAACTCACGGAGAGTTGGTCTCACCTACTTTTTTATTACAGGATTAACGGTTACTGTTGGCCGCAACCACGCCAAACAAGCAATCACCACAACAAGCTGTTTTTCCAACCTCGTTTGTTATCCGCACGCTTCCTCTCTCTCCTCCAGACACATTCTCGCAGTCGGACATCCGGGCATTAATGACGTCACCAGCCACAACAAAGCGTCGCCATATTGAAATGGGGGCAAAACATGAGTCACAAGCAGTTGCTCTATCGTGCATTGTAGTACAAACGTGTTGAACTTTTGTCTTATTTGCGGTCTTTTTTCCGTCGGAATGACTAAAAGTTGCCGTGTTGCAGGTTGTAACACAAGGAAGAGTTCGGAGGCGCATTTGAAGTTCTTCATTATTCCTCGTGAGAAGAAAAGGACAAGCAAATGGCTGAAAGCAATCAATTGAGGAACGGTAAAAGAAGACGGTTCCGTGGACCATTCTCGCCAGTGGGAACCTAAATCCAGGCACATTTACGTTTGCAGCCAACATTTTACTACTGGTGAGTAAACTTTAATCGTTTTTTTTTTTTGCCCCAATTAGCTGCTAGGATTCAATAGACTAGGCAGTGGTTATTATTACCGTAATCGACAACTCGCAAAGCGTTATTTTTCTTTTGCCATGAACTGCTCTGATCGGTCAATCGGTATATTATTGGCCTGGTGGGAATTGGTTATTTTGCCGTGACGTGTTCACGTCTAAATAACGCTTGGAGGCGAATTACCGGTTACGGCAGAAATCATCACTCCGTATATACTACCAGTTTTCTTAGTTCCACACAGTACATATTCCACATAAAGGTCAACTTACTGGGTGACTTTATGAGGTAGTAGTAGACGTTTCCGAACTCCACTGCAGGCAGTTCCTTTGGATTGTTTATCCAGCTATCAGCTGCGACTTAGTGTGTAAATTTTAACTTGTATCGCCTCCTCGCGTCTGTCGGCAGTGACTCGTGATAATAATAAGTCGTGTTTAAGACATTTTTATGAAAAAAAGACGCAAAACACAGCTGAAATATATTAATTTCAGACGTTTGTCTACGGATGTTTACCTGTGCGTGCCCCCATCTCAAAATGGCGACACATTGCTATGTGAGATGACTTCATCGTGACATGATGCCGACTGCGAGAATAATTAGATAGATGAATGAAAAAACAAAACAAAAAACAAATAAACCCCCCAAAAATTAATGCAGCCTCAATGGGACACAAGCCAGTGTCCTACTTGCGCCGGTCCCAAGCCCGGAGAAATGCAGAGGGTAAAAAAAAGCCTGCCTTTAGGATGCCCCCTCAAGATTTCTTTGTGCCCACTCTGGTGGGTAAACCTAGATCCGGGCCTGCTCTATACCAGTGGTTCTTAACCTGGGTTCGATCGAACCCCAGGGGTTTGGTGATTAAGTATAAGGGGTTTGGTGCAGGTAAAGAAACGCAGAGCCCCATTTTCATACCCTGGTTAAATTCAGGCAAAGTGATTTTTAGACCAGATTTTGGACTGGTTTGCTCCCAATTCTCAGGCTTAATCTGTTTATTTTAACTGCTAGTCCTTGATCTGATGGGAGGAGGAACTGGTTTGCGCAGTGGAAGGTTGACTCGTACTTGGTATAAGCGAATACAACAGACCAATGGGCAGCGTGGTCTCAAATTTTGACCTGTTTATAAAACATGCTGTCAAAATGAGAAGAATTTTGAACAGGAATTTTCTAAATTATTAGCTTGCTAGCTTAGATAGAGTTTCGATATATTTGAAAAAATATATTTTGAAAAAAATGGCTTTATTATCTAATTCCGGAGGGTTCGGTGAATCCACATGTGAAACTTGTGGGGTTCGGTACCATTAGCAAGGTTAAGAACCACTGCTCTATACAGTCAGAAAAGACTTTACAATGGCGACAGTTTGATGCTGTAATGTTGTTGGACATAGGCGATGTAAATAACCTCGTCCGCACATGTGCAAACAGGCCATGTGCAGCGGATGCATTTAGGGCCAGCTAATCAGAAGCAGCAAAGATGTGCTCCGCAGCCGAGCGAAAGCTCGCCAGATATGGCATGCCGCAGAGGACACTTTGTTTTTTGTTCTCCCAATAAAACAAAGATGTGGCTTTCGCTTCACAAGAGTGCCGTTAGCCGCATTAAAGCCTGTCATGTAAAGGAAAAATGACGCTTCGGACAAGATAAACAGAACCAAAACATTGCATCAACTGCTTTCTGAGACGTATAATGAGGGATTTGAATGGGTTTTTCAAGCGTGTGCAAGACCTTACAAACAGATGGATTGGACACTTCACACTTCTAGATGAGTTGGACACTAAGAATAGACAGACAGTTCAGTTTCTAAATGTGCTGGTCCATTGGAAGACACACAAACATTGGTATTGAAAAGACAGACCACCTGGATCTATAGACTGATCCATAGCATTTAGATTACAACCTCGTAACCCAGCATTAACCTGCCTCAATTTGCATGTTCTTTTGTTCAATCGCCAGTGTAGAAAAAAAAAAAAAAATTGAACTGGAACCTGGAAAGAGATAGACTGGTAATTTGCCTGAAAAGCATAAATATCCTGGAATCTGGCCAGACAGATGGGTCAGGTGCTAAGAACCGTCAAAATTGTTGGAGCTTCTATGTAGAGAGACATGGTTGAAACTATGAATTAAACACTACAGCATAACAGATGTGTTGGACAAGAAAGAGACAGATTGGTGTGTTGCAAGGAGCACAGAGATGTGTGTGATCATTTGAAGTGAAAACTTGGGTCATGAGAATTTAAGGACTAGACTGTTAGATTGGATACTAGAAAGTGGGAAAAAATATGTTGGACACAGAGAACTAACATTTGGGCTAAACCAAACAGGTCCTCAAGGGCCGCTGTGGGTCCTGGTTTTTGTTCCTACCAATCGAGCTCAGACAGTTTACCCAATGAAGTTTCTGCTAAAACAACCAGTACTGACTGAAATCAACTGATTGCACTTATAAGACACCAGATTGGTGAAAAGCTGCCGTCTTGTTTTGTTGGAATGAAATCCAGCACCCCCTGCAGCTCTATGTCGAATACTTTGGACAGCACTGCCCTAAGGAGACCAAGATGGGTCAGGTGATAGTTCAGGTACAAATTTGTACTGATGTTCCAGGGATCTGAAGCTATTAATAGACGGACAGGTTGGGTGCTAGAAAGTTCCAAATGTGTTGGACACAAGGAACAACTGCTTATTTGCTAGAGTAAAGATTTTTTTCTACAATTGGAAAAGAAAGGCAAGTCAAACACTTCAATGGTGGACCCTTTCAAGAGACAGTTTGGTTCAAATTGTCATCAAACCAGACTAGACACTTGAAAGTAACAAGGATTTTGGATGCAAGAAAGAAATATAAGCGTCGAACTCTAGGAAGAGACATACAAGGACATGTCTACAGTATGCAAGATCTTTTGAAATTAAAGACTATTTGAAAGATACAGATGTGTAAGACACTAGAAGGAGACCGTTTGGTAGTACCCCAGAGACAGACAGACAGACAGACAGACAGACACTTGGATATTACCTTTTGAAGCAACTGACAGGTTTACTCCTTAACTCATTCACTCCCAGCCATTTTCACTGGTGCAACCCCCTTCGCTCCCGGCCGCTTTACTGGATTTTGACTAATTTTGCAAGGCCCACAGAAAATTCTGTTCTATTGCTATATAAACATGGAACCCACGAAAAAAAAGATTAGACTCTCATCCATTAGAAAATACCTTAGTTTGAGCAATTTTCCAATTTCTGATGAAAAAAAAACTGAGAAATTGAGCTTTTTGTAAAAGCATACATTTCAAACATAACTTTGAATTTAACACAGCTATTTTTTGCTTTTGTGACATCCTGAACATCTGAAAAATGTTTTCCTTCCACAAAATAACATAAACGACAAGACAATTAGAGCTTTTGATAGCAAAGTAACAATTTATTTGCACATGGCTGGACTGTTGGGCTGGGAGATGGCGCTGTTGTGGCCGCGGCTGTTTCGGCGGATGGGGTGGGCTTTTCCCTCGTCACCGCCTGTCTCATCAAGATGGATTTTTTTTTAGTGTTTCTTTTGTGGTGACCACTGCCTCGTGGCGGAGTTCACTTGGGGAACTTGTGTGGGGCAGCATGTTGTGTTCCTGGGGGGGGAACTGGTTTGGCCGTGCGCGTTTCCGGCTGAGTCGCGGGACACTGGAGGGTTGCGGGGGACGCGGGCGGCCGAGCACGGAGGCGCGGGCTCTGCTCGGTGAGCAGCACGGACTCAACGGCATCGTCCACTGCACTGGTGGTCCCGGTCGTTCAGCTTGGTCTTCCGCTTTGCATCCCAGGCGTCCTCCCGGTTGTTCTGCTCGGTTGTCCGCTGCCTGGCATCCTGGACATTCTCCTGGTCGTTGCACTAGGTCGTTCATTGCCTGGCGTCTCGGACGTCCTCCCGGTCGTCCACCTCGAACTTGCCGCGCCTGGCGTCCTGGATGTCCTCCTGGTCGTCCATTTGGTCGTCTTCCGCCGGCGCCCCGGCCGTGCGGCCTGCCGTTCGTTCCGTTGAATCAGGTTGCGGGTCTTACCAATGTGCTACTTCCTTCCAGTGGCCAGTTTTATTGCTTTAAAATTGATTTTGAGCATTGTGCTTTGGAGCTAAATTGTATCAGAACCGAGAGATGTCTCTTGTGAAAAAAAACATAAAAGACGCATAAATACATTTTTGGGACACTAAAACAATTAAAAATAAAACGTATTTATGTTTTTGGAGGCAAATGAGTTAAAAGAGACAGATGCTAGAAAGAGACATCCAGTTTGGCTTCTTCAATAAAACAGAAGGGAAGGACCTGGAGACATGCAAATTAGTTGGTAGGAAGAGACAGAACAGATGGATGACTAACTTAGACATACTGTATAGATGGTTGGATAAGACAGGTGCATAGGATCATGGGGAATGCAGATGTTTTTTGGACCTCCGAGGCTATCGATCACAGTATCTGTTTTGGAAGCAAGGAAGAGGCAAAATGGCAGGAACATAGGAACTAACAGAATATAATAAAGGGCTCAAGTTATTTGCCTGTTTTCTATTGACTGCACCAAATGGCAAGGCATGAGAAGATAAAACAAGGAAATTGGTATGCTATTTTTGCATGTAGTGTTTTTTTCTGTTGTACGTTGGACCACCAGTAGAGCAAGTCATTGTGAGACATCAGGAGAAGACAGACACGCTAGTTCCCAGCATCATCATAAACACAGACACCACACTGTGTCAATGTGGAGGTCAGATGTGCGTGTTTGAAGAAGTGTCTGCGCGAAAGCAGCGAGGACAAAAGACGTCCCCTTTGCACGAAATCTGGCGATGAGGACACACTAGTGTTTTTGCGAATAAAACCACAATGGAAAGCCTTCAAAGTACTCACAGGGCTTAATAAAAATGCAACAGTTTATATAATTCTGTTAGAAACTTGAAATGTCCATTGTGCGGAACGATGATCAACACAGTTGTCAGCATCATTCTATCACAAAAAAGATCTCTTTGGTTATACTTAATCGCCGTGTGGGGCAAGGAATCCCCATCCCTACGGCCCCCTGCTGTAATGAAAAGTGTTATGAATGTATGTGTGTCTTAATTCTCCCGTGGCCAACGTTTGTGGGTGGCGAATTTAGGGTGGGCCGACTTAAATGGAAAACCATGTCCAGTTTAACCGAGCTTGCGCTAAGCCGATTCTTTAAGGTCACGTTGGCACCAATGGGGGATTAGCTTGGGTCAGATCAATGTCTGATTGGGAGCTTTCTCTTGCCCATAGCCTCCCCGGGTTCTGGCAAAATGCCGCCACAGTTGGGCGATTTGTACCGGACCGACAAGAAAGCTCTCCCCTCCCACGGTGGACAAAAGCACACATTAGCTCACTTTTCGCAGTTTTTGCTCCATCTAAGCCCCACCCCGCCCCACCCCACCCAAAGGATCAAATGGACGAAGACGTGAAGAAGACTAACAAGCAGGTGTAGGACATTAGCTTTTTGCGACTGTCCCAGCGGTAAGCAGATAATCCTGATTTACAGTTGACTCAATGGTTGGGGGAATCAAATAATAGTGAGAAATTTAATTTCGACCTAAATCTGCACAGAAACCCTAAGCCACTCAGGAAACCAAGCCGTAAAATGATGACGGACTTGAAATGCTATTTTAAAAAGGAATACTTTTTCTGAAAAACTAATCCTGCCTCAAAAATCCACTTTTGAAACACTATCTTTTTTTTTTTCAATATAAATTTATATGGTAACACTTGCTGAAAGTCTTGAAATGCTCATTTGATATGACTCTTTTGAACTCAAACTCTGTCTTGAAAACTTAAATTGAAAACCAATTATTGAAAACCCAATTTTAAATCATAAATATTATTTAAGACCCTTGTTTGAAACATGAAACCGTATAATATACAAATGACTGCGTTTTTAAAAGGTGAATTTGAAAGTCTAACGTATTTGAAATTGGAAAACGACTTAATTCAAAAGCTTGAGATGGCCTTTAAACCCTAAAATAACCCTTCACCCTCTTTTTTTGAAAATACAACGCAGACTTGAAACCTTTAAGAAAGGCTTGAAACTTTTTATTTGAAACCCAAACCCTTGACTCAAACCGTCATTTTATACCATAACCCTTGTTTGAAGCACAAACCTTGACTTTATGCTTTATATTGAAATAAATAAATCTTACAGTATTTTGACCTATAGAACTGTTCCAAAACAGTGCTTTGAAACTGTAACCCTTTCTTAAAACATTAATTAGACATTGTAACCATTATTCAAAACCCTCAGCCAGTGGTCTCCAAACTATTCCATATAGGGCCGCAGTGGGTGCAGGATTTCACTCCAACAAAAGAAGACCACACCTTTTCACCAATCATCTGGTGTTTTATAAGTGTGATCTTGATTGCAGTCAGGTGCTGCTTGTTTTAGTACAAACCACATTGGTTAAAATGTCTGTGCATGATTGGTATGAACAAAAACCAGGACCCACAGCGGCCCTCGAGGACCGGTTTGGAGACCCCTGCTAAGCCATTCATTTTAATTTTAAACAGTGACAGATTTGATTCGTGAACCGAGACACTACTCTCACATCCTCCATTTTTTTCACACTTCTCTGTTTTTATACATAGGTAGCTGTATAGTTCTAATGTTGGCTACTTTAAAAGAATGAATAATAATTCAAACGATATTTGTCACTAGAGGTTATCAAACCGCTGACTCCATCTAAATAAGAAGCATCGAGTCTGCGTGTGAATTTCTGATGAGCAGTGTTGTTAATCTTACTCTAAAAAATTACAGTTACAAATTACTCCTCCCAAAAAGTAATTGAGTTAGCAACTCAGTTACCTCATTGTGAGAGTTATTAGTTACTCAGCAAAGTAACTGACGCTACTTTTCATGTTCTACGTTATTAGATTGTACATTCTGTAACGTCTTTCACAAAAATATTTTTTATATTGACTGATTGAAATTATTTTTTTCATAAAAAGAAAAACGTAATTTACACTTTTTTTTTTTTTTTTTTTAATATTTCACCTAGAGAACAGTATACAAACTTTAACTTTCAAATGATATGACGAAAAAAAGCCCTTTTGTTTTTCCTGTTGTAGTGAATCCACACCGAACCGTCAACCCTGTACTGAGGTACGTACTGAACCATGACTTGTCTTTATTGTCACACTCCTAAATTACATAGATATATTTTTCAATATGCAGGTGAGGCTCTGAAAATCCCACCTCTCCTATCTTTGCTCTAGTTGTTTTGATTAAAACACATCACGCAAGGTTCATTGATATGTCATTCAAGAAAAGTTTAGTACAAGTGACTAATTTTGGTTATTAAAAAAATTGATTATTATTATAATGTGTCTACAATGATAACTTGGTCATGATGATGGAGACTCAACAGAAAATAGTACATTATCTTCAATTACACTGCTGGTCAAGAGTGTTGGCACCCCTTCAATTGTGTCAAATAATGCTCGATTTCTCCCAGAAAATTGCAATTACAAATGTTTTGGTAGTAATGTCTTCATTTATTTTTCTTACAATGAAAAAACACGAAATAGAATTAAAAAAACAATTAAATCATATCATTTTACACAAAACTTATAAAAATGGACCAGACAAAAGTAATGGTATCCTCAGCCTAACACTTGGTAGCACAACCTTTAGACAGACTAACTGCGAACAACAGCTTCCGGTATCCATCAATGAGTTTCTTAGAATGCTCTCCTGGAATTTTAGGCCATTTTTCTATGTCAGACTGCTCCAGGTCTCTGATATTTGAAGGATGCCTTCTCCAAACTGCCATTTTCAGATCTCTCAACAGGTGTTCAATGGGATTTAGGTCTGGACTCATTGCTGGCCACTTTAGAGGTCTCCAATGCTTTCTCTCAAAACACTTTCTCGTGCTTTTTGAAGTGTGTTTTGGGTCATTGTCCTGCTGGAAGACCCATGACCTCTGAAGGAGACCCAGTTTTGTCACACTGGGCCCTACATTATGCTGCAAAATTTGTTGGTAGTCTTCAGACTTCATAATGCAATGCACACGATCAAGCAGTCCAGTGCCAGAGGCAACAAAGCAACCCCAAAACATCAAGGAACCTCCGCCATGTTTGACAGTGGGGACTGTGCTCTTTTCTTTGAAGGCCTCGTTTCTTTTCCTGTAAACATTATGTTGATGCCTTTTCCCAAAAAGCTCTGATTTTGTCTCATCTGACCAGAGAACATTCTTCCAAAACGTTTTTGGCTCTTTCTGGTAAGTTTTGGCAAACTCCAGCCTGGCATTTTTATGTCTATGGATCAGAAGCGGGGTCTTCCTGGGTATCCTTCCATAGAGTCCTTTTTCATTCAGACGCCGACAGATAGTACAGGTTGACACTGTTGTATCCTCGGACTCCAGGACAGCTTGAACTTTGTTTGGATGTGAGTCAAGGTTCTTTGTCCACCATCCGAGCAATCTTTCGTTGAAATCTCTCTTCAATTTTTCTTTTCCGTCCACATCTAGGGAGGTTAGCCACAGTGCCATGGGCTTTACACTTACTGATGACACTGCGCACGGTAGAGACAGGAACATTTACTGTAGGTCTTTGCAGATGGACTTGTAGCCTTGAGATTGCCCATACTTCCTCACAATTTTGCTTTTCAAGTCCTCAGACAGTTCTTTGGTCTTATTTCTTTTCTCCATGCTCAATGTGGTACACACAAGGACACAGGACAGAGGTTGAGTCAACTTTAAACCATTTTAACTGGCTGCAAGTGTGATTTAGCTATTGCCACCACCTGTTATGTGCCACAGGTAAGTACAAGGTGCTGTTAATTACATAAATTAGAGAAGAATCACATCCCATTTTTGGAGTTGTGTGTAAAATGATAATGATTTAATTTCGTTTTTCCATTGTCGTTTGGGTTTTTTCATTGCAAGCAAAGTAAATGAAGATATTACTACCAAAGCATTTGTAATTGCAATCGTTTTCTAGGAGAAATTGAGCATTATCTGACAGAATTGCAAGGGTGCCAATACCTTTGGCCAGCAGTGTAATTGTACCCACCTGGAGTTTACGATGACGCTCGACGCCAATGCTAATGAAAACGTTAATGCTATGCTAACGCTCTAAGCCACCCAGCCAATCATCATCGCGTTTGCAACGGCGTCACCACCCTCTTCACAGCTTCAGTAACGGTAACGCCATTGCAAAAATGGAAAAAGTAATCAATTAGATTACTCACTGCTGAAAAAAAATAATGCCGTACGAAACGCCATTATACTCTAACGCTGTTATTAACAACACTTCTGACGAGAACATTGTCAGCGCGGGTTTGAATGGTCGTTTCGCACTGACACAAGTCTCAAGTGACCGGTCGGCGCCACAAGTGGACAGCCAGAGCCCGCTGCCCGCCGCTTCAAGAATGGACGCTCCGCCCCGTTTAATCGGAGGCCATTGAGAGCCTCAGCAGCTGGGAGTGTTTGTCTCCTTGTCACAAACTGGGGGTCATGGGTCAATGTGCCCAATGGGTTTAATTGACACGGAGCTGGTCGTCACCTGTGACATCCCTGACATATTGACAAGAAAGCTACTCTAGTCTTTTAATGAGCAAACACACGCACAATGGCCGACTTGTGGGAGGAGAAGATGGCACGAGGGACACAATTTTTGGGGTGCCTTGCCATTATGCTGACAGGAAGACTAGAAAAGTCTCCATTCTCCTCAAGACTTTCCACAACATGTCAGAGCATTTTCTCCTCATAGAAGCGTGCCTTTAGAAACCCTAAGCCAGCCTTGGAAACTCAATTCGATACCCTAAACGGGGGTGTCAAACTCATCTTTGTCGTGGGCCGCATCATAATGTTGGTTTCCTTCGGAGGGCCATTATGACTGCCAACTATGACTGACACAATCAATAGACTAATCAACAACTAACTGATTATTAAATGAATTGACAGCTATTTTGATAGTTGAGAGACATTTTTGATCTCATAATCGTCAGAATCATCTTTTTACCCTCTTAAAAGCAAATATTTTATTAATAAACAAGGGCAAAACACAGCAAATATTCTCGTTTTATTTATTTACGGGGATACTAGAGAATATTCCGTTTTTAAAAAATATATTTTTCAATTTTGTTTTTTTGGGGGGACAAAAAAAAGAAAATAACAGAGATAATATTCCCTTTTTATTTATTTATTTTTTTCTAACTGTAGCAAATGTTTCTTCATTTCAAAATTTCACAGTAAATATTCTCTGATTCCTTTTTTTTTTTTTTTTTTTTTTTTTAGGAATACACATATTTTATTCAAATTTCATTTCACTCAAAAACATGAATTTGATGCACGTGATTTACTTTCGTGGGCCACACAAAATGACGAAGTGGGCTAGATCTGGCCCTTAGGCCTCGAGTTTGACACCTGTGCCCTAAAACATGTTATAAACCTTAACTCTGTCTTGATTTCCTACTTTGAAACAAAAGCCCTGGGTTGAAAACCTCATATTACCTTTGTTGAAAACGACAAGTCTGACTTGAGACCTGACATGAGCCCCTTTCAGATACGCCTCAACACCGTTTGAATCCCTTATATATGAAAGCAATTTCCTGGGTCGACTGACACGGAGATAACACGGATATTTAACCGGTCGCGTCTTAGTATAATGTCCGGGACAAGGCGTGTGTGAAAGCAAGTGTCAAATTCCCGGGTCACAGCACGATGGCTGATGACGTAAAAATCATGGCGTGCCGATTGTCACTTCTTTCTTCTCAGTAAGACGAAAAGCGGTAAACAAACATCGCAATTATCAACATAGCAGGCTGGAAATTGCTAATCTAACCAGAAAACATAACAAAATTAAATGGCAACTGGATTGTAGAGCTGAGGAAGAGAGTCCATCATCCATCTTTGGAAATGTGTGTTTTATTTTGTTGCTGATGTTAGGGTCCGCAACTGCGGAAACAAGGTTGTACCTCAAAGCAGAATACAAAAGAGGGATGCGTTCGAGGGTTTATTAAATACAAACAAAAACACAAGCAATCGTGGAAAAGGGGGAAATAACACAATTTGTCCTTGAAAGTAGGTCGACGGGAATCAACGATGCAAAACAAAGCGGTAGGCAGAGAGCCGATAAGACAGCAAAACAAATACACTCAAATACCAGCAGAATGTAGGGGATTTCAAAACAAGGGCGGTAGATGAACAAGCTAGCAAATGCACGGAATTCGAGAGTTCAAGGTGTCGAATGGTGCCCCATAAGTTAATATCTTGGCATCTTTCTCTTGGATCTCCTGGGCTTAAATACAGTGTTGATTAGTTTGAATTGGCTGCAGTTACGACGTCGGGAACGCTCCCACAACCGACTCCATAACAAAACACCTTTTGACCAACGTTGTGACAGCTGATGCTGACCAAAAATGAAGTAATGCCCGGGTTATAAAATCGCGCCAGCAGCCTTTCCCGAGGAGAGAGCGCCAGTGGGCAACACGGGACAAGTCTGTGAAAGTGTCCAACCCGCGTCATTCCCAGGATATCTCAACAGTATATGCGTGAAAGCAATGGTTAGTAAATCCCGCATCATCTTACACCGGAATTTACCGGGATATGTTTGTGAAAGGGGCTATGGAAACCTTAGCCTAGTTAAGGAATCCCAACCCTGACTTGAACTTAAATTTGAAACCATAAACTGCCTACCCTGGCTTGAATCCCTATACTTTAGAACCTTAACCCTAGCTTCACACTCTCATTTTCAACCACAATCTTGCGACTGAAACGTCTCCTTATTTGGCTGGCACACTAACACAGGCTTGAACACTTGATTGAAAATCCTAACCCTGGGTCTAAACCCTCATTTAAAAATCTTATTCAAGACCCTAAACCAGACTTGAAATCTTATTTTAAAGGCTTAATATACAGTGGGGCAAATAAGTATTTAGTCAACCACTAATTGTGCAAGTTCTTCCACTTGAAAATATAAGAGAGGCCTGTAATTGTCAACATGGGTAAACCTCAACCATGAGAGACAGAATGTGGAAAAAACCCCAGAAAATCCCATATGTTTGATTTTTAAAGAATAATATTTGGTCAATACTAAAAGTTCATCTCGATACTTTCTTATGTACCCTTTGTTGGCAATAACGGAGGCCAAACGTTTTCTGTAACGCTTCACAAGCTGTTCACACACTGTTGCTGGTATTTTGACCCATTCCTCCATGCAGATCTCCTCTAGAGCAGTGATGTTTTGGGGCTGTCGTTGGGTAAGACGGACTTTCAACTCCCTCCACAGATTTTCTATGGGGTTGAGATCTGGAGACTGGCAAGGCCACTCCAGTACCTTGAAAGTCTTCTTACGAAGCCACTCCTTTGTTGCCCTGGCTGTGTGTTTGGAATCATTGTCATGCTGAAAGACCCAGCCACGTCTCATCTTCAATGCGCCTTCTGATGGAAGGAGATTTTTACTCAAAATCTCGATACATGGTCCCATTCATTCTTTCCTTTACGCAGATCAGTCGTCCTGGTCCTTTTGCAGAAAAACAGCCCCAAAGCATGATGTTTCCATCCCCATGTTTCACAGTGGGTATGGTGTTCTTTGGATGCAATTCAGTATTCTTTCTCCTCCAAACACAGGTTCTCGTGTTTCTACCAAAAAGTTCTATTTTGGTTTCATCTGACCATAACACATTCTCCCAGTCCTCTTCTGGATCATCCAAATGCTCTTTAGGGAACCGCAAACAGACCTGGATGTGTACGGGCTTCAGCAGGGAGACACGTCTGGCAGTGCAGGGTTTAAGTCCCCGGTGGCGCGTTGTGTTACTGATAGTAGCCTTTGTTACTGTCGTCCCAGCTGTCTGTAGGTCATTCACTAGGTCACCCTGTGTGGTTCTGGGAATTTTGCTCACTGTTCTTGTTATCATTTTGATGCCACAGGGTGAGATCTTGCATTGAGCCCCAGATCGAGCGAGATTATCAGTGGTCTTGTATATCTTCCATTTTCTAATAATTGCTCCCACAGTTAATCGATTTCTTTACACCAAGCGTTTTACCTATTGCAGATTCACTCTTCCCAGCCTGGTGCAGGTCTACAATTTTGTCTCTGGTGTCCTTCGACAGCTCTTTGGTCTTGGCCGTAGTGGAGTTTGGAGTGTGACTGACTGAGATTGTGGACAGGTGTCTTTTATACCGATAATGAGTTAAAACAGGTGTCATTTATACAGGTAACGAGTGGAGCCTCGTTAGACATCGTTAGAAGAAGTTAGACCTCTTTGACAGCCAGAAATCTTTCCACTCTAATTTGGAAAAAAAATCTTTACAAATCAAACAATGTTATTTTCTGTTTGTTTTTTTTTTTTCTTCCCACATTCTGTCTCTCATGTCAGTCTCAGTCAGAAGCATGTGCGGTACTCGAAATTTTTTAAATGTTATTTTATTGACTTTTTTTTTTTTTTCACAAACAGCCATTAATGTTATTATCTGTTTTTTTCCCCACATTCTGTCTCACATGGTTGAGGTTTACCCATGTTGACAATTACAGGCCTCTCTAATCTTTTCAAGTAGGAGAACTTGCACAATTAGTGGTTGTCTAAATACTTATTTGCCTCACTGTACATATTTCTTTGTACAAACTGGAATCTAATCAATCCAGTCACAAGCATGTGAGGTACTCGAAATCTTTTAAATGTTATTTTTTATTTTTTCACAAACAGCCATTAAAAAAGGACAGGAAAAAAGCCTGTTAATCACTGCTTGCAGTTTTACTCAAAATATTTCTTTTTAATGATTCAACTGGAGTTTGAAGGTTATTTTCTCCAGTCCCTCCAAAGAGACTTGGATGGTTTGTTTTGCTGGTGGCTAAGTGTGATAGTGCACCTGTGAAGGAGCAGTAGCTGAAAAGAAGCTTCCTCAGCTCAGCAAACCACTTCAGGTCTCACTTGAGTGCCTCTCTTTAGGCGCGGACCCCTGTCGCCCGACCCCGCCCCTTCCCCAATCTACCACCGCTTGTGAAATTCCTCCACTGGCCTTGTACTGGGGTGCCCCTGCCCCCTCCCATGGCATCGAGGGGCATTCAAAACGAATTAACACCCAATCAATGGGGGAATGGTGAAAAAACAGAAAAGAGAAACCGGTGAAAAAAGGGAGAAATCTCCTTAGCAACATAATCTAGGCGGTCTGGCGAGTGAGGAGTGCTGAAAAGAGGAGAAAAGGAGTCTTGTCGGCCGCACTGTTGTTTGGGAGGCGCGAGGAATCGCACACAAAGGGTGGCGGACACAAAATGGAAAATTAACACATAAGAAATTGTTCCCATTTTAGCCTCCTAGAAAAGGAGCACAATCGGACACATTAAACCCAAGACAGGCCCCTCTCTCCTCTTGCTAGGCCAGCGGATCAAACCACTAACTGTAACAGGATGTCACAATTAGCGAAATAAAATCATCATAGCCCAGTTAAACTAGCCATTTAATGAGGTATAAAAAAATCTCAAAATTATTTTGGGAAAATATGACTCTATTTTTCTATTTTAAGTTTCCCAAAAAGCAGCCATCTTATTGAAAAAACAGAAGAAAACATTTCTGAAAAAAGTAAACTATTGATATTGTATATCCTAAAAAGAAGCCAAATTATTAATGTGAAACTTTTCTCAGAAGAAAAGTATTGATTTTTTTCACTTTCCTAAAAAGAAGAGAAACAATTTATGCCTCCCGAAAAGAGGACCAATTTTGTTAAAATGGAGACAAGATACTGAAGTATTGAAAAGGAGACCAACGATTGATTTTTGCCTTTTTCACAGAAAAAAAAAAAAAAAAAGAAGAGAAACAACTCATGCAAAACTACACAGGTAATCCCCGGGTTACGAACGAGCTAATGGCTGAATTTGCAAGTAAAGAGAAAGTAGCCTGACTCAGGAAGGGCCAAACCTGACTGACTGGTTTCGCCCTTCGCCCTGAGGCTAGGCTAGGCTTGGAGGTGATCCCAGGGTGGCCAAACCTGACTGACTGGTTTCACCCTTCGATACTTTCTCTTTACTTGCAAATTCAGCCAATAGCTGAGGAGGGGGTCGGGCGAAATCTTCCTGAGTCAGGCTACTTTCAGACACTGTTACTTCTTACCTGACACTAAACTGCTAAACTCCTGAGGATATTTTAAATAATAGTATTTCAATAATTCTAATTTATTCGGATGTATTTGTTTGAATACCCTCACATGTTAAAAACATTTTTGAAAAGATCAATTAACAATTTGCTGTGGATATACAGTACATAGATATTTAGAAATACTACAACTAAGCACACCAAGCAACAGTGGTAAAAAGAAAAGCACCTCACATGAAATTGCTGGAAAAAAATATGCAAGATTAGTAAATACCACTCTTAGTTCAGAAACAAACTATCATTCAGGTTTCATACAATGGTGTAAATATTACATTAATTTGAAACCAAATTAAATTAAACTGAACTAGTGCTCCACATCTATGTGCATGCGTTGTGGACCCTTCCGTTAGTTAAAAGTGTTTGTTTTGTTTGCTTTGATTAAATTAAATGAAACAAGCTTGATACATCCAAATAATATTCTAACAGCTGATGACCAGTATTATCTACTCTCAATTTGTTTTCATCAGTCAGAAAAGTAATACTTAAAAAAGATTAATCACGATAAAAAGTGCACTTATTAGGGGTGTAAGGACACCACTAATTGTAATGTTAGTTCATTGTTCATTGTGTTTCTTCAATTGTAATGTGTTTTGTTTTTCAGTTTTGCTAAACGCACAAGTCCACTTAGTGCACTTTTTATCGTTGCTTTTGGTTACTTAACAAGTGGCCGAACATACTTATGACGTACGTGAGTGTGAAGAGGTATCCCAATTCGTAAGGCTGACGTTTCAAGCCCTACAACTTATTGCTCCGTTTGAAGGGCCAAGGGGTAGGGGTAGAAAAATAGAAATAGGATTGGGCCGATGGTGCATCAATAATGGCCCCATTTATAAAACAAAGGCTAGGTTAGGCTTGGGGGTGATCCCAGGGTGGGCCACCCTTGGTAAGATTCGGGAGCACCAAAACCCCTGGTACTTCTAGTGCTAATCATGAAGGTCCACTGTATTTTTATGATCATTCCTAAAATTGTCTGGGTGCAGGGGAGGTGCAATAATAGTTATTCTTTCAAAACATGATTGTTGACACAACATATTAGTAATTGGTCTAGATGGTCAATGTATTTCTTGTTGTAGTTTGTGTTTTTCTTTCTTCTCTTGTGTTTCTTTTCTTCTGTTCCCCCATAACCCCTTCATGTTCGCTGCTTTGTCATAATAAACAAGGTATGTTGAATGATCACAATGGGAGTATGTCAGACTCTCAACGTGAAACATTAAAACCGTTCAGACTATCCGAGCACTTAGACTTCCATTCTCCGTGTCAAACAGCTGAACAGGAAAGGTTTAAAAAGAAAAAAAAAACATGATCATTGACAGTTAACCAAACAGCAAAACTGTAGTTAAACAAAAAAAAAAAAAAAAAAAAAAAAAACTAAGAAACTTATTACAGAAAGCGTGTGCAAATTAACTCAAATCCCCTCAAAATCATAGGCACAATAGCCTCCTGTACGAGCTTGTGTCTGTATTTGAGCTAGGTTAAGCCTGTTTACTGACCTTATCTCCAAGTCACTTGCTGTGGGATTTACAACGTCTTGTCTAGCCTTAAAACAAACATTCCAACTGATTTAAGCCACTTCGGCTCGTCTGCTGCAGGACAACATTAACGCTACTGCACAGGGTCCCAACAACCCATTAATATACAGAGTACATTTTGCCCTGGCGGTGTTCTAATATTGTTTCCATATCGGAGTGCAATTAGCAAGGGGGCAAGCCCCTTAGCCACCAGCTGCCCTGTAAGCGGCCTTTGACCTCTCCTACATGATCAGCCCATTGAGAGGAGGGTGGGCTTTAATTAGGAGGCCAATAACCCTCCTGTTCTGCTCCTTTCTCTGGAACAGCAATCATGCTAACAGGTCAGTTTGACCTGCGGCACGTGTAGCTAGGCTAATGCACCAGAAATTATGGATAAAAAAAAGTTAACTGGAAAGTTCTACATGAGAAATTTTGCTCTATAATCAAGATGAGAGTTTATACTGAGGAAACACTTTTGAATATGAATTTAGGAAGTAATGCAAAAATCATGTTTTACTGATAATCATGAGTCAGTTTGACATGCTGTCCAACAGTGGAGTCATGAACCATTTCCCACTCTTTGGACTGAGGTTTGTTGAGCTAAAGTAGGTCAATAATAAGTTACCCAAGTTAACTCATTGCGTGGGAGTGGCCACGCTAAATGTCCAGTCCATTTATATAGGAAAGAGGCTAATGAACTTATTTTAATATCTCCGTCAATGTGTTTGTCTCAGATACAGACTTGCAGCCGCCCTGTCTTCCGTTCACGGTTCTTCTACTAGCTAACTACTACTAACTAAATACTAACAGAAATGTGTGTACTGACATCATAGAGGTTGCGGTAAAGGTGGTTTGTTTTCATTCGCCTATTAGATAATAAATTAACATAAACCACCCCTCTCGTTCAGAATAGAATCTTGATCTGAATTGGCTTGACCGTGTGGGAATAGTCCGATTAGAGTGAGTACATGAAGCATTTTATTCCCGATCGATCTTTTAATCCGAATAATAACCTGCCATTGAAGGCCCAGGTGCCAAATGTAATGTTTGACAAGACTAAAATATCAAATAAATGGTCAAAGAATAAAAATAAAAATTCCGAATGGGCCTTCACAAATTCATAGAATCCAGAAGAAGAAAAATAAGTGTTCTTGCAATCCGGATTGTTTTTATGCTTTGTTTTTTGTCGTTCACTATTTTAAAGGTTTCAAACAAGGCATTTCAACCGACACATTAGCAGGCAAGTTAAGACGGGGGGTGAGCGGCACAGTATTGCAACAGATGCTTTTGTTCGGCCAAAAGTCTCAAAAGGGCCGCGGGTGTGTGGGGCTGGGGGCCCCCGAGGTAAGGCTCATTTTTCCTGGAGCTTGCTTCTCCCCAGCTGTGCCTGCTGCAAGAGGAAATGCGAGGGGCAAGCAGCGTGATGGAATACGTAAGTGGGGCGCGCGGTTTGGGCCTGTTTGCAGGGCGACTCCATTAAAGGGTCGTTTATCTGGCCTGTGATCCCATTGTGCGCCGCCTTCTTTTGCGGCCCCGGTGTGCCGAGGGGGGGCGTAATTGGCCGATTGGCCGCGGTCTGCCGCTGCATGCTGGGGCCATTTATAAAAGACTGCCGTGAATGGAGCTGACTCCTTCCAGCGGACGCCGCGCCCGGCGAATAAACGCTGAATAAACGCGCAGGAAATGTGAAAAGGATGAAACGTCCCCAAAGCGTCTTTGTGCCAGTGTGAAATCAGCCGCTTGAATGAAGAGAATCACTCTTGTCATCTATTTTTTTCTCCACCTTTTGACTTCGTCTCACCTCTTTAGACACTTTTTTCTGCTCTGGTGCAGACCCGCCTTTCATATACTATTTTTTTTTTAACTGTGACCTTCACATCACACATGTTAAACATAGAGGGAAAATAGAAAAAACAAGTGGATTTTCCTCACTTTCGGGTCACTGTTTTATATTCTAAGTCACATTCACTCTACTCCAATGCATTGATTCTCCTTTTCAGGGTAGTTTGACTAAGTGCTGTGAATTTCAAATGAGTTTATCACTAGCAGACGTCAGATCCATTTGAACTGGGAGGGTGGCAGTGAAGTTGCTGCCAACCCTCCCACTTCAAATTGATTGGACATATGGCACTGTCAATGGCAGCCAATGAGTTTGTCACAGAAAACACTAATCGTATGTGTAAGTGTTTGGAAGGAGGTCAAAAGTGTTCATTGCACATAACATCGTGATGTAAATTTCGCTGGTTTATTAATTTCGATGTACTAAAAGCAACACAAACAAAAGCATAAATATTTATGTGTTCCAATGTGCGCATCGTTAATCAAATTTTAACACGATTACTTGCATCTATAGATTTCACAGATGTCAAACGCAACAGTGATTTACTCTTTATACTCTGTGACACAACTTGAAATAGAATAGTTTAGCAAGGACGTCCCAAAACTGAAAACAAACATTATATCTGGATTGCAAAGATTCAATGACAAAGTATACCAATGGGAAAAAAACAATATATGTATACAGTAAATTTTGACAGCCCTAATATATATATATATAATCGCGTTAACGAGCGGTAATTAATTTTTTTAATTAATCACGTTAAAGTATTTGACGCACCACTCAAACTGATTAAAATGACAGCACAGTGAAAGGTGTACTTGTTGTGTTTTTTGGAGTTTTGCTGCCCTCTGCTGGCGCTTGGGTGCGACTGATTCTATAGGCTTCAGCACCCATGAGCATTGTGTAAGTAATTAATGACATCAACAATGGCGGGCAACTTGTTTATTTTTTGATTGAAAATTTTACAAATTATATTAAAACGAAAACATGAAGAGGGGTTTTAATATAAAATTTCTATAACTTGTACTAACATTTATTTACTAACATTCTTTCTATCCATGGATCGCTTTAACAGAATGTTAATAATGGTAATGCCATCTTGTTGATTTATTGTTATAATAAATACAGTACTTATATACCGTATGTTGAATGTATATATCCATCTTGTGTCTTATCTTTCCATTCCAACAATAATTTACAGAAAAATATGTCATATTTTATCGATGGTTTGAATTGCGATTAAATGCGATTAATTAATTTTTAAGCTGTAATTAACTCGATTAAAATTTTTAATCGTTTGACACCCATATACATATACATATATATGTATATACAGTGGGGAGTACAAGTATTTGATACACTGCCAATAGTGTATCAAATACTTGTTCTCCCCACTGTGTATATATATATATATATATATATATATATATATATATATATATATATATATATATATATATATATATATATATATATATATATATATATATATATAGTGGAAAACACTCAGGTGACTTGAAGTTCTGCTCTGAGACCCCCAATTTGGCCAAATTTAAAAATTGTCCGATATGCATGTGTGATACATAATTGGAAAGCTTAAAATCTCAATTTACTGAGGGAAGAAAACATTTAAACAGGAGGGCATTTAAAAAAAAAAAAAAAATTAAACAGCAACACCTTATCTGGAGGTGAGAGCAGAATTACAGACGCCATGACTTTAACGAGATATTATCGCGTACTTGCCTTGTTTCGATCCAAAACTTCATGTAGCATGTATCACTGAATGTCAAGACACAGATGTGAATGGCCACAGCTGGATTTTTTGGGGATTTTATGGGTGAATCATGGTAATATAACAAGGGTCGATATGCAGAAATCGCAGACATCAAGGAGTGGTCGAGATTTTCTTTTTCATATATTTACCATTTAAATTTATCTCTGTTTGGATTTATTATTTATCATTTAACATATCAGACAAAACGCGACAGTAACAACAACAACAAAAAATACAATTAAGCGATAGTTATGAGGTAGGTATCTGTGACTCTTTTACAGATGCCATTTTATTCATTTTGACGTAATTTGTTTAAAAGTTTCAAATATGCGAGTGAATACTTTTTTAAAGTCGTTTTTTTTTTTTTTTTTGTTTTTTAACAAAATATTAGCGATCAATTAATGATTCTAAAATAAAATTGACAGACATTTTGAATAATAAATATAATTAATTTCCTTCGTTTTATGGCTGGGTTGAAACAAAAGCGGTTGCGCGATGTCTGTAAACAGGGGTTTCCAGGGTAAAATGGACAAATAAAAATAGTTTGGGGGCTTAATGTGCCATGAATCTGCTATGGCAGCATATAGACATATTGTTCTATCAAACGCAACAGTTCTTTTGGCTTATAATACAGCAGTTTATTTTAAAGAGAGGTGCTAGAGCAGACACTGCTTTTTCAGCCTTGTCTGTGTTTTCCGCCATATTTATTTTATTTTTTTCTTTATATATATATATATTAGGGCTGTCAAACGATAAAAATTGTTAATCGAGTTAATCACAGCTTAAAAATTAATTAATCGTAATTAATCGCAATTCGAACCATCTCTAAAATATGCCATATTTTTCTGTAAATTAATGTTGGAATGGAAAGATAAGACACAAGACGGATATATACATACAACATACTATACATAAGTACTGTATTTGTTTATTGTAACAATAAATGGCCTTATTAACATTCTTTCAGTTAAAGTGATCCACGGTTAGAAAGACTTGTAGTTCTCAAAAGATAAATGTTATAGTTACAAGTTATAGTAATTTTATATTAAAAACCCTCTTCATGGTTTCATTTTAATAAAATCTGTAAAATTTTCAATCAAAAGTAGAGTTAATATAATAATAAGAATAAGAATAAAAATAACAATAATAAGAATAGTGTGACCAAAGTCTGATTACGTTTTACGTGTATTTTGCATAGCCATTTTGATATGGAATGCCAGTTCATTTTACATTGTTGTTTAACTGTGTGAGAATAGGGCCTCATTACTATAGACTGATGTGCTTTTCTTTTTGTGAGCATAATTTTTTTGGAGAGATAGGAATATTATTTTTGTTGTGCTTTCACTAAACGATACTTATGTTTGTTGTGAAGGAGTTGCTGAAGCTTATGCCAATAAATGGCGCAGTCCAAAGAACGCCTGTGTCCACTCGCCTTTATAAAATATATATCTCTTTACATATCTTACCCAAAATACAACAAGAGAGACATAATTGCCACTAAAAGAAAGAAAACTTATCGAAATATGTGTGGAGTAAAAATAGCAATTTGCATTGCATTGTGCATACGGCATAAAAATCTCACAACTACTAATTCTCCACGTTTAGAAGAAATAACATTAGTAGGGAACGGCGCTGCCCCCAAGCGGCCGGTGGCATTCGCTTCACTCTTAATGTCCATAAACGACCTCATTGTAATCTGTTTGAGGCAATGTGCGAGCGGGTCATACAGTGCATGCGTCAATTGCGTCAAATATTTTAACGTGATTAATTTAAAAAATTAATTAATGCCCGTTAACGCGATAATTTTGACAGCCCTTATATATATATATGTTATATATTTTATATCTACAAATGTAATGGGGAGAAAAGCTAACTGTTGTGAGTCAAGGAATATTTCCTTTAAAAAATTCCAGGGCAGACGACCAGGAAAAATTCTAAACGTGAATTTCTGTATCTTATATTAACAAAATTACGTCATGTATTGAATAAAAATCAAACAAACTCAAAGACAACCTTATAATATTTTCACTCACTCAGTGTGACATATGGGTCTGTTATACTGCAGTAGGTATGCATGCAACGTATAGTAAATTCCAATGAAAGATTGCTATTTTTGTTGTATTACCTCACACAGACCTTTTCCGTGACAGTGTTTGCTTTCTTTTGACCATCACTCATACTTTGGCCTTCATATGGATCAGAATTATTTCCAATGTTCAGCTCTGCGCTGTCATCTGTACCTAAAGCTTCACTATAGTTAATTACCGCCCTGTTGCCACCTACTAATATGGAGTATTACATGATTACAGGCCATTGGACAGCCAGACACTCAGCAACCCCACATTTGCGGATTCATTAAAAATAATATATATTTATATAAATTAAGTGAAAGCAGATGATTTTCTGTTGTACAGTGGTTGAAAACCACTGATTTAAGCCCCTTTCATATATACCTGAGCACTGTTAAAATCCCGGGATTTAATTAGGTCACCCTTGTGTGTGAAAGCAATTTCCCTGGTCGACTGACACGAAGATTACGCGGACATTTAACGGGCCGGGTCTTAGTATTTATGTCAGGGACTTTCCCGGGATGAGGCATGTATGAAAGAACACGTTTGATTCCCAGGTCACAGCACCAAAGCTGATGACGTAAATATCGTGGCGGGCCGATTGTCATTTCTTCTTTCTTCACAGTAGGACAAAAAGCAGTAAACAAACATCACATTTATCAACAAGGCAAACCGGAAATGGCAAAATTAAACTGAAAACAATGAAATTAAATTGCTTTTGGATCGTGGAGCCGAGAAACAGAGTCCATCTTCCATCTTTGGAAATGTGTGCTTTATTTTGTTGCCGATGTTAGGGTCCGCAACTGCGGAAACAAGGTTGTACCTCAAAGCACAAAACAACCGAGGGATGCGCACACGATTGCAGAACAGGGGAAATACTATAATGGGTCCGTAACAGAAGGTCAACGGGGATCAATAATACTAACCTAAGTGGTAGGCAGAGAGCCGATAAGACAACAAAATAAATACAGTCAAATACCAGCACAACATAGAGGATTTAAAACCAAGGGCGGCAGGCGAACAAGCCAGCAAATGCAGAAAATTCGAGAGTACAGCGCCCAGCATGTTAATACTTTTTCATGGATCGCCTACTTAAATACAGTCTTGATGAGCTTGAATTGGCTGCAGGTACGACGTCGGGAAAGCTCTTACAACCGTCTCTGTAACAAAACATGATCTGATCAACAGAATGTGACAGCCGATGCCGACCAAAAATGACCAAATGTCCGGGTTATAAAATCGCGCCACTTTCACACATTAAGCCTGGTTCATTCCCGGGACATTTTCCCATTTATGAAAGCCATGACACGACTAAATCACGCATCACCTTACACCTGGGAATTTACAGAGATATAAGTCTGAAAGGGGCTTTACATGGATCTTTTTGGTGCTCCCCCGATGCAGATAACTTGTTCACTTCCTGTCTATCCGACTTGACATGAATGCCACACACATAACCCACTATTTTTAATAAACATACTAAACAATTGTAGATTTGTACTTGAAATAACTGGAAATGTTTTTAGTACCATTATTGGAAGCCCACATGCATATTTTATCACCAAGCTTAATTGTTTATGAGGCTATAGAGAACATACTAAGAACAATTTTGGAATACAATAAGAGAATATGTACATCTTAAAAACCTTGTCTAAATTGTTGCACGGTGGGCAGTTTTACAAAGACAATTTACAGTGTATCACAAAAGTGAGTACACTCCTCGCATTTCTGCAGATATTTAAGTATATCTTTTCATGGGAGAACACTGACAAAATGACACTTTGACACAATGAAAAGCAGTCTGTGTGCAGCATATATAATAGAGTTCATTTATTTTTCCCTCAAAATAACTTGACGGTACACGTTTTTTTTTTATTTTTATTTTTTAACCTCTCCTGTTCAGCTGTTTGACACAGAGAATGGAAGTCTAATTGCCCGGATAGTCTGAACAGTTTTAATGTTTCACATTGAGAGTCTGACATACTCCCATTGTGATCATACAAAATACCTTTTTATTATGACAAAGCAGCGAACAAGAAGGGATTATGGGGGGACAGAAGAAAAGAAATACAAGAGAAGAAAGAAAAGAAACACATACACAAACAAAAACAAGAAATACATTGAACATCTAAACTAGTTACTAATATGCTGGTGCTATCGTCAGCGAGATGTATTTCCGGTTTACACCATGTGGGGACCTATTGGCCAGTGAAAGAGGGGGATGGGGGTGTCTATAAGCCTATAAGCCAAGTGATTGAAAGGGGTAGAGTGTACACAAATCGATTCTGTGATCTAGAACCCAGTAATCGTGTGAATCTCTTATGAGTGTAAGCCCGTTGGCGACCAACCCCACGCCGCCGCATCGCCAATCCCGGCACCGGGAACCCCAACCCGAGCATGCCCTACCACATCCAGCAGCACGCAAGCCCCACCGGGCGCGCGACAGCCACGCAGACGGGCGGAGAAGCCGCGCGGGCGCCAACCCAGGGCCACGGCCCCCACCCAGCCCGCCCGTCTCATCAGACCTTAGGACATGGTTCCAGTAATCTATGTGCTTTGTTGACATGTCTTTGCAAACTGTTTGTGGGCTTTCTTGTGTACCGTCTTCAGAAGAGGCTTCCTCCTGGGGTGACAGCCATGCACACCGATTTGATGTAGAGTGCGGCGTATGGTCTGACAATGCTGACAGCACACCTGTAATGAGTCACATGACATTTTGAAGGGAAAATGACAAGCAGTACTCAATTTGGACATTTAGGGATTTACGTTTTTTTCATAAGGGTGTACTCACTTTTGTTGCCAGGGGTTTAGATATTTTAGATAGATATTTTAAGGGGAAAACAAATTACCTCTATTATATAAGCTGCACACAGACTACTTTTCATTGTATCAAAGTGTCATTTTGTCAGTGTTGTCCCATGAAAAGGTATACTTAAATATCTGCAGAAATGCGAGCGGTGTACTCACTTTTGTGATACACTGTAGGTGTTTGATGATTAATTGGGTCTATTATTAGTAACCGACCGATAGATCGATAGACTGATAAAAAGAAAGTAGCATTCAGACAGTTCGAGGGGTCTTGTGCACGAGCCCAGAGACACATGTTTGAAGTCATCAAAAAAATATAATAAATGGCATATGTATCCAGCATGAAAGCAGACCCATATGAATGAGACACATAAATCATCAACAAGTGAAAGACGTCACCAATGTTCAACAAAACAAGCAACAGACATGAACAAGCAATAGCAGAAAAAGCTTATGGTATGGTATTACGGTACCTTCTACATACCCCACATGTAGCTAACAGGATGAAAAAATTGTTGGCTCCAGTAAGGGTTGGGCAATCTAGTGATCACAATGTTTTTTTTTTTTTTTCATGTTGTCCAATCTCTATTTTCACTTTTTATATATATTTTTTAATTTAGTTTTATTTTTTCATTTCCCGAAAATTCCTCAAGAAGCAATGCATGAGGTTGCTTCAATTTTTTTAATTAAATTTGGGCATTTTCCATTTTGGGCAAATTAAGAGCTTGCCAATGTTTAACTAATTGTTCTCATTTTTTTCTTGGGAATCTTTTGTTGACTTGTGATATGGCGACCCTGGAGCCAGTCTGCCTCCTCGCCTGGGTCTGTTGCTGTTTTGCCTTGCCGTTTGATTGCAGTCGACCTGAATAATTTGTCAACTTGTATTTCCAGGCCTTTTTCCATCTTTCAAAATGGAGTCAGTACAAGGGGTTAAGACTAAGGTGAACGTGCGGCGTTTGGCCTTTTGGCCGGATTGTCGAGTTTCGCCGGCCCGGGTCATTGGAGCTGCGCCAGCATGGGTCCGGCAGATCGGCTGGCGTGATTCCGGCAATCTGGCTAAAAGGTCAGATTCCTTCACATACTTTGACAAACTCCTCTTAGAGAATCCATCTAAATGAGCTGCAAGCAGGTATCCTAAACAGATGGGTGATGTTGTACTGTATTGCCAAACATTTTGGCATACTGTATGTTAGAGGTGTGCATCGGTACTGCCCTCACGATTCGATTCGATTACGATTCGGAGGGCCACGATTCGATTTTATTGGATTCGATTCGATTCAGAGGGTCACGATTCGATTCGGTTCGATTCGGCAATGCATCGCGATGCCTTAAAGCCTGGGATGCATTAAAATTCTAAAGGAAAGCATATTTTTCGTGAATCATGAGGCAACACAAGCGGTCAGACATTAAACAACTTTTTATTGGCTCTTGTGTCACTCCTGGTTGAAGTCAAATGAAAATACTTTTAGATATATATTTAAAAAAAAAAAAAAAAAAAAAAAAAAACAGATCACAGCATTTAATTGGTGCTTTGAATGAGACCAGGGCTTTCTCTTTTTTTTTTTTTTTACACACAGTAGCAGCCTTTCACACAGTGCAACGTCTGAACTCCTGTGCAAAATCAGTAATAACAGTCACTGTATTTTAGTCACAACAACCCATCGATAAAAATATTCAAGTAAATATTAAATAAAGCGACAAAGAAAATATTGTAGTGCAGCAGCATCTTTATCGCAATATGAATCCAGGGATCAGTTCAGTTGCAAACAAAACATCCAACTAAATTGCAATGTAGAACAAAAGTAAAATGTTGGCCTAGCCCACTATATAAGTGCAATCAACTTAGAAATGCAATCAGTAACTACCACATAACAATAAAAAAATAATGAATTAAAATGAAGTGCAGCAGCATTTTAGCAGCCATAACAATCTGTTTCAACATGAGGAAATATCATTTTTTTTTTGCAATTGAGAGAGCAGAGAGATAGTAGAGGTTAGATGGGGCCTAAAAAATCCAGCCCGACCCGACACGGCCCGCTGGTATTGAAGCCCGACCCGGCTTGGAGTGACGCGAGAAAAAAAACGAAGCAGCAGCAATTTATTTTCATTTCTTCGAGATGGCAGAAAAAAACGCATGTTTCTTAATGTTTAAATAGTCTACATATTTTTGTGATCATTATAGAAGCATTTGCACAACGAAATAACGCTGGGAAAGTTTAATATTAAAAAAACAAAACATGCGATTTTGCAGACACACAGAGGAGAAGATTCAAAAGGATCACATTTGTGTTGCCTTTGTGTGCATAAAAAAGTGTCTTTCGTAACGAATTCTCAGTTGGCAGAAAAAAAACGCAAGTTTTCTTAATGTTTAAATGGTCTACATATTTTTGTGATCATTATAAAATCATTTACACAACGAAATAACGCTGGGAAAGTTTAATATAAAAAAAAAAAAAAAAACGAGTTTGCAGACATACAGAGGAGAGGATTCAAAAGGATCACATTTGTGTTGCCTTTGTGTGCATAAATAAAAGTGTCTTTCGTAACGAATCGCAAGCGCCACAGCGGAGGAGAAGAAGAAAAAGCGGGCGGCGCCACTGCTTCATGTGAGTGCACAAGCAAATGCACAATACAGAGAGCCTGCTCTCGGTTTTATCCCTTTTTTTTTTGTTTTTTTAAAAATAATTTATTAGTCCGGCGCGGGGCAGCCCGACCCGACCCGAACGTGAATGCTTAACATTTTGGGCCCGAACTCGGGCACAAGATCTAACCTCTAAGAGATAGGACATAACATAACAATGGCTGAAGCGGAGAAAGAGGGAGCAAGAAAGATTCTTGATGTACCTAAGACATTGAAAGATGACATCTGGAGACATTTTGGCTTCTATGAGGTTGGTGGGAAACTTGACCAGAGTTATGCAGTGTGTAAAAAATGAAACATGACAATAATAATACAAATGGGGAAACCAAATCCATTGCATCACCGGAATTGCGCAGGGAAGATTTTTGAACGTACTTATATATTTTAAAATGCGCTGAATCAATTCGGCTTGTTGCCCGCATCGAATCGAATCGTCCATGCCCCGCATCGGGATGCATCGCCGCATCGATTATTGTTGACACCACTACTGTATGTCATCCATTGCGGTAACCTAACACCGAAAATAGAATAGAAAACCAAATCTGAAAAAAGAGGACATCGTTTTTTTGAAGGACAAGCAGCTGAAAAGGAATGAATGGCCTATGGGAATCATCGTTAAGGCTCTTTCGAGCAAGGATAAAGGAAGGTCGAGATCAAGGTGGCTCGCGACAAGACTGTAAAGATTAATACTAGACCTATCACAGACTGAATTTTGTTGTTATCCTCAAATGTTTAGAATTTATGTGGCATTCCTAGGAAATAATGCCAGGCGTGGGGTGTATTGTAACGTTCAATTATCTATACATCCCGCTCACTAGAGGGAGCTAATTATGCAGGCGGGGTTGGGCTCTGCCAATTAATGGCGAGAAGAAAAAGGCCAGGAAGGAAGCCATTTAGGCTGCAATGTTGTTTTGTGGTCAATTGCCAGCCATCCTCTCACTTCAAGCCCTCTGAGTGGAAATATAAGTGAGTTTAAATGTTTATAAGAGTGTTTGGTATCTCTATGTGTAGTTATTGCGGTAGTTTGTGGGTAATACTGACCCAAATTTGTGTGTAAATCAGCTTTTGCTAACATGAAAGCAATTACAATGTACCTGTAGCAATGAACCTCTATTCTGTTTTATTTCTATTACATAATCACACCCAGTGAAAAGCTAAATAAATGTTCACAGTTTTCACTGAGCAAAACAAAGCTTAATATGATATGTGAAAACATCTCAAAGACCCATGCACAAAATTGAACAGGAAGTGAGTGCAGGCCGAACGCAGCTGAAACTGGCTTCACCTTGTGCCATTCGCTATTGTGCGCCATCCCAGGAGTTTCTCATCCATCTTTGTGTCTTATGCTCAAATAGATAGAAGTGAGAGCGAGGGATGGACTGCAAAAAAAAAGAGAAAAGAGAGGAGTGCAGCTGCAGGATGAATAGGGATGGGAACGAAGGGATGAGTTGGGAAGGGGGCAGCTGCAGGGTGGTCCCCTCCCTCCCACTTCTCGCCCCATGCCGGTCCGGCGGTGCTATACTTTGTTTGGATTCACATGCCGTACTACATTATTTAGTCATCACGCTGCTAACTGGAGCTGTTAAAATACATGAATGCACAATGAAACAAACATGAGTTTTCATCACCTTTTTTCAAATTATATTATATTATATTATATTATATTATATTATATTATATTATATTATATTATATTATATTATATACCCTTTTACATGATACAATTTGCAACAAATTCCCTGATTTACTACTCTGTTTATCAAGTTTGACTGGTTGTAAGTGAGATTAATAACCACTAATTAAGAAATGCATTTTACAGAGTTAATTTCTGAAAAGTACTGGGTGTGTCCTACATGTGACAACAACTATCAACGCTCAAAGTATTGAGTCAATTGAATTGCAACTGGACTTTTTTGGTTGTCTTGGAATATATTTCGCCTCTCATCTGATCAGGCTCCATCATTTCATGCAAGAGGGTGTAGTTAGGAAAACACTAGCCTGATATTGGTGTGCAAACGCCGCTTTTATGCTCCAAGTTTGCTTTTTTTTTGTTTTGTTTTGTATTGTTTTTTGTTTTATTTGTGTGTGTGTTGTGAAGAAATGGGAGATTTTTTGTCACATGCAGGAAACGGCCAGGACATAATTTTGCTTCAATATATTAACACTTGATTACCTATTGTACATTTGAAAAACTGTTTTGTAATGCAATGTGTTTCTATTATCCCATCTATATTGTTTCGCACTATAAGTTAGCATTGAGTCCATTGAATTTTATTTGAGAAAATTACAATTTTTGATTGAACATTTTGGTGTTTACATAGATATTGTTAAATCAAATGAGGGTTCACTCCACCAGGTCCTCGAACCATAGCGTTGTAACAGTTTGACAGATGAATAAAGTGACAAAAGCTGCAGGTGCAAATAAAAAAGTGTCAGCAAGTTCAAATCCCTCCTCCTTCACCACCCTCTCTAGTGACCTTCAACCTTCCTTCCACCTGCCGGTGCCCCCAAACGCACCTCTCGGGTTGGACTGCGCCAAGTATGAAGTCGAATTAAAAAGATCCTTAAACCTGAGGACGTCCAAGCCTCATTTGGTATGCAGGCCGCGTCCGTGTCTACAGTACGAGATATCTCCACGTCGCACTTAAAACAAATTTACTCCCGGGCCATTGTGGAACGTCTTTTTAAAGAGTGTGTTTAGCATTCAGCTCGGCTCGGGAAGTCTTTGTCTGGCCCGCTTGCTCTTGAAACCTCCCGAGTGTCGGCAGTGGGTGGAGGAGATGGGGTGAGGCGGGGGGATCGATTTGATTCTAATCGGAGCATGAAAAGAACATGATCTAACTGCTTTCAGAGGCGAGTATATTTAGACCTAGTCCTCAAGGCCGCCGCCCCTCCCAAGACTCAACGAGGGGCCACAATGAAGCTCGGGCCAATTTAAAAAAGCTTTGAATGTCTCGTCAATGACTTTGTGAATGCAAAGGAGAGAGATTTGGAGAGAGAGTGACAGGGTGGAGGGAAGGGGGGGGCAAAAAAAAAAAAAGGCCAGAGAGCAGACATAAAAATTCCAAGAGTTGTTCAAGGCATGGATCGCTTCATTTGCATGACAGCGCCTGGTGAATACGACTGACCCCTCTCGGACTGCCCCGGTGCTTGGGGCCGAGCCGCTGCACGATGAGCACGCTTTGACCCAGCTCATTGACTCTGAATGGATACGCTGTATGATTAGTGTGGTACGTGGTCATTTAACCCCCCCCCCCCTCAAAAAAAAAAAAAAAAGGAATGAATCAATGAATATGACATACATACACACATAGACACAAGTTATATTACTAGACCTTGGGTCAATTAGACATAGGAAAGAGACAACTGTGAAACAGGAGATTGTTGTCACATTTAAGACACACACCTGAACCCATGGCCAAGTACCTGCCAGAAATCCACACCAACAATGCATGCAATAAAATAAGTAAATGGATGAATAAAGGGTGGGTTTAAGATGTAAATTCAATAAACTGCTAAATAAATCCAAATGGGGGGAGGGCAAATGTGATTAGGTAGATTTTTATCACCTGTGGGATACTGTACTTCAAATAATCAGAACTTAGACTTGCATGGAACAGTATTTTAACATTGACATATTCAAATCCAAGTTTTTGCCCGAAATCGTGACTTGTTTAGTTCAATTTTGACATAAGTATTCAACAGCTTATAAATCGCACAATTTTTACATGAGAAACTTAATACTTTACAATCATAACTTATTTAGGTTGAATTCTGATTTCACTATTGCCTCAGCACGTCTTGCCGGCTATCTGACCCTCAGCGTTTTTAGATTGAATTGTTACAAAAACAATAAAACATGTAAAAGCCTTTTTTTAAATTTTTTTTTATGCATGGATACAGAAATGTTTAAATTACTAGGGGTTTTTTGCCCAAAAACGGGCAGTTGGCCGAAAATTACCTGATTATTTGAATGTAAAGTTATGCTATTGTGAATGGACACAAAATCCAACATGGTGGCTATCACAAAACAAAGAGGTTTTTAAGTTGAAAATTCTTGAAAATACAGTAAATGTGTAAATCCTGGAATTTCTATAGATATGACTGTAAAACAGTCTAGATTCTTGGTTAAAAGCAAAAAATCAGGCAGTTAGCATTCATTTTACGTAAATATTTCAAGCTAAAGTTACGCTAATTTTTTCCATTCATTTCATATTTTTTCACGTTTCAAAGTGCATGCATGGTGCCATTTTATATAATATTTACCTTGAATCCTCAACCAAATCACTCTTGAGACACCCCTGCCTGCCTGTATGCACTGAAACGTTCGTCCTGTTTCCACCTAAATCCGGCGTGTTTTGTGTTTGAGTTCATCGCAGTGAAAGCTGCCACGACACTCTTCCTGGTGCAATGTCTGTAGGAGCTGTCTCGTCAAATGATAGTGAAGTCTATGCATTGAATATGGCACATAACAACATTAAATTACATTTCAATCTTAACTTGGTTGTTAAAGATAGTGACAAATGTGCAACAGGAGATTGCAACCTCTCTAAGACATAGCCAGTACATTCCACAAATTCCCAGAGCTACAATGCTAGTCAAAAAAATAACACCTACATTTTGTAAACTGTATACTAAATCTAAATTATGATAACAAATGTAGTGGCAAATCTGAATAGGTAGATTGTTGTCACATGTAGGAACCTGTACTTCTAAGTAGGGTTGTGCCGATCATGTTTTTTTGCTCCCGATCCGATCCCGATCGTTTTGAGTATCTGCCGATCCCGATATTTCCCGATCCGATTGCTTTTTTTTTGCTCCCAATTCAATTCCAATCATTCCCGATAATTTTTCCCAATCCTATGCAGTACATTTTGGCAATGCATTAAGAAAAAAATGAATACAACTCGGACGAATATATACATTCAACATACAGTACATAAGTATGTATTTGTTTATTATGACAATAAATCCTCAAGATGGCATTTACATTATTAACATTTTTTCTGTGAGAGGGATCCACGGATAGAAAGACTTGTGACTTTTTATATTGTGACTAAATATTGCCATCTAGTGTATTTGTTGAGCTTTCAGTAAATGTTACTGTAGCCATGCCCAAATGCATGATGGGAAGAGGAACCATGACTGTGCGTAGTGCTACCAATTGATATATCTTCTCTGCGGTGGGAAATAACATAAGGTGTTAAGAAAAAGATCAATTGCTACCTTGCTTCCCCACATTGCTTCCCATGATATTTCTAATCATAGGGAGAGGGATTGTAAGGCTTTAGCCAATTAAAAAAAGGCTCCAAAGGCTGCCAAAATTCACTCTACTCATTTTATGCTGCCTTTTATCTCTCTATATAGGTAAAATTGATAGTAAGATTGAGCGCGACAATGCATGAGTGGTTCGTGCATTGCATGCATTAATTGCGTTAAATATTTTAACGTAATACATTTTTTTAAAAATTAATTACCGCCATCATCGGGATAAATTTGATAACCCTACCTAAGCTAATATAAGCCTAAACTAAAGACTCTGGATGAATGTAACATATTATGTCTGGTACGTCAAATACTATTAGAAAACTATTTAATTAAAAAAAATATATATATATATTTAAAAAAGGCATGGCTGATATTTTTTTGCCGATTCCGATACTTGATCGTGATCGGACCCGATCGATCGGGACATCTCTGCTTCTACTGTAAGTACAAGAAAATCAAAAGAAAATCCACATAAGACTTTAGTCAACGACTATGATAACCTCTACAAAATGGAACCTCTACATTTTGATGGTTTATGTTTATAGTAATATTTTGTCACATGTAGGACAAAGGCAGTCCCATTCTTCCAGATTTTACTGTCATGTTATTATACCCCTGTGGTGACCCGCATCATGTCTTCTAAACCAACAAAATCTTCCAAAACGCTCTTATCACCGATCCCCAGGCCTGTTGTGAAGTTATAGAGGCCCTGAAACATTAATCACACCCCGTAAACCTCCCTCCCCCAATTCACGCACCCATACGCATGAATACCCGACAGGTGCAGTTGAGCTCTTGCACGTGCAAAACTCAGTGCTTGTGTCTATGATTTAATGCAAACAAGCAGGTGAGCGCAGGACATAAAGTGGAACCCCCAAGTGATGTGGTCTGCATACAAATCACCCCTTCACTCACCCAGGCCCGCAACCCTGTCCCCTCGACCTCATGCGAAGCGGTGACAAAGCTCAGACAGTGGCGCAAACACTCACGCCATTCATGTGGATCACGACAGCGAAGATAGGAGCTCCTGACCTCAACCTCGGCTGTCTCCAGAACGTTAAATTCATGTACCGTCATAACACAAACAAAAAAGGGTGGTCACAAGTGCGCAGCCTTTGAAGAAAACACAGAAAGCCATAGAATTGAATCAGATCCAAAAGCTTATGATTAAATAAGTTAATCCTTTACAGGGCACTAATTTTTAATGCTTCGGCAGCCATTGATGGCGCTAGACATCCAATCTGTTTTGACTGGGAGATGTTGGCAGCAAATGATCGCTGCCAGTCCTCCCAGTCAAAATGTCCCCATCTAAGTCTAGTACCATCAATGGCACTGAAACATGAGTATTCACAGATAGTCCTGCTAGTTTTAAATTAATTGGAAATCTATCATTGTCAATGGCAGGCAATGAATTACATTGTATGAAAAAAAAGTCAATTATAAAAAAAGAAATATTTTAATTTGATTAATTTAGTTTTTTCTGTGAGTGTCTTTTTTAATGAAAAAATATAAAATACAAATTAAAAAAACAATAGCGATTATAAATATATCACACTTGCAGCCAGTTATAATGGATTAAAGTTGACTCAATCTGCTGTGTCCTTGTGTGTACCACATTGAGCATAGAAAACAGAAAGAAGATCAAAGAACTCTGAGGACTTGAGAAGCAAAATTGTGGGAAAGCATGGGCAATCTCAAGGCTACAATTCCATCTTAAAAGACTTGAATGTTCCTGTGTCTACCTTGCGCAGTGTCATCAATAAGTGTAAAGCCCATGGCACTGTGGCTAACCTCCCTAGATGTGGATGGAAAAGAAAAATTGACGGGCGATTTCAACAAAAGATTGGGCGGATGGTGGATAAAGAAGCTCGACTAACATCCAAACATGTTCAAGCTGTCCTGCAATCCGAGGGTACAACAGTGTCAACCCGTACAATCCATCTGCGTCTGAATGAAAAGGGACACTATAGTAGGATACCCAAGAAGACTCAACTTCTGACCCAGAGACATAAAAGAGCCAGGCTGGAGTTTGCCAAAACTTACCTGAGAAAGCCAAAAACGTTTTGGAAGAATGTTCTCTGGTCGGATGAGACAAAAGTAGAGCTTTATGGGAAAAGGCATAAACATAAAGTTTACAGGAAAAAAAACGTGGCCTTAAAAGAAAGAAACACGGTCCCCACAGTCAAACATGGCGGAGGTTTCCTGATGTTTTGGGGTTGCTTTGCTACCTCTGGTACTGGACTGCTTGACTGTAGAAAATGGTTTGAGAGAAAGCACTGGAGACTTCTAAAGTGGCCAGCAATGAGTCCAGACCTGAATCCCATGGAACACCTGTGGAGCGATCTGAAAATGGCAGTTTGGAGAATGCACCATTCAAATCTCAGAGACTTGGAGCTGTTGGCCAAAAAAGAGTGGTCTAAAATTCCAGCAGTGTTGTGTAAGAAATTCAATGATCGATACCAGAAGCGGTTGTTCGCAATTATTTTGTCTAAAGGTTGTGCTACCAAGTATTGGCTGAGGATGCCAATACTTTTGTCCGGCCCATTTTTGGAGTTTTGTGTAAAATGATGATGATTTTTTTTTTTTTTTTTCATCCTGTTTGGTGTTTTTTCATTGCAAGCAAAATAAAGGAAGATATTAATACCAAAGCATTTGTAAATACATTCTTACAGGGTCAGGAAAAATGATCAGACACATTTGTAGGTTTAATAAAGGCCAAATAATGTAAAGAAACAAAAATGTGTTTTTAATTTCGAAAAGTACATATAATGCCATTTTGTTTTATTAGGTTTTAAAAATTAAATCAGTCAAATGGGATCTGTTATGATTGTTTTATTATTAATTAAATAATTATCATTAATGTTATTACCGTTTCTACATTTTCTGGAGTTCTGGCAGTGCGAGGCCAGCTGGTTGATTTTCATTTCAATCCAGATCCAAACGAGCGTTCTGTTTGCACTTCAATCTTGGTAGACATGATCCCATACCAGCTCGAACCACGAACTTGTTATGGGTTACCAATTTGAGAGCTACTGGATTAGGGTTAGGGTTGCTTCAACTACATTACATCAAAAGCATGCCATGTTTTTGTTTGTTTTAATACAATAACATTTTGGCAAAATACAAAAGTCTATATTTGAAAATTGAATCTATATGCACATTGTTCATTGGCCCATTAATGTGTTTGACCTGACGTCTTTTGTAAAGATGAGATGCTCATACACCTAAGGGATCATTCTTTTTGTTAGCTTAACTGGGGTACATATTTGTGCTTGTTTTGACAAGGTGATTGCCACATTTCATATTGTTATTATTGAGTGACAATTTTGCTCTAATCATTGATATACAGTACTAGTATGTAAGTAAGACCAGATATAAATGTGACAGCACATTACCCTGTACCCAGCTGCCTACCTACCTACTTCACTTGATTGGATGGCTGGCTGGCTTGCTGACAGACTACAGTATTTGGTTTACAGACTAACTGACTGACTGACTACCTTCCCTATCTCTTGTTTCATTTTGTTTGGAATTGTATAATAACTTTCTTTTTTCATTATTGTTTTAGTTAAGAACAGAGCTGGGGTCTGTTGTATACTGAAAATAAAGTGCTCTTAATCTCAAGGGATTGTTCCGTTTGTATTAACAGAGTTAAATCCACTGGCACTTTCAGTTCTAAAAAAGAAAAAATAAGTTTAAATACAAGACATTCTGAATACTTTGTCATTATTTTTATTTTGACAAGAAATTGTAATCGATATCGGAAAATCGGGTTTGAGAGAAAATAATAGTGATTTTCGGGTTAGGCAAAATCGTGTTCAGATTCAGAGTTTATTTGTCATTGTCAAGATAACAACGAAATTCAGATTGGAGTTCCAACAATACTGTGAGTTAGTACCCATTAAAAGTGCTTGGTGCAGAGCAAGATAGGTAAAGTGTCCCCAGTGCACCCACAATACCCACCATAAATAAATAATAAATATTGATAAATTTACATAACCAATTGGAGTGTTATGACCAGGTAGGCAAAGTTGATGTGGACCAAAGTGCGACCAGGAAACAAATGTGGACTGAAGGGTTATTATTGAACAATGGCACGGTGTTGAGTAGCTGACGAGCTGATTGGTCATTGGCTGTGGCTGTGACTGTGGCGGCGAGGGCTTTGATGGGTGGGAGTCCTGATGGCAAAAACAGATTTAGTCAAGTGTTCAAAAACAAGAGTCAAAAGCTACAGGCATAGTTGGCTGATGTACCAACGGTGACTGGCAAAATCATCTAGCACCTGCTTGCTGCCCAGGCCGCTCCTTAAAAGCAGGCGTGATTGGTGATGAGCTGCAGGTGCACTTCCAGGTCTGCCACACCCAGCCTGCCAATGTTGAACTCATGCCACACAAAAAAGGAATGGTCACAACAATTAAAGACAAAGTAGTGGGGCGTATGGGCTAGGACCACCACAAATTAAACAGTGCTACATATGTAGCTCATTGAGTTGCGTTGCAAAATGACAAGGAAAAATGTATTATTTGTCTAATTAACTACACTCACCGGCCACTTTATTAGGTACACCTGTCCAACTGCTCGTTAACACTTGATTTCTAATCAGCCAATTACATGGCGGCAACTCAGTGCATTTAGGCATGTAGACATGGTTTAAGACAATCTCCTGCAGTTCAAACCGAGCATCAGTATGGGGAAGAAAGGTGATTTGAGTGACTTTGAACGTGGCATGGTTGTTGGTGCCAGAAGGGCTGGTCTGAGTATTTCAGAAACTGCTGATCTAATGGGATTTTCACACACAACCATCTCTAGGGTTTACAGAGATTGGTCCGAAAAAGAAAAAATATCCAGTGAGCGGCAGTTCTGTGGGCTTAAATGCCTTGTTGATACCAGAGGTCAGAGGAGAATGGCCAGACTAGTTTGAGCTGATAGAAAGGCAACAGTGACTCAATTAACCACCCGTTACAACCAAGGTAGGCAGAAGAGCATCTCTGAACGCACAGCACGTCAAACTTTGAGGAAGATGGGCTACAGCAGCAGAAGACCACGCCTGGTGCCACTCCTTTCAGCTAAGAACAGGTAACTGAGGCTACAATTTGCACAAGCTCATCGAAATAGGACAATAGAAGATTGGAAAAACATTGCCTGGTCTGATAAGTCTCGATTTCTGCTGCGACATTCGGTTGGTAGGGTCAGACTTTGACGTCAACAACATGAAAGCATGGATCCATCCTGCCTTGTATCAACGGTTCAGGCTGGTGGTGGTGGTGTAACGGTGTGGGGAATATTATCTTGGCACTCTTTGGGCCCCTTGGTACCAATTGAGCATCGTTGGAACGCCACAGCCTACCTGAGTATTGTTGCTGACCATGTCCATCCCTTAATGACCACAATGTATCCAACTTCTGATGGCTACTTTCAGCAGGATAATGCGCCATGTGATAAAGCTGGAATCATCTCAGACTGTTTTTTTGAACATGACAATGAATTCACTGTACTCAAATTGCCTCCACAGTCACCAGATCTCAATCCAATAGAGCATCTTTGGGATGTGTTGGAACGGGAGATTCGCATCATGGATGTGCAGCCGACAAATCTGCACCAACTGTGTGATGCCATCATTTAAATATGGACCAAACCCTCTGAGGAATGCTTCCAGCACCTTGTTGAATCTATGTCACAAAGAATTGAGGCAGTTCTGAAGGCAAAAGGGGTCCAACCCGTTACTAGCATGGTGTACCTAATAAAGTGGCCGGTGAGTGTATATTAACTATTACCGTATTGGCCCGACTACAAGACAGTGTTTTTTGCATTGAAATAAAAATGAAAAAGAGGGGGTCGTCTTATATTCGCGGTCTAGACATTATACCCATTCACGACACTAGATAGCGCCAGATATCATTGAAGCGATGTTCTGTCATGACAGATCTCAGCTTCTCTCAAGTTTAACCGGTTTGCAATTTTTTATTGCAATGGTTTTCCTTATTCAGATTTGTTTCAAGACTCCAGTTACAGTCAGACTTCACTTTGATGGTTAATGCAGTTATTGCAATTTTGTTGTTTTATCACAATAGATAGTTTATTTACATTTCAAAAACCAGAAGCCATTCATTTACGAATGTGATTGCACTTTAGTTTGCAATTTAAATGTTCAGACATTAAGATTTGAATGAAGCAAAATAACATGCTTTTTCTCTCAATTATATTGTTATAATCATTTGTTTCAGATGTACTGTAATTATTTTCTGTATAAAAACTAATTTGGTGTTCAAAAATTATTTTTTCAAACTTGAGTCTTGAAAAAGAGGGGGTCGTCTTATAATCAGGGCCATCTTATATTCGGGCCAATACGGTAATTCTAAAATTAGATATTAATTATTACATTTCTATTTAATTTCTATTTTGTGCACTACAATGCACTGAGTATGTGCAAGTAGTGCACGATTGCACAAGTTCACAGCTTAGGGGGAACATTGGCCAGACCATCATATATGTATTAAAAAATATCCTGTGGTTGAGAGCGTGTTAAGTTTGAAAAACAGTGAAGCAAGATACACAAACACACACCAAAAATTGGGCCTTTGTTTTAGTATTTTCCCTCTCTTCTGATCAAAGTCCAAAAAGCCATCATGAAGAAGTAGTCAAAACCGGGGATCGAAATCAAAGCAAAGCGCCCTTCATTGTCCAAACGAGATGCCGGACTCAGCTTGTTTCTTTTTCTTGTTCTTGAGTTTTTCCATTAGAGTAGGACGGGATGAGTGGTAAAGAGGAAAACACGCTGTTTGCTCAACCTCCCACGCAGGACGAAGCGCTAACAAGCGGCCATGAAAATCGACATAATGACACACTCAATTTAACTTGACACTTCATCACATTCTATTCCACTGGGGAGTGTCATTTGTTTCTGTTGTTGCGGTAAGTACAAGAACTGGCAGTCAGCATCGACTTATGAGTTTAATCCTTTCTATGACTGAGCTAGTAACTTGATTTAATCAATTTTAAATCAATTTCCTAATAGAAATGAATTAAAAACTTATTTTGTTACTTGTTTCTGGAGGTTGAGATAGGACACTGTCAGAGTGTTCTTGAGAATTAATACATTTCTGCGTCAGCTTGATTGATAGAGAACTTCATGCCTCCCCAGTCAGATGCGTGTTTCCAAATGGGCGACTGTTACTTGATCAAAAACGGTTCCAAGAGTTCTCTTTTCACAACACTATTGACTCCAGATGCAACATTCCAGTTTGCTTCCGCTCCAACGGACACGTTCAATTGTAAGAATCTTCCCCGCCTCTTCCGCCCTGGAGAACATCCCATCTCCTTTAGTCTGTTGGATAGACTGGCATTCAGGGTTTCACTTTAAACCTTTACATAGTGTTCGGGTCAAATTTGAACTACTAGAAATCTAGTCATTTCCTTCCCTTTCAAAAGAGATTAAAAAACTGCTACAAAGTTTAGTAAAACTGAGGCTATTTGATGCAAACATGGATTAAAGATTCATCAATGCGTGTTAAATCCAAATGGTTGAAGTGATGGGAATTTGAATACTGTTTAATTTTACAAACAATAAATTTGTAGGTCATTTTCAAAAGCTATAGGCTTGAAACAGTTAGTGAAACTCATTTTCCCCCAAATTTGTTCAGGTTCCCGAAGAAGCAGGCACCTGTTCGTCTTTTAAGGGTCAGTTTAAGTCATGTACAATTTTCACTGAGTTATCACAACAAAATAGCACTTTCAGGTGGCTGTAACCATTGCTGCAGCATTGTCAGAACAGATAAATTTGTCGTTTTTCTCTAGAAAGATTCTCACCTGTAAAGGTTTTGCTACATGTAACACAATAATTGTAACCGATCACATTTTGTGTCCATGTTGTTGCTTTTGTGTAGGTCACACTAAAAGTAAATTTAAGGAACGAATTGCTGAAAATAAGTATGCACTCCATACTCAAAACATATATGGCCCAATGGCTAAACACTATGAACTATCTGGTCATAGCAATTGTACATTAAAAGCTATGTTCATTGATGTTGTTACAATACATTGAATGTAAGACGGATTGATAGATTTGAACAAACGTGAGACTTTTTGGATTTGCACACTGAACACTACCCTTTATCCTTGCCTCAATGATTAAAACACATTTCCCCCTATTTTACGAGATGTGCAGTTGATAGGCCTTTTCACTAAACTCTGATGTCAAGTAGCGGTCTGTAAAATATCAGCCCCTGGACCACAGGTTTGCGATCCTTTGCAATCAAGAAATTGTGAACAGGTAAACCAGCATCACAAAGTTTTAAATCCAAAACAAGTTGTTTTGGGACAGTGGGAATTTGACTGTATTTATTGGCTGAAAAGTTAGAAATGTGTCACATGGGAGTTTGGTGTACTCCCATTGTGGTTGTTCATATTGGGTTGTTTCTGCCTTAAATTTAAATGTGTAGAGATATATTTCCATTTACAGTATTTACAAAAAATACATATCTGTTCATTTCACATGGTTGTACATGATCTTTTCATAGCTCTGTGTTATCTACAGTACAAGGACTTTCGCTTTCATTGTTTTGTCTAGCTATTTGGCTGCTGTTTTTCTTCCATGGTTCGTGGAAGACAGAAAATATAAACGGTATGCTCTCTGAGATTGGGGCATTTCTTGTGGTGTTTTAGGAGATGTGTCTTCATCGATCAGCTTTAAATTACTTTTTCCTTAATAAATAATAATAATAATGATAATACATTTTATTTCTAGAGCGCCTTTTAAAGATGCGCAAAAACGCTTCACAAGAAAGATAGGAACACAATAGCTCAATAACAATAAAAAAAAAAACAATAATGAAATTAGATTAAAAGGAGGATAAAAATAAATAAAAATTTAAGAGGTCAAGATAAAACTGAGATAAGGATCATGATGGGTAAGAAAGAATAAACGTGTGTTTCGAGTCTGGACTTGAAAAGTGAGGGGTTAGGTATATTGGGAAGATCAAGGGGTAGGGAATTCCAGAGCTGGGGGGCACATTGACTAAAACCTCTGGAACCAAAGGTGGCGAAACGGACACGGGGGACTGAAAGGTGGAGGATAGAGAAGGAGCGAAGTGAACGGGGGGGACAGTTAATACAGAGCAGATTGCATAGGTAGGGAATGGCCAGGCCATGGAGTGCTTTAAAGGTAATGACAAGGATCTTGTAATTGATTCTCTGTTTGACTGGGAGCGAGTGAAGTTGACTGACGATGGGGGTGATGTGGTGTGTGGTTGGGGCCCAAGTAATGAGGCGTGCTGCTGAGTTTTGGAGGAGCTGCAGTTTATGGAGGGACTTATTTGGGAGATCAAAGAACAGTGAGTTACAGTAATCGAACCGGGAAGTGACTAGACTACAAACAAGAGTGGAAGTGGTATGGCGGGTGTGAGAAGGGAGGAGGCGACAAATATTGCGAAGGTGATGTAGGCTGATCTGATGATGTCGTTGATATGGGAGCGGAATGAGAGCGTGCTGTCGAGGATGTCATCCAGACTCTTAACCTGAGTAGAGGGAGAGATCGGTCCATTGTTTATGGTAATAGAGAAGTTTTTGTCATTAGAGCGCGTGGCGTTGTTGCCTGGAAGGAAGACTTCTGATTTTGAGCTACTGAGGAGGAGGAAGTTCGAGGAGAAACATAATGACTTCTAAACAGAGGGTGAGTGAGGAGGGTGGAAGGGAAGAGGTTGGTTGTGAGGAAATGTAGAGCTGGGTGTCATTCGCGTAGCAGTGGAAGTGAATGTTGTGTTTGCGGAAAATGGAACCAAAGGGGAGAATGCAAATGATGAAGAGGAGCGGCCCCAGGACGGAACCCTGGGGCACGCCAGCAGAGACAGGTAGGGATTTGGATTTGTGGGGGCCAAATTTGACAAATTGTGTACGGTGATGGAGTTGGGATACAATGTACTGTATATGCTATCTTATATACAGTGTATCACAAAAGTGGGTACACCACACACTGGCTACTTTTCACTGTGTCAAAGTGTCATTTTGTCATTGTTGTCCCGTGAAAAGATATAGTTAAACATCTGCAGAAATGTGAGGGGTATACTCACTTTTGTGATCCACTGTATCTTAGGTGATTAATGCTTTCTTTTTGTTTCTGAATTGTGTCTCGTCCTCTCATGTTCGATAAGAGAATTAAAGAACCTGTAAAAAGGAAAACTCGACTTTCTTTTCCTTCAAATGAGTACATCACTCATAGACATCCAATCCAATGGATTGGACGTGTACCCCCTGTCAACGGCAGCCAGTTAGTTCAAGATGAAAAAATACAGTATGTATGAACAGTATGTAAGTGTTTGGAAAACAAATGACAAAAATCTTCGAGCAAAAAAAAAGCTAAAGCATTCTGAGTAAGTGGCAAACTAAAATAAAGAAGTTATTGGCAGATGTTATAGGGAACGTACAAACATGGGAGATTAAAGCCAAAAGAGCACTCATTAACAAAGATAAGCCAGTATCTTGAACCAGCAGGGAGCCCAATAACATGTCCCAGAAAGATACTCTCATCCCGACTAGCGCCAAAAATTGGAGAGCGTTTGACAAGTGGAGCAAGAAAAGATTGAAATAAGGGCTGTTTTCTTGCCGTAATTGCGTTTGCTTGCTCTGCCGGAAACAACAGAGGAGGCGACGATGGTGGGGGGTGCCACATTATTGGCGACGTCTTCTTGTGGGAACTTGACCGTGAGCCGCCATCGCTAAGGCTCGTCGTTTATCTATCACGGAGCTTTCATGTTTGATACCGGGGCCTCGTTTAATTGCTGGCGATATCAGACAGCGTTACGAGGAAAAGGGGGCACACTCCAGTCTGGGAGTGTCCGAGCGACTGAGGCGAGTTGTCCTAATTAGCGGGGAGGCTGATGCAGGACGTCTGTATGGGCTGCCCTTTGTTCGCCGGCCTCTTCTTCCTCTGAGACTGTCACTTTACTTTTCTATGGAATGAGTGACGGGCCCTCCAACCATCCTCTAGCTTACAAACACTACATTAGCCAAGCATAACAATGTGTTTCAGGATGGCACACTACCCAATCTGTTTTCATCTTTAAAACCTAAATGATGAGCCAAAAGCCAATTGAAGAAGTGAAGCGTTAAAGTAGACGAGGCAATTTCTGTGAATTAAGTACGTTTTTCCTTTAATTAGTGTTAGAGCTGAGAATTCAATTCACAGGCTAATTTGACAATCAAACTTTAATCCCAAAAGTCAGATAACTATAAAACTCCAAGAAGATAACTTGATTTTGTAAAATGGCTGTATAGTGATTAGAGGCATGCGAAATTTACGATTCTTAGATTATTTGCGATTCGGCCGTAGAAGATTCGAGAACGATTCACAAACATCCAAATTCCGATTATTGAATTATACCAGGTAAAGCGGAAATAAAACACAGTCAGCGCGGTCTTCAGGACGCAATGAGGCTGTCAGCCGCTACAAACAGCGCTCATTTGCTAGTTGCTACAAACATATGGCAACATACGGCTATGGTAGATATCACATATATCTAGAACTACATATGAAATGACAGACGAGGGCCGTGTTAGATCATATACAAAGAACTATATACGAAATGACAGACTTTCCCACGCTAGTAAACAGGCGCCATCTTAAAGCTGTAGAATTCTCTAGAAGGCTCTGGTGTAGCGAACCTAATTACTTATCTTAAAAAAAAAAAAATTTTAAAAATCGGTAAAATCTTGACTTTATCTTTAAATAATGAAACAGTTTTAAAACTTTCACGTCGAAAATAGACAAAAGGGAAATTATAGAATAATGGGAGGAATTTTGACAACTAACGGTTGATTCACAACATTAAATTAATTGAATGTAGTTTAAAGCTGCCGATACATAATGGGGACTTGAGTATTTTATTTACTGTTTTTAACGGTTAACTTGATACTGAAATAGTAGTTTGTTCAGCCTGAGAGGATTTTTGAACAATTTTGGAACTAGTGTACAAAAAAATAAAAGCGGGGGGGCTTTGTAGTGCATCAACAATCGATTTATAATCAAATCGGAGCCTCTGAATCGTAATCGAATCGTTAGGTGCCCAAAGATTCTAACTACTAATAATGATACATAGTACAATTTAACACTTTCATGCATTTGCGTTAAGCAGTTTGAACTCAACATTTGAAATAAACTAAGAAATTAAGAAAATAATAATAACAAGAGTCGAACTTGGGCAACATAGGCAGCGGAGCACACAGAAAACTGAGCCAAACAGTTTGGCTGACAGTTCAGTTGACAGTGTGCTCTTTTGAAGCATCGGGAGTGAGGCGAAGTTCATTACTCAGAAATTTAAGTTTGGCCCTACAAACTTGATAATGCAAGTTAATTCAACTCATTTAATCAAGTTAACAATATTAACTTGATAAAATTAATTAGGAATACAAGTAGGTCCCGGACATCATCACTTGCAGAATGAAACCAAAATAAAATGAAATTAAATCAGCCTCATCTTTAATAACAGCAATTTTAATTTGCGTTTACAATTAGCTGCTGATACAGCAATAACAAATGATTAGCATGTATCAGTTAGCGTCCGCACATCATCAAAAACTAAAACCACCCAAACATTCATAGGTTTTCATATTGTAATAAGGATAGTGTGCAAACAATGACTGAAGGGGGAAAAATAAGTAAGTGAACCATCACATTTAATGTTTTGTTCCATCCCTCCTTTGGCAGCAATAACTTTAACCAGACGCTTCCTGTAGCTGCAGATCAGTCTGGCGCATTAATCTGGATTAATCTTGGGCCATTCTTCTATACAAAACTGCTGTTCAATAAGATTCCTGGAATGTCTGGCATGAATTGCTGTCTTTAGGTCATGCCACAGCATCTCAATGGGGTTCAAGTCTGAACTTTGACTTGGTCACTTCAGAAAGTATATTTCTGAAACCATTCTGAAGTTAATTTACTTCAGTGTTTTGGATCATTTTGTTGTTACAGCATCCATCCTTCAACTGTCTGACCAGAGGTTGCGCTAGACTTTTTCGTTGTCTGTCATTTTGACTGACAGGGTCATAAAAATCCGGTCATAATCTATTTTTACCCATCACTTAAATTTTTAAAATGATGATAATGACATTGTGGTGACCCTTTGTTTGGCATAATTCACCTTCCGTACTTGTGTGTCCATTTGGCCTAGCTCGTTACCGGCTACGGCACAGTCACGTGACAGAGACACTTAAGAGCCGCGCGCGTTCCGGCTTGAATAGAGAGTTCACAGAGAGCAGCAGAGCTACAGCGGCTGGACACAGCAATTCGAGCTAACAAGACTCTTAACATTGCATACCGCTTCAACATATTCAATAGTATTTAGTTTTCATTCATTTTAAATTAATATTCTGTCCGAACAAGCTTAACAGAGAATCCACACCGTGCCATCATCACACATCAAGCAGATGAGGTTACATATGGAACAATGAAATTAACAGTTCACCTGCTGTGGCCTGGACGCAGTCTCACACTTTCCTCCTGGTGCGCATGGACTTGAATTGCGTGCCCGCTTGTGCCGTCCCTCTTTTTTCACCTCTATTATCAACACCATCGTCGTTTTGGGGCTTTTTGAAGAAACTTCGGACACTCAGTTGCCTTGACATTTTTCAGAGTAATGCCAACGACGTCATGCATCAAGAGAGACAATAGCTAATTAATATGCTCACTCGCCACCCTGTGGTCTGGGGTGTGAATTGCAACCTGTCAAAATGACAGATGGACTTGTTTTTTCCATCACCGTTTTAAAAAATCGGTCAACGACGGAAAATATTCGGTTAACGCGACCCCTGTGTCTGACAGACGGCCTAAGGTTTTCCTGCAAAACATCCTGATAAACCTTTAAATTCATTCTTCCATTAGTGATTGCAAACAGACGAAACAGCCCCAAATCATGATACTCCCTCCACCATGCTTCACGTTGGGGATGAGATGTTGTTGTTGGTGAGCTGTTCCATTTTTCCTCCACACATGACGTTGTGTGTTACTCCCAAAAAATTCATCATCATCATCATCTTTCCAAAAAATATTATCCAAAAACGCCTGTCGAGTGTCCAAGTGCCTTTTAGCGAACATCAAACGAGCAACAATGTTTTTTTTTTTTAGACAGCAGTGGCTTTCTCCGTGGAGTCCTCCCATGAACACCATTCTTGGCCATAGTTTTACATGTAGTTGATGTGTGCACAGAGATATTGACCTGTGCCAGTGATTTGTGTAAGTCTTTAGCAGACAGTCTAGGGTTCTTTTTTACCTCTCAGAGCATTCTATGTTGAACTCTTGGCATCATCTCTGGTGGACGGCACTCCTTGGGAGAAAAACAACTGCGCCAAACTCTCTCCATTTGTAGACAACTTCTCTCATTGTCGATTGATGAACATTCGGACTTTTAGACTAGGTTCATACTACATGTCTTAATGCACAAATCTGATTTTTGTCATATCTGTTTTTTTGGTGTGACTGTTCAGACTGCCTTTGTCCATTGAGACCATTCAAGTATTACGCATGCGCACTAATTCGCAGTCTGACACGCGCTGAGCAAGAAGACCCGCATGCGCAGAAGCATCAAAACAAATGACCACACATGCTGGCTGTCATCCGTCATTCCAGGGATATCATATTTTGCTTTTGAAAAAGAGGACACAAATAACAGACATAAATAATCCAGTTTAGTCCTATATTCAAAGTTTATATGGATCGATAGCATGCACGCACTGTCTGTGCATGTCACACACACATACGGGCAGTTTGCCCGACTCTCGGCCGTGTAAGCAATGTTGAAATATTGCTCCTATAGAGCAGAGAGAAAACCGATCATTCTCAGGCTTATCCTCAACCCATTTTTATTTTTTTATGACTATTGTCAAGCCCGGCCCTTCCCCAAAAGCCGTGTTCAATGCAAGCTAGGCACTAATAAAGCACAGCTGCACCGCTACCGTAGCGTCTCTCGCTCTTTGATGACGTAATTGCTGCATGAATTCCGATTTGGGAAACTTGACAGTAAAGACTGGCGCGATGTTCTGGAAAAATGTGGCCCAGATAGGATTTGAACCACATACGAAAGTGACCCAGATCGGATTTGAAATGGTCCAGTTCTATGCGACTTGTCGCGTTCAGACCGTCAAGTTAATGCCTCACTCGAGTCGGAAAAACACGAAAAAATCTGATTCATTCATTAAAACCTGTTGTATGAACGTAGCCTTAGAGATGGTTTTGTATCCTATCCCAGCTTTATACAAATCAACAATCCTTGATCACAAGTCTTCAGACAGCTCTTTTGAATGAGCCATGATGCACATCTGACAATGCTTCTCATCAAGACAATTCCTACCAAGTGTGTGTTTTACAGTGGGCAGGGCAGCTTTAAACCACTCATCACCTGACTTAAATTGTTTGGTAAAAATTGGTTTCAATTGCTTTCTGTCTCCTGAGGCAGAGGGTTCACTTACTTATTCACCCCCCCCTTCTGTCATTGTTTGCATGCTATCCTCATTAAAATATGAAAACCTATAAATGTTTAGGTGGTTTTAGTTAAAGGGGAACTTTGAAGTATGGTTGGCCAACCATGTTTTTGAATAATATCAATGGCTAAACAATTATAAGCATATTTTCATTATTTTTTTTAACGCAACCCTTCCAGATTCTTTGTTTAACCCATAGCAACGCCCTTGACAACGAAAATGCTTTTCTTCGGCAATCTTCGGAAATTACGTCACACCTAGACGTGCGAGGGAAGTCCACCATAGAACAGTATTGTTTGTTGCATTGCTTCCCGGTAAGATGCCACAGTGGTGTGTGGCGATGTTTTGTTCTCGCTCAAACGAAAAGTTGTATGAGTGGCCAAAGGATAGCAGGGCACGTAAATGGACATCTTTCGTTCGCACGAAGCGAATGAATTTCACGCCATCATCGAGTAGTGTTCTCTGCTGCAAACACTTCGAAGATGCCTGCTTCCTTAACCGGTCTGCTTATGATCAAGGATTTGCCAAAAAGTAAGTGTGATTTTTGGATAGATGACTGATGACTTTGTCAAAGCATAGCTGCCTACTGTTGTGGAATTGAACAGTATAAGCTATGAGAGCCGCTGACAGGTGACAGCTGAAAAATAGCGTGTTGGTTTAGCGTAGCCATTGAGTCAATCTCGCAGCGAATCAGCGAGCGCGCAGGTCACGCAGTGAATCATGGGAAATGTAGTCTCTACAACACTGAAGTGGTGCTTTGTAATCTGTTCGCTTGTGTGAAAAAACTACATTTCCTCACGCCATTAGACCCCAATTCCTGCCGAGAGCTGTGCCGAGCTGTGTTCTAACTTTTCCATAAGAACTGCTCCATGTGTTAATAAAGAGACAAGGTTGTCAGCGCGTCGTGTGTTCGATATATTTGTAAACAAAAAGCTCATAACAAGACACTATGCACAATCCGTTTAAGAGACGCTGGAGTGGGAGGTGAGGAGGAGATCGGCGAGAAGCAAAACTTCGCGGTCGAATGTGGCGGCAGTCCGCTATTATTTTGTTTTCTTATTGTAGCCACAATAAAGTGGAGAAAGCCATCGAAGACTCATCTCCTTCTTTCCCCCCAACGTTTTTATATTATTATTTTATATGCACGAGAGCTGCCGGATCTGCCAAAATGAACATAAAGTCTGATTATTATTTTTTTTAACAATGTCATCAGATAGACAAAAACATAACATTATGTGCAAATGCCTGCATCTTCAAATCATAAAAATAATAACAGCCTATATCTTACCAATGTTGTAATCTCGATGGGTCTTGTATCCATTCCATGTCAGGTAGTCTAGGTACATTGTTTGCATTCTGATTAGCGTCTGGCTAATACATGTTTGATCCAACATAAAATTCCAAGCTCCTCTTTTTCCTCCAACTCTTCAAAAACTTGGATCTCCTCCCTTGCGCTCGGTCTATCGCTTATATCGCTGTTTGAATCATTGTTTGAAGGGCTTTGTTTGGCGGCCGTATGTATGGAGCTGCCAACGCTGTTCCCGGTGTGACGTATCACTTCCGGGTTCGTCCCCTTTCAGGCTCGAACTTCGGAAACGTGATTATTTTGTCAAATATACAACATATAAATTATTTTTTCATGCTTTATTTGGTGGACAATGTTTAATTAATTTACTTGTGACCCTATTTGGCATGTGAAGAAATTAGTTCACACTACAGCTTTAAAGCAGACACAGTTTTTACATCTCTGTGATTTTGACAAAGATCAGATAACATTTGTTGGTGATTTTATGCAGAAATTTGAGAAATTCCAAAAGGTTCAGATAATTTTTCATATCACTGTATACAGACGTCTCCTCTGGATGCTTCAAAAGCAACAAATGTACACACAGGCCTTTGTCACTCAGCTGCTCTATGTGTACGTGTTTGGGGTGGGCACATGCACTCGCTTCCTGTTCTACGCCTCACGCTCCAAAATGTAAGCATGCATCACAAAACAAAAGTCAACATTTGAAAAAAAATTACGAGACTCAGGCATCATAAAGTCGAAACCGCGTCCACTGTAACCCGGGGACTACCTGTACTCTAAATGGGTTACATAAGAGAACCTAAGAATTTGAGCTTTATCTACTTAAAATTTAAAAGTTAGCATGAATAATAGAAAGATTTTTTTTTAAGGTGTATGGATGAAAATACAGGCAAATAACCATTCCGAACTGTATCTAGGCAAAATAGAGAATAACTTTCACCAATGGGAAAACCTTGTTTCCAAAACTGCAACTATACAATCCTGTTGAGCTTCTCTTTGTCTCTTGACTTTGGCTTGTCACTTGCATTTTCACAATTATTTCCAACTCATTTTTGCATAGAAACCCAATTATTCACTGTGAACTAAATGAGATTTTGTACCCATGAAGCCATGCTATTCACTACCATTCACTGCCACCCCTCCCACCCTCCGTCAATTTTTTTCCCTCCTTTTAGAGGCCATGAGATGGCGAGCAGCCACCGCAGCTGCTATTCACAGCGACGAGATAATTGTTAATGAAAAGTCATCGCCCGGCATTATGTTGTCGGCGGGGTCATTGTTCATCTCATTGAAGTCTATATGGCGGAGCAGAGTGTTTTCCTTTGAGTCAGGGGCATTGAGGATCTGTTGCCCGGTAACTAATAAAGGGCCCAATCACGCACTGTATTGGCCAAGATGGGCCGCAGACTGGCCCCGCCTCGACAATGCCACGTTTGTAAAAAGGCGGCGATACAAGTTAATGATGCTTGTTCAACAAAACATTAATGGGCTTCTTCACGCTCTAATATGGCATGGGATGGGCCGTGAATAAGGCGAGGGGGGAGCAAAAGGGGGGAGTGCAGGGTTTAACTTGAACACTTTACACAACTTTGTGTGTTTTTTACTATGGGGAGGAGCTGAAAACACACAACGCTGTAAACAAAAAAAGAGGAAAATGGAAGGTTTTTTAGTTTCCTAACTTTGGTCCTGAATCATCTTTTCCTTGAAAACCACTGTTTAAATTGAATTTTCATTGGTTTGAATGGGCCAGTGATTAATTGCCCATCACGAAATGAAAGGGGTGTATAGCGGCGGCTAACCGCTGCACTCCAAAGTTGAAGGAAAAAAGGAACACAACAGTTAACGTGAAAAGGAGAAAAACAAGTGATGTGGATATGAAAGAATGTCAGATGATTTTAGAAGATTCTTTCTTTGCTTGCCATTGACAGCGATTGATGTCCAATCATTTTTGACTGGGTTAGTTGTTTTGGAATTTTACTACGACAACACATACTTTATGCAGTGAACGAGTTATTGTAAATCTGTAAGTTTTTGAAAATGGAGTCATGTTTAAAGAATGAAGTTGTAATGATAACATGTTTGCAGTGTTAGGTTTGGGAGGGTTCTTTAGAAGTTGGAATGTTATGAAAAAACAGTTGTACCGCTACATTTGAAGTGAATTCATTCCAGGACCGTGTTTGTAAGTCAAAATCGTCGTATGTCGAGCAGGATTTTCCCTTAAGAATCATTTTAATTTCATTAATTTGTTCTGCAGCCCGAAAACCTACACTAAATCCTTAATACATACACCTGGAACTATTGCAAATGTCAATTACACATAGCAAAAGAAATACATTAATGAATAAAAAACGGAATAATACATATTAATAATTCCCCTAATAATGTAACAAAATGGGTTTTAATGTGCCGGAAGTGTTTTGCGTACTGTACCTGAATGCACAGCGTTGCTGACGTGACAGAGGGCGGGAGAGGTGCGGTTGCGATTTTGCTTTTTCTTTTAATGTTTTGTTGAGAACACCGTCAACTGCGGCGGACAGTAGGCGCGTTGTGTTGCACAAGTTCTGAAATAAATGATAAAAACCTGATGACGCTAGTGATTTCATTGGCGATTTTACAACTAAAATAATTGTCATCTTGATTTATAAAGACTGTCGAACGGAGGTTGGAGGAGGACTGTGGAGATCGCAGGCATTCTACGGCCGTATTGTTGAGCCAGTTTACAAATGCGCACCTCACGTTCATATTATTCTATCATTTCCATCTTCATTTCAATGGTAGGCATCACCTTTTTCCGTGTTTCACCACCTGCACTAACCTTCTTGGAACCGGTTTTGATTTCTCTCTCAAGAAAGTCCGCCATAAGTCTGTCTGCGGCGCTGTCAGTCATGTGGTCGTATTTCAAGCATGTCGTCGGATGTACGAACAAATGCCGAGTCAAATTTTACGTCGGATGTCGAAAAGATTGTGTGTCGAAGCAATCGTACACTGCTGGTCATAAGTATTGGCACCCCAGCAATTCTGTCATATAATGCTCAATTTCTCCCAGAAAATGATTGCAATTACAAATGCTTTGGTTGTAATATCTTCATTTATTTTGCTTACAATGAAAAAACACAAAAGAGAATGGAAAAAAAAAAATCATTATCATTTTACACAAAATTGGGCCGGACAGAAATATTGGCACCCTCAGCCTAATACGTGATAGCACAATCTTTAGACAAGGTAACTACGAACAACCGTTCGTCCATCAGTGAGTTTCTTACAATGCTCTGCTGGAATTTTAGACCATTCTTCTTTGGGCAACTGCTCCAGGTTTCTGAGATTTGAAGGGTTTCTTCTCCAAACTGCCGTTTTCAGATCTCTCCACAGGTGTTCTATGGGATTCAGGTCTGGACTCATTGCTGGCCACTTTAGAAGTCTCCAGTACTTTCTCTGAAACCATTTTCTAGTGCTTTTTGAAGTATGTTTTGGGTCATTGTCCTGCTGAAAGACACATGACCTCTGAGGGAGACCCAGATTTCTCACACTGGGCCCTACATTATGCTGTAAAATTTGTTGGTTGTCTTCAGACTTCATAATACCATGCACATGGTCAAGCAGTCCAGTGCTTGAGGCAGCAGAGGAACCCCAAAACATCAGGGAACCTCTGCCATGTTTGACTGTGGGGACCGTGTTCTTTTCATCGTTCAAATCTCTCGTCAATTTTTCTTTTCCGGCCACATCTAGGGATGTTAGCCACAGTGCCATGGGCTTTACACTTATTGATGACACTGCGCACGGTGGACACAGGAACATTCAGGTCTTAGGAGATTGACTTGTAGCCTTGAGATTGCCCAGGCTTCCTCACAATTGTGCTTCTCAAGTCCTTAGACAGTTCTTTGGTCTTCTTTCTTTTCTCCATGTTCAATGTGGTTACACAAGAAAACAGGACAGTGGTTGAGTCAACTTTAATTCATTTTAACTGGTTGCAAGTGTGATTTAGTTACTGCTACCACCTGTTATGTGCCACCGGTAAGTAAGAGGCGCTGTTAATTGCACAAATCAGCGAAGCATCACATGATTTTTCAAAGGGTGCCAATACCTTTGTCTAGCCGATTTTTAGAGTTTTGTGTAAAATTATAATGATTTTTTTTTTCCCCCATTCTCTTTTTTTTTTTGTTTTTTTCATTGCAAGCAAAAAAATTAAGATATTACTACCAAAGAATTTGTAATTGCAATCATTTTGTGGGAGAAATTGAGCATTATATGACAGAATTGCTGGAGTGCCAGTACTTATGGCCAGCAGTGTATATCGAGGTACCACTCTTTAGTAATTTTGTTGGTAATTCTTTTATTACTAGAAAGTTCATAGTATTGAGAGAAAAATGTGTCATAAATTATTAATGTTACAAAATAAAGTAGCAATATAAAGAGAAATTTACTGGCATTCAAACAGGCGCTTTTAATTTGTGTTTGTTTGTTCATCATGAGTACATTTTTGAAAATGTTGTATTTCTAGCAATTTTGTGATTTTTTTTTTTCACCTAGTAAAACACAACCGATCTGATTACAGTACTTTTTTTCTCTCATCAAGTTTCTTTTTATTTCAAAAAAATATTTTTATGTCAAGTATTTTGTAAAATCATGACTTTTATTCTCTTTGTATATACTGTCACTATTCCAATTAGATGACAAATTTGCTGTTTTCATATAATAACATATTTTCTTGAAATATTCTATTTTTTCATAACCCAAAAAAATATTTGTTTTTTCTATACATGACATCTTATTTTTCTGACAAAACTAACTTTATTTACATCTTTAAATGCTAATCATTAAAATACCTACAACACTAACACTCTTAACATTCCAATTTTTGCTCATGACAGGAACTTTTTTTTTGTACTATTGTTTTACACCTCTTGTATGATTGCCACTGCATTTTTCTAAAATGCTGCTTTTAAATCTCCTTTTTTTCATCATTAGTAAACACTCAAGCAGGAATGATCTCTAATCTGAATTAAAGCAGGGAAGCCATGTCCCCCCGAGCAGAATAAAAAGGAATCATAGGATATACTCTTTTTTTTTTGCCCTTAAATGGACTAATTTTCTCCCTGAATTATGAAAGTAATGGCGAGGTAAGAGCCTGTGCTGCTCGGTACCCGGCGGCTTAATGCCTCCTAAACCCTTCCACGTGGCTCCACTAGCCCTGGCAATTAGGCCTCATTATAGCCTCATAAAGGGCCTCGTTTGGGGGATTACTTAATAGACAATGAAATTTTATCGTGCAGAATTATGGAAAAATAATATCGTGTGCAATGGAGGGGGGCGCGCGCCATGCATCATTCCGCATGGTTGCAGCGGCTGCTCTCTCACACTGAAACACACTGTTTGCTTTGCCGTAATAGCTATGTATGTGTGTGCGTGCGTGCATACGTGTCACACACCGGCCTTGCTTTGTTATAGCAATTATGCTCTGTGTGTGATGTGACAGATGGGTTTAAAAGGATTTTAGGGAAAGTTAGAAGCAACATGAGCTCTTTATAAAATGACAGTTACAAAATGTATTAAAGTGCCAATAAAGTTTCATTTTTTACCTTACCTTTCACAACATGAAATGGTTTGCATGACAATTTGTGTTAAAAAGTGCCCAGATTATAATTTTGAAGCCATTTTATCTGGTCTTCTTTTTCTGTCTGATTTTTGTTGTTGTTGTTGTCATTATACAGTTTAGTGGATCCAATTAGAATATTTAGGGCCCGAGCACCAAGTGTGCGAGACCCTTATTGTAATGCAAAGGATTATTATTATTCTTTTTTCAGGGCAGATGACAATGGCCAATTTGGAGGCCTTAATATGTTCAAAAAGTCAATTTGCACATACATGCGGCTTGGTGTAAATTTCAATAATTTTGCAATTTTGCAAAAAAACGTAACAAAATGGCTCAGAGGCGCCCCCCTTGAAATTTTCAAAAATGCCTCTCCTATTAGGTTTTTTCAACATAGAGCAATGAAATTTGATGAGTCAATACCTTGCGCAAAACTGCTCCAAAATGTCTCTTACACTCATATTCCAAACTCAACCGGAAATCGGGTATTTTGGATTGAATGTGAATTTTGTTATTGATTTGATGTGCACATTTGAGACCTTGGCACCTCGGGAATTAGTTGGATCCTCCACAAAATTGGTGAGACTGTTTATGAGCAATTTGAGATCTATAGTTATCAATATTGTGAGTTTCCTTTTATGGATCTGGCTTGGGCGGGGTGCCAAGGTTGGCTTATTTATTTATTTATTTATTTATTTGGGGGGGCAAAATGCCATATTCAGTAAATGACTAATACATCTCTAATCCAAGGTTCAATCTTTTTCATATCTGGCTTGTATGTGAGGTATCCCTGCCTGAACACGACTGCTTTGAAATATTACCCATTACACCTGCCACCCCCTGCTGGGAACTGGAAACGCCCTTTTTTAGTAGACAATCAATCAATTAACCTCGAACCTGAGTCAGGGGAGCCTTAAGACATGTGTTCAGGTGCCTGAACAGTCATAACTTGGCAGCTATGCAACATATCTGCGCCAAATTTCCCATGCTTGTTGAGAGTTGTACTCTAAAGGGTCCTGTAGGGGTCATTCGCATCAAACCTACAGCGCCAACTTGTGGCAACAGAAAGTCACTCATTTTACTTATACATGTCCAGTTTTTTCAGGTCGATCAGTGTAGTTACAAAACCTTTTGTAACAATACATTTTAGGCCCATGTCCATATGTCTCTGTCTGTTGCCGTGACGAGCCGTTGTTTGCCATTAAAAGGAGGTAGATTTCTTCAGGGACTTAGGCAGCTTAGACCACAAAATTTGGCACACTTGGCCGAATTGGCCTAATTAGAAGATTCATTTTGGTTTTGAATAAGGGCGTAGCTGCACAGCTCAGTAGTGCCTCCTTTTTTGTGGGACACTCTTCAATGGAGGTTTTTTTTTTCTCCTAGGTGTGAGAATGTATATCTGATCCCAAAAATGAGGCTGCGTTTCGAGCACGTTAGGTTCTCATGAGATGATGAGAGGGAGACAATCTGCTTCTACCCTGACCTGCACACCGCCCGAGTTGCGTGACGTCCGAGTTGTGGCAACATGCCAGGGCCCGTTTAGTCCTGCTTGCAGGCCTAGTTAATATTTAAATTTCAACTCTTTGCTCTGATTTTCCATCGGAGATGAGGGTGTGTTGGTGGGAAGTTTTCTTTCAACTCACTTGATTCACTCACAGGGTGCGTCAAGGCTGGTGGAGGTCATATTGCAGGAGTTCGTAGGCGACGCACAGGAGATACAGGAATTACAAAAAAAAAAGAAAGCTCGGAAACCAGGCGAGGAGGCCAGCTCCTGCTAGTTAGCCAAGCACAGTGCGCTCAAAAACAGCGGCGGTGGAAGTTGGTGGATCTCCAAGGGATGGGGGGTCAAAACCGGTGCCTTAGGAGGGGCCAGCTGGGGTGGCTGTGGCATATGGTACGGTTGGCTCCAGGTCACCTCCCTGGAGAAGTGTTCAGGGCATGTCCCACCGGCAGGAGGCCCTGGGGACGACCCAGGACACGCAGGACACGGCTGGCTTGGGAACACCTTGGGATCCCGCTGAAGGAGCTGGATGAAGTGGCTGGGGAGGGAGAAGTCTGGGCTTCCCTGCTAAAGCTACTGCCCCCATGACCTGACCCCAGATTAAGCGGTAGATGATGGATGGATGGATGGATGGATGGATGGATGGATGGGTAAAATATTCATTAAAACAAACTTAAATTAATAAAACAAGAAAAACACTCTGGTTATGGCCCCGAAAATACAGTTGACAAACAATAAATACAGCCATGGAGTGTCTAAGGATGGGGGATGCCCAGGACATGAACTCATCTCATTCCTCTACTGTATCTGACTGTATATCAAATTGACTCTGTAAAGCCCTCTGAGACAACCTTGTTGTGATATAGGGCTGTACAAATAAAACTGAATTGAAATTGAAGAAATAAAATAGCATTAATAACAAATGCAATTTTTAAAAAATTCAGCTTTGTTTGTTCAAAAAAAAAAAAAAAAAAACAATAAACATTTTAAATAAATCAAGAAAATACTTGTAGTTTTATCTCTTTTTTTTGAGGCGATTTAAAAATTAAAAGAATTCAAGAGAATACTTAGTTTTTTACTGTTTTCATATAATTTAAGATGACTTATATAAAAAAAATAAGCAAGTTAATTTAAAAAAAATAAAAATAAGAGAATATTTACTAATGAGTGCCCTATAATATGTCAAGACAACATGTTTGACTTGGCATAGTAGTCAAGCATCCTTGACACTTTTTGTGCATCCTGTTATGACAAATATCTCCAGCCAATTTGTGTCCATGTCCATCAATGAATCTGTTAGATGGGGATTAAAAAAATGTTTTCACTTTGCATGTGGTGCTACTAAATAAGAAATGAAGGATTTGAACTAAAATGTACAACAACACCTTGTTTAATTTCGAGCAAGGGCCCCTGAGACCTTTTTTGCATCTTGTGAAGACAAATATCTTCACCCAATTTTACGTTGATCAGTGAACCAGGTGGTGTGGAATATATATATTTTTTAGCTTTCCAACTGAGTGTATAAACAATTTGCAAAATTTGTTGAGTTTCCATTCAAATCCCCTGATAGCACTGCCGCTGGATCAGAACCACAGGACAACTGACTCCTTCCGTGGGTCCAAGGGGCTACTTGGCAGATGAAAGCAGAAGCTAAAGCCAGCAGTGACCCACCCGCCCGGCCGCCTGCTGCAAGGGTGGGGGGGATCAAACCCGCTAATTATCGTCACAAGATGAGGGATTAACGCATTTCTGAAATAACTGCCTGTTTACCCCCAGTGCTGGCCCGCCTTTATAAACACTTTCTAATTGAATCCTAATCGCCATCCAATAGCCCCACGCAGACGCACCGGGCACGGCGCCACAAAGCCGGCATTGCTGGAAGTGACCAAATCGCTAAAAAGCATGATTAGAGCGGAGTTACAGCAATTCTGCCAATCGCATTTGCAATAATATATTTCACATTATTGAATTCTGAAGGGATTGGTTAAATTTCTGATAGCTAGACAAATATATCCTTTGAGTCATTAACAAACATCATTGGAGGCATTATTTACTAAACATTCCACTCTATTAAAATGTATATTTACAGAATAGATGGATGCATTCTGCATATTTTAGAGTCGAGTTTTATTGTGGACATCCTGAAGCACACCTGTGCAATTATGTCATCCAGTCTGTACCTTTGAGGTAAATAACAAATCCATAAATGGGTATTTCCATTCATTTTTATTGGAAAAGATTTTTTGTTGTTGTTTTGAGGTGCGAGCCGTCACAGAACAATTTAAACATGTAACACACTGCCTACAAATGGCATTTATGTTGGCAATAATGATTCGAGACATGAGCGTTTTGAGTTACAAGCATGGCCACCAAGCATTTTAAGCTCATATCTCAAGATGTTAATGTACCATGTTTTTCAAACGATAAGGCACATCATCAATGAACGAGTTTATTTTCACACATGTGGTACACCTGATTATAAGGCGCATAGTGCAATAATGTACTGCATTCATAAAGTTCTTTATCATTTAACATAGTAATGATTGTTTTAATTGTTCATTATTTGTTTTATTTAGTTATGGGTTTGATGGCAGATGGACTTACACTTTTCTACTATCAAGCATAGATTTCACTATCAGTTGACGGGACACGGGGCTCGGGCCGGTCTGTAGTGGGCCGATTTTCAAAAACGTTAAAATTCAAATATTTTCAAAACCAAAGCCGCTTGTGACCTAAAACCAAAACAGGCACCTCCCTTAGGCATATAAAAGTCTCCATGAGCAGCGACATAAAAAATTCAAAGTCAATCCTGAATAAAATCCAGATTATATTTTATACAAGTATAACAAAATTTAAAATGGCTATAAAATTCTCAAATTTTACGCTAGATGCATACAAATCACCAAATGCAGAGATAATCACCATATTTTCAGGATCAATAAATATTCAGGTTGAATTCCGATGTTACTAATGCCTCAGCACGTCTTGCCGGCTATCTGGCCCTTGTCGTTTTTAGATTGAAATGTTACATAAAATAAAACACGTAAGAGACAATTTTTTTTGTATGGACGCAGACATGTCTAAATTAGCCCACTACTTTTTTGCCAAAAACCAAGCAGTTGGCTGAAAATTACCTGATCATTTGACTGTAAAGTTACACTACTGTGTATGGATACAACATGGCGGCCATCACAAAACAAAGAGCTTTTAAGTTGAAAATTCTTGTAAATAAATGCGTACATTCCAGAATTTCTATAGATATCTGAACATAGAACATATTTTTTTCACAACGTTTCAAAGTGCATACATGGGGATATTTTATATAATCATTACCTTGAATCCCCGACCGAATCACTCTTGAGACACTCCTGCCTGCTTGTATGCAGTAAAACATTTGTCCTTTTTCCACCTAAATCTAGCATTTGAAAGTAGCGTGTGTTTGAGTTTATCCCAGTGAACACACTGGCGTGGTGCAATGTTTGTGGGAGCTGTCTTAGGAGTGGGAACCTCTTGGTACCTCACGATACGATTTGCGATACAGAGCTCACAATAACGATGATCTGACGATATGGTGATACAATGATTATCGATACATTGGTCAGGAAATCATTCTAGGATATTCTACAAACAACTAATAAACAGAAAAAAAAGCTTTTGCTGTGAATTGGAATGAGTTTATCACTAGTAGACGTCCAAACCGTTTGAACTGGAAGGGTGGCAGTGAATGAACTTTTGTTCATTCGCTGCCATTCCTCCCACTCCAAATGGATTGAACGTCTATGCCCGGTAGTGGCAGCCAATGCCAGGCAATGAGGTAAATTTGGGCCATTTAAGGTCATTTACCTGTTGAGTTCAGTTACTTCCTATTGATTTGGGGGTATTTTATGGGTCTCTCCCTGTTTATTTTGAGTTACAGAACAGAAAATGACCTGGGAATCATCCAAATGCATAGGCAGTGACTCAAACTCCACAAAAAAAGAAAGTAAATGCCCTAAAATGAACAACAAGTGACCTGTAAATGCCCTGAAAATCGGACAGAATGACTGTGAGTGCACTGGTTTCGAATGTACGAACATTCCCAGTCAAAATGGATTGGGCGTCGAACACAGTCAATGCAGCCTTAAGCCTGAGTTATACTCCTACGTTGCAGTGACGGCAAAGTGATTACAGCGTCAATGAGCATTCGATAGTTCTGCGGCGAGGGAACGCGTTGCTCTGTAATTCGCCGCCAAGCCACTAGAGGGGTGTGGCGTTATGTTTGTACGGTTTTGAGGCATGCTTGTTGACTTCCCCTAGTCTAGTTTAAGGGAGAAAAAATAAACAATGCAAGATGGAACGCTAGAATGTAAATCTTCTGGTCATCAACATTGAATAAATGTTGATAATACAAATGTTGAGGGGTCAGGCGACACAGAAGACGGTTTCGAGGCGGTCTGGTCGACGTTTGATGCCGCACAGAGAGTTTTAGACTCGGGTGGAGACAGCTAGCTGTGGCGGCTAGCTTCAAACTGGCGTCGAGCACTGCGTCCAAGGTCTGCAAAGTCCTCCAGCCCGATTTGTTTGCCGTGTCCTACAACCAGCCATAGCAGATTTCTGGCGTCTATGGAACTTCCCAAACTGCGTTGGGAGCCTTGATTTTAACGTTATCATAAAAAGCACCGAGGCACTCTCAATCAGTGATGATGTTTCGTGTGTGAACTGTCTGTTATTGAAAATTAAAGATCAAAACAAGTCTTTTGACACCAAACCTGTGCTTTGTTCTTCATATACTTGAAGTGTGACACGTAAATAAGTCACAGACTCACAGCAAACATATGTACACAATAAATGATGAAGTGCACCAACCAAAAATACGACACAAAGTGATAAAAAGTTGGCAGTTTTTGGCCGACTGGGTCACCGCTTCGTGTGGCCACTCGATTCCAAACACACATCTCGATGGTTCTTCCATTTTTTTTTTCAATCGCCGACCTTGCCGTTTGGCAATCATAATAATGTCTTGACGAGACTTGCTCTTCGATGATACTCCCGTCGGCTTGGTCCATTTTTGCGTGTAGAAAAATAATGTTTTACAATGGCGGTGATTTCTCGCTGAACCGGAAACAACAGCCTGAGCGAACCAATCACAGTCCATTTCCGCTACGTAATATGCATTGACGTGACGCTAGGGTTTGAAAAATCAATAGGAGCGCATCAGGCTACAGCGCAGGGTCGTAAATCGGGTCTGTCTTGACGGCGCAGGTCTGACGCGGAAGAATAAATCGGCCTTTAGAGTTAACTGAGACACTATTATGGTGGAAGATTTTAGTAGCAACTTGTTAGTTCATTTTTGGGATTTTTTTTTTGACATTGATACTTTTTCAAAACGATATCTCAATTCTTGGCAGGAGCATATCGATAACCTTTTGGCACACAAAGTATCTCGATATATCACCACTTCGATATTTTGTCACACCCCTAAGCTGTCTTGTCAAATGATGTTGAAGTCTATGCCTCAAGGTACACAAGTGTTTTGACACTATTTTGTCATTCAGCTTCTGATGATGAAGCATCAGGAGGTAAATTTTTTCAAGGACACTTCAACAAGTCAACCTGGGCAGCGGGAAGAGAATCCACAACCTTTGAGACAACCACTCTACCACTGAGCCAAGCTGCCCAAAGAATTACTGATGAATGTATATCTTGAGTACTTGACTGGAACAGTATACAGGTGGTCCCCGGGTTACGAACAAATTACGTTTCTACACTGGTGACTTAACCCGAACTTCCGCATAAATCGGAATTAATCCTTTAGGTAACCCTAGATACCTTATAAATCTCAAAATATTGATCCAAAAATATTATATGTCATATTAATAAAATAAAGTAAAAAATAAGATACTATACTTATATGCTGAGAGGTGGCTGGATGAGACACGATCCCCTTTCAGACATACGCTGAACTCCGGTTAAGTCCTGACATTTAAACGGGTAGCCCGTACATCTGAAAGCAGTTTTAACCGGGTCACGACCAAGTATAATGACCGGGACTTAACCGGAATGCGGCATGTTAATTCCCAGGTCACAGTGCGAAGACTGATGACGTATTAATCATGGTGGGCTGAGCGTCATTTCCTCTTTCTTCGCAGTGAGACAAAAAACTGGTATACAAACATCGCAATTATCAACATAGAAAATTAGAACTAGCCAAATAAAACTGAAAACATAACGAAATTAAATTGCTACTGGATCTTAACGCTGAGAAAGAGACAGTCCATTGTACATCTTTGGTAATGCCTGGTTTATTTTTTGCTGATGCCAACCAAAAATTCTGTAATGTCCTGGTTATAAAATCCCGTTCCACGCCCTCCCCGCCAGAGTCGCCATCATGGCACAAATCTAAAAGTGTCCAAACCGGTTAATTCCCTTTACATCTCCCCATGTCTTAAAGCCACGACACTGATAACTACCATGCCACATTACACGGGAATGTAGCGAGATATAAGTTTGAAAGGGGCTACTGCAAAGAGATTTAAAAAAAAAAAGACTGGACACAAAATAGCGGCCCAGACTCCGGCATCGTAAAGTCGAAATCATGTAACTCGGGTACATATAAGGGCGTAGGTTTGCATAGGGACGGTTGGGACAAAACACTACCAACTTTTCAGGATGCTCAAATTGTCCCCACCAACTTTTAAGCAACCTTATTCGCGCTATGTAATGATTTCAGTTATATAAGTCATTTATATTGTCTTCCCATATGTTTTAATTGTTGTAATTGACCCCACCATTATTAAGTGAATTATTTTTATTATGTTTAGATTTACATGTACATCTTTTCACTTGCTGAATATGCCGGTCCATTTTTTCCTCCTAAATGCACATTTGATTGGCTGATTATTTGACCCTCACACACACACCCACATTAGATATCAGAGATCTGAGAAGTTTTTTTTTCAGCCAGCAGCAGCCACTGTTAGAAATGTAAAAAGACATCATTGTTTTGGAAGTGGGGAACACACCATTAATTTTTTCTACTGTAGGTTCAACCTGCATCAGTGTTAGCATAACATTAAACTGTGTGAATTTGCTAACCTGCAAAACTCAAGTAGGAAGCTGCTTCGAGAGAAGTGTCCTTCTCTTTGTGTTGTCTACTGTTAACATTAAATAAACTTTGAGAAATGTAATAACTTCAGCTGGCAACTATGGAATGAGAAAAACCTACATTAAAAAAAAAAAAAAGTGTTTTTGTTTTGTGCCGCGAGCTACCGAAACTAGCTTTGTGATTGACTGGTCGATCGTGATCAACGTCATGAGCACCCCTGATTTAGTATATCAATTAATTAGGTTCATACTCGTGAGAAATGTAGCCCTGACCCCCGTTCACCCAATCTGTTTGGTATTATTAATGTCCCATCCCGAGCAAAAAGTGTACATGCAAGTTATCATGTAATATCATCCCTAGCAATGTTGAGAACAAACTTAAGCCCTTGGGTACATCGTAATACAGTAATGCTCCAGAGAAATTTGGTTTGAGATCATTAAACACAACCAGTGTTAATGTTGATTAGTGTCATCTTATCATCTTTTGGAGATCTCAAAATTTGGGGAGATTTCTATTTATATATATATATATACATATTTTTATTTTTAATTTTTTTTTTAGCTGATCCTTTCCTTCATTCCTTCCATTAATGGCCACAAAATATCATCTGTGGGCCCCAACAGGCCCTGGGGCCGCAAGTTTGAATCAGGGTTAACCAGATTAAGAAAGTTTCTATTCAGAAGAAGTGTTTTAACTCAAAAAGTTGCATTAACTCATTGGCAGCTATTGACGGCGACAGATATCCAGCGAATGATCACTGTCAGCCCTCCCAGTCAAAATGGATTGGACGTCCATTGTCGTCAATGGCAGCCAATGAGTTGAAAAGGATAAACATGTATCTGCACTGAATATTTACAAATAATTTAAAACGAGTAAAAAGTATACAAGTAGTAATGGTCGGCTGCATGGGGATAATGAGGGAAGTTATGTACGCAGCAGTGTTGGTGGGTGACGTTGCGCCCAAGGCCCACCCACACCACCCACCCTCCTCGTGGTCCCTTTTGTTGTGCCATCAAACATAAGCACCTTTTCGAGCTCCCAAGGGGCATCACATGCGCCTAGGAGCGTGTTCACATCACTCTAGCCATGTCCAGATCCTTCTACGTGGATTCGCTCATCGTCAAGGACGCCCGACCGGTCGAACACCCGGCGACAGTGACGGCGTCGGCGCACGACTTCCTGCTGCCCATCAGCGTGCACACGCCGGGCGTGGTGCCGGCGTGCCCGTCCAGGAAGAGCGGCGCGTTCTGCGTGTGCCCTCTGTGCGTCACCACGCACCTCCACTCGTCCAGGAGCGGCGCGCCGGGCCTCAAGGGCCACTTCGCAGCGGGCGCGGGCGCCGAAGCGGCACAGTACTGCCACCGGCTCGCTCATCACCAGCATCAGTCTGCAGCTTTGGCGCACCCGGGACACGCACCTGTTTGCACGGCGTCGGTTTTCACAGACCCGCGGAGGTACCACTGCATCTCCATGGGTGAGAATCGCACTTTTTTTTTTTTTCAGTGGACTGTTTTTTTCCTTTATTTTGGATGCTTTTATAACTTCTAGAATTTAATTTAAAACAATTTTTCCTAATGATTGAACTCCTAAAACTACAAAATTCCACGAATGTGTGTGCCCGAAACAGGGACTGGTTCTATACTAAAAACACCAAAAACATAGTGACAACGACTAAAATAAATTTTGAATAATAACTTGCGTTGATTTGTTTCTGTTTTTTATACATCAACACATTAAAAAAAAAAAAAAAAACAACTACTCAACAATGGAAAAAATACACACGTTAAAAGCATGAAAATTATCATCGATCAAGTATGTAATTATGTTTTTTAGTTGTTAATTTAGGTACAAGAATTTAATGTATTGATGAATAGTCAAAATCAAAATATGTTTAAATACAGCAAGAAGTATGAAGTATGCATAGGAACCTTCTGAAATATTAAGAAAAAAAGTTTTTCCACAAACACATCTCTTAATTTTTTTATTGATATTTTGAGAGTTGCTTAGAAATGATCATCAACACTGCTGTTAGGCTTTGATATTTTGACTCTGTTATCTGTTTAGTACACCAAAACTTTTGAAGCTCCAGTGTGACAGAGTTTAAAGTTAACCCTTCAAAATGTATATCATCATGAGTTAATAGAAGTGATCAAAATGTTTGTTTAAAAACTTCTGGCTGAAATAAGGCTTCTTAAACTGTGGCTTGGGAGCCCTAAAATGGATCCAAGGTCCGTTTTCATTGGGTCACCGTTGCTTCATACATCCAGTGCAATCGGTGCACATATATATAAAAAAAAAAAAAAAAAAAAAAAAAAAGGGTTGACCATTTTTTTCTGAATTTCAAAACAAAACAACAAAAGCACAATAGAATACAAGACAACGATATTTATTGACCATCAGTAGGTTTAACCGTTTGATGTACTTTAATTATGAGTTCAATATGTCAATGTCCTTTTTTATTTATTTATTTATTTTTAATTTATTTTGAAACATTCACTAAAGAACACATTTGTTTTTAATTTGAGAATTGGTCCATAATACGTGTAACCTACAGACATTTTAAAGACTGGCTTAATACTGTTTGTCAAAATGATTTTCCTTTTCTTACTGACAAGTTGTTTCAATTTCCATTTCCCACTATTTTACAATGGATCAATTTGATCTGCAATATAAAATGATGGTTTGACCTTGCCATACAAAATTTGTGTAAGTATTTGCCTCCTGTTTATTTATTTATTTATTTATTTTTACACTTCTTTTGTATTAGGTAAAGTCACCTGTTTAACCTTTTTATGTTGCTGCTGGTCAAATTGACCTAAAGGGACAAGGGTACCGGTAGTTGCTTTTATAAAAGTATAATGCATACTTTATCCAGCAAACCAAGTAAACCCATCTCCCATCAGCTTAACACTGTAATTTTTCTCTTCCCTGCAGGCACCACAGAGAGCAGCCACATCCAGAATGGGAAGCGCATGCGCACGGCCTTTACCAGCACACAGCTGTTAGAGCTGGAGCGCGAGTTCTCAAGCAACATGTACCTCTCTCGCCTGCGCCGCATCGAGATCGCCACTTATCTGAGCCTGTCCGAGAAACAGGTGAAGATCTGGTTCCAGAACCGCCGGGTCAAGCACAAGAAGGAGGGCAAGGCAGCCCAAAGGAGTTCCCATGGCAGCACAGGCATGGGCAGTGGTGGGTGCAAGTGCTCAGGCACGCACTACCCTCGCTCCGAGGATGAGGAATCCCTGTCTCCGGCCTCAGCCTCAGAGGAGAAGGATGGGGCGCTTATCATGTGACGACTGTCTGCTTGGACTGAGTGACACCTCTACGCTTAAAAACTCCACCTTGCATGAAAAAGGAAGAGGAAAACTTTATTCATAATGTGACACGATTGAGAGATATGAACTTTTGAGACATTTCCTATAACAGGGGTTCTCAAACTGGGGTCTGTGAGCTGTGCTTTGGAGTCCGCAAAATCATCTGCATAATGGTCTGAAAAGGGAAAAAAAAGCTTTATTAGATAATCCATTGGGGGGAAAACAGAACAAAACAAAAACCTTCTTTTATTATTTTATTAACTTAAGTAGTTAGTGTGAGTATTCCTAACTCATTTTATCAAGTTAATGCAGTACTGTAAACGTGATTTAATGAGTTCAATTAACTTGCAAGATCAAGTTTGAGGGCCATGCTTAGATTTCTGGTGAAGCAGAACTTGAAATGATAAGTTATGTGAACTTAGCCCTTGCCTAGCTCTTGATATCTTTCAAAAGAGCACGCTGGCAATTGGGCAGTCAACCATGGTGATTAGCTAAGTTGTTTGTGTGCTACGCTGCTACGTTGACAGCTCGGTTTCGATCACCACTTGAAGTCCAGTTTACTTAAAGTGTTGAGTTCATTTTACTGACTTGGGTGTTATCTCTGTGGTCTGAGCACTCTGCTGCCATTTGCGGTGGCTTGTGTTTGATTTCCACTTGTGGGTTGCGCAAGGATGGTTGAATTCAGTTTACTAAACCTGAAATCAAGTTTACTTAAAATGTTCCATTTAGAATGATGAGTTAACAACATTCTTTTTTTTTCTCAATCAAAACTTGAAAATTCAATAGAACTTGGTTGACCTTCAAGTTCTGACCATTTCTTTTTACACTATAGCAAATAACCTAATAATAATCACATAAATCTGAATGTCCTGTTTTAGAGCAAAATATGAATTAGTAAATAAAAAAAGTCAAATTTTTCCACCTCCTTAAATGTTTACAATACACATTTAATGCTAAAAGATGGCAGCAAAGCACTGTTTTTGTCCAAATGAAACTCCTCAATTTAACTCAACATAGCACAAATAAGCTTTATTTCAATTCAACATGAGTTCCTTGGCACAAAAATGTGTTGGCAACAGCACGAAAAGAAAAAAAAAGCAAGCATTTTGAAAATAAATGAGTTATAAGTCAATGTTCACCCGACCCAAAAAGTTTGAGAACCCCTGGAAATACTTTTTGGCCCTCCACTGTGAGTTTATGTGCGTCGGTGTGTGCGTGTGTGTGTGTGGGTGGGTGAGCATGTTGACAAAAAGCCCTTAATAGCAATACTGTATAAAATAGCATATAGGACAACCTGTGTGTGGAACCCGTAAGCAACATGTGTTTGCAAGCTATGTGTATATGATGTGTATTTATTGCAATAAACAATTTACTTTGTTGTATTTTTTCTGCAAAAGTAAGCTTTTTTGGGCTATGTGCTTAAATACTAAATTCAATTGACTTCTTGAGTACTGAATTCTCCCTAAAGTTACCAGTTTTGTACACACTTCATTTTACTCAGGTTCACTCTAATGATATGTTCAAAGCAATAATTCATAATTTTCATACAATATTCATGGGAAGATACAGAAAAAGGTTAATGTTTTTATGCAATAATTATCATTAATGATTACATAAATTAGGGAAATTTTAGTGCTAGCTGAGTTAAAGCTTTAAGTTAAAAGTTGTTCTCTAGTTATAGATAAGGTTAAAAGCATAAGCAGAGTTTATGGGGGGGCTAGGGAGACCAGGCCCCCTCCTGGTGGCCGAAAAGTGTAATTGGATGTAATTGGCTTTCCAATATATATAAAAGTTGTAAAGCAAGAAAACAAAAATGAATGAAATGAACAAAAAAAGATATATTTATAATGGGTCAAAATTATTTTTCGAACAGATCATGCAACAAGCACCTAAGATGGTTATTTGCTTTGCATATTAATTAAAAAGTTTTTGATAAAAATGAAAATTTTGATTGAAGCAACTTTTTTTTTGATTGAAGCAACTTTTTTTTGATTGACACAAATCTACCTCCATATGGCTCCTCCCAGGGGATACATTTTTGACTGAGGTAACTACATTGGCACGACACTGCCGAGCATACCATATTCAATGGATGATGATCTTGGCGAAAAGTATAGCTTTCCTGCCAGCAGCCTGATTTAGAATTCCCGTCAAGAATAATAAGAAACAAAAAAAATGCTCATTTTCAACTTTTATAAATATTCTTGTAAGTTAATTTTATTGCTGACACTCCGTTTCGGGGTCATCAATGTGTTGTGTCCCCCCTGCCCCAAAAGTCAACCTCCGCCTATGGTTAAAAGCTTTAACTTTGACAGTGGTTTCTACCACTCATGCCTAATATATATATACATTGTTTTTGACAGGACAAGCTTTAAGTTTAATCTTTAGACTTAATTCATTGGCTGCCATTGCCAGCGATACACGTCCAATTCATTTGAACTGGGAGGTCTGCGTTCATTCGCTGCAAGCCCCCCCCCAGTTCGAATGGATTGGACGTCTAATGACGAAGTAATTTAAATTCAAAATAGAAGGATGAATAGACCCACATGATTGTATGTCTATTATCGTCAATAGCACTGAAAGAGTTAACAGAGCATGACCTAACACTGCACTTAATATCAATAAACTTTAAAAATTCTCCGAAATTAGGGATATTTTCATTTGATTTTTGTACAGTAGTGTGAGTGATAAATAGTCATAAAAAAAAGTGTAACCATCATGATTTTTATAATATCTTGCACATTTGGTATAATAATAATAATAATAATAAAAAAAAAAAAATCAAACACAATGAAACTGAGATTGGTACTATACATTTGAAAACCTGTAATATATCTTGAATTACAGGTACATAACATTATTGACATTGAGCTTTGTTTTTAATATCTAACATCTTATATCATTGAATGTTTTCTTTAATAAATGACTTTTTTGCTCTTCGCTCGGTCATTCCCGTATATTTTATTTATCAGACAGCAATTTACATGATATAAGCGCTTGTTAATTCCAAGTAGAGCTTGTAATAATGGTCCCTTTTCAACAAAAAACAGAAAGATTTTTCTTTCTTTTTTCCCGTGTGGTTCTTAAAAAGCAAGTTTAATTGCGTTTGGGGTCCCACGTCGCTTGATTGTATCTTTCCATTTGGGGCTGCGCAACCAAGGGACAGGATATATAGAAGTGGCCAAAGGCTTTGACAGGTTAGATTGTCCCGAGGGGGAGACCCCCTGATGTGGAGGGCTACACGCTCACACCGCTTTTGAGGGGGGGTGAGGGGGCGTATCGACAGGGTTCCACACGGGGACCCACACAAGGCGAGTTTTAGTCACTGTTTCATTATAGACCATTTGAACCCTTCAACTTGGGGGGACGAATGGGAAGAGACCTCTGAGGAGGGGATTAGGGTAGGGGGACTTGGGGGGGCTTGAGGGGTGCTTAAAAATTAGCTGATGCCTAATTTAACTTGTTTCTCTCCGAGTTTGGGATACATTCCTAATTGAGAGGGGAAGCAGGTGAACTTTTTGGGGTTCCCATTCAGACCAGGAGAAAATGGCCTCCCTTTCATACTCTGCTGTTGATCACATATTATTATTGGGTGATAGTGGTGGGGGGCACCTAATGAATATACACTAAAGTTCCCATTAAGTGAATTAGTGTTGCCTTGCAGGTGTTAGAGCAAGGGTGGGGGGATTTTTGGGGCAATTCAGGAACATACTTAAACATGTTTATTGTTATTATAATATTTAATGAACATTCCATATAACACTGAAGTAAAAAGCTAACTGTCCAAGTGAGACATTGGCCCCCCACTAAAAAAAAAACAAAAAAACTCTTAAATGTCCATTTGAAGTTGCTTATTCACTTTTGAAAAAGTGGTCAATTATGCATGACAAAAGGCAATTAACAGGAGAGTTGTTTGAGCCGCAAGTGCAGCTGCTGTTTGACAACGAAAGTGAGGATGAGGATGGATGTGAATGAACGTCATTTGATCGCAGGATGACGTCTTCATCTGCGCTAATTTAGTGCAAGATGAACTCTGTTGTGAAAAGTTTGCAATTTAGAGCAGGGGTCTCAAACTCTTTTCAAATCATAGTTATGATTTTATTAGGAGATCATTATTTTTGCCAATTAATGGACAAATAATGTATTTGCGAATGAATCGACACTATTTTTAAAGTTGATTAATTGTTAAGAGACATTTGCCACGTTTACATGGAGCCAAATATTCCAATTACAATCGGAATATTTGTTCAAACCGAATAAATGTGTTCCATATAAACACCTCATTCGGAATGAACAGGCCCAAACCGAATGGAATTTCATTCCTATTCACAGGGGTGGAATATTCCTTTTCCCAAACCGATTAGAAGTAAAATTATACCATGTAAACAGGGAAGCGGAATGGTGTCTGGTTGCGTTCTTTCTGCGCATGCTCCATACTGACGTGGTGACGTCACTTGGTGACGTAAGTAACGTCACTTGCAACATGGCTTCCAAGCACACGCACAGCGCACCCACACAACTTTTTAAATGAACGGCGTATCATTCTGAAGTTTTGTTTCCACTCGAAAAGTTAAAACAGCAGCTGATCTGACGATCGATCTCCATGTTTTGCAACGTGACGCTTTGTTTTGATTAATCTGCGCATGTCAGACGGCAGTTGTCAAACGTCCTTTCGGAATAAAGGCAGTCACATGTAAACGCTAGATCGGAATAAATGAAGTGACATGTAAACAGCTGATGTGAAATTTCCATTCGGAATGATTTGAATCGGTATTAATAAAAGTCAGCATGTAAACGTGGCTATTGATATATTTTCTTGTGCCTCTTAATAGCAAGTAGTCTGTTATATATTCATCTTTTTTTTTTAATTATTCACTTCGTTAAAATAACAGTATTTTTATTTTTGCTTTTTAATTAAAAAAGCAAAACAAACTGTACATATTAGTTTTGTATTAATTTATTAAGTTTTTTTTTTTAAATTCAGGTATAAAAAGGGGAAAAAAAAGAGTAAGATTTATCTATTTTTTTATTTAATTAAAAAAAAAAAAAAAAAAAAAAAGGGGAAGTATGATACAAAAGGAGGATGAGTACCTTGTCAAAGTGTTGCTGACAGCAAGTATAAAAAGTAATAAGTGTGGTATAAAGTGTGACCAGCCAACTGAGGAGCAGTGGATGTGCCCGGTGGAAGAGCTATGTGAAATGGGGAGAATTACATTTAGATAAGGACTACAAGAAAGCCAATTCGAGGACAAATGGAAGAAATGGAGAGATATTAGAAAAAAAGAGGACACACATTTCAAATGATGAACATGAACTTTGACATGTGGACCAGATGATTGAGAGGAAATTGAAGGCTGGGCCTATATACTGTAAATTAGTGTTTTTTTTTTTGTTTTTTTTTGTTGGTGTGTCCTGCCTTGGTTTGTTGTTTGTCATTTCAATACACTGGGTGCAAGTGTGTTTAACTGAATAAACTGAATAAAAAACAAGTGGAAGAAAAAGGGGAAGTAGACGTTCTGTTTATAATTTTTACTCAATTTTTCCAAGTTTTTGTATCTTACATATTTCAAACAAGGAAAGTAAACACTCTCCGATTTCTGTAGTCACCAATCTTTTACCAAGGACAACAGAAATTTTATTTGAACTTTATTTTAATCAGAAGCATTAAGTTACTTTTGCTGTGATGTGGCAGGTTGGCTTTGGCCCCCCAGGCTTTGAGTTTGACACCAGTGATTTAGCATCTCCAGTGGTTACCACAGGAACTGAAACTAACTTAGCTCAAATTTGCACTGAATGTTGACTTCTTACAGACGTCAATCTGTCGGCTTCTATTACTTATCAACAGGCTGTTCATTCTATGCACGTAATTCAAAACAGCCCCTCGGAGGTCAAATGTCATGTCAGAACTGTATGATTTTTAATGGAGATCCAATGGAGGATAGTCAAATCACGTTACATGATTACATTTTTTATATACATTATGTAATTAAAGCTTTCATGGGCGGTTCAGCACACCGGACAGCTCCCATGGTAGAGGACTGTACCCGGAAGTTGCTGCACTTGGTGGCCTTGGGGTCACAACCATGTTTGACTGATTGACTGCCATTGACGATGATAGACATCCAATCATGTGACTCTTTTCATCCTTCATCTGTAAATTCAAATATATAAATCACTAGTAAACGTCCAATCCATTTGAAGTGGAAGGGTGACAGCGAATGAATGTTCGTTTGATCGCTTTCAAAGGCAACCAATGAGTTAAAGAGTTTTAATTTAATAGGACCATAGATTTCATACTGTATTGATGGGACACGGGGCGCGGGGCCGATTCATAGGGGGCCTATCGCCGTCAAAGCTGAGCAAGTGGAAACACAGACAAAGAGCCTTTTACGTTGAAAATGCTTGTGTATAAATGCTTAAATCCCTGAATTCCTTATTTATATGGACATAAAACAGTCTGGTTTCTTGGTTAAAAGCAAAAAAATGTGCAGGTAGCATTTATTTTACGTAAATATTGCGAATTATGAGGCTAGCCAGTAAGGAAATTAGCGGCCTCCATACAGTATGTAAACAAAGAGCTTTTTCTGTTAAAATTTTTTGTCAATAAATGCTTGAATCCCTGAATTTTTCATAGATATGGACGTAAAACAGTCTCGATTCTTGGTTAAGAGCAAAATAAACGTGCAGGTAGCATTTATCTTACGTAAATATTGCAAACTATGAGGCTAGCCAGTAAGGAAATTAGCGGCCGTCATGTGTAAACAGAGAGCTTTTTCCGTTGAAAATTCTAGTGAATAAATGCTTAAATCCCTGAATTCTTTACAGATATGGACGTCAAACAGTCTCGATTCATGGTTGAAAGCAAAAACAAAAAAAAGGTGCAGGTAGCATTTATTTTACATTAATATTGTGAACTATGAGGCTAGTCGGTAAGGAAATTAGCGGCCGCCATATGTAAACAAGGAGCTTTTTCCGTGAAAATTCTTGTGAATAAATGCTTAAATCCCTGAATTATTTATTGATATGGACGTAAAACAGTCTAGATTCCTGGTTAAAAGCAAAAAAAACGGGCAGTTAGCAGTTATTTTACGTAAATATTGCGAAGTATAATGCAAATGCTGTAGCGGCTAATTTCTCCCATTGATTTTTTTCACGTTTCAAAATACTTGCATGGTATGAAAAATATAATAATTACCTTGAATCCTCAAACAAATCACTCCTGAGACAATCCTTCCTGTTTGTATGCAGTACAGCTTTCTTACTTTTTCAACCTAAATCCGGCGTTAGATTGCTGAATGTGACTGACTGCTAATAAATGAAGCGGAGTGTTGGGCGGCCCCCTTCGGGAAGGCGTGACGCAGTAAATGTATTGTCATGTCAATACATTATGAAGTCTGTGGTAGGCCTAAATTTGCTAAATGAGTTTATCACTGGTTGACACCCGATCAATCTGAACTGGGAACCCTCCAAGTTCAAATGGGTTGGACGTGTAATGTTGTCAATGGCAGCCAGTGAGTTAAATGGTACAGGTGTACTTAATCAAGTGTCCTGTGAGTCACCCCTTTTCCTGCACACGCTGACTCTTCATACAAAGTTTCCAAACTTACTGTGCACTTTTCTTTTCGTTATTTTAAGACCAAGAAAAATGTTAAATAAATAAAACATCCTGCGTAGAATCCCACATAAGTGCAAAACCCGGCCATTTTGTGGCAGAGACCTTCCAGGATCCTTTTGTTTGGAGAACAACGATAGTGTTCTTTAAGCCAACATGTGGAAGTCATTGCGTCCAGCCAACGTCTGCAAGTATGGGGGAGCAGGGTGGGGGCGTTATGGGGTGTTGGTGAGCCTTGGGGCGAGGAGGCTGTGTGAGGATCCCTATTCCTTCCTCATGGCCTACTAGGAGAGCCTCGGGCCTGGGGGGCGCTAGGTCGTCGTATCTATACGGTTAACAGCTGACACATGAGTGCCAATGTATGAGATGGGGGTTGCATTTGATAAGGCAGGTCTGATGGTATTGGAGCGCCCTCTACAAGCTAAGCGCGCCACTGCACACTGCATTCCAGAACGCCAATTACTGGGGGGCACTCCAAAAGCAGATGACTCTACTTGACTCACTTAAACAATTTGTAACCTGACCAATAAATTGACAATGTAAGATTAGAGTAAAGAAAATCTGCTGGCAGTGATTAATCATGTTTCAGTGCCACTGACGGTGGTAGAAGTCCAATCCATGACTTGGAGAGGCTGGAAACTCCCAATCAAAATGGATCAGTCAGATTCTTATAGCAGTCAATGGCAGCGAGAGAGTTAATAATTGCATTTTAAAAATTGAATGAAACTCCATATATGACAATTGGTGTAATAATTTAATAATAATAATGATGTGGCAAAAGGAAAGTGTTTGTGGCGAGACACCACAATTGTTATCTGTATAGTCCAAGTGTGATGAAACGAACCACAAATGAAATATTGAATTTGTTTAAAAAAAAACAAAAAAAAACAATGTACTCTATTGAAGTCAATTCTATTTATGCAGTCTTTAATCATCAACAAAATCCAAAGGACTTCACAATTACACAATTGACATTAAAATAGTGAATATACTATTCGAATTAATATGATTCAAAATTAATATTAGTAAATGCGTACTTATTATAAAACCCAGCCATAAAAAGAAGGTAAGTATTTATTATTCGAAATGTCTGTCATTTTTAGGTAAGAATCATTAATCGATGTCTAATATTTCGTTTAAAAAAAAAAAAAAAGACTTAAAAAAATTATTCACTCGCATATTTTAAACTTTTTTAAAAACATTCCGTCACGATGAAAAAAATGGTGTCTGTAAATAAGTCATGGATATCTACCTCATAACTATTGCTTAATTGTATTTTTTTGGTTACAGTCGCATTTTCCCCGATATGTTAGATGATAAATAATCGATCCAAAGGAAAAAAAAAAAAACGTTTAAAAGGGTAAATATATGTAAAAGAAACCACTCCTTGATGTCTGTGATTTCTGCATTGCGACCCTTGTTATATTACCATGTTTCACCCATAAAATCCCCCAAAAATCTGGCTGTGGCCATTCACAGCTGTGTCTTGAGACTCGGTGATACATGCTCCATAGAGTTTTTGGGTTGAAAAGAGGTACGTATGCGATAATATCTTAATTAAAATCATAGCATCTGTAATTCTGCTCTCTCATGCTCTCTCCTCCAGTTAGGGTTTTGCTGTTTAAAAAAAAAAATCAATGCCCTCCTGTTCAAAATTTTTCTTCCCCCAGAAAATTGAGATTTTAAGATATCCTATGATGAATCACACATGCATACAGGACAATTTTGAAATTTGGCCAAATTGGGGGTCAAAGATGAAACCTTCAAGTCACCTGATATGTACAAAATTTCTTTTAATGTCCTTTCGTTTAATGTCCTGATATTTAGTGGCTCAGGTATTAGTGTATGGACAAACTGGTTTTTGAAATTTTGTTTTAAAAAGCCTTACCTACGGTGGCCGAGAGGCGTCAGGTGAAATGCAAAGTCCAAACACTTTGCAAAAAAAAAGTTGTAGCCCTCATGTCTACTTCTGTGAAATGTAGTCTACTTCAGGGTCTTCCTCTTGGGCTTCTTGCTGTCGTGTTGTGGCAATTTGCTGTCGTGTTGTGGCAATTTGCTTTCGCGCTGTGGCAATTGGGGTTCGTGCTTGTGCCAATTTGCAATCGTGCTTTTGCAATTGGGGATCGTGTTGTGGCAGTTTTCATCCGCGCTTTTTTCATTTGCAATGCGTTTGAAATTGGGGTTTGTGTTTTTTTTTTTCCTTTTTGCAGTGTTTGGACTTTGCATTTTGCCTGACACCTCTCGGCCACCGTACTTATCTGGACCCAAATTTTTTTAGAAAACCCAGTCTAGATGTAGAACTGACATAAAATGGAAGATGATTGCAGACTGTTGTGGACAGTCTGCATCTGATAACACACGCTTCCTTATTTGAGTTTGTCATTTTCATTTCCCCCCCACTTTATTGGTCTGCAGGTGTGAAATATTGCATATACAATCGCGTGTGATTGTGCCCGCTTACAACTTTTTGTTCCTGTTTTCTGTGCAGGATTTCCCATGCAGTAAAAATGCTATGTAAAAGTTTTGATTGTTTAAATAAATCTAAATTATTAGATTAAGATTATAATTTACAATTGTTTTTTTGTTTGTTTGTTTACTGTGAAATCTGTAAAGAGACGTCAGTGCCGGCATTTTTTTCACGAGAAATATTATTAACGAGGAAACTTGTTGGCAGTGGCGGGTATTACGCGTTACATTTACTCTATTGGATTTACTTGACTACTTTTTTGAGAAAAATTTACTTCTAAGAGTAGTTTTAATAAGTCATACTTTTTACTTTTACTTGAGTAGATTTGTGAAGAAGAAATGCTACTTTTATTCCCCTACTTTGGGCATTTTCCCTTTTTATTCTACATATTAGATTTTCCTTTTTTTTTGCCCTAGATGTTGCCAACAATGGCTCTACCAGTTTCACCACTGAGACATCGCAAAAATAATCACATGACTCCATTACACCAACCAGACTCTAGCTTGCCGTTCTATGATCACCCTGTCCTTTTCAATCACGTGGCGTCTTTAAAGCACCGTAAAAAAATTAAGTATTTGATATAGCTGCTGTCAACATAACTCAAAAGTGCAGATTTTAAACTCTCTTCCAGTTGTTATTTGGCACCAATTGACCACAGAAAACTGGAAATATGATCCTTTTAATTTCATAATAGCAGATTTTTTTCTCCGCTAGAGGGCACTCATGTTCTTTGGACTAGTGATGCTTCGTTTATCCAGATTTTTTTCTCTCGCCGGAATGTAATGATTTTCTTTTTCCATTCCTTTGGCTTAATGTGGTTATGTAAAAAGTTATAATACCAGTTCATATAGATAACTTTGTGTTGAGAAAAAAATACCTTTGTTGTTGTTGTTTATTCTTTTAATTCAAACATCGTAAGCAGTTACTCACAATGTTACTCGTTATTAGGTATTGTTATCACCAAAAACTTTTTCACTAATACTTGAGTACATTTTTTTGGATGACTACTTTTACTCTTACTTGAGTAATATTTTGAAGTAAAACTACTCTTCCTTGAGTATTTTTTTGGGCTACTCTATCCAGGTTGCAATGGATAGCAATAGACGTCCAATCTATTAAAACCGGAAGCGTTTGCAGTAAATGATGGGCGCAGCAAAGCTGAATATCTGAAACCAAATGGTGCATGCAGACATACGATATTGAAATACTAATATATATATATATATATTCTTTATTTTCTGTGAAAATTGAAAAAATACTACAACAGCTTGGGGTCAAGTGAGTTGTAAATTTAAATCTTATTATGTGTTTCCGTTACTGCTTAATCTCATTGGGTAGTGAAAAGTGATACTATGAAATGTAAGCTGTTGAAGTCTTGAGCTTTAACAAATCGTGATCGTGCAATGAGTGACTGATCATGTTTTTGTGTAGTTGAAATGACTTTACGCCCCTATTCGCACTCATTTAAAGGGGAAAGAATCATTTTCATTAAGTTACCACACTGGGGACCACAATTTCTGATTTAGGTACGACAGCTGTTTTGAGCAGATTTTGGGTGTGGAATCCAAAAGGGGATCGCGGATTTTCTCTATCATTTAAAACGTTTTTGAATAGCAGGATGCCTGCTGTCGTAAAAAATATGAAAAACACAGTACTTAACATGTGTGCTTGTAATTTAAAAAAACAATTTTTACGGGATATAAGGCGAACCTGACTATCATGCATCAATGTACCGTGTGTCATTTGTTCTTTATCTTGTAATATTTTCATTTTTGTTTTATTTATGGGTTTGATGAATGATAACTGTGTATTGAGCACTTTACGTGTGGTGTATAACACAGTTGTGCGCCAACAAACTAGGTTCAGGGTCATTAAGTGCAACCAAAATTTCTACATAAGGCGCACTGTCAAATGTCAAGGATTTTAGTTGCCCCTTATAGTCCAATATGCGGGATTACAGAAACAGGCATGACTGCAATGGTTATTTAATTGATGTGTCTTTTTAGTATGATTCAGATATGGAATTAAAAAAAAAAAAAAAAAAAAAACTTCTGCAGCTCTTTCTCTGGTAGGTGCAAAAAAGGGAGGGGGTACAGAGTTAGAAGTAGGAGGGGTCATTTCCTGAGAGTGACTTACTTGGAGCCAGATGATGACTTTGCTAAGGGGAGGGAGGAGGAGGCAGGACTGTAAATTGGACCCATTTGCAGGTCGGCCTCGCTCAGTCGCTCAGTGGACCTGGACACATAAACACACTCTCTGTCTCTTTCTGTGGACTAATAAGAGCGTTTTTTGGAATCACAACTCGTTTCTCTGTGGATGTACTCACTCTGAAGGATTGTAACGAGAGGAATACTCAAGGTAAATTGAAGTCGTAAAGTTGGGTGGGATTTTTATATTGGGATTTTTCGTTAAAAGTGTACATGTTAGACGTATAATACACATATTATGGGAATTTGAGTGTGCTCGCTGTCCCACCCGTTGCGCGCCATATGGTGGGCCACCATGCCCACCGCTGGAGGTGAGGCGCACCCGGCTGGAGAGAAGCTCCGCGCAGCTGGAGGGATCACCTCCAAAGTCCTGGAAGTCATCCACTAGTGGGATTTTTGTTTTTCCTCCACTTTGGAATTCCACTCCTGCTTGTTTTGTTTCCTGTGGAATGCGTGGAATTAATTAAAAAAGAATACGCATCATTACAAGAAGAATGGACTGTGGAGAAAGGGATTGCACTTTTTTTTTTTTCCAGAAGTTTGGAGTTCGTTTTTGGGAAAATGGAGAAAGTTTGAATGGAAAACGAACGCAAGCAGCGAGCAGACTTTGCGCACTTTTACACATTGGGGGAACGCTGCAAAAACAAGCAAACTGCTTTTTTTTTTTTTCCAATCTGGCCGTGAAAATAAGCGAAAATATATTCGTGCGCGTGGAAACACACGTCAATGAGTAAAATGCAATGGAAGATAATTAAATACAATTATGATTATTTTAAAAAAGCATTATTTCAAGATAAAAAAAAACAACATAAAAGGCCATTTATTTACAAGAATGCTAATACCTTGCAGAATGTACTATCAGAAAATGACTGAACCCCAATGAAGCAATCCCAACCACAAAAAACGTTTTCCTGTAAACTTATCTAAAATGTCAACAAGTACAAAAAAGGCAGACAAAATTATAAATTATCATAAACTGGTGAAACACACGTAATCATTGAGGTATTATCAGAAGAGGTAAAAGGAAAGGTAAAGAGGTAAAAACAACGTTTTTGGCTGAGAAAGGCGAAAAGGAAAAAAGACGAAAAAAGTGGGCTTTCAAGATGTGGACTGTGTCGCTCTCTAGCGGCTATTTTGTGAATGACAACATTTAACATTTGAAACGACTTTGGATGCAAAGGGACTAATTGATTCAAAGAAAATATCAAAAACATGAGTTACAATTATGTACTGTACATATAAGAAAATAAGAGGTCATAGGTCGTGAAAATACTCTTAATGTACTTAAATTAAAGTATTGATGCTTTTATCAAATAATACTCTGGTACTTATTGAACTTGCAAATATACAATTTTCGAACCTTACCTTGTGTCATTTTTTTTCCACGTTGCGTCATCTACCAGAGATACATTAAAAAATCACGTGCCTGTTTTGAAAAACTAAGCAGTAGATAGTACAATTCGCGCGTTTTTAAATGAAGTGGTACAATTTAAAAACTCGGGTTTTGTAGAGATGAAAAATGAAAAATCAACCCAAGAAATCATCTGAACCATTGAGGACAATGAACATGTTTTAATTTCAGAATGGTGATGATTTAAATTTTCCATTGTCTCTCTCAAATTCAAAATGTGTTGTTGCACACAAACCAGAGATGAAGATACCCAAACCAATAGTCGCAATATTCTAAACAATCAGGTGGGTGTGGGTCTTACAAAACCATCCAAAAGTACCATGAATCCAAAGTTAGCAAATTTCTGAGGGGCTTCTATTCTGTCTTTATCTGTTGGTTGTCAAAGAATTGTCCGAAAGCAGTGACTCTCAAAGGATAACACGAGCGTTACACTGGCTCTATCTAGCGGTTGGGTAAAGAATTACGTAATTAGTCCAGTTCAATACAGTCACATTTGATCTTCCACAACTTCAATTTTCAAATACTTAAATAATCATTCAAAATGTAGTAAAGTGTAGCATTTGATATTTTTAAGCAGTATTAATGTTTCAGACTCATTGCTTTAAATAATTGTCTTATAACTATGCTGTTTTGTTTTTAAAGTATCAATTTTATATCTGCAGTTTGCATTGGTAGTGTGGTGAAAATCAAGAACTTTTACTAGTCTTACTTTTAAAAGTATCTTTAAGGTTGCTTTAGAAGTTGTTGGACCTTGCAGCAGAATGTTTTACCACCAAAACAGACAATTATGATACACAGGGTGAATTGTATGATAATTTCCCTGTCTCTCCAGGTGAGAACGTCCATAAAAATGGATGGTTCAAGAACATTCCATGTGTTCTTTGGGTCCATCTTGGCGCTGGTCGTCACAGGTATGTCCCAGTTTGCTTCCACAATTCAACCTTTTAGTGCTTAGTCCACTCCAAAGTAAAGCAACAATTTAATTTGACAGTCAAGTGTGGACTGCCGCCAACCATTGTGTCCGATGAGACGGAGTTTATCCTAAGGCCGGATTCTGTATTCAACGTCAGCTGCACCGGTACCGGAAACGTGGCCTGGGCCGAGCCTCTACCCCAAAATACGTTCGTCTTCCCCGGCTACATGACGTCCACACTGTTCATCTACAACGCCACTGTGGCTAACACTGGCTACTACGTTTGTGTGGACGAAGATTTGGCGGCAAACCCAGCGGCAGGTGATCAGGAAGTGGAACACGAAGCAGAGATTTACGTTTTTGTTCCAGGTACATTTTCTATTTTTCCTTGTTATTATTATTTTTTAATCACTGTATATATATTTATATACAGTATATTTACTTTTAGGTCAATATTAGGAATATACATAGGCACTCTGGTAGGGATACATTGATATGAATAAGACTTAATTGGTTGTGCGAAAAATGTAATTCAAAAAAAGTTTTGTTATTTTTGGTCCTGCTATTGTTAATATCGCAATACTATACAAGGGAGTTATTTAATTTTGTATTTTTTTTTAATTATTTTTTGTTAACAAACACCGAAAAGTACAAATGTTCATCTGAAAATAGAAATTACGATATGTCAGTGCATTTAAAACAAAATTAAAAATGTTTTTCATGTCTCACTTTTGGGCATGTATAGAACATTTTAAGTACCTCATGTATTGCTTTATGGATTACTCTGTTTTATGTTTTTAGATTATATGTAGATTTATGATTATTTTTGTTGTTTTAAAGATACATTAATATTTCAGATTTAATTTTTAAATTATAACCCTAACCCTTGTAAACATCGACGAGACATCACAAAGTTTTTACCTTTTTCACTAAGAAATCTTAAAGATTGAAGCATTATTAACTTTTAAATGATTGTGCTTGTGTATGTAATGAAAGGAGATGTCACAATTAATTATCCCTGTTTTGCATCCCCAAGATCCCAAGGTTCCTTTTGTCCCGGAGACCCCTGACAATCTGGTTGTCCCCATGAACGCTATGGGAGTGTCCATCTCCTGTCGTGTGTCCGACCCCCACTCCCATGTCACCCTACGAAGTGTCCCCAGCGGAGAGAAGATGTTTGCGTTCTACGACACCAAGTTGGGTTTCTTTGGAAGCCTCTCCCCGGGCCAGTACCAGTGTGAGACCACCGTTGAGGGCCTGGTGTTCACCAGTGCGATCTACACTGTCAAAAGCAATGGTATGTGGGTATCAAAGATTTGAGGGATTATCTTCACTAAGGAAAATGTATGAATTGAATGAGGAAATTTGGTCAATTGCATATCCCTAAAGAAGATCCTATGCATAAATGACACGTGAAATCGGATTTTAATCATTACAATTGGATCACAGAATTACAAAGAGTATTTCTGCACCTCATAGCAAATTGTTTAAATAAGTTACAGGGTAGTACATTTTATACTCACTTAATCAATATGACAAGCATAGAAACTAGTGTTCAGAACATTTAGAGATTCACCTAAGGGGGAAAATATGTGAAATTGGATTTAAATGGTTACTCTGAATAAAATCTTGACTGAAACTGAGCAACATAACACAGCTGGTATTGTTCCAATAAGACACTATGACGCTATGATAAAAGCTAGGTTTAAACATGAGTCATTTTTCATATTGACGTCATCAGTGTACATCCAAGGACACTGCCTAAAATGAAAAAAAGAACATGCGCAATAATACACTTAACTGCAAACACTCGCCCAATGTACTGTATTTAAAATGAGAGCAGTGCCGGTTGATCTCACTGCATGAGAGCCATTATATTAGGTCATTATCTCAAAGGGGGAAATGACCTAACGGGCCTGTTTTTAGTCAGTCAGTGCATCTGTGTGCACGTGTCAGCGCCTGATGATAAATGAGTTTATGTGATCAAGTGGTTAGATGATGCTTTAACGCTGCCGTCTTGTGGCTCTTCCAGTCGAGGCAGTGGTAGAGGACTTTGACGTGGAAGTAAAAGTCAGTACAGAGGCTGTGAAGGTGGGGCAGCCCCTCAACATCACCTGCGTGGCCCCAGCTGGCACCTTCTTTGAGCAAGCATGGCTTCACCGCAAAACACAGGCAAGAAACATTTTATTTTTTTGCTCCAAAACCTTCAGGCTTTGGTTCTTGTCCTTCTTGTGCTCTATTTCCCTTTAAAACCGCCGGTCAGGCCTGCGTGTTGTTGTCCTCCCCAGGAGCGCAGAGTCTCAAATTAGCCGAACGTTGGTTTTGGCAATCCTTTTAGCGGCCTCAAAGCAAAAGCCTTAGGAAAAACAAAGGCCGACTGATGGACGGTTCTCGGGTGTTTACGATGAAGACGTCAGCCCTGTCTATTCATGCGCAGCAGTCGCGGGAAAGTCCAAGTGCGGGACAAATGGCCCGCGAGAAGGAAGAAGTTCAAGGCATTGTAAATCCTTTGACCCCCTCCACTCGCTCACTTGCCTTCAGACTTGGAGGGCAGATCTTGTCTTGCACATGGCGACGAGGCTTGGTGTTATCCTTGCGCAGACCTAGTTTAATCTCAACAACACATTGTAGGATCATGAGCTTGGGGCTTCCCCTGAGCGCTTTTCCAGTGAATTGGACTCTTTTGACTTCAGGTTTTGGACTCCGTCGTGATTCATCTCTCATTCGTCTATCAAGTGTTTTAACCATTAAGCACTACTGCTGTAAGTTTCAGTCCTCGGAATAATTCCTAATGTTCCCTGTTTCTGTTCTTGCAGGCTGTCAATGCAGTTCAAACGAAACAGAAATTTCCTGACAAGGTCTTTTACACGCTTGTTATCCAACAAGCCAGCCTTGATGATGCCGGCACGTACGAGTGCTTCGTTTCCCACCAAGTCAGTGGAAAGGTTCGAGTGAGCACTGCGACTGTCACTGTCTTCGGTAAGACCCTGCTCGGCGAGTTGTTGTGTGGAAGTGGTTTTCTTCGGGGAAACTGTGGAGGTTTACCTCTGCTTTCAACATCAAACTCGTTGTATTTGCGATGGCTTCAGCAGATGTGTGCCAGACCCTCTCCTCCACCACACTTCCTGCGCAGCCACCTCTGAATTCTCTCCTTTTAAAACCGCTTTCCCCACTCTATGCAGAGGAGAGTTCCTTCGTTGCCCTGGATCACAGCGGAATCTTAGATACCGAGTTTGTTAGCCTTCTGGAAGAGACACAGTTCACCATCCTCATCGACGCATCCCCCTCTCCCAAAGTGACCTGGCAGCGAGACGGCAAAGATATTCCTGAAAGTTACTATATTAATGCCAAATCGAGCCACCTCCAAGGCAACAGGTAAGAAAAAACATTGTTGTAGTGTTGGGTGTAAACCTGGAACAAGTTAGCTTGGTCTCAAGTAAAATGTGCCAGTATGTCTCTGGCAAATTGCTGCCCAAAAAGGCTCTTCATAGATATGTCATAATATACAGTATCTCCAAACAAGCACTAAGGAGTTCTGCGTCAGACTATCTTGGATTCATATGCCATGATCCCAGAGGTTTTGTGCTTCTTTGGCTCCAGCCAAGCACTTAACCACCTGCAGAATTACATTGTTGATTTTACATGTTTTTTTTTCATGCAGATCAAATAAACCACCTGAGCTTTAAGAGCTCTGGCTGGTGCGTGTTGTAATTTTTGGACAGAGCCAAGATTTTCTTTTTTTTCTTGACAGCACATCTGTTTTTAGGCTTTACACAGATCTGAAATAACCACCACCTGGATCTACTGTAAATATAAAGATCACAAAATTTTTGAATTTAATCACATGAAGACCCAGAGACAAGCATTTCCTTTTCATGCTGTTGTACATCCAGGTAATATGTTTTCAGGGCATTGTCATGATATTGCTGACAACAGAATATGTTAATTGTTATTGTTGCAGGTACCAGAGCATTCTGACATTTCGGCAGCCTCTAGAAAAAGACAGTGGAATGTATACCATCACGGCTGTGAGCGGCTCTCGCAGGGCCCAGTTCTCATTCATGCTCAAAGTCAAAGGTAAGACCCTTGATCTTAACCATCAACCAAGAATTAAAACATTAACAACAAAATATTATATTATGCTCGATAATATAACCTGTAACCACTATTTTTACCCTTCAGCTTCAACTGCTTTGATCTTCCCACCATCCTCTGGCCCAGTGCTTCTGCCACAGAAGGAGGAGATGGTGGTGGCCCTTCATACTCCCTTCACACTGACATGCCGTGGCGAAGCACGGCTGGCCTGGGAGATGCCGCTCGATGTGCCAGAGCAGACGCGGGAGGACAACAGCGGTGTATTCGTCACCACCATCACAGTGGACAAAGCCACAGCCATGCACACTGGCTTTTATACATGCTTTTTTAGCCAAAATGCCACAGACGAAATGCCGGAGAGCAGCATCTACATTTATGTGCCAGGTCCATACAGCTTTTCATCAGCATTTTATATATACAGTGGGGCAAATAAGTATTTAGTCAACCACTAATTGTGCAAGTTCTCCCACTTGAAAATATTAGAGAGGCCTGTAATTGTCAACATGGGTAAACCTCAACCATGAGAGACAGAATGTGGAAAAAAAAAAGAAAATTATATTGTTTGATTTTTAAAGAATCTATTTGCAAATCATGGTGGAAAATAAGTATTTGGTCAATACCAATAGTTAATCTCAATACTTTGTTATGTACCCTTTGTTGGCAATAACGGAGGCCAAATGTTTTCTGTAACTCTTCACAAGCTTTTCACACACTGTTGCTGGTATTTTGGCCCATTCCTCCATGCAGATCTCCTCTAGAGTGGTGATGTTTTGGGGCTGTCGTTGGGCAACATGGACTTTATACTCCCTCCTCACCCCGTGGCGTCAAAATTATACCAAGAACGGGGAGCAAAAATCCCAGAACCACACGGGGGGACCTAGAGAATGACCTACAGAGAGCTGGGAACACAGTAACAAAGGCTACTATCAGTAACACAATGCGCCGCCAGGGACTCAAATCCTGCACTGCCAGACGTGTCCCCCTGCTGAAGCCAGTACACATCCAGGTCCGTCTGTGGTTCGCCACAGAGCATTTGGATGATCCAGAAGAGGACTGGGAGAATGTGTTATGGTCAGAGGAAACCAAAATAGAACTTTTTGGTAGAAACACAGGTTCTCGTGTTTGGAGGAAAAAGAATACTGAATTGCAACCTAAGAACACCATACCCACTGTGAAGCATGGGGGTGGAAACATAATGCTTTGGGGCTGTTTTTCTGCAAAGGGACCAGGACAACTGATCTGTTTAAAGGAAAGAATGAATGGGGCCACGTATCGAGAGATTTTGAGTGAAAATCTCCTTCCATCAGCAAGGGCATTGAAGATGAGACGTGGCTGGGTCTTTCAGCATGACAATGATCCCAAACACACAGCCAGGGCAATAAAGGAGTGGCTTCGTAAGAAGCATTTGAAGGTCCTGGAGTGGCCTAGCCAGTCTCCAGATCTCAACCCCATAGAAAATCTGTGGAGGGAGTTAAAAGTCCGTGTTGCCCAACGACAGCTCCAAAACATCTCTGTTCTAGAGGAGATCTGCATGGAGGAATGGGCCAAAATACCAGCAACAGTGTGTGAAAAGCTTGTGGAGAGATACAGAAAACGTTTGGCCTCAGTTATTGCCAACAAAGGGTACATAACAAAGTATTGAGATGAACTTTTGGTATTGACCAAATACTTATTTTCCACCATGATTTGCAAATAAATTCTTTAAAAATCAAACAATGTGATTTTCTGTTTTTTTTTCCACTTTCTGTCTCTCATGGTTGAGGTTTACCCATGTTGACAATAACAGGCATCTCTAATATTCTCAAGTGGGAGAATTTGCACACTTAGTGGTTGACTAAATACTTATTTGCCCCATTATTATATATATATATATATATATATATATATATATATATATATATATATATATATATATATATATACCTTACCAGTCTGAGTAACCCTAATCTTTTGTTCAGATCCCGATGTTCCTTTTGTACCATCGCCGGTGCCCTTTGGGAATCACGTCCTTTCTGACCATGAGGAAATGGAGATTCAGTGTCGCGTGTCAGATCCCAAAGCTAATGTGACCCTGCTTAACGTGGACACGAGGCAGCCTGTTCCAAGTGTCTATGATAGCAAGAGAGGTGCCTTGGGGGTGTTCACTGCTGGAACCTATATCTGCAAGGCTGTCATAAATGGAGAAGTCCACTACAGCGAGCAGTATATTGTCCATGGTTGGACTGGTATGTGTCCGTGAGGTTTGAGGAGCAAATAACCCATTTAGCTGAAGCTAAATTTTACAAATCTTATATGTCAGGTGGTGGTGCGCTGCACGTCGAGCTGACTGCCAAACGGACCGCACTCCTGGTCGGAGACCCCTTAACAGTCACCTGTTTGGCTCGTGGGTCGGAAATCTTGGAGGACCACTGGAAATACCCCGGGAAAGTGGTGAGCGGTGCAAAGTTGAGGTCACGGCATCAAATGTTGTGGCAGATCTGATGTGCGTAATTTGCTCTCGGCAGGCTAACCGTGCCACGAAAACAGTCCATGAGAATAAGCGGGATCAAGAGATTCTTTATACTCTGACCATCTCACAAGCCTCTGCTAAAGACAGCGGCATCTACGCCTGCTCCATCACTGATATCATGAGTAATGAGAGCCAGACTAAACAACTAGCCATCACAGTTTATGGTATTAAAACATTTAGAGATACACTTCCACAAGGTATTGTTTGACACTTGTAAAAACAGCTCATTAACTTCTGCTCTCTGCTATTGAACAGAACATGAGTTTCTGTTCCTTCAGCCAGAATTTGGCAGCCAGGAATCAGCCGAGCTGGATGAAGTCCGTGAATTCAGGGCTGAGATTGAGTCGTTCCCTAATGTTCGAGTCACCTGGTTTAAGGACGGTGTCCCATTGAGCGACGTAACTGCAGAGATTTCAACCAGTCTGCGTCGGATCAGCGAGACTAGGTGAGATGCTCCTTCAAAATCCACTAATTTAAAAGACTGATGTTCAAAAGAAACATTTCCACATTGTGGGCTGAACTTATGCCTTAGAGTTAACCTCAGCATATGGTTTTGTTTTTCCATGTAGGTACTCTGGTGTTCTCACACTAATACGTGCAAAAGAGGAGGACAGTGGGAACTACACCATGAGGGTGGAGAATGGAAACCAAACTCACAGTGTCAGCTTTAACCTTAAAGTCAAAGGTCAGTGAAAGGAATGCTCAGAACCCTCTTAGTGTGATTTTAATGTTATCACCTTCCTGCTCTAGCAGGCTTTTAGCTGCGTTATCTCACATACTTCTGTGGCCGTGTGACTCTTCCAGTCCCTGCAGTCATTGTGGACCTGATGGACATCCACCACGGGTCAGCCACAGGCCAGTCTGTGGTCTGTATCGCCGGGGGGCAGCCCACTCCGGAAGTAGAGTGGTTCATCTGTAAAAATATTAAACAGTAAGCGCCTATCACTCTGGAATTCAACCTGGAAGACTTTCAGGGTATTTCACCATGTTGTCCCTTGGTTCAGCTGTGCCAACGACTCGTCGTACTGGGTACCGATCTCCGCCAACTCCACAGATGTTGAGGTGGAGTCACACTTGGATGAGGACAACAACCTGGAGAGCCAAGTCCTGTTTGGCCATCTGGAGAACACGTTATCAGTTCGCTGCTTGGCCCACAACGAAATGTCCTCTGTCAGCCGGGAAGTTAAGCTTGTGGCCAACGGTAAGAGCAAACACCATTTCAACATCCCTTTGACTTCTGATGTTGTCTAGTCCCTTATACCTCTCGTGTGATAGGGCTAGTAATTTCTACCCACGTGGTCCTTCCAGAAGTAGCTGGACAACCCATCATCAGCTTTACTCAGTAAATTAATCACGTTCCTAAAATGCCTTTTGGCCCAAGGAATACAAACAGCCATTAAGTGCCTCTGAAGTTCTGACATACATTTCTCATTTTTCATCTCATTGAAATAATCATACATGTCAATAGAAAATGCCCTTTACCCTAACCCGTCTTCCTGAACAGGCCCTCACCGGGAGCTGACTGTAGCTGCCGCCGTGCTGGTGCTGCTGGTCATTGTCATCATCTCACTCATTGTCTTGGTTGTTATCTGGAAACAGGTACTAGATTCATTCATTCATTCACATGGTTTCACCCATACATCCACTAGTTTTCAGCGATCTCCATCAAATTCCAAAGCCCGCGATAGTCTAACAAGCGGGACTGCGTTTATAGAAACCTCGCTACGAGATCCGCTGGAGGGTGATTGAGTCTGTGAGCCCTGATGGCCACGAGTACATCTATGTCGACCCCATGCAGCTGCCCTACGATTCAAGATGGGAGTTTCCACGCGACAGGCTTGTGCTGGGTGAGTCAAGCGGATGGGGGATATGACAAAATTTGTTGGACAATTTGCCATTACACCAACTAGCAAATGATGTAAAGAAAATTGGTCAGCCAATTCTCCAGGAAGACGCTACTAGACTTCCGTGTGTATGTGGAAATTCTAGTCAGTTTCTCTAGAATATCCAAATCTGAGTGCACATTCCCGTGAGCCAGAACAGAAAAGGCCTTTTTTTAATTTTTTTTTTTTGATGTGCGTCAAGGAATGTTGTCCCCATACTGTAACTGTAGCCTTATGCTCAGTCATCCCGGATAAGCAATGATAAAGCAGAGAAATTTAGTCTTTGAATGCATATTCTAACTTGATAGTTGATCTTGTGACTTGTTCCCCAGGTCGCATCCTAGGTTCCGGAGCCTTCGGGAAGGTTGTAGAGGGTACAGCTTACGGACTCAGCCGCTCGCAACCTGTCATGAAAGTGGCGGTTAAAATGTTAAAGCGTGAGTCAAATTTGATTCTACCTACGTAAAAACCAAGAACCTAATCTGCTCCATTCTAAGAAGTAAAATAAGTTTTTCAGGGTGCGATAAAGTTTCTTTCTTGTAGCCACAGCCCGATCAAGCGAGAAGCAAGCACTGATGTCAGAACTAAAGATCATGACTCACCTCGGTCCTCATCTCAACATTGTTAATCTCCTGGGAGCATGCACCAAATCAGGTAAGAACCCCCAAATTAGGTTTTAAATGAAACAGTTTAGTGGCTTGATTTGAGTGAAATCTTAACAGGAAAATGGGAAATTTGATGCCTGCCATCTTGACCGTTCCTGTTGCTGATAAGATTAGTCCACAGTCTGACTAACATTTTATCTACCAATTCCTTTCCAGGCCCTATCTACATTATCACTGAATACTGTTTCTACGGTGATCTGGTCAACTATCTGCACAAAAATAGAGAGAACTTCCTAAGCCTGAGTCCGGAGAAACAGAAGAAAGATTTGGACATCTTTGGAATCAACCCAGCAGACGAGAGCAGCAGGAGGTACTGCATAGTCAGGTTACTCGGGTGTAATTTGTTTATCAGAAGTGAGTCAGATTTTCGAAAAACCACGTAACATTGATTTGTTCCATTTCCTTATAGACACAAGCATACACACATTCCCTCAAGCACTGATCAGTAATTCTATCTCCATTCTCCCCCGTGGTTTCAGGAGATTGTCTGGCGTCTTCACAAAATCAAATTGCAGACCTGAGGCGGTCTCAGCTTTCACACTAACTTCATTGCGACAGAGCAACAGTATAGCTGTCAATCGTAACGTGGCCAGTCGGCAACCATTTCACCCGTCTGAGGGTTGCCTGTGTTGATGGATGACTCACAGTCACCGCTCCTTGCAGTGACCGCAGCGCCTTCTAAATGTGGCGCCCGCGTTAGCCTCGATTGCGTCCTCCGTTAAATTTGAGCCACAGGCACATGCCGACATCAAGGAATGGTTTGCGCGCCAGAGAGAGAGGGAGACACGTGAATACCACGCACAAGTGTAAAGGGAACAACAAAACCATTGAATAAACTACATGAAGACAGAGCAGCTGGTTAAGTGAGTGAAAGGTTAAGTGGCTCAAAATCTGGAATATTATATTGGAAACAGTAACATTAGTACTGGTCAAAATAGACTTTAATACTAAAGGTCAGATAACAAAAAAGAGGTATTTCTTACAGGGAATCCATGCACAGTCTCTTTTTAGCATTTGCAAATTACTGTAGTAGCATATTTGTTGCTTTTTTCCCCCTTGTCATTTACAGAAAAACTGGGAAAAACAACAACTTGTGACTCACTATTTACAACTAGGTCAAAGTCTAGGTCCCTGTCATTTGCAAATAATGGATTAATGATATTTGGGCCATGTTGTGTTCATAGGATTGTAACCCTTTGATAAAACAAGGAAACCCTGTATATTTAGACAGAATTTAAAGTGCATATGACAGGATAAAAAAAAGTCCTAAATAGCATTATTAATTGAATTAGAGTCATATTTTGAGACGATTCGACTATATACAACAATTTGGCAAAGCGCAGATGACGAGAAATTAGTCTTTTAATCTGCCGTTTAGCCACGCCTACCATTATAGGGCTCTAGCTTCCCCAACAGGAGGATGACGTCGGCAGGGTCATGGTTTCATCTGATTCAGAATTCAGCCCATTGAGGGGGAATTATTCAGAACGAGGAAAATGCGACGAAAAAAGACGCAAAATGTCATTGTTTCAATCGCTCTACTCCAATATTTTATACAGGATAGTCTTTTAATAGACGAATTTTTCCCCAATAGCTAAATAAATGGTATGGTCATGACAAATAACAGTCTTGTGCTAAATGGAATATGAAATAATAAAAGTGCAAGTACGACATGGCAAAATTACTTCATAATGGTCAAAACTGTCGACCTTTTCTGTCGCATCTCACGAACGATGTTTTATGCCGCCGTAGTTAGTCCGGCTTTTATCATTTCCCTGCCCCGGCTTCGGAGAATGTAAACAAACCAAGAGGCGTGAGAGCTAGCCGACATGCTGATTCGAACTGAGTGATGTTTCAAAGTCTTATTTTCGCTTTTCGAAGCGAAAAATTACACAAAACTAGCCCGGACCATGTCACACGACGGCGGGGTTGTCGTTTGTCTTCGCCGGGCGGGTTGCCGATCGGTGTCAAGCAAGTTACAGCTCGTCGTACTCGTTCCCCTTCTGCGGACACGGCAGCCGGGGAAGCAGCTGGACAAACCAACCAGCCGACGTCGGAGGAGTGCATAGCTGCCACATGATCAACACGAATATGGCGTAAAATAATGTTTTACTACACCGTGTAGACGTAAACAGTGAGAGGATGGTGTGCAGTTGTTGTGCAGCTAACATGGCAGGATGTGTCTGAGGAGAACTTTCCTACATGTCGGACCGTGATCAAACGCAAGTAAATATTCCTTTATTTAAAGAAAGTTTGTAGTGTGTACTTTGTAATCGCTGTATTCGCAGCCATTTTTAAAACAAATCAATTTCTGACAGGGTTGAAAATTTGACAGAACACCGGGCACACAAAGAGGGCAAAAAGCCAAGTATAAAGGGGGGTAACACTGGTCGTGGGCCGAGTGGCAAAAATACAAGCAACCTCCGTATATGTACATGTGCCATGATCCCAGTATTTGACATAATACAAAACACATGTTTACTCACTTCCTCGTAAATCCAATGGTCCCACAGTAGTAGGGCTTGTTTCAGCCAATATCCACGGTGAACCGGAACCTTTTGAAACCCAAAAAGGCTCACACACCTCTCCCTGGTGCAGCAACAATTTTCTGCAGCCGTTTGGCTGGCGTGATGCGAAAAATAAACGAATTAATCCGCAAAATCAGCTGAATCCGCAGTCCATCTGCATGCTATAAAGCAATGCTGTACAGTGAGATGCTGACCCGGGTGACGTCACATTCGTCCTAAACCCGAGACTGAAGCCAGAAGTCACTCATTTTAATGGGGTGGGATTCAAAAATTGAATATATAAAATATTCGCTTCCACACACATCCAAGCAGTCCATTTCATTCAGGAGCATAAAACACAGCGTGAAATATGAAATAAATAGGCTTTTTGGTGTCATATGCACTTTAACTATAAACTGTATTCTTGCCCTGTGATTGACCTGTCCAGTTCAGGATGTAATCTGCCTTTAACGTCAATTCAGTTGAGCTAGTCTCCATCTTCCTGCAACCCTATTTATGATAAAGTGAATGAATGAATGGAATTTAAAACATAAATACAGATAAATGCAGTTCCTTGTGACGTCCGGGTATACACAATTTGAGTTCAATGTCTGAGGTTGGAAATTCCCAAGCCACTTTCTGGAATGCAGCAATAGATTATGGTCAACGCAGGCTGGTAAACTTGGGGTTGACACTTTGGTCTGTTGCCTTCACCCGTAGCTATGTGATCCTGTCCTTTGAGAGCAAAGGCGACTACATGGACATGAAACAGGCGGACACGACTCAGCAATACGTGCCCATGTTGGAGATGCCGAACACTTCTAAATATTCTGACATCCAGCGCTCGGAATACGACCACCCGCCCTCCCAGAAAGGTTTGAGTGGTGAGTTCATCTCTTTGTGTAGTTCATTTTTGTCCTGAGTCTTCTGTTGTCAGTCCACGTTTGCTTGGTTTGCTGGTCCAGGGGTACACCCTTGTCGGAATTTAGGATGGGTAAAGCCCTGTAATTACATGGAGGAGAGAGGATAATTGCAGCACTTGCGTATTATTGCCCACTTTCTCCCTGCCATTAACCAAAGCCAGTGAGGGACAGCCAGTGCTATATTTACAACAAGTACTTTTTTTGTCTTCCTGTCTCAACCAGAAACGGAAGGGGACAACCTATTGTCAGAGGACATGGACGAGGGTCTAAGCACAACAGACCTGCTAAGCTTCACCTACCAGGTGGCTAAGGGCATGGAATTCCTGGCTTCCAAAAACGTGAGTGTGCACTTTAGTTCATCACAGTTGGAAACACACAAAACTGCATGGTAATAAGAAATACTTTAAAAGACAAAGATGATTGCCAAGCAGATTAAATGGCCATTGTCTGATAAGAGTTCACAACTCTCTCAAAAGCAATGTTGAAAACTGAATATAGTACCAGTACAGTCAGTCTAGAATTACCAAGCCAGTCTCCAAGCTTCATAGTTATTATCCCTAAAAAAAAATAAGTGGTCACATCCATCCATCCCACTGGCATGTTTACACAAGGATAATGCTGTGTGAAGCAATATGTATTATCATTAAACATAAGCATGGTTTTAATGCAGAAATAGAAGTCTTGGGAAGCTAAGGAACGAGGAAAAGACCGCTAATTTGGTTGTTCTTTTTCACAGTGCGTGCACCGCGACCTCGCCGCCAGGAACGTTCTCCTGTCTCAAGGCAAGATTGTGAAGATCTGCGACTTTGGGCTGGCCAGAGACATCATGCATGACAACAACTACGTGTCCAAAGGCAGCGTAAGGCTGATTTCAGCGATTTTAGCTTGTCTTTTCTGAAGGTCTTCGATCGTAAGATGTGTCTTTCTCTTTCAGACCTTCTTGCCTGTCAAGTGGATGGCGCCGGAGAGCATCTTTGATAACATGTACACCACCCTGAGTGACGTCTGGTCTTATGGGATCCTCCTGTGGGAGATATTCTCCTTAGGTAAGCAACAGAAAGAAATGAATCCATCTGTGGCTACAATCAGATCCTCAGATTTTCTGATGAATTTTTCCTTTACGTAAAGGTGGGACCCCGTATCCTGGCATGGTGGTGGACTCCAGCTTCTACAACAAGATCAAGAGCGGCTACAGGATGTCCAAGCCAGAGCACGCACCTACTGATGTGTAAATAAAGAACACAAAACTTTCAGTTTGGAACCTTGACTATCAAAGCTTAAATTACTAGCTCACCTGACACTTAACCTATTTATTTACTTTTTGTAGCTACGAGCTGATGATGAAGTGTTGGAACAGCGAGCCGGAAAAGAGGCCTTCCTTCTTATGTCTGAGTGACACGGTCTCATCTCTGCTGCCTTCCAGTTACAAGAGAGTGAGTTTGCAATTTTTAGGCCTCCAATGACGCTTGTTGTTCCATCTGCTTTTAACCGAGCTCCTTTTATTTTTGACCTTGTGTTTTGAACTGCGCATTCTTCTCATGCCATCTTTTCCTTGTGCCTTTGTTTTCAAGGTATGTTGCTAAGCAGTGAGTCTAGGGGTACATGATCAACACAATAACAACATTGTAAAAACAAAGTTTACAGTTCATGTAAAGACGTCGTCAAAACAATTCCAAAAGGCTAATGCACCTTTTAAGGGCATTTAAATTGGCGCTTCTTATGGAGCCAAGGCTATAACAGAGAGACTGCTGCATCTTTCTGCGTTGTTGCGTTCTTAAAAAGGTTGCACTTTCCTTAGAAGTAGGCTTGCCACCCGTCCCTTGAAATACGGAATAGTTCCGTAATTGGGAATTAAAAGTTGCGTTCCGTATAGAACCAATACGGAACGCTGTTTATTCCGTATTTCACAATTGTCCAATGGGGCGACCCCGCACGACCCGCGGCTCCGGCGTCGGGGAGGTGTTGGGCGGCGGTGCGCCAAGCCTATGCACGTCTGTCACACACAAACACACACCTGCGCTCATGAGTGAACACTGAGCCAACAATAATGAACAAAAACGGCAGGAGATATTAAAGACAGCAAGATAGTTATCTGCCTGCCCGCTGCTGTCTGCCCTGCACTGTGCTCCACTTCGGGGTTTGTTGCCTAGTTACCTCGCTCGCTCTGCTCAATGCACCGCCCCGCGGGTTTTCAAAACAAAGATGTCTCCAAAAGCAGACGCTCAGGAGTCGGGACTCCCCACCTCATCCTCAAAAGAGGAAACGTCCCCAAAAAATGGAGTGGCTCGACAGAGTCACTGATGATGATTATAAAGCGAACTGCAAGGTAGGCAGGAAATGTTTTGTAGTGTCTCACGGAGGTGTAAAAGAGCATGCTGCAAGGGACCTCCACAAACGGAGTATAAGATCCCAGAAGAGCCTTCGTCAGAATTCTTTGTACCTGAAACATCCCCTGAGCTTGATTTGGTATGTTATTATGCTCTTGTATATGGATAAAATATAGGCTATATTTATATTTACCTTCATACATTTTGCATTGATAGGAGTATAGCTAGGCTATTTCAGTTGCTACTACGGTTGATTATTTTCAGGAATGTTGATTTTTTTTTTTTTTTTTCTTTTTCTTTTAAGATGCATTTATTATCAATCAATATGGAATGGATTTATGTACCCATAAAGAACATCTTATTTTGTTATGCTAACTAATGCTCATCATTTGGAATTACTGTATTCCTAATAGATTAACAGCAAATTAGCACTGAATAAATAGTCCTACTGCGAATAAATATTATCTATTGATTGATTAATTGTGATACCAAAATTAAAGCAATAATTTGACATCATCGCACGCCTACCTTCTAAATTACTGCAGCTGAGGTGACACAGGTATACCACACAGTAAAACGTGGCCAGAGCTACAATAGAATCAGAAGATTCTTATGTGATTCCAAAATGACTTTGGGGAGAACAAAGCAAGAGACAAGTCCTGGGTTCAAAGGCAGTGGGTGATGTGCTCAAGATCTTAACGTCACCCATCCCATTCTCCATACAGACAGGTGCCTCGAATAAATTGAGCAGGAAGATGTTTCCCCTTGCTGTCCAGTACTTCAGTCCAGAGTCTGGGGTCACCAACAAAATGCTGGACTTCATAGAGAATGCAGACGAGTCAGCTGCTGGAATTGTGGCTCTCCTGCAACATTCCCTTCAGAAATTTGGCTTGTCAATGGATCACGAGACCGGATTCAGTGCCAACAACACATAAGTTAATTACGATAGCCATAACTTCGTTTTCACTAACCTGTAGAAAAAAACAAAACAGTCTGCTGCAAGGAAATTGCCATGCCCACATAGTGCACAATACAGTTTTCGCATCTAAAAATAAATACATTTCTATGCGCTTTAGGAGTTTTGGGGATGCCCCTTTTTTTCGCCCGTAAGGCTTTGGGCGCGACGGGGGCGTCCCTTATTTCTATTTCTGAAAGGTGGCAACCCTACTTAGAAGACAAATTAGTAATGTTGCTATTTGCTAGTGTGCAATGTATAGTCTGACATCTGACTGCAACCTTAGCAATATTTGACCCTCATATATCCTAACAGAAATAATATATTGCGATATTCGGTCCTGCTTTTTGTGAAAACGCCCCCTAAATCGTCTCCAAAAATACCACTTTGCTTGTGTAATAGTCGCTTCCATTTCCTTAACAGACATGTGATTACAGTCATATAGCACCAGTTGGTGGGCCTTACTTTGGTTGCCCCCCTCTCCCATCCTTGCCACAACCACCCAAACCCTTAATTACCTCATTAAAGTCCACACCACACATGTTACATCAAAACGGCCTACTTCACAGATTTTTAACAGATGAGAGGGGTAGGGTGGGCGGCTGTGGTGGGGAAACCCTTGTTTTCCCACCTCGATTCACAGTTGAGAAGGCGCCATCTAGCTGTGATCATGTCTTCCTGCAACCAAGTGTAGAATAGATAATAAATTAGAGAAAAAAGTACCTGCAAAATTGGTCTTTCTGTAGTTGTCGCTTATGAAATATAACACACTTTTCCTATCTGATCGTAGCATTACGAGAGGGTCAACCATGATTTCCTGAAGAGCGACCACCCTGCCGTGACGCGGGTTTGCATGGAGAGCGATGACGCCTACATCGGCATTGCTTACAAGAACCAAGGCAAGCTGAAGGACCGGGAGAGTGGCTTCGACGAGCAGCGACTTAGCTCTGATAGTGGCTACATCATCCCCCTTCCTGACCTGGACCCAATGTCTGACGATGAATACGGAAAGAGGAATAGGCACAGGTACTGCAATGCACGATTTTGGATCAGGGAACTGGGTTAGGTTGTAAGAGGTTTATTAAACTGAGGTGATAGGGTTCAGAGTTTAGGTTTATGGTTATGAACAGAGTACTTATATAGCACATTTATTTACATTGGTACAATGTCCAAAGCACTTTACATTAGCACAGATTTACACTTTCACACACACATTCACACACCAATGGTGCTGCTTCCAAGCAAGGCGCTGCCAACCCATTGGGGGCAAATATATATATATATATATATATCAGGGGCCGCGTTAATCGAATATTTTCTGTCGTTGACCGATTTTTTAAAACGGTGACGGAAAAAACTGAAGTCCATCCGTCATTTTGACCGGTTGCAATTCACACCCCAGACCACAGGGTGGCGAGTGAGCATATTAATTAGCTATTGTCTCTCTTGATGCATGACGTCGTTGGCCTTACTCTGAAAAATGTCAAGGCAACTGAGTGTCCGAAGTTTCTTCAAAAAGCCCCAAAACGACGATGGTGTTGATAAAAGAGGTGAAAAAACAGGGACTGCACAAGCGGGCACGCAATTCAAGTCCATGCGCACCAGGAGGAAAGTGTGAGACTACGTTCAGGCCACAGCAGGTGAACTGTTAATTTCATTGTTCCATATGCTACATATGGTAGGCTACCTAACTACTGGGGCCACAGTCAGCTGTTTTTGTCACTGCGGAGAAAAAGTTACATATTCATCTGCTTGATGTGTGATGGCACGGTGTGGATTCTTTGTTAATCTTGTTCGGACAGAATATTAATTTAAAATGAATGAAAACTAAATACTATTGAATATGTTGACGCGGTATGCAATGTTAAGAGTCTTGTTAGCTGTAGGCGCACTATCCTAGACCCCTCACTATCCACTCGCGGGGGCCTGCGCTTCTCAGTGACGTTCCTTATTCTCGCTACATGATTATACAACTTTAACATTTGTTAATAATACGCTCTGTGTGTAGTATCATCCATCGCTTTTCCTTTTTAAATGGGCACTTATAAGCGAACGCAAGAAGTAACAACGGGAACATTTTTAAACAGGCATTTCACGGGAGAGCATTTCGACTCTTCGGCCAATCATATAGCGAGAGCGAGTGGATAGTGAGGGGACCGCGCGCGGCTCTTAAGTGTCTCTGTCACGTGACTGTCGTAGCCGGTAACGCGCTCGGCCAAATGGACACACAAGTACGGAAGGTGAATTATGCCAAACAAAGGGTCACCACAATGTCATTATCATTATTTTAAAAATTTAAGTGACGGGTAAAAATGGATTATGACCAGATTTTTATGACCCTGTCAGTCAAAATGACAGACAACGAAAAAGTCTAGCGCAACCTCTGATATATATATATATATATATACCAGAAAAAAAGCCTTCGGGCACAATTCTCTCTCTGTAAAGGCCAGTAAAATCTGGAACAGTTTAACACTCGCCATCAGGCAATGTCCCACAATACGAACTTTCAAAACTCAGCTCAAGCAGTGGTTGAAAGCAAATCAGTCTTGCAATCACTGACTTTTAAGTTCTTAGTAACGTATTGTATTGTGTTGTTTTATTGTAATCTTTTGTTATTTCTTTTCTTTTTGTATCTTTGTGTCACCTGTTTAGGGACTACAGATGTAAATTAGCATATTCTTGCTACAATCTGGCATATTTACATCTTTTTAGATGTTCATCAATGTGCACTGTCCCTATTAAATAAATAAATAAATAAAAATAAATAAATAAATCAATAATTACACAATAATCATGGGTGCTTAAGCCCATAAAATCAGTCGCACCCAAGCGCCAGCAGAGGGCGACAAAACTCCAAAAAACACAAGTAACAAGTGGACATTGCACTGCGCTGTCATTTTAATCTGTTTGAGCGGGGCATGTGCGTTAATTGCGTCAAATATTTTAACGTGATTAATTAAAAAAATTTATTACTGCCCGTTAACGTGATAATTTTGACAGCCCCAATATATATATATATATATATATATATATATATATATATATATATATATATATATATATATATATATATGTATATATGTGTATATATATATGTATATATATATTTTTTTTTTAACTTGTCGTCTCGCCCACCCGGGCGGTATGGTCTCTCCTTTCAAGCTCGGGTCCTCTACCAGAGACCTGGGCGCTTGAGGGCCCTGCGCAGGATCTTAACTGTCCCTAGGATTGCGCTCTTCTGAATGGAGACGTCGGACGTTGTTCCTGGTATCTGTTGGAGCCATGCACTCAGCTTGGGGGTTACTGCCCCTAGTGTCCCGATCACTACTGGCACCACTCTTGCCTTCACTCCCCACATTTTCCCCAACTCTTCCTTCAACCCTTGATATTTCTCCAGCTTTTCATGTTCTTTTTTCCTGATGTTGCTATCGCTCGGGATTGCTACATCTATCACTACTGCTGTCTTCTGATGTTTATCCACCACCACTATGTCAGGCTGGTTGCCCATCACCAGTTTGTCTGTCTGGATCTGGAAGTCCCACAGGATCTTGGCTCCGTTGTTCTCGACCACCTTTGAGAGGTTGACTGTCTCCCCCGAAAGAACAGTGATGGCTAAATGAAGCTTGTTTAAGCAATGGAGCTTTGCAGCCAATTGGTTCAAGGCTTCATGGTGATTCATTTGGTCTTATGACAGTCTTATGATGCCACTGTCAAATAAAGTGTTAGCGGTTAGTATCTTTTGGTGTAAATATCCCACAATACAGTGAGGACAGCTGTGGCATATAATCCGGTGCGGTTTATCTATGAACAAATGCTTTCGTGTCAAATTTGGTGGGTGGCGGCCAGTGTTGTTAATAACGGCGTTACAATATAACGGCGTTACTAACGGCGTTATTTTTTTCAGTAATGAGTAATCTAATTAATTACTTTTCTCATCTTGGCAACGCCGTTACCGTTACTGAGGCGGGAAAGGCGTGAGTTACTATGCGTTACTAAGTTGGTTGAATAAAAAAAAGTCAGAAAAACGGACTCACGAGGACGAGAGCAGAGCAGGAGTGGGGAAGACGCCGTTGCAACCGCGATGCTAGGTGGCTCCAATAATACCTGACTGCAGCCATAGCCGACAAACTACACCCACATGACACGGTAGATATCATATTATAGAACTAGATGCAAATGACAGACACTGCTGCATTGCCAACATGTTTTAAGGACTACATGCGTTTGTAAACAGCCACCATCTTAAAGCAGTAGACCTCTCAGGAAGGCCCTGATGTAGAGATCCTTCCTAGCGAACCTAAGTAATTTTTTTTTAAATCCAAAATGCTCCTAAATCGGCAAAATCTTAACTTAAATCTATCTTTAAATGATGAAACAGTTTTAAAACTTACACATGTTTAAAGTAGACAGAAGGGAACTAATGCAATAACGGGAGAAATTTTAACAACTTTAACGATTGATTCACAACTTTAAATGACTTCCACACATAGCAAAGGTTACTAGCTAGTTATCGCAATACCCTTTTGTCTAGTTAAGTTGAGGGTAAAGAATTGGGCTAGGGCCAATTGTCCCCCAAACCCTTTAAGCTTCACATTGTGTGACCTGTTTTTTTTTTTTTTTTTTTTTTGAGAAAAAAAAAAAATATCACTAGTTACTTTGCCAAGTAACTAATTACTCTTACATTCAGGTAACTGAGTTACTAACGCAATTACTTTTTGGGAGAAGTAATTTGTAACTGTAATTAATTACTTTTTTAAAGTAAAATTAACAACACTGCATGGCACTAAATGCGTTAGTAGACAGCCGCCATCTTAAAGCAGTAGACTTTTTAGGACGGCTCTGTTGTAGAGAAACTTCCTAGCGAACCTAAGTAACTTTTTATCTAAAATACTTCTAAATCGGCAAAATCTTGACTTGAATCTATCTTTAAATGATGAAACAGTTTTAAAACTTTCATATGTCGAAAGTAGAGAGAAGGGAACAAATGCAATAATGGGAGCAATTTTAACAACTTTTAACAGTTGATTCAGGGTAAAGGGTAAATTAGGGTAAAGAATTGGGCTCGGGCCAATTGTACCAAAAACCTTCACAAAAAACTTAACATAGTGTGGCCAATTTTTTTTTTTTTTTTTTTTTTTTTTTTTTTTTTTGAGGGAAAAAAAAAAAAGTAATTATCACCAATTACTTTGCCAAGTAACTAATTACTCTTACATTCAGGTAATTGAGTTACTAACGCAATTACTTTTTGGGAGAAGTAATTTGTAACTATAATTAATTACTTTTTTTCAGTAAGATTAACAACACTGGTGGCGGCTTATAGTCAGCTGCGCATTAGAGTGCGAAAATTATGGTAATCAGATTTTATTTTTTAAAATGACAGATTTTTCACATAATTAGCAATGTTGGAATTTTTTATTTACTTAATGGTGTTTTAGGTGAATCTTAACTGTGTGATTACTGAACTAAAAGTACAACTTTCAAATTTCTCCATCATCTTGCAATGCACTTTGGGACTTGTAGGACCTGTAAACAATAAAGTGAAACCCCTGACACATAAAACAAAATAATGCATATTTTAATATTAAAAGGTTCAATTAAGCCATGTAGTTTTGACCAAAAGTACATCTTAAAATTCAAATGGATTGATGTCAATGGCGGTGAATGCGTTTTAATGACTAAACATGACAAAACTCTAGTGCATACTTTTAAATAGAAATTCTGACATTTCTATTACAGTTCGCAAACATCTGAGGAAAGCGCAATTGAGACGGGCTCCAGCAGCTCCACATTCCCCAAGCGTGAGGGTGAAACCCTGGAGGACATCACGCTTCTAGATGAAATGTGTCTGGACTGTAGCGACCTTGGGGAGGACAGCTTCCTGTGACATCACAATTGAAAAGAGTGGAGGGGGATGAGATGGACTATAAAGAAGCAACTGTCTAGCCAAATATTCCAGCTGTTTCGCCTCCCCCCGCAAAGGACAAACCACTCAAACTTTACCTCTCTTCGGACACTGCCCCCTGTTGGGCTGGAGGAGCGAGTATTGAGGAAAATAACTTTTTCAACTGAAAAGCTTGATTGATTGGGCATTCATTTGATTTCAAGAAGGGAAGGATGAGCAGCTTTAAACCAACCGCCCCTCAGCACATGGCAAACCACTATGTCACCCGATCCAGTCCAAGTTTGCCCCCTCCCCAAATCCATCTACATACTGTAGGACCTGATGCTGGCACAATCAGTCTCAATACGAGAGCACAAAAATCTGTGCGTTACTATAACGTGACCACATGAGGGCTGAATATGCGTTTATTTTTTTAGATCGCCATTATGTACACATGTATTATTTGTGAATATCGAATAGATGGTTTGTGTGAATGGATTGGACTATGTGGAACAAAGCAACAAATTTGAACTGTCAAAGGAGAAGGATTGTAATGTAAATAGTACCAGAGTTTTTTTTTTTTTTTTTTTTTAATAAAGAGACTAAATGTAAATCATATTTTAACGCAAGCACATATTAAGCTTTCTGGAGAGCATTTATCCAAATAAATATAGTGAACCCCAATCTTCACAGTTCAGCTAAATACAGCACAGTTGAATTTTTTTTGAGTAGTGAATGCATTCCTTAACAGAACCCCCTGCCTCGACAAAGCATTAGACAGATATTAGTTGAGCGCATGTAATCGTCTTAAACATTCCAGCTGCTACCAAAAAAAAAAAGCACCAAATAATCCAAATGTGTTCATTTGTCATTGCATGTTGTAAGCCCCCAGCTGCACCACTGCCTGTTTTCTGTCAACTGTAATGTCATTGGAAATCAAATGTTGCACTTTCTATTGTTTTATGTTGTTGTTTTTCTAACCAACTCCCCTGCCCTCCCCCAAAAAGCTAATGGTACGCTGTCTGTGTCATAATTATAAAAGCTAATCACCAAAATTTGATGGTTTACTACTTGTATTGTTGTACATTCAGATGATTTACAGTATATATTGCAATAAATGATTTATAATGTGGAAGAAAATGGTGTCTGGGCTGTAAACATTGTACATATATTAAATCAAAATGAGCCATAAAAAACTATATACTAGTATATATGATAGTAAGTTATAATATAATATATAATATTATAATTATTACTATTATCATACTATTATTGTAAAATAAAGAAAAACATTAATTGTCGGTTAATGTGTTAATGACGCCGTCAAAGCTAACCGCCTAACCGCTGTCAATTTTTAAACACGCGATTAATTAAGGCCCTGCCCACCCCCCGTAGTTTGGACTTCAAGACAAGGCATGCACTCATGTAGCTGCCAGAGTTAGGCCAGATAGTTTTTTAGTCTAAATTTTTTAATTTAATGACCAAAATGGGGCACATCAAGGTGGTGTGACGAGTGTGAACCCGTCTGGCAACTTGGCGCGATCCATTATGGTGGTTTTCGAGTACGTTTGGATGAAAATACAACGATGATCCACCTACCGCCATGCGCAGCTCTCGGGCTGCCCGACACGCACTATATGCAGGCAAAAGCACACGAAAAACGGGGTGAAATCCCCATGTCAGGCAAAGTGTAACTTTGGCTTTTTAGCCCAAAATGTGGCACTCTAAGGTGGATTGTAGCATTTACTGTCATTTATTGAGCTGCAATGCACAGATAACCTGTAAATGAACATATGGGTTGAGAGAATGTAAACGTTTTCGAGCACCACGAGAACTTCCGGGATGGAGGCTCCAGGCCGTTCTCGTATCCGCCCGAACTCACAATTTTAGGCCACTAGGACTGTGAGGATCAGGGTAAAATCCACGTTCTCAGGCAAAACTTAATTTTAGTGTTTTAACCCAAAATTTGGCACTCTGAGGAAGATTCTTAAATGCATGGATGATGGATAAATGCTTTGGAAGACAAGCATTTTGATGAGTTCAATAATTTTAGCTAGTTTTGCACATGAGTTTTTTCTTTTTAATTTTATTTCATAAATAATATTAAACCAATGACAATAAATAATATATTTCATTAAAGGCTACATGTATATTGAAATGTAAAGTAAATAAAATAAAGTTATATAAAATAAAATCCAAGGATTAAAGATTATTCCCAAAAAATAAAATGGATATCCACACAGGACCCAGACATTTTTTTTTTTTTTAAGTTATTTGGGAAGAACGGATCTTTAATCCATTTGTACAAGTGTAAAGTTGCCCAGCTCTTGTTTCTAATAAGGCTGAAATTTGAATTATGTATGGCTTAACTCCTGTGTTGATAAGTGTATTTAAAACTAAAATACCGTATATAATCATTTTTGCATTAAAAAAAATGCAACAAAAAACAAAATGTGATTAATTGCGAGCGAACTATGGATTGCATGAGATTAATCTTTTAATCGCTTGAGATTAATCTTTTAATCGCTTGACGGCACTAGTATTAAAATTTAATAAAATAATGGAACAGGCGAAAAAATATGTCTAAATTAACTAGAAACTAACTGAAAAAAATCTTATTAAACGAGATTAATTTTTTTATTTGCTTGACAGCTTTGATGATATAAATACTTGCAAATTCTCAGGCATATACATGTTACCACTAGTGAGGCCAAACTGTGCCCAATTTGCCAACATTATGCTACCTAGTAGCAGAGGTAGGTCGTAAAAAAAAAAGGGCACTCATGATGCACTCGAATGATGCTTCATTTCTGTAATTTTTCTCTCGCTGGAATTCAAAGATATTTTTAATTTCTTTATGTAATTAAGTACTTTCTGTACTTCATTACTTAATGTTGGTATGTAACAGGGTTAGGGTTACAGTATACAGTAGGGTACAGTACAATATCAGTTCATATAGATAACGTACTGAGGAAAACAAATACCATACCAAAAACAAACATTGTAAGCAGTTACTCAAAATATTACTCATTACTTGAGTGTTCTTTTCACCAAATACTTTTAACTTGTACTTGAGTACAATGAATACTATTGCTTGAGTAATATTACTTTGAAGTAACGCTATTTTTGAGCAAAATTTTGGGCTACTCTACCAACTTCTGCGTAGTAGTATTATGTAGTAGTAGTAGTAGTAGTAGTGGTAGTAGTAGTAGAGTAGGCCAGGGGGACCATATTTTGATTTCCAAAAAAGAGGGCTCTAGGCCCGGCCTCGACATATTTTATTTTTGTGTAGTGATCGCAAATGTTACTCGGTGACAGCCAATGAACACTTCAAATTTTATTATTAATAACAAATCTTAATTCTATAATTTATTTACACTTCTCCCTTACTGCAGTTATTTTTACAACAGAAAATGCAACAGTGGCAGTCAGATACCATTTTAATTTTTTTTAGGTCATTCATTGTCAGACAGAAGCAGCACGCCAAAACGCAACGCTAAACAATAAGTAAAAATATCGAAATGGCTTACCTCTTCGTCCTCTGAAGGCCCCCAACAAAATGTTTACTGCATATGAAATGTGAATGGCTTTAAACTGGTCTTTTGGACGTCCACGCAAGTAGATCCATTCTTCACATTTTTTCCTCTGAGTTTTTGGTTTCGGGAAACTTATGAAGAAAACATCCTTCATAAGTCGTTTATCTCTAGAGTCGTTTGTACAAGTTCCATACCAGCAGTGTTTGATCGGCATGTTCTTTTCCCCCCCGAAACATTACCGGTGAAAACAAGCAGAAATAACATGGTTTGTATGTGATGGTGTGTTGATAAAAATGACGTCACGGCCTAAAACTAGCATTCGTGAGGTACGCTATTGGTCCCGTGAAAAATCACGAGAACCAGATATTTTCATGAATTTATAAAACCCAGCCGGATGCTGCAGAGAGGACGTGAAAAGTGGATTTGTCCGGGCAAAAGAGGATGTTTGGTCACCCTATAGTAGAGTAGTTGCAGCTACGAAGTGGTGAAATATGCCAAAGTAATTTAGGTGATTTAATTTTGGTAATTTAAGGAGTTTAAAGCAAAACTACTGTACATTTATTGACATGTGGGGAGCTTAGGTATAATACTATCTGCGAAACTAATGCTGTGGTACAATTCATTAATAGTTTTATATTCCACTTATTAATAGCGCCTTAGCTATCAGCGGAACGCTGAAACATGTGTAATTTAAGGGGTTGCTGCTAGGAAGTGGTAATAAAAAAAAGCATTGAAGTTCTATTTACAATAGGCAAACTATTGGTTGTTGCGAAGGGAATTGGGTTCCCTGCCACCATTTAGCATTTGTCTTTTTTTTTTCTTCTAGTGAGTCAATGCAAACAGTAAACATTATTGCTTAAAAAAAGTCGGGTAATTCTGTCTTATGGTACATCTGTATTGAAATTTAGGTTGTGAATGTAAATCAATTTTTTCTAATAAAAGTCTTCAGTTTCTGATCACTTACTCGTGGTCAGAATTCAATGTATTTTACTCCTCAAATCTCGTTTGAACTAAAACTGTTGCTTATTATCAATCCACCAGAGGGTACTAGAAACCAGTACACAGCCTATGGAGCAGCAGTGGAGGAGGAGTAAGCACAGTTCATGAACTGACCCAGAGCAATTGGAGCTTTGGCACGAATTTTGATGGAGGCGGTCTTGCTGAGACTCAAACTAGTCCCACTACTCTTAAGATGTCACTCATTTTGAAGGCCTTGTTTTGAGCTAGTAATTTAATCCATAAAATTATACGTGTTCACCTTCGAATTCACTGATATCCATCAAGAACCGTACTAAGCCTGATATGAAGTAATTTTACCACTTATGGGTTCAATTGAGTTCAACCACTTTTGCTTTATCTGTCAGTCAAAATTCCAGCCTACTCATACATTTTTTAAAATATGTTTTATTTTCATTGCTTGTTCTTAATGTCATGCCTCGAGGTAGGCCGCTGGATAGAGAAAAACTAAACATATCGACCGCTTCAAAGCAGATGGCAACTCAAAGGGAGAACTGTAGTGGAGGCCCAGGACAAGCACAACTTTGTAGAATGTAACATCTTATGACAAACACACATTTGGAGTTCATTTGGTTCATAGCAAAACTGGTTTCTTGAGAGAATCATGGATAGAAGAAACATGTAGGATAAATGGTAATACGGTCGCACTGAACTCAACTCAGCTTCACAACAAAAAGCAGTCTAGTTGAATAGTGAAATATTCTTAAAAACAAAACGCTTCTAGCTATGCAATACCACTCCCAGTTGAAGTCTGCTTGCAAAGTAAAGATGAAAGAAAATTGCTTATAATTTAACACAACCACATAATTTTGCCTGAGGAACGGCTGCATAAATTAATGTTAATGTAAGATGAGATAAATGAATTAAAATAAAACACGCCATCAACATAGCGTCGGCTTGACGGCACTATAACCCTGTAAGCAATGGAAACTTGAATCTTATGACAAACACACAGTTGGTATTAACATCTGCGAAAACATTTCTTCAAACATCGTAAAAATGAATAATATACTGTAAGTTTGAATGGTGCCATGTAAACAAGGAATGTTTAAAATATTCTATTGTACAAAAAAAAAAAAAAAAAAAAAAAAAAAAAACATAAATCTTAAAATAACTATGATTAAAAGGCCTTAATGGCCTAAAACTGATCAATTGTTTCTACTCATGCCTACTTCAAGATCTCAAAATATACTATTTTTTCCCACGTTGACATTTAAACATAACGCAGGTCAGACGAGGAAGCCTGCTAACCTCATCTTGGTGACATATTGGAACTAATTAACAAGTTGGAGTCAGCGTGTCCATAGCTAACCTCTGTGAATCACTACAACACTTTTACAACAGGATTAGACTGACACATAAATGGTAAATGGTAAATAGTGTATATAGCGCTTTTCCACCTTTCAAGGCGCTCAAATGTCAAAATGTCAGGTAGTATTTGTAAAAACATTTTTTTAACTTTTAAAAAATGCACTTCACATGTATTTCCAATATTTTTGTGTTGTGTTATTGGGTGCTTTTTTTAAGTCGTGGAAAAAAGTGATTCGATTTGACTGACACCCGGCAACAGACGACCCCTCACCTCTATTAGTATGTCATTAGTCAAATTATAGGTCTGCTAAAAATCAACAACTTCTTCACTTCAATTGTGGTACACACCATGCAAGGGCTTGTCCCCCCATCTTAGCTCTCCTCATCTGCACTGCCATCAGGTTTCTGCTGCCTGAGGCATTTACTCAGCAGTTCTTCAGTTAAAGCTATTTTGGATTTTTCATCCTGAAATGTGGCCTTGATGCTTAAAAGTCCTCTGCCTCCCTCTTTATGCCTAGAAATAAAGTCTCAGGGTACAAACCTCCATGCATGGTGAGGAGCTTGAATTTTATGTTGAGACATTTTGTATACTTTTTTCAGTCCAGTTCATATTTTACTAAATTCATTTTTATCCTATTTAATAAATGAACTCACTGGCTGCAATTGATGATGATAGAAGTCCAAAGGCGTAGGTTTGGTCAACATTGGTAGGGATGGTATAACAGCATAACCTGCATGTACACTTTTTGCTGGGGACGAGACAATAATAAAACCAAACAGATTAGGTCAGGGGGCCAGGGTTAAATTTCTCACCAGTATGAACCTAATTATTTGATAGGCTGAATACTACTTAACCTATATAGTGCAGTATGGTATGTACTCCCGTAGCATTTTTGTGCCAAAATTTATTTTTTTGCTGTTTTGGCTTCTATATGGACCAAAGTGACAGAAAATGAAGGGTGCCAAATTTTCTGACCCCCCTTCACCTTTCTGAGCGCCCCCTATAGAAAATAGATGGCTCAGTATGTGAAAAAATGTCATTTAATCCCATGGAAATAGATAACAATGTTTTTCTATTGATTCTGGAACATCTAGGCATGCTGAAGGACATACTAAAAATGGAGTAAAATTTTACTCTTGGAAATGCATAATTTTCAAGATGTCGTCCAATTCGGCTGCAAGGAGCTTAAAATGGCTGTATCTCAGTTTCTATTTGATCTAGAAAGCTGATTTTGGTGTCTAATCATAGGTTTTAGGGCTCATAGAATTCAACTGAACAAGTTAAATTTTCATCCTTTACTTATTTATTGTCGAACCCAAGATGGTGTCCATCCTACGGCATTGTCTAATTGTACAGAATTAGGTAAATACAAAGCATTTGCCGTTTTCATTGAAAGAGAAAATACGTCATATTTAATGTGCTAAATGGTGCTTAAAAGACATTGTGGTAGGCCAGGGGTGCCCAAGTCCGATCTTCGAGAGCCCCTATCCAGCTTGTTTTCCATGTCTCCCTCCTTGAACACACCTGAATCAAATGATCAGCTCATCGGCAAGCTCTGCAGGAGCCTGATAATGATCCTGATTATTTGAGTCAGGTGTGTTGGAGGAGGGAGAAATGGGAAAACAAGCTGGATAGGGGCTCTCGAGGACTGGACTTGAGCACCCCTGTGGTAGACACTTATTAAACATGTTTCTGATATGTACATAACAGCACAGAAGTTGAGTAAGATAGTTCAGTTAAGCATACTCCTAAATTCCACAAAAACAGAACAGAACAAAGATAGGTTACGATAAAGGAATTGACGATCTATTCATCATTACTGTCCTCTTCTGGAATGTCCTTTCTAGTGTTTGTGCAGTCTCCACCATAGCATTTGCAAAGAGGAGTGCAAGGGAGGTGATTCCTTGAGCAGCTGCACTATCCCTTGCAACCTACTTTGCAGCCGCATTTAATTAGCTCAAGTACTGCCTGTGGGGCAGAGAGGGCAAGACACCTGACAGGAACATATCCACTACTCTCTGAACACCAGCCATTTTGTTCAATTGGTGGAAGCTCAGGGCAATTTGTCCTGTAAGATTTGTCTCGCATTGTGATATAAATGGCCCATAGGATGTGGGGTAGCAATGCAGCACAAGTTGGAGGTAGCATCTCACCCTCCAGGTTCTAAGCGCAGGGGGACTAGAACCCTTGCCAAGGTCCTTGAAGCAGTCAATGGCAGGATCATCATCATCAAGCTTCAGGTATGCATTGATCCACGTCTTTTTGGATATTCCAACAAATCCCCCCAGTCAGCACCAGACACATTGTGCAGGCCAAGTAATCCCTGATATTTGTGATGTCCAATAACTTGAACACGCTCAAAAACATTTAACTTCCGTTTCTTTGCACCTATTCCTGTTGAAAATGTCAAAGAAGTTGGAGTTGCAATGCGTTCACATGATATTACATCAAGTAGCAGAAAGAGGACATCAGTGTTGGGTGACCAAACACATATGTCTCGTGAGGCACCTTTGGCAGCAGATGCAAGGACTTGATGAGGTATCAGGGTATCAACCTCTACATGTGTGTGCATCTACAAATCTCGTCCCTTGATGAAGGTGTCATAGACAACAACCAGTAGAAGAGAACTGTCCTTAGAGAAGTACTCCAGTAGTCCCTGGCCCAACTCGCATGTCAGCCTCTTCTTTGTTGATGATGCTGAAAGGAGATCTTGATCGACATAGTGAGCTTCATCTCAGGATGGATTTCATATTCTACAGAAGTAGTTGCTCTCTTTTGTCTAGTTTTGCTCTTTAATGATTCATCCATATATCTATCAAAGACAACTCGACCCTCAGAGTAACCTGCCATCATTGTTTTGATGCGTTTGTTGAACGCATCTGAAGGTTCGACAACTTCTGCATGGTTGGTGTTTTTTTCATGCTCTGAAGCACACCCATGGCATCAACTATCAGAACTTTGATAGGGACATCAAGAGGATCTTGCATTGGATCAGGATGTGGGACAGCTTCAGGGCACTCTGACTTAGCATCTTCAATTGCATGCTTGAGACGAGCTTTGTCTGTAGGGATGTACAAGGATCCATCCACAGCACACAAAGAGCTGGGAACCATTGACATCTCATAGTGTCCAACTGCCTCCTGAAGTTTGGGAACTAGACTTGGTCTACTGCTTTGGATGATGAGAAATCTTCCAAGTAGTTCACGTTCTTCACGCAATTTGAGGACCTTGTCTCCAACACGCACCTTTGTTTCTTCAACTTGAGTTTCTTAATTTTATTCCACACTGAGAGTGTTGATGAAGAAATTAAGCGTTCAGAGACAAAGTCTCAAAGCGCTTCTGGCCCTTTTCTGCAAATTTTAGAATATCCAGCTTTGCCGCATCTCGCACAAGCGCTGATGAAATAAGACTTTTCAATTGTGTTTTTTCTTTGACTGATTGCCTCCACAGTGCAACTCAATCAAGTCGCGTAGCTTCAGTGCATTTGTTCTTGACCTCAATGCAATCTCTCCTGAGAGCTGATAATGCTCTGTCCTTGAAATGTATCTGGAAGCTTTTGGGAAGCTCTTGAGGAATTGATTCACGAGCTCAGAGGTGTGGCAATAACCGGCCGATCCAGTGCTACTTCATCCCTATTGATTCCTACCATCCCACCATGTCCTTTTAGCTTCTTGATTTCCTGCTCAAAGGCTTGATCAGTGTAGAGATGAGTGAAGGGTATCTCTGACTTTGCCACTACAAATGTACCAGACTTCAGTGCATCCCATGTTTCTGGGTCATCTCTTTCAAGAGCATTCATTTGAGCAAGATTTACTGGCATCAAGTGGGAATAGTTAAGGAGATCATGAGCAAAGAAATATTTGATGAGACTCTCTAATGAAGACAAGTACCCCTCCCAATCACCTGAGCAGCAAGAGCTGACAAGATTAAGAAGACTCTCTACTTGGTGAAGATATTGGTTTAAGAATTGAGCAAACTCACCTATGTCTTTTTAATCTTTGTGTGGCTTGACATATTCTGTGAACCAAGATTGGATTTCTTCAAAGATCTCTACTATCTGAATGAAGTTTGTCCTTGAGAGCAATGCATTGTGTCTGAATTGGATGGTTTGGAAGTTTTGACAAGATTGCATCAAATGGCAATATCAAAATTATAAGGCTTGTAGTGATGTGGTACTCAATGCCTCGTTTGTAAGCTTTGCCACCAAATATACCACGAAGACTTGCTGATGTGTATGCACCACTTTCAATAGTACATATGTCACAAGGCCACTTCCATCAACAGTTTTAACTAAACCATGCAACGCAGCAAATACAATGTGAAGAGTACCAGCTCTTAGGATCCAGTTGGTGTTTCCAACTGACTGCTGAATCTTTAATGCATGAGAGTAAAGGTCAAGATCTTGGGTTATCCGTGTTTTTCTGTGAGGGCCAACGACTGTGGCAGAGATACCCTGGGTTAACTTCAAAGCAGTATAGAGGGGTAGTATAATCTGTTGGCGAGGTCTTGAGCAGTGGAGCAATCACCCCTGTGTTTGTAGAAGTGAAACTGTTAGGGGACTGAGATAACATTAGAGATTTAGTTGCAGCCCAAGTTGGCATCGCATCTTCCTTCTTCAGTTTGGCTGATTTATGGCTTTGTTCTTTGATCGATACAAGATACTTTGATTTCTGTTGGTATGAGATTCGGCATGGCTAGTCTCTTCCTGAGCATTCTGGGTCTGCTTACTTGCCAGCTGCAGTTCAATTGAGGTTGCCCTCCTCCTATCTTCAGTTGCAAGGTAGTTAGTGAATGCCCAGGTGTTGGTGAAGTCTTGAGAAACAAGACTGTTTTGCTTTCCTATCACAGACTCAAATCTCATTGGAGTGGCTTTGATCATTGGCTCCTGCAGCAAGTTTACATCAAATGCCAGTGGTAATGCCATCAGAGATTATCTGGTATAACAAGTGGCTGGTTTATCAGGTCTCCATCTACATCCTGCTGGTTGATTACAACCACTGTGCCATAGAAGTTTTCTTGCCCAGTGGCTGTGTCTTCCAAAAGATCAATGTTTTCAATAGCAAACCAGATGTTCACATTTTTCTTCACAAAGTCAGGGAGACAAAATCCCCCAGTATCTTTCATTCGTTGAAGAACAGACTGCTCCACACTATGTCATTTCCAATGTAGACATCTGAGAGGTTCTGGAAGAATTTTGTCACGCACTCTAGAGTGGATAGCATGGGGCAGTCCGATTGAGAGGGGTGTTTGGACATTTTGCCGAAAAGCATTATCTTTCTTTGGCTGATATTTCACCTGACGATCTGTACTCGTGGTCTGGACTAGAATCTGGCATGCAACATCAACAATTTTGTCTACTTCCTTATCGCGCATTCCAAACACTTTGCCAACATGACTGCCAAAGAGGAGGTGACTTAGGAAGAATTGAAGTAAAGAGGGATTCTCAAAGTTGTCAAATATCCCAGTAAATGACCAGCTGCTCCTTTCCATGATGTCTGCCTGCAGTAGGCTTGCAACTTTCTTCAGGTTGCCAATAACCTGACCATCATTCGTTGCGGAAATACTGCAATCAATAGCTTGGCTTACGACAGTTGATTTAACAAGCTTGTCCAACTCATTTCATCACAGTGAACTTACAAACTCGACATCTGGAAGTCGCTCACCAATGATCTTTTTCAGATGCTTGCGATAGTTTGCAGTCTCATCAGCATCCATGTGATTTCTTTTCAGGATCAACAAGTAAGCATCGTTGACCTGAGCCATGTCAAGAGTAACATCATCCATGATTGCATTTTGAATGGCAAAGATTAACTGTTCGTCACATAAGGAGAGAATGAGTGATTCTTTATGATGATCTTTCTTTCTTGTTTGGTGCGCTTTGCATCGCGCGAGCAATCCCTTTGATAGTACTTTTCAAGGGCTGAAGAGTCACCAGCATCCACTAGGTCTGCTATACAGATTCTTACTCGGTCATCTTGGGTCTGCTGTTTTATTTCAAAAAGCGTTTCACCCATTGCATCAGAAAGAATGCGGTGCAGTGGCTCTGAATCATCCTTAGAACAAAAGTCACAAGGTGAGAATGAACACACTTGCTCGTTTGGGACAGATTTTGACCGTTTAGGTCTAACAGATCCTGTAGTAATTGGATGCCCAGGTCTTCTTCTGGAACAGCCAGGTAGCTGAGACTGGGATTGAATAGTCCTGAGACGATCAATTTTATTCTTGTTTATAACAGATTTTCGCCAATAACTATCGTAATTAACAAATTTCAGTTCCTCTTGATTGAAAGGTGGAAAAGCGCTATATAAGTATAACACCATTTACCATTTAGGCCAGATAAGTAGTCAAAAAGTTCCAGAAAATCCCTTTGACCTAAAGAAACTCTTTCCCTGTAAGCCTGCAGTAGGTCATTAATCATGGTCTGATTTATAACTAGTCTCTTGCCGGGGGCAGTGCCCTCTTTGCAGATGACACAAATGTGGCTTTCTTCTGCCATATTCAACTTCAGCTCACAAAAAAAACTCCAAATACTTTAAAACATATGATACAGCTGTAATATTACACATATTGGACATTAAAAACCATTATCTTTAGCTCCAGGCTTTTTTTTCTCCCCTGAAAAGACATGCCCAAAGTTATTCAGTAATACAGTGCCTTGCAAAAGTATTCGGCCCCTTTGAACCTTGCAACCTTTCGCCACATTTCAGGCTTCAAACATAAAGATATAAAATTTTAATTTTTTGTCAAGAATCAACAACAAGTGGGACACAATCGTGAAGTGGAACAAAATTTATTGGATAATTTAAACTTTTTAAACAAATAAAAAACTGAAAAGTGGGGCGTGCAATATTATTCGGCCCCCTTGCGTTAATACTTTGTAGCGCCACCTTTTGCTCCAATTACAGCTGCAAGTCGCTTGGGGTATGTTTCTATCAGTTTTGCACATCGAGAGACTGACATTCTTGCCCATTCTTCCTTGCAAAACAGCTCGAGCTCAGTGAGGTTGGATGGAGAGTGTTTGTGAACAGCAGTCTTCAGCTCTTTCCACAGATTCTCGATTGGATTCAGGTCTGGACTTTGACTTGGCCATTCTAACACCTGGATACGTTTATTTTTGAACCATTCCATTGTAGATTTGGCTTTATGTTTTGGATCATTGTCCTGTTGGAAGATAAATCTCCGTCCCAGTCTCAGGTCTTGTGCAGATACCCACAGGTTTTCTTCCAGAATATTTCTGTATTTGGCTGCATCCATCTTCCCGTCAATTTTAACCATCTTCCCTGTCCCTGCTGAAGAAAAGCAGGCCCAAACCATGATGCTGCCACCACCATGTTTGACAGTGGAGATGGTGTGTTCAGGGTGATGAGCTGTGTTGCTTTTACGCCAAACATATCGTTTTGCATTGTGGCCAAAAAGTTCAATTTTGGTTTCATCTGACCAGAGCACCTTCTTCCACATGTTTGGTGTGTCTCCCAGGTGGCTTGTGGCAAACTTTAAACGAGACTTTTTATGGATATCTTTGAGAAATGGCTTTCTTCTTGCCAATCTTCCATAAAGGCCAGATTTGTGCAGTATACGACTGATTGTTGTCCTATGGACAGACTCTCCCGCCTCAGCTGTAGATCTCTGCAGTTCATCCAGAGTGATCATGGGCCTCTTGGCTGCATCTCTGATCAGTTTTCTCCTTGTTTGAGAAGAAAGTTTGGAAGGACGGCCAGGTCTTGGTAGATTTGCAGTGGTCTGATGCTCCTTCCATTTCAATATGATGGCTTGCACAGTGCTCCTTGAGATGTTTAAAGCTTGGGAAATCTTTTTGTATCTAAATCCGGCTTAAAACTTCTTCACAACAGTATCTCGGACCTGCCTGGTGTGTTCCTTGGTTTTCATAATGCTCTATGCACTTTAAACAGAACCCTGAGACTATCACAGAGCAGGTTAGTGTTGTATCGGTCGCGAACGATTCGTTCTTTTTGAACGAATTGTTTGGGTGAACGAGACCGAACTAATCACCATCTGCACTGATTCGGTCTACGAAGTTGGTGACGCTTGTTCGCTGCGTGGGAGGGCGTTGAGCAAGCGGCAGCGTCTTCTGACATCGCACACGACCAATCAGACGCCAGCCTCATCGCGGGCAGGGGAGGGAGCGGAAACAGAATCAAGGCGTCTGTCACTCATTTCCACGTGTGGCCAATAAGCAGCCAGCGTGCAGGCAGGGGGGAAAGACTGAGTTTTGTCACTTCCCGTTCAGTGATTCGGTCCTCCGGTCCCTGACCTAGCTTGCTGCTAACTTGACTTTCCAGTAATGACTATGCGGTGAACGAGTCATAAAATGAAAGGAAATGACTTTGTCACATATTTGTTAACGTGGAGCCTATCAAATGCTGCTCAAACAGACAAAACCACCACACAAATCTAGCGAGCATGGTTTAGTGTTCTACTTTTCTCAACAGACTCGGGACTGTACCTATGACGATATACTATCAAATTTACAGTAATTTAAAACACGCGTAGCTACGAGGCAAGCAAAAGCTGAGCTGCGGTCGCGTGACGGCAGTGAAGCGGGCAGAGAACTGTCACTATATGGAGGCTTCATGGTAGCGATATTTACCTCATATGTGCACAGAAAAAAAAGAATATTTAGTATGATCACCATAATACTGATTTGCAATGAAACTGTATATACATGTCAATTTTTTCCGAGTGTTTTATTTTTTTTTCGTGTCAGAGGGTGTCGGTTGGTTTGACAAATTATGTCAATCCGTCCATCATGTGCTACTCAAGCGCCCAAAAACAAAGCGCGCGGACATGAGATGTCGCAATATGTCTACATTTTTCTTAACAGACTAATGAGAGTAGAAAGGCGACATCATAAAGAGCAAACAATTATTTCTCGTCAGCATTTGACGATCTGAGATGCGGGGACGACAGGGGAGCTGACCGGATTATTTTATTTATTAATACCAGTGCAAAAATTCAATACGATCATCTTAATAATAAAAAACAAAAATACAACAGAGCGAGAGGTAAATATGATGTGTTGGTCGTTCCATATTTAGAAATAAAATTTTCGATTTATTTTTATTTTCGTGACAGCAAGCATGCCGCGTTGGCTGGTTGCAGCAGCATTGTATATGTGAGCAAGATCATGCTAAAGAAAGTCCGTGCGCCCCCGACCCCAAACCCCCACTTCCCCCTCAAAAGGAAAATGTTTAACCGTGTCCTAAATCGAAATGCAAGCACGAGCCATGACTTTGAGCCCATAGAACTAGGACAGACGACGCGGAAGTTCTCCCTCGCTTTTGTAGCAGCGGGAGGGAGGGAGATGAGGCTGTCTGTGAAAGCAGAATGATATCGCCTGTCACTCATTTCTGAAACTACGACGAGTGGTGAATGTGCAAGAGAGGGAGGGACCAAGCAATGTCACTTCCCGTTCAGTTATACTGCGAAGCGGTCTTTGGTGATTCGTTCGGCAACGTCACTTCCCGTTCACTAACCGAACGATTCATTTGGGCAGGGAGGGAGATGAGGGGGGCGAACGATTCGTTGAACGATTCGTTTGAACGAATCTTTTTACTGAACGAACCGGAATGAATTCGTTTACTCAAGTGAATGACAGATCCCGTCACTGGAGCAGGTGCATTTATACGGAGACTTGATTACACACAGGTGGATTCTATTTATCATCATCGGTCATTTAGGACAACATTGGATCATTCAGAGATCCTCACTGAACTTCTGGAGTGAGTTTGCTGCACTGAAAGTAAAGGGGCCGAATAATATTGCACGCCCCACTTTTCAGTGTTTTGTTAAAAAAGTTTAAATTATCCAATAAATGTTGTTCCACTTCACGATTGTGTCCCACTTGTTGTTGATTCTTGACAAAAAAAAATAAATTTCATATCTTTATGTTTGAAGCCTGAAATGTGGCGAAAGGTTGCAAGATTCAAGGGGGCCGAATACTTTTGCAGGGCACTGTAGCTCAGCAAGTACAGGGCCAAGATGCACAATTCTGGTGTCTATGTAAAGGTGACACCTTGGAAAATGCACTCAAGTGGAAGTTTAGTGATTACATTTACCAGGACAGAAGGACTGCAAATAAACTACAGCAGAAATGAATGTTTTTATTTTTGTCTTAACAAAACTTAATAACATCAATAATAGCATTTACCAGTGGACCATAAAAATGTTGATCTGTTCTACATATTCTCAGCTGCATCTCCCCCAAATTTGGTGTCATACAACTGAAGCACAACAGTTCTACAGCCATTTTAGTAAGAGTAGTTCCAGGCGGACTTCTATTTTACTGTTCACGGAGGTCCCAAAATAGATGCCCCCCCCAAAATGAGGGTGGGGGTCAGAAAATTTGGCACCCTTCATTTTATATCACATTGGTCCCTAAAGAAGCCAAAACGGCAAAAAAATCAATTTTGGCACAAAAATCCTACGGGAGCCGTTTTTTGACATAGCAAACCGCACTAATACATGGAACTACGTTGGCCTACATTGTCTGTCACCACAAGAGTAATACATTGCTTTAAATAGTTGTCTCTTTCATCTTCTCCCTTTTTTTTTTTCCATCTCTTAGTGCATCAGGGGGTTGATCAATTATGGGGAAAAGCTAAATAGGGATTAATTAACCGTTTTACCATAATTATGATTAATGTGTGATTATATGAAAAAAAAATGCATAGGGAGAAAATAAAAATATTTTGAAATATATAATGTTGAAATTAAATACATTTTAATTGATAAAGAAATGCACTAATAGGTATTTGTTTCGACTCGATAATCAGCTTCTTGTTCATGTTTTTCTGGTTCTATAGTTTCCAGTAGAGTTCACTACATTTCCCCCAGTTTAATTGTTAACAGTAGAAAAGACATACAGGAGGACACTTCTCTCTATGCAGCTTCTGACTCGAGTTTTACAGGTTAGCAAGTTCACACAGTTAATTATTATGCTAACTCTGATGCAGGTTGGACTTTCAGTAGCAAAATCATTGGTGTGTTCCCCACCTCCACAACACTGACGTCTTTTTACATTACTTACAGTGGCTGCTCCTGTTTCTGGCCGGAGGAGAAAAAAAAACTTCAAATAGGCTGCATGTCATTGACATGTAATTCTTTTGCGGCCGTTTGATTGGGTATATGTGGGGGATTGGGGGGGTTTCAAGTCATCAGCCAATCAAATGCGCATTTGACGGGAAAAAAATGGACCGACACATTCAGCACGTGAAAAGGGGTTAATGTGAAAAATGTGAAAAGTCTGAACCCTAACCTAACCCTAACCCTATTTAAATGAACTATAATACAATTATATAGCGCAAATAAGATTGCTTAAAAGTTGGTGGGGACAATTTGAGCATCCTGAAAAGTTGGTAGCGTTATGTCCCTACCGTCCATATGAAAACCTTGTCAGGCCGAGATGACGAGGCGGGCTCAGCTGCGGAGTTTCAGGCAAAAACTTTTATTGAGAAAACAGAGGTTCTTCCGCAGGCATGCGGGGATGAGGAAAAATACCAACAAAAAGCGCTCCAAACGGAGGAATACGTCAGGACAATCACGATCAAAAGCTCAAACAAAAAGCACTCCAAAAGGAGGAAAATTATGAACATAAAACGCTCCATATGGAGGAAAAAGCCAAGATAACTATGATCAAAAGTTCAAACCAAAAGCACTCCAAATGGAGGATAAAATCTAGACAACTATGATTGCTGTGAAACCGACGCCAACATGACTAACATGGGTAGTAAGACAATTTGGCACAAGACAAGGGAGATGCAGACTATTTATACACAAGAGGTAATGGGGAACAGGTGGAAACAATAGGTGATTAGGTGACAAGAGGAAGAGCAAGTGTACAGACACAAGGAGGGTGAAGCCTTCAAAATATAACAGGAAATGACGTGACACACCTCCCCGATGACGTGACAAACCTACGCCCTTGTAGAAGTCCAATCCATTTTGAATGGGAGGGTTGGCAGTGATTGATTATCAAATGGCAATAAAACAATCATTCAATAGTAGCCATCCAAATTCAAATAGATTTGACACCAGGGGTGAAAGAGGACCGGAATGAGCCGGAACGGAGTTCCGCTATGAGTTTATTAGGCGGAACCGCCAAGAATGCCGATTTGATCCACAAGTATGATGGCAACTGTCCAAACACTTAAAATAAAAAAAAATTAAAAAAACTCCCACGCTGCCACACACAAATCTCCAATAAGAATCTACTAACGACAGATTTACATACACAAGTGTTAACAACAAGCCTAATAAAGAGCTTGTGTAGCGTCATCCATCTCCATTGATATTTGTTATTCATTTATTTCTTCGACGTAGTTCTTCCCGTAGTTCTTCTCTCTCTGCCTCTGACTAGTCGCGTCGCAGTCAGCAGCAAAAAAAAAAAACAAAAGAAACATGGACTCTGCTGTCCGTTCAATTGGCTGACATACTGACACGTGACGAACAAGGATAGTTATCTCTACTAGGTTCAAATGCACGTTCTTTCTCCCCAAGAGAGTTGGGTGCAAAACAGGGGACTGAGATGAATGGAAGAGGAGCCTGAGAGGAGCGGTTTGCAGCCAGAGCCCTCTCCATTTTTTCGAACAACAAATAGAGAGAGAAAAAAAAAAAAAAACAAGCTTGTTGAATTAAAGGAGCAATGCAACGGAAAATTGATGAGATCTTTAAGAGAAAGGAAAGAATTGATGAGGTTCATTTTATTTTACTGGTGCACGATAATTATTGGCCCGATAATTATCGGTCCGATAATAGGAATTATGACATCATCCCAATAAATCCAATAACATAATTAATAGGACCGATAATACAGTATGAACTGTGCTCGCTGGCTGGGAAATCAGTTGACCATTTGCGGGGCATTGCTGCCACCTGCCGGTCAGAATAATTTGCTGCATCTATAATTTGGCCCACAGACTCATTCACTTTACACAGTGCTGTGTCTAGCGTTAGCACTGACAATCGTGAATGCTTTCTGTTACTTTTGTTTCCGCCTCGGAAATATATGTCAGTAAGTATTTATGTTTACTATAACATATGGTTGTGCAATATATGTTTACTTTAGTAGTGAAGGGTTAAATGTACAGAACTTCATAAGTTGCTGTGTTATACAAGCCAGCCAATGCTTTAGGCTCATAGCTCAAGCTAGTGTGCAATGCTATACATACATATAATAGTTGTCGTGTAATGTTAGTCCTGTAAGCATGCTTGGTAGGATTTTATATTATGCAGAGAGGAAACCTCATACTTTATTGAATATGGGTTCACTCACTGCCGTTTATATTGATTATTATAAGGCAAGCCATTCATCCTTTTTGTTCTACCATATTTTTGTTATGAGGAATGAGTGATAAACCTTACTATATAATGTTTACAGTGTTAGTTATAAGTTAGTAAGTTATTGAGAGGCCTTTTGGTTATTGATATGCTTGCTGTCCTAACCTGTCTCCCAGGTTAAGAAAGTTGTTTCATGGACCAAGACCACAACAGTCACCTGTAGCACCAAATATTTTTATCTGATGACAAAGCACAATACCTGTTGGGTTTATGTTTTAGTTCAGTGCTCATAGTTCAGGAAACACATCTTCAATTATATTGACTAATTGATTGTGATTGACTCAAATTATATTTATTTGACAAAATAAATATTGGCACTTTATCTGAAGTCAAGACTGTTCTTGTCTTTGTTTTGTTCATTATAATAATGTTCATGTCATTATGAAAATTCTGGTGAGATCAAAGACAAATCTATGTTGAATCCACCATTCGGGTGAATATACATTTAAAAAATTATATATTTATTATCGGTTATCGATATCGGTATCGGCTTTGTGGAGCAGGAAGTTATCAATATCGGTTTCAAAAAATGGATATCGTGCACCCCTACTTTATTTTAATCTTCCATGTTAATGTGCACTTTGGACTTATTTTTGTTCATTTATGTAAGGCTACTTATTTCATTATAATTTAGCACACACAAAAAAAAAGTGTTTGCTTTGTCTTCAAAATATATTCCATTTCACTGTTCATAATGTATGTTATTTGTACTAATTTTTTTGTTAATGTATGTCATTTATATCTCTATTATTTAAAAAAAAGTCAATGTTTACATTATCTTCCATTTTAAAGTGCATCGTATTTTATTGAATAGTAAAAATTGAGGTTTTGCTTTTAGATATGAAGAAATGAGGGGAAAATAAAAATTAGATGGAGTTTTAGATGGAATTTTGTAAATCAGTGAAAAAATACAATTTTGAATGGAAATCAGTTTCTCATTCATGCCTTGTTCCAGTGTAATGCAGTAGCCTAATGCATGTGTTAAACCTTTCAATCATTCATTTTCCGAGCCACTAATCCTCACGAGGGTCACGGGGGCTCTGGAGCCAATTCCAGCTAACTATTGGTAATATGCGGGGTACACCCTGGATCAGTTGCCAGGAATCGCAGGGCACAAGGAGACGAACAACCATTCGCACACACGGACATACTTAGGGACAATTTAGAGCATTCAATCAGCCTACCATGTATGTTTTTGTGATGTGGGGGGGGGGGGGGGGGGGGACCGGAATAACCGAAGAAAACTCACGCAGGCACAGGGAGAACATGCAAACTCCACAGTGGAAGGCCGGAGCCCGGGACTGAACCCTTGATTTTTTGCATTTTGGTGGTTTTAGGTGGTTTGACCCCGCAACCAAAAAAAAATTTAAAAATGGAGTCAGGGAGTTCTGGCAAGAAATTCTAGCCACTCTCACCCCTGTTTGACACCTAGCTCCGTCAATGGCACTAAATGAGTTAATTACTATTTGAGTATACTGTATTTAGTGGTGTGAAAGCCACATTGCACATGGACACTTAGCTCTATGACGCAACTTTATTTTAATACTGGTCATCAGTGCTACTTGGAGAGTTAAGTATTTTTGGTGGTGATACTTGTTGGCAAATGTTTGACATCGACAGCTGAAGATAATGACATTATCTGTCAGCACAATTAGGGCGGGAAAGTCTGTCCATGCCGTTCCCCAGTAACTGCATAAAAAGGCAAACTTTGGTCACGCACCTTTAAGAGGCACTGAGCAAACAGTCAACCCCTCTGCCTCACAACGGTACAGATGTGAAAAGATAACTTCTTCAGCCAGGGCGTGAAAACAAGGAGCAGCATTATTGGCTGCACCATAATACTCAAGTTTATTCAGGAAATGATTTGGTTTCACCGCTGCTGATAGGTTTCTCTGTATTTGCTTCATTTCACCAGCTTAATTCACAACAGTGACCGGTTCACCAGCTTAATTCACAACAGTGCCCGGCTGTTTGTAACACTACAGTAATTTACTTGTCTGTTACTCTCCTGATAGAGTTCTGAAGGCTTTTAGTATTCAATGTGAGCATTCGACATTATAATATATGGTACAGTGGTAACTCGAGATACGATCTTTTCGACATGCGACGTTAAAATTGACTCGCCATTTATTTCTACATCTGACGACATGCTTAAAATACAATGATTTATGACAGAGCCGCAGTTTCATTGTTTTCCAGCAAGACGGATTTTCTGGTGAGAGGAATCAACATGGGTTCCAAGAATGTAGGTGGTGAAAAAACAGAAAAAGGCTTACCATTGAAATGAAGATGGAAATGATAAAAAAAATATGAGCAAGTGGTGTGCGAGTCCACGAACTGGTTTGACAATACGGCCATACTGTGTGTGATCTGGACTAGAGATGTCCCGATCCGATATTTGGATCGGAACGGACGCCGATATCGGCAAAAAAATGTGCATCGGTGTCGGATCGGCCAACACGGAAAATACCGACCCAGACTTCCGATCCAGTTTTTTTCAAAGTCCGGGTTTTCCAGCGCACTGATTTACATAATCCATTCCAGTTTTTGCTTCGGTTTCCCGCTTTCTGGTCCGCATTTTACGGCACACCTTCAACACACTACATTTACATTACCGTCTCCCAATTTACCAAGAGACTTTATCGGTAAAAATGTCAGCTGTGTGGGATGATTTCACCTTAAAGGATGACAAAGACGAAAAGGCAGAGTGCAACATATCCCACAATAAAGTCAAGCATGGTGATAAAGCTGTAAGAAGTTTAAATACAACCAAACTAATCAAGCATTTAGAGAAATACCACCACAAACAATATAAGTATAAATATAAGTATGTTAAGAAAACTGAAGACAAAAGAAAGGTCCTACGCAACTAACACTGGCAGAAACTTTTGCCATGCATGACAAACTGGCACTCGACAGTCCCAAAGGCCAGGGAATTACAAGAGTCATTTCCGGAGAATTCATTCTGGATGACGAGCCATTATCTCTCGTGAGTAAAGACGCACCATCCAACACTTAGAACCACGGTACAACATGCCCAGCCGTCATTTCATCCCTGAGCGATTCGGCCATGGAAGATTCGAGAACGATTCACAAACATCCAAACCGATTATTGAAATATGTCAAGTAAAGCGGAACTAATACACAGCGTGGTCTTCGGGACGCAACAGTAATGCCAATGCTCAACTCACGGCTTTAGCTCAACTCATGCCGCTGGATAAAAAACACAAGAATACGTGACTGCTGCTGACAGCCATTACAAACTACGTCAACATCGTTTTATTGTAGATAATAGATATCATGTGTATATAGAACTAGATGCAAAATGACAGACTCGACAGCGTTTGCAACATTGAAGTATTGGAAATTAGTTGCGTTAGTAAACAGCCGCCATCTTAAAGCAGGAGACTTCCCTACTAGGCTGTTGTGAACCTTCCAAGCGAACCTAATTAACTTTTTATCTAAAATACTCCTAAATCGGCACAATCATGACCTGAATCTATCTTCAAAAGAGTTTTAAAACTTTCACATGTCGAAAGCAGACAGAAGGGAAATTATGGACTAACGGGAGCAATTTTAACAACTTTAACAGTTGATTCGCAAAATTAAATGAATTGAATGTAGTTTAAAGCTGCTGATACAGAATGGGGACTTGAGTATTTTATTTACTGTTTTAAAATGTTAACTTGATACTGAAATAGTCGTTTATTTAAACCTGAGAGGGTTTTTATACAATTTTTGTAACTAATGCACGAAACATTAAAAGCATCTAATAGCTTGGGGGCTTTGTGGGATTTTCCACTGAGGTTGTTTGTGTGTTTTGCTTTTTTAAGACAGTATACAATATTATTTGCACGTTTTACTGACTGACTATGCCATTTCTATTTGTTATTTATAATGTTTTGTGTTTTTCACTGTATAAACAGGTCAGTTTCTTGTTACCAACCGTTGTGTGTTATTCAAACTCACCGAAATTCATCTTGCGAGTTGTTATCAAGAGTACTAAAACCTTTTTCAACATGAGTCTGACAACTAAGGAAGGAGGCTAAATAACTTTTAACTTTAACACATGCTCAGATAGGCCGGTATCGCTCAGTATCGGTATCGGATCGAAAGTGCAAAACAATATCGGTATCGAATCGGAAGTGCAAAACCCTGAATCGGGACATCCCTAATCTGGATGGTCCTCTTCCGACCTCCGTTCACCAGTTTATAAGTTAAGGTGACAAGTATTAGTACTGTAACATCGCCAGCTTCGTCGTGTTTTTAATCATTTATTTCAAAACTTGTGCAACACAACACAACTACCGTTTGTCGCAGCTGATGCTGAAAAGTGAAAGTAAAAACTGTAATGCAACTCTCTCACTCTGGCACATCAGCCACGCAGAGCGTTCAGGTACACCACGCAAAACACAACCGCCACATTAGCACCCGATTCATTACATTATTACAGGTATTATTATTATTATTATTGTTATTATATCATTCCAATTTTTAGAATTTGTTTGTCTCCTGTGAAAATCCATTCAGGCACTCAGTCAGCTAGCCACATTAGCTCGCTAACCTTTTTGGTCACATACACAAATGTATTAATATGAACATATTGTGCACTTGTTGGGTATGTTCATACTTTTACGACCCTAACATAATGGTTTCGATTGCAGCGTCTCCTTCTCCTTGGTACGTTAATGTGGAAAGGAGTGGAATTTGTATTGGTGTTCCTTATAGTCACTAAATTATAATTGTTTTGTGGTCGCTAGATGGCCTCATTACTCCGACTTTCCTTCATAAGTGAATTTTGTGAAATACCTGTTTAGTAAAAGCTCATATTTGGCTCAGGTTCAAACTGTTCCAGTATTAAAAGGTATTATTTTTGTTTCAATAAATTTGCGTGTACATCGAGCGAAAAATTGACCACTTAAAGATTGCCTTGGGTGACTCCTCAACTGGAATTTGTAAGGCATTAACCCTTTTTAAATCTAAAATGTATGCATTTGGAAGAGTAGTCACTTCGCAACCCAAAGGATGCGAGTTTGATTCCCAGCCCTGGTGACTTTGTCAAAGTATCTTTGAGCAAGATACTGAACCCCACTTTGCTCCTGATGTTGCTTCATCAGTACATACGTATATGAGGATATCGTGTCAAAGCGCTTTGAGTGCCTTCAAGATGGAAATGTGCTATAAACGTGTAACTCCATTTACCAGATCTGAACTTAACAGATCTTTATAAACAACACGCCAATTATCCAACAGCTTAAAAAAGCAGATTTTATTTCAAATGCTTTCCAGCAGTACAATGCATGTTGCAAACAAGCTAACGACATGTTTGGCTGTGAATACAAACAAACAATTGACTTCATTGAGTGTGATGAATAAAGACCTTCTGACATTACAATATAGACAGACACGCCAGGTTGTTAAAGCGATTCAGGGTGATTTGATTGCGTGTTGTTTTACCAGCTAAAGTGATGTGGAATCTGATTTTGATAAATTTGGCTGGCCGTGTGAGTGAGCGAATATTGGATTTGCGATCTCCTCGGGACCATTTGATATGAAACATCACTCCTTACTGAAATTTGACACTTTGTGGCCTCCTCTGAAGGCTTGGGTGTCTGATCTGCATGGAGACTGACTTGGCTCTCTATTCAGGGTCTTTCTCGAAATTTCACAAAGAAAGCTGCTTGGGCATGAACATTAAAACAGAGTTATTTGTAATAGATACTCTTGGAACAACAGTCTAACTAACCATAATCCATTAGAATATTTTCACACGGAGATTTTGCATTATATTGGGGGGGGAAAACAACATTCCTGTGATAATTTTTTTTTTTTTCCCCCCTTAAAAACTTGTTTTAAAAGATTGCACCCACTGATAATACACTGAATACAAGGCACCAGTGTGCATCAGCACACTACAAACTGAAGGCAGTCCCTCAACTGGCTATCACATAACCTACAGGCAACACAGGCACCAATAGGTCTGCAATTACTTAGCCCTGGTAAATACATTTTTTAAAAAATCAGGCTTTAGGAAGAAATAGATAGTGGCCCATACTTCTTACCAACCAAGTTTCAAGACGATCAATTCATGAATGATAAAGGATTAGGATGTTTTTTTGTGCCCACAACAACAAGAACAGCAACAACTACTGAGTGGCGACTTGATTCAAAGTTGACATTGTCGTAAAAACATGTACTGTACATAGCATTAATTTCTTTTCATCATGTTGTTTCTTATGGTTCCGTCCACAGTATACGCTGCATTTAAATAGCAGTTTCCAGACTACAAACCGCTTGTACCCCTACACCCTCCACTTTTAATGTTAATTTCGCATCAATTTATTTATGGATTTATACAGGCTAATGAGCTGCATGTCTTTTGGTGTATATACTGTCAAATTAGTACACCCCATTAAATCTCAATTAAATTTCAGTTCTTTACTAAGAAATGTCCATGTACTCATGTCTGATCTTTTTTTTTCTTTATCACTGGAAAAGACAGTGATTTAATTACAGGTAAACAACAGAAATTACTCATTAAACCAAATATATGAACAAAATGCATATTCTAACTGAGGAAAAAGTTAGGACACCCTATAACCTAACAGCCCCCCCTTTGGCTGAAATAACTTCAGTGGGATGCTTTTTGTAGCCATCTACCAGTCTTTGACATCGGTCTGAAGAAAGTTTGCCCCACTCCTCAATGCAGAATACTTTCAACAGTGAAATGTTTGAGGGGTTTCTTGCATGTGCAACCCCTATACATGCAGCATTTGTTTACATTTTTATCAGTAAAACATGATTTTAATCAACCTCGCTTTTGCCATTAACCCTTCCAAGATTTTGTTCTTTTTAAACTAGAAAACAGATTTAATCTCCTCAAACAGAAGTTCCTCTCATTGATAGTATCTATTCGGTATTTGTAAACTATAGGTGCTTGGTTTTATGTTTTTTCACCATGAAAAGTTGGTTTCATCAACTGTACATTTTTGGTATTCGTTAGCTGAACATGTAGGTACGTCAACATCTGGACATTTTCAGGTATGCTCTCACTCTAGTTTGGAATAGTCAGTAGATCAACTAGACAGAATTGGTGCATTGACCTGACCTCACCACAGGCAGTGTGGGTTCAGTCATTTTAGAAAAAAGGTTATGTTGACCTGAAAAGGTGAGATTTCACTTTGGAAGTTGTTCTACTGGTTATTTAGTGTGGCTATTTTTGTTCGGGTCCTTTGATGGTGCAAGTGTGTATGTAATTAAAGCTTGAGGTCCACCTATAATCTTTTCGTGTTGGAATGTGGTTTAGTCTGGTCTTGTTCAAATGTTATGTAGGCTACACTAGTATCCTGGAAAATCACCATTGAGCATCTAGCATACTTGATACTCTGCAAAACAACCAAAAACTCACACATTTGTACTATGAAGAAGAAAAAAGATCCGTGACCAATTTTGAGTCTTGATATAAACAAAGTTTGGGAAATCCTGACAGAGATGGTTTGTCGCCTTCAGCCAAAAGAAGCAAAGGTGATCGTTATTTGGATTATAACCAGAAACCCTTGTCCATAACATTTTGACATTATTCTCACCTAAAGTATATGTTGATACCTAAAAAATGTTGAAATGTTGAACCCCTAAAAGTGTTGATTGGAATCGCTATCTACTAGTAGATGTTGTTGCTGGGAACCCACCCGCAGGCCAGGAACAACATTGAAACTCATGACTACGCTGACTTTGCACTTGGAATCATATGAGAGTGCTCAGGGCTGGGAGAGTGCTCCAGACAACACTTGCCTCACCCTTTTTATACTTTAGTGAGAACATTTGTTGACTCGTTCCTTAAATGTGAAGTTCAAAACAAGAATGCGACACAAAGTTTTTCATTGTCTTGCACAGTATTTTGTTGTTATACAGCTGTAAAATTGACCATATCTTCTTCAATTCAGCATGTATAATTAATTCCTGAGGGCTGGTTTGAATTTGTTTCTCCCCAGATTGTTTATATTCGTCTGTAAAAACACCTGGTTAAAAATGTCAAATTGCATGCGTACTTGATAAGGCTGTCTTTCAGAATAGCAGTCAGGAAGAACATTGAATCCAATTCAGCTGCTTTCACTAACAATATGGCTGTGAAAAAAAGAGTGGCTAGTTTGAAAATGCTCAGTGCATCTCGCCTCTAGGGTCGCAAAGTTTACTATCCTGTCCACTTAACAAGTACAGTGGTACCTCGACATATGATCGTTTCGACACACGATCTTTTTGACATCCGACGTAGAATTCGACTCACCATTTGTTTCTACATCCGACGAAATGCTCGAAACACGACGATTTATGACACTGTCGCAATTTCATTGTTTTCTGCAAGACCCACACACGGAGGATTTTCTTGTGAGAGAAATCTACATGGGTTCCAAGAATGTTAAAGCAGGTGGTAAAAAAAGAAAAAAGGTGAGTCTTACCAGTGGAAAAATATGAACGTGGAGTGCGCGTCTGTGAACTGCTTGACAATACTCCTTCGACCTCTGTTTGCCAGTCTTTATAAGTAAAGGTGACTACCATTGCCAAAGAGATCGCAAGCTTTGTCAGGTTTTTTAAATCAATTATTTCAGAACTTGTGGAAAAAAACAAAAGCAAAAAAAAACCCAACAACCCGCCACAAAAGGACGTTAAAAGTGAAAGGAATATCTCAACTGCACTCTCTCATTCTGCCGTCAGCCCCGCAGTGCGTTCCGGTACACCACACAAAATACGACTGCCGCATTAGAACCCGATTTGTTACAGGTATTATTATTACTATTATTTAGGGCTGTCAAACGATTAAAATTTTTAATCTTTTAATCGAGTTAATCACAGCTTAAAAATTAATCGTAATTAAGCGCAATTCAAACCATCCATAAAATATGCCATATTTTTCTGTAAATTATTGTTAGAATGGGAGAAAAAGACAAGACGGATATATACATTCAACATACGATACATAAGTACTGTATTTGTTTAAATCAACAAGATAGCATTACCATTATTAACATTCTGTTAAAGCGATCCATGGATAGAAAGACTTGTAGTTCTTAAAAAATAAATTTTAGTACAAGTTATAGAAATTTTACAGTAAAACCCCTCTTAATGTTTTCGTTCTAATAAAATTTGTAAAAATTTTAATCAAAAAATAAACTAGTAGCTTGCCATTGTTGATGTCAATAATTACACAGTGCTAATGATGCTGAAACCAATAAAATCAGTCGTATCCAAGCGCCAGCAGAGGGCGACAAAACACCAAAAAACATAAGTAACAAGTCGACATGACACTGTGCTGTCATTTTAATCTGTTTGAGCGGGGCATGTGCATTAAATGCGTCAAATATTTTAATGTGATTAATTTAAAAAAATAATTACCGCCCGTTAACGCGATAATTTTGACAGCCCTACAATTATTATATTATTATTATGATTTTTATTCATAATGCATTTGTTTTGCTCTTTGTAATTGCTATTTGCAATAGTAACAACAGTATTTATTAAGGATTTGGTGTAGGTTTTCGGGCTCTGGAACAAATTAATGGAATTATAGTGTATTCTAACGGGAAAATCCTGCTAGACATACGACCATTTCGACTTACAAACACGGTCCTGAAACGAATTAACTTCGTATGTACAGTAGAGGTACCACTGTACTGTATTTTCCAGAAAAAGCGATCAGCAACATCATGCTTTGAAACAGAAATGAGCCAAATCATTTGCAAGCCTTTTCACTGCCAACCGACAATTTGTTTGAAAATTTAAAAATGAGATGTTCGGTTTTCATAGTGCTTTGAAAGAGCTTGACGAGCATGAAAGCTGCTTGATCTGGTAACTTGCTCCAACTCAAACTTTGAAGTGGAAGTTTTGGAAGTGAGCAATAATTCATAAATCATTTAAAATGTTTAGATAAAAATGTTTTGAAGAGTTGATTAACATTGACATAGACAAGGTGGCCATTTACTGTACATATACATTGATAAAATAGTGAGCGCTCAGGCTGGAAACGATGTGAAAGATGTGGAAAGAATGCGTGCAGAGCCAGTTTACCTGTTAGGCTTTAAACACAAATGCTAAAGGGGCCATGGTTTCAATATAATGACACGAAATTGTGGATGTGATTCCATTTGGTGGGTGCGCTCTTAGAGTGCACTTGGGGAAGCCAAAGGGAGTTATGCTAACCATGGAGAGAAATGAAATGAGCATAGTGCAATATGCAAATATTGCTCCCAGCTAAATTATTCGTATGGGTGTGTTTGTGTGCGTGTATGCGTGCATGTTCTATCCATAACATATGAACCGTAAATATATTAAAATAATCAAGAATCTTCAAGTAAAAGGTGTGGATCATTTAAGTTATTTGTCTCCTTTTTGGGGAAATCAGAATATGGTCACCCTAGACCAGAAGTCGGCAACCCAAAATGCTGAAAGAGCCATAGTGGACAAAAAAAAACCCAAAATATATCTGGAGCCGCAAAAAGTTAAAAGCCTTATACAAGCCTTATACTGAAGGCAACATATGTATCACGTATGTATCTATATTAACTATATTAGCCTACTATCAAAAGTCGGCTGCAAATATATAATAGGCCTTTATGATTAAATGTTTATTTTCCCTGCACTGCATACACACAATTTAGCTTAGTTTACTTTGCTCACTTCTACACCACTTTTAAAACAGGTGTCAAATTACTGCAACCTTTTTTTTTTTTTTTTCCAGTAAAAGGCAAGAGAAGTACCTTTGACCTCGGGATGCTCCAGTTGAGCAGCAATAGCTTGGCCGGCGTGTGATTGAATTCATTCGCAATAAGTACTATGCTTTTCAGTGGGCTGTCAAGCTAAACAGGGAAAGTTGGGAGACTTGGCTGCTGCAGACGTCGGTTGAGAAGCTTATGGCCCCTGCCTTTGTAACGATCCCGGCCCTGAGACACAGCAGGAGGAGGCAGACGAGGCTCTTCAGTGCACACTTGGTTTATTTGAAAAAAAAAAAAAAAAACTAAAAGATAAAAGGCTAAAAACAGGTTAAAAAGTGAGTCATTTCTGGATGGGCTTCGTGGGGCATGGATTCCCCCATGGCGGCGGCACTGCTCTTGGCACGGCACTCAACGGTGGGCACTGCAGAAAACACTACAAACGAATAAAACCACTGCACACGATCTTTGGATGAATATAGCAGGCTGATGTGAACCCCTGGGGTTGAGCCCACAAATAACCCATATATGGTGCCAGAAACATCTCTGTAAAATCTCTAATAAAAAGACATTCCATACAAAAATATAAAACAGTAAAAGAATTCACCCGCCACCCCTGCTAAAATACCACTTGTTTGTCTTCTGGCGCTCCTATTGTCGGCCAGCGTGGCTTTTTTTTTTTTTTTTTTTTTTTTTTTTGTCCTTTAGGCATGGGGTGACATGGAGACCTCCATGGCGCCGGTGAGGCTAAATCATCCATTGCAGCGTGTGTGCAGGAGACCGTCGGTCCTCCTGCTTTCTCCCCGCTCCCCTAGTGCTCTGGCCATACCACCTTTATGGCCACTCGCGCTCCTCCCCATCAATCACACAGGCAAGGTGCTAATCAAGCCCAATTTGAACCACCTGGGGAGAAAAGTTCACTCACGCTTGCGCCCTCTGCCTGCAACGACCATTCACTCTCAGCTGTCAGTTACACCTTCTTCAGCTTTTCTAAAACATGTTTCCTTACTTTATTTTTTAGTGTGAGATAGTCGTCTCCTTATGTATTTGCGACTTGGGATGTTATACTCGGGCATTGCGTGAGGCATAAGCCGGAATCCCACACTTTCAATGAAGGTAAAGGGCAGGTTACAGAGAACTAGGGATGCAACGATAGTTATGTCATGGTTCGGTACGATTTTCGATACGAGGGACACGATTTTCAATTCAATACATTTAATGCTCCGAAAAAAAAAATACAAGTGGTATTTATTTATTTTTATTTTTTTACGTTTTTTAATATCCTAACAAGCATAAATAAAAAATCTAGCCCGACTTGACCCGGGCACGCGGGTATCAAACCCCAACCCAACCTGAGCCCGATCAATTAACTTGCAGGCACGGGCCCGAAAAAACCCGAGATTTTATGTTTTATTATATATGATCTTTATTCAGGAGTCACACCAGGTCTCCATAGCACACAAACCAAGTGAAAAATGACATACGAAAACACAGGAACAGAACCTTATAAAGAAAGAACATTAAAAGGGCAATAACTATCTGTGTACAACAAACAGGCTTTTACGCCAATGGCGTCACATGCTTGACCTGAATCTATAACTATTCGCAGTGTCCGTTAATTTCATTAAAATACTATTTTCAGAGTCACTTAATCGACACATGAACTTATACATCAGATTTCTTAATAGCGCTTTAAAGGTGGGTAACCCAGAACTGACAAATAATTGGCTGGCGCTATGCCATCTAGGCACACGCAATAACAGCCTCAAAGCATCATTGTAGGCTACATTTAGCCTCTGCATGGACTTAAGTGCCTGGTCCACAGGTGCGCGGTGTAAAACGGTGTGCAATATGCCCTGAACAGTGATGTTTTCATGTGGACGGAACACATAAACATTTTTTTCTTAAGCATGTTTGCCTGTGCATAAAGTTTAGTGCATTGACGGTGAATGTCCCGGTCATCTGACAAATCAGCTGTTATAAAGTGACAGAGATATTTAGCCTCATTGCAGACATTCAGCGCTGTTTTGCCCAGAATGAAGCCAGGGAATATGGCCCCCCTATCTTCTTTGGATCGTATAATCATAATGTTACTTTTCTCTGCATTGTTATTGTTATGATTAGGCCGGGGCACAAAACCCCCCACCCCCCGAAATTTTATGTTTTATTTTGGAGGACTCAGGAGGAGGAAATGTGTGGATGCGATGCATCAGTCAGACCTGGACAGAGCACTGCTTTGAAAAACAAATTACAGCCTGTCTCCAGAAAAGAATTGTCCCAGTTAAACATGATTGTATAGACCCTACTCACATGACGTCACAACCACGCCCCCGCGCCATATTGTCAGTCAACTCGTCACTGTTGATGAATTACCGCTACGTAAATTCCTCCTATAATGGCGTGTTTTTCTGCTCCTTAACATTAGTAATCAAAATGGTGAAGGCGTGTGTGGCGGTCGGTTGCAATGACAGAGAAAGACGGAGAGGCTTGAAGTTCTACCGGATTCCGAGAGACCCGGAGAGGAAAGCGAGATGGCCTGCTGCAATTCGACAAGAAAACTGGGCTCCAAACGATTACCACAGATTACGTAGTAGTCATTTTATATCTGGTAAGATGCATTTTATTACATATTTAGAGGGTTTTGGGCTGACAACCACAATTAAGATCATTGCTAGGCTAATCGCCGACAACATACACTCAGACGTTGTGAATGAACTACCTGAAAATACATAATTATAAGGGGATAATAAGACAGTTGTCATACAATTAATTTACAATTTCACTATTGAGGTCAAAAGCCAAAAAATACCGTAAATTCAACTAGGGACAACCTGGAGTAGTGCTATCGCACTTCATATTTATTACATATTATATATGTATGTAGTGAGAGTGCTATCGCTAAGCCATATAAACATTAAAAGCCCTAGCTCTATTGACAAATGACATGAAATACATTAGACTTGACAGTGGATGTTAGCAAGAACAAAAGATTTTGAATTGAAAATTTCGTAACTCACCTTCCCGAGCACAAGATAGATTCCTGCCGAATTTTCGTGGACGAGGACCTGTTTCACCCAACCAGCAACGAAGTATTTACAGGCCTCCAAGCTCTTAAAGTTTTTCCAAACTTTCGTGAGAATAGGCTGATTTTGTGTGGACAAGATAGTTGTAAATATCAGGGTAGCAGATGTCAGGCAGAGGCGGCGAAGACAACGGGTCGAAAAACATCGATTTAGGCATCAAATATGGATCTGGCGAATGGATAAACTGAAGCTTTTCCACATAACGCCTTTTATGCAACACATCCAATGAGTTTACAGCGTCAGATAACACCGGGGCTTCCATGAATTGCGCTATAAATTGCATGACTAGTTGAAACCATTGAGAATAGGGCTAAAAAAATGACGGACAGTATGGCGGCCGGATACAGCGACACGTCATTTTGTGACGTAGGTGAGTAGGGTCTATATGCATATTCAATAAACATTTATATCTTTTATATTTGTGTGTCTGTTCTATCAGCTTGATAGTTCATGTTTCATTTCCTTGGCAATGCAGCAGCCCATTTTACCATTTATTTTAATTTCCTCGAGTTGGCTTCAAGTTTTTTTAAAATGTTTAAATAGTCTACATATTTTTACAATCATTATAAATGCATTTACACAATGAAATAAGGCTGAAAAAGTTTGTTAAATATATTTCTGTGTGGGATATTGCGCTCACATGGACGCACCTCTCTGACAAGGAGAGGCTCTGCGCGGCTCCTGTTCGCAATTCCCATCCAGTGCCTTCTCTGCTTCATCCAAATTATCTATTTTATAAGAAGTATTCCTTAACATCCATACATCGTTTTAGTTTACATAGGGCGGAAAACACAGACAAGACTGAAAAAGCAGTTTCTGCTCTTGCACTCCTTTTTAAATGAAACTGTTGTATTTTAAGCCAAAACATCTGTTGTGTTTGAAAGAACAACATGTCTATATGCTGCCATAAGAGATTCATTGCGCATTAAGCCCCCGAACTATTTTTAATTTGTCTGTTTTATCCTGGAAACCCCCGTTTACAGACGTCGCGCAACCGCTTTTGTTTCAACCCAGGCATAAAACGAAGGTAATTAATTATATTAATATTCAAAATGTCTCTCATTTGTAGCTTTGAATCATTAATTGATGTCTCATGTTTCATATGAAGAAAAACGACTTTAAAAAATTATTCACTCGCATATTTTAAACTTTTAAACAAATTATGTCACAGTGAAAAAAAATGGCGTCTGTAAAAAAGTCACGGATATCTACCTCATAACTATCGCTTAATTGTATTTTTTTTGTTACTGTCACATTTTCTCCGATATGTTAGATGACAAATAATCGATCAGAACATAGTAAAACTGAAAAAAAAAATGGTTAAAAGGGTAAATATATGAAAAAGAAAATCTCAACCACTCCTTTATGTCTGCAATTTTTGCATCGCGACCCTTGTTATATATGTTGTTTCACCCATAAAATCTCCAAAAAATCCAGCTGTGGCCATTCATAGCTGTGTCTTGACACTCAGTGATACATGCTACATGGAGTTTTTGAATCGAAACAAGGTAAGCATGCGATAATATCTCGTTAAAGTCATCGTCTGTAATTCTGCTCTCGCGTGCTCTCACCTCCAGATAGGGATTTGCTGTTGAGAAAACCTTTTTTTTTTTTTTTAAATGCCCTCCTGTTCAAATATTTTATTCCCCCAGAAAATTGAGATTTTAAGCTTTCCAATGATGTATCACACATCCATATAGGATAATTTTGATTAAAGTTAGCCAAATCGGGGGTCTCAGAGCAGAACTTCAAGTCACCTGAGTGTTTTCCGCCATACATAAATATATATTTATTACAAAAAAGGTAGCGAGAGAGAAGCCCAGCCCGACCTGAACGTAATAATTGACATTTTAGGCCCGACCCTGCCCGAAATTCGGGTCTGGTCAGGTTCGGGTTAAGATTTTACCTCTAACGCGCGCACATTCACAAACATAGTGTAGCACTTGCAAGAATTGCCAGCGGAAATTAGTTTCAGTAAATCAGCACAGAAGTCTAGCTCACTTTTTAGTATTTATTTTTTTCCGCGCTCTCTTCGCGTTGCCGCATCAAAAACACCAATAGTTGCGCTGACGACCAATGCAGCACTTCCTAGTGATCCTCCAATTGTATTAGGAAGAATGTCTTTTCCTTTAGTCATTTTAAAATGTATTGTTTGGAGATACATGAGCACTGTACATCCCATTCAAATGACCTGTATACATTTTGTTTTGTGTAAATTTCAATAAAACTTGGTTAAAATTGGATGCATAATACTTTTATTAACATTATTCACTTTGAAAGACGGGCTATTGCTGCTGTTATATTTCCTGTTTGGTGTGTGCTTAAACGGCAGAGCTTGATCCGGCCGCAGTTGATGAACCAGAAAACAGACCTCGCCCGTATTTTAGTATTGACGGACCGGAGAGGCGGACTCGGGTGGATCTGGATCAGAGTTGAGCGGTTCATGTGGATCACCTCGTATTTACTATAAAACAAACGTATTTGTTGCGTCGTTCGGAACGGAGCTGAGCGCAGCGCGGCGGACCCTGTGGGTTTCCGGCTTTAACCCTTAAAGTGCCAGTGACACGAAAAAGCATGTTTATTTCATAATACACGCCGTATTTTATGCTCCTGAATGATATGGACCACTTGGATGTGTGTGAAAGCGATCGCTATATTTATTTAGTTTTTTGAATCCCGCGCCATAAACACGAGCGACTTCCGGCTTCGGTCTTGCATTGAGGAGGAGGGCGCTGTGACGTGTACGAGAGAAGGAGTCCTCTTCACTTTACAGCCATACTGTTGTATGAGAAGGACTAAGGATTCAGCTGATTTTGCAGATTAATTTGTTTATTTTTCGCATCACACCAGCCAAGGGGATGCAGAAGGTGTGTGTGCCTTTTTGGAGTTTCAAAAGGTTCCCATTCACCGTGGATATTGGCTAACAACAAGCCCTACTACTGTGGGACTTAACGTGGAAGTGAGTAAACATCTTGTTTTGTATTATGTCAAATACTGGGATCATTTTAATATGGAGGTGGCTTGCATTTTGTGGCTGACATGCTCATTGTCCGCTTGGCCGACAACCGGCGGCTTGTCGCACATTCTCCCGTCGGGCGAGCACTATACTCGGCTTTTTCCCCTCTTCATGTGCCCGGCGTTCTGTCAACTTTTCCACCCGATCAGAAATTGCAACTTTGTGTTAGAAATAGCCGTGAATGGTAAATGGTAAATACAGCAATTACAAAGTAAACACAAAAAACTTTCTTTAAATAAAGGACTACTGACGTTTGATCATTGATAGGCATGTAAAAAGCTCTTCTCATGCACATTAGCTGTACGTTACCTGCACAACTGCAGCCGCACTCCTCCAGGGAATGAGCTTTAAATTGCTCTTCCCCGGGCAGTTTGTCGACAGGCGAAGACAATCGACAACCCAGTCGTCATGTCAAATGACCCGGGCTAGTTATGTGTGATTTTCCGCTTCGAAGACTTTGAAACATTACTCGGTTCGGGTTAGCATGTCGGCTAGCTGTCACGCCTCTTGGTTTGTTTACATTCTCCGAAGGCGGGGAAGGGAAATGACAGAAGCCCGATTTAGATGTCATAAAATATCGTTCGGGAGGTGCGACAGTAAAGGTGAAGTCGACAGTTTTGACCATTATGGAGTAATTTTGCCATGTCATCCTGAATAAGTGCATTTTTATTATTTCATATTCCATTTAACACAAGGCCATGTTATTTGTCACGACCATGCCATTTATTTAGCAATTGGGGAAAAATACTTGGAAAAAAAGAATATCCTGTAAAAATATTGAAGTAGAGAGACTGAAACAATGACATTTTGCGGCTCTCTTCGTCGCGTTTTCCTCGTTGTGACTAATTCCCCCTTGACGGGCTGACTAGTCCTTCTCAAGCCATTTATTTAGCTATTGGGGAAAAATACTTGGATAAAAAGAATATCCTGTAAAAATATTGACGTAGAGAGACTGAAACAATGACATTTTGCGGGTCTCTTCGTCGCATTTTCCTCATTCTGAATAATTCCCCCTCATTGGGCGGAATAGTAAAACCGATGAGCCCATTCTCCCGCTGACGTCATCCACTTGTTGGGGACGCTAGAGCCCTATAATGGTAGGCGTGGCTAACCGGCAGATTAAAAGACTAATTTCTCGTCATCTGCGCTTTGCTAAATTGTTGTATATAGTTGAATCATCTCAAAATATGATTCTAATTCACATAATAATGCTATTTAAGACTTTTTTTCTCGTGTCATATGCTTTTTAAAGACCTACAACATGAAACAATTATCAGAGAAACCCAAAATTTGAAAAATAAGGTCCTAATGAAACCTTTTTTTCAAATTTGTAAAAAGAAATGTCAAAATGAATATGTTTTTTATTTGTTGGTACTCGCCAATACAGATACCACCATTTTAGTGCTGGATCAGCCCCCTGCCGATACAGTTATCGGTATCGGTGCATCTTTAATACAAAGTACTAACATATGCAAACAGCCATGTTTCAATGGGAAAATACAAAAATAAAAAGTCAACAATTGCACAATAGTTTGCCTTGTTTAAATTAATTTGCACACGGGTATACCTAATGTTTAAATAAATTTTGTAATTTAATTATTCATTGCCAAGTATTTTGTGGACCACTGGAAATCTCCATATGTCACTATGATAATCTGCTGCTTACCTCTTGAAGAAAATAAAATCCTTAACCTAAATTTGCTCAAATCTGCAAACAACTGATCATTAGATAGCCTTTCGTCATGCCCATATTTTGTTATTTTCACAACTTGTTCAAAATAATGACCATGAGGAATTCACATGCCTCTCTTAACAAGCCTAAACAAGTTGCTTGGACCACTGCATGTGCCAATGTCAAGGACTAGGCACTTCCAAATGAATGTCTTTGACTCTGAAGTCAGTCAATCATGTGACAAAAACACAACGCAGCCTATCTTTCACGTCATAGAAGAGCCATCACACCCACGGGAGGATTTGGAATTATTTTCATTTGCATTTAAGGCAGTCACTTGAATGTGGCTCTTGATCTTCGCCTTGCCTGGGTGCCAACTCATGGAAATTCAGAGTGTGGTGGGGATTTATTAGCTTCATTAAATTGCAGTTCTTCCATGTGAAACCTCTGCTTAATCAAAATGATGAAAATGTATAATACATGTACCTGAACAAGTTCAAATGAACTACGACTGCCTGTTACACTAACATGCAATAATGACATCTTTTGGATTACCGGTGTTAGTACATGACAAGTCTACTTCTAATCAAATACCCAGGTGAAAAAAGTACCTTAATGTAATTTAAATCACAATAACAATATTTAAAATGTACTTTTACAAATTTTACTTTTTCAAAAATATATAAAAATATACTAAAATCATGCTTTCGTCCTTATACTTATTCCACACTGTAAAATAATTAGACTATATTACACTTGATATAACTATATTATAATAAAATACACTTAAAATATAAATTATGTGTACTTTCTAAAATGTACCTTATAGACCAGACATGTCCAAAGTCCGGCCCGGGGGCCAAATGCGGCCAGTGGTCAAATTTCATTCGGCCCCCAGCCTCTGTCATAAAATCAATAACGCCTGGCCCGCACACAGACTTATAAATTTGTCAGTAGTACTGCTACCAGCATATGAAGTAGCTTACACACTAAACGCTGCTCCTCATTTATCCACTAAAACGCAGCAGCACTCTAAGCAACATTACCCCGTTTTACCCTTTACTTACAATTTTCTAAAATGGTGACAATCAACAAAAGAAAGTTGACTGCGACGGCCGACGCTTCAAGGATAGGTGGAAAATGGACTATTTCTTCACTAAAATACGCAACAACTGTGTCTGCCTCATTTGCAAAGAGACAGTCGCTGTTTTTAAAAAGTTCAATGTGAGGCGATATTACCAAATAAGACACGCTGACATGTACGACAAGATTTTAGAGAAGATAAGTAGCGAGAAATTGAAGCAACTTGAAGCTAATTTAATTTCACAGCAGAAGTATTTTGCAAGAGCCCGTGAGGCGAAAGAGAATGCTACAAAGGCAAGTTGCGAGATTGTTGAAATTATTAATTTTAAAAAAAATGAAAAGGAGAATGTGACACACACAATGGCTTGCTAAAATTTGCTTAAATATATTGTTCTTCGTAAAGGACATCAGCCAAGGTTGGCCCCCCTCATTTTTACCACACCAAACATGGCCCCCTTTGCAAAAGGTTTGGTTGGACACCCCTGTTTTAGACATTAACTTTATACAATTATTTTTGACATTTCAAAATGTATGCTCAAAGCTGCCGTTGTTACATTCTCTGAGAGCATATTTTAAAAGGGCACATCTTAATACTAATACTGTAATATCAAGTTTGAGTGTTATGTTTCAGTCTAATCATGAAGTTAATTACACTTGTACTTCAGAACATTATTTTGGAAACATGTCAGTAATATTTCTGCAAAAAAGCACTCAAACCAAATCAGGACAATTTGTGCTCTGTGTATAGTACAATGATAGAAATTCTGGCAATTGTTAGGTAATGTTTAATATGTTAAGTGAAGTTGGTAATTGCTAATTGCTATATTCGTATTGTACGCAATTTTTATCATTTGTTTTTTCAAATACATCAAATACAAGTAGTTCTAGAATGCTTTCTTTAATATACAGTACGTACTAGTAATACATTTCTCAGAATAGTCAGAGTAGAACGCAATTAGTGTAGCATCACTACTGTCCGCGCTGCAATGTTGTGTCAGAGCGACACTCCTATCGGCGCATTTGATGTGGCAACGCGACGCTCCCATTGGCAGGATTCGCTGGTACAATGACTTGTGGATTAACTGACACGATGATTGTAAATAATTGTGAAATGCATGACGTGGGTGAGTACGGTGTAAATAAAGATTGTAAAAAGTGAAGTTGACTCTTGTGCTTACTTCCTGGTCGTTTAATTCTGTTTTAATTTCTTGTGAACATTAAAAAGTTGTATGTAAGCAGATAATTACTGCTATAGAACTATAATAAAAGTATAACTCTTATATAGTTTAAAGACACTAGCAATTCTTTTGTAATGTACTCATAATAAAAATAAAGTACACTTCAATTTTACTACCTAAGCAGATATTAGTACATGTAAACTAATATGCTTAAAGTATACAAAATATACTTGAAGTTGTTCCACTTTAGCACATAAAAGTACATTACATACACTTTAAGTTGAACTTTGTCACAATTTTATTACAATTAAAATATATTTACCGTAATTTTCAGACTAGAAGGCGCACCTGACTATTAGCCGCGACCCACCAAATTTGACATGAAAACGGTTTGTTCTTAGAAAAGCCGCACTGGAGTGTAAGCCGCAGCTGTCCTCACTGTAGTATGGGATATTCACACCAAAAAATATTAACCGGTAACGCTAGATTTGACAGCGGCATCAATAAGATCAAATGAACCACCATGAAGCTTTGAACCCATTGGTTGCAAAGCTTCATTGCTTCAAGAAGCTTCAATTGGATGCAAAGTTTCATTGCTTCAAGAAGCTTCATTTGTCCATCACGGCTCCCTTGGGTGAAACAGTCAACCTCTGCTGCCAACTGCTGTCAACACTGTTGTCGTCCAACATGCCTCCTAACAAGCATTGCAGCGCTACAGATGTAAATAACAATCAAACTCATGCTCTGTTCTAATTTTTTCTTCAGTTACTGTTCCAGTTGTTTCCTTAATTGTTAGTTATGGTATTTGGTAACACCTTATTTGACAGTGGCGCCATAAGACCATCATAATTATAACATGACACTGCCATGAGCATTAATGAATGCTTACAACAGGTGTCATTTTGTGTCATCTGCAGTTTTGAATGGATGTAAAATCCGAGCTGGACATAAATGGAGTAAGTGACATAATTCATAATGTCATTGATGCCTATGATAGTGCCATGTCACAATTATGATGGTCTTATGGCAGTACTATGACGCCGCTGTCAAAGAAAGTGTTACCAATTAACCCAAATAAATCAACAAATAAGCTGAACATGACTATAAGCCTAGGATTCAAAATGAGGGGAAAAAGTATCGGCTTATAGTCCAAAAAATACAGTAGCATAAAAATTAGTTCCTCCAAAATAGCATGCTTTAAGTAAATTATCTATAAACACACTCGAAGTATACTTCAAGTACACAAAGTTTGCTCAGTTTTGGTACACTTAACACATTTATTTTTCTCCAGGTCAGCCCTGAGAAATATGAAAATCTGTAAATGAGGATTACCCATTTTTGCTAATGTGTTCATGAAGAAGAAAAAAAAAACAATTCAATATTGGCTGAAATTGTTAGTAATGGAATTGTGAATGAGTAATCAAATATTTTTATTACACTATTTTCCTTTATGTCAAATTGACCCATAATTGCTGCTACTGAATGTAATGAATGTAATGGCAATCTTAAAAGTCTTAAATACACATAGCTCCCTTTACCTATTAAACCATGATCTGCAAGAAATTATATACTATAGATCGAAGTGTTCTGGGGATAAATATTCATTAATGAAACATTTGCATTCTCAGGTAGAATTTGTTATTTACAAAGAGTGTATCCTTCTTATGCCTATAATTTGAATTTTAAGAAACCACCACACCTTAGTCCCAGTCAAATACTAAATAACAGTTTACATCTGTTGTTTTTTACACGTTTCAAGAAAACCTTGACCAGTCTCCCCATTGGAACCAGTTCAAGTGTTAGTAAAATTTTATGTGGGTCATGACGTGTGTACTTCAGGAAACACTTCCACACGTCTCACCTAATATGATAGTTTGTGCACATGTGTGTCACTTGGCAGGACATATTGTGTTAAAAGTTACTTTTGTTTTTTTGTGATTTAAAACAAAAAAAGATGACTCGAGGGAACGCATTCTAAATGATTTACCAGAGGGATTAGTTGCTAGTGCATTCTTTCTACTTAGTGTCTGATCAAGCATCTTCTTCTGTCAGTGCAAGGTGTCTCTATTTATAGTTGGGACTTTTCATTTCCACAGTTTGTTATCAAAGGCGTAAGTTTGCATAGGGACGGTAGGGACGTAACACGACCACCTTTTCTGGATGCTCAAATTGTCCCCACAACCTTGCATGATATGATAAGTCATATAGGTCGTTTTGTTGGGAAAAGGCAGCTGAGTGAACCAGAGAGGCAGGGAACATGACACATTTAGATGTTGTAAGGACAGAATTGACCGGGAGACGAACTGGGGGCCTCTGTCAGAGACAAGATCACAGGGAATGCCATGATTTTGAAAAATGTGCGTTACCAGCAAGCCAGCAGTCTCCAGAGCAGAGGGCAACTTGGGGAGTGCGACAAAGTGTGCCATCTGTGAAAATCTGTCTACTACTGTCAAGATTGCTGAATGCCCCGTGATCGGGGAAGGCCCGTAACGAAGTCCAGAGCCACATGGGACCAAGGCCTGGATGGAATGGGCAAGGGAGGGAGGAAACCTCCTGGAGGACGGTGACCCGCCTTGCCGCGAGCGCAGGTGGAACAGGCCGAGAAATAGTCCATAACATCTTTGTGCATGCCTGGCCACCAAAACCTCTGTGAACACAGGAAGAATATAGACACACCGTGATAGCAAGCGAACCTGGATGAGTGACTTCAGCTTAGCAGTGCCATACGCCGCGCCTCCGGGACAAACAATTTGCTGGCAGGGCAGCCACAAGGCACCTGAACACCCTGCAAGGCCTCCTCCACCAAGCGCTCGACCTGCCAACACAGTGCGCCAACGATAAGGTCCCCAGGAACAATTGGCTCCTCTGACAACCCCTCCCCCGCTGGTTCATGAAGTCTCAACAGTGCATCGGGTTTACGTTCCTCTATCCAGGACGGAAGTTACATGAAAAACATGACAACTAGCCTATTTTGCTACCGAAAGTACCGTATTGGCCCAAATATAAGACGGCCCTGATTATAGGACGACCCCCTCTTTTTCAAGACTCAAGTTTGAAAAAAGACTTTTTGAACACCAAATAAATTTTTATACAGACAATAATAACAGTACATCTGAAACAAATGATTATAAAAATATATTTGAGAAAAAAAGCATGTTATTTTGTCTCATTCAAATCTTAATATCTGAACATTTAAATATGTAAAGTAAAGTGAAATCAAAATCGTAAATAAATGGCTTCTGGTTTTTGAAATGTAAATAAACCAATCTATGGTGATAAAACAACAAAATTGCAATAACTGCAATAACCATCAAAGTGAGGTCTAACTGTAACTGTAGTCTTGAAACAAATCTGAATAAGGAAAAACATTGCAATAAAATAATGCAAACTGGTTAAACTTGAGAGTAGCTGAGATCTGTCATGACAGAACATTACTCCTCAAGTTCAGCATTCGCTTCAATGATATCTGGCGGCATCTAGCGTCGTGAATGGGTATAATGTCTAGACTGCAAATATAAGACGACCCCCATTTTTTCAATCTTATTTCAATGCCAAAAACACCGTCTTATATTCGGGCCAATACGGTACAACCTGCATCAGAGTTAGAATAACATTAAACTGTGTGAACTTGCTAACCTGCAAAACTCGAGTAGGAGGCTTGTTAGAGAGCAGTGTCCTTCTGTGTGTGTTTTTAAGTGCTATCATTAAATAAACTGTGAGAAATGTAGTGAACTCTGCTGGAAACTATAGAACTAGAAAAACGTGAGCAAGAAACTGCTTAGAGAGAGACGGGTGCTGCATAACCTCATATGTTGCTCACACAACACAATATACACACAACATAATCATAATTAACTATGTACATTAAAAAAAAATGGGGGGGAAGATGCAGCAAGCTACCCACACTAGCATTGCGATCGACTGGTCGATCATGATCAACATAATGAGCACCCCTGAATTAGCATATCATTTATTTAGGTTCATATTCATGAGAAATGTGGCTCTTCCGAGCAAAAAGTGTACTTGCAGTTTATGCTGTTATACAGTGCCTTGCAAAAGTATTCGGCCCCCTTGAACCTTGCAACCTTTCGCCACATTTCAGGCTTCAAACATAAAGATATAAAATTTTAATTTTTTGTCAAGAATCAACAACAAGTGGGACACAATCGTGAAGTGGAACAAAATTTATTGGATAATTTAAACTTTTTTAACAAATAAAAAACTGAAAAGTGGGGCGTGCAATATTATTCGGCCCCCTTGCGTTAAAACTTTGTAGCGCCACCTTTTGCTCCAATTACAGCTGCAAGTCGCTTGGGGTATGTTTCTATCAGTTTTGCACATCGAGAGACTGACATTCTTGCCCATTCTTCCTTGCAAAACAGCTCGAGCTCAGTGAGGTTGGATGGAGAGTGTTTGTGAACAGCAGTCTTCAGCTCTTTCCACAGATTCTCGATTGGATTCAGGTCTGGACTTTGACTTGGCCATTCTAACACCTGGATACGTTTATTTTTGAACCATTCCATTGTAGATTTGGCTTTATGTTTTGGATCATTGTCCTGTTGGAAGATAAATCTCCGTCCCAGTCTCAGGTCTTGTGCAGCTACCAACAGGTTTTCTTCCAGAATGTTCCTGTATTTGGCTGCATGCATCTTCCCGTCAATTTTAACCATCTTCCGTGTCCCTGCTGAAGAAAAGCAGGCCCAAACCATGATGCTGCCACCACCATGTTTGACAGTGGGGATGGTGTGTTCAGGGTAAAGAGCTGTGTTGCTTTTACGCCAAACATATCATTTTGCATTGTGGCCAAAAAGTTCAATTTTGGTTTCATCTGACCAGAGCACCTTCTTCCACATGTTTGGTTGGGCAAACTTTAAACGAGACTTTTTATGGATATCTTTGAGAAATGGCTTTCTTCTTGCCACTCTTCCATAAAGGCCAGATTTGTGCAGTGTACGACTGATTGTTGTCCTATGGACAGACTCTCCCACCTCAGCTGTAGATCTCTGCAGTTCATCCAGAGTGATCATGGGCCTCTTGGCTGCATCTCTGATCAGTTTTCTCCTTGTTTGAGAAGAAAGTTTGGAAGGACGGCCGGGTCTTGGTAGATTTGCAGTGGTCTGATGCTCCTTCCATTTCAATATGATGGCTTGCACAGTGCTCCTTGAGATGTTTAAAGCTTGGAAAATCTTTTTGTAGCCAAATCCGGCTTTAAACTTCTCCACAACAGTATCTCGGACCTGCCTGGTGTGTTCCTTGGTTTTCATAATGCTCTCTGCACTTTAAACAGAACCCTGAGACTATCACAGAGCAGGTGCATTTATACGGAGACTTGAATACACACCGGTGGATTCTATTTATCATCATCGGTCATTTAGGACAACATTGGATCATTCAGAGATCCTCACTAGAGCCTAGTTCGGGCCTAAAAAATCCAGCCCGACCCGACACGGCCCGCTGGTATTGAGGCCCGACCCGGCCCGAGCTCGATCACTTAACTAGATTTGCAGGCCCGAGCCCGAAAAACCCGATTTTTTTTTTTTTTTTTTTTTTTTTTTTTTTTTGAGTGACGCGGAAAAAACGCAGCAGCAGCAATTTATTTTCATTTCTTTGAGTTGGCAGAAAAAAACGCAAGTTTTCTTAATGTTTAAATAATCTACATATTTTTTTGAGAATTATCAAAGCATTCACACAACGAAATAACGCTGGGAAAGTTTGTTAAACATATTTCTGAGTGTGTGGGATATTGTTCTCACATGGACGCGCCTCTCTGACAAGGAGAGGGAACAGGAGAGGGCGGCGCCTCGGCCGTGCAGCGGGAGGACAAGAAGAAAAAGCGGCCGGCGCCACGGTGTTCGTGCACACGCACAAGCAAAAGCGCAATACAGAGAGCATGCTCTCCATTTTTGTTTTTGTTTTTTTTTTTTTAAATAATTTATTAGTCCGGCATGGCGGCCCGACCCGACCTGACCCGAACGTGAATGCTTAAATTGTGGGCCCGACCCGACTCGACATTCGGGTCGGGTCGGGTCGGGTTCGGGTACAAAATCTAACCTCTAATCCTCACTGAACTTCTGGAGTGAGTTTGCTGCACTGAAAGTAAAGGGGCCGAATAATATTGCACGCCCCACTTTTCAGTTTTTCATTTGTTAAAAAAGTTTAAATTATCCAATAAATGTTGTTCCACTTCACGATTGTGTCCCACTTGTTGTTGATTCTTGACAAAAAAATTAAATTTCATATCTTTATGTTTGAAGCCTGAAATGTGGCGAAAGGTTGCAAGATTCAAGGGGGCCGAATACTTTTGCAAGGCACTGTATCGTCCCTATCAATGTTGAGACCAAACCTACGCCCTTGTTTGTTATATGAAAACAACCTATCACAAAAAAGACTGAATTAACAAAGTAAAGTAAATGTAGCAAAGTACCGCCCCTGCTGAAACAGGTTACTGGCTGTATGCAGTGTTGAATATGGCGCAAAAAAAAAAAAAAAAAAAAAAAACATAAGGGGGAAAAAAAATTGATTCACATATAGGGTAATAAATCATTATTTTTTAAATATGTCTTCCCCTAAACTAAAAGTGCTGAACTTAGTAATGGAGTGCTGCCCGCAGCCTTCCAAAAATTAGACAAAGCGAAAAGAATGTTATCTGTGTCGCCATGCTAAATTCATCCTCATACATGACTATCTCTTCCCACACTATCCTCTATTGATAGCTACAAGCTCTGGAATAATGCTACGCTTGTTGCTCCCTGGATCCTTGTCAACATACAACAATGTTTTTTAAAGTTTTTTTTTTTATATGCGTATGGGTGTCTTGTTTTTTTTTTTTGTGTGTGTGTGTCGGTCCATGTGTACGCCCTTAACTGCTGTAGATGTGTCATGTGCTTTTGGATTTCAGGACGTGGCCAGGGGCGCAACACCCTGCCGTTCATGTGATCACCAGCTGTGGGTGTCACAGGCGCCCCAAGCCTCGTATCTCACCGGGGGGATGCTTAGGTTTCATAAGACGGACATGACACAAATAACATTTTGAAAAAAAGATGATACTGAGAACAAATGTTTTCCAGGTGGTGGATTTTTGCTAACGTTAGCAATTAGATGTTTTTTTTAAACAAAACATGAGAATAGGAATCTTCTCCAGGTGGTTATGGTTTCATAATGTCATCAAAAAGGTTGCAAAAACAACATAATTTATCTTTTCTAGTGGTCGATGTCAACAATGTCATCAGACTTTATGAAAAGCAGATTGTTATTCTGGCTGAAAAAATCTTGAAATACAAAAATTCAATACAAAATACAAAATAAGTTATACAAAGAAATACAAAAAAGTTATTCGATAGTTTGATAAATTGTTGATCAATCATGTCTCGACTGAGAAAATGGGGGAAATTTCAATATTTTAATATCCACTTTTAGAAGCATATTCTATCTTTAATCAATAGGGTATTAACCCTTTTGGGTGGGTAATTATTTTTTGGCAATTTAAAAAAAAATCTTAACCTCATACTGACCTGGGGTCTTCATACGTAGACTTCATGTAAAGTGTGGCATACATATGTATACAGTATACTATAAATCTTTATTTAAAAAAAAAAAAAAAATCACTGTAGTTTAAATAGGGTTGGGCATCGAGCATCGATGAGACCCGGTTTTAAACTCCAATGCTCCCGGAACCGTTTGAATTTTTAAATTTTGATACCGTGTTTCGATCCCCTGATTGCCGAGCGGAAAAAATTGCTGCCGAAAACTACGAAGAAGAAGCCACAAAAGCGCGTGTTTCTGCATTGTAACTTGATTACAACCATGGACACTGTGTGGCGGCGCTCAAAAGTTTGGTCTTTTTTTTTGTGTAAAATTAAGCCAGTCAGCTCAGTCAGTATATCACAACTATATAGAACTAGATACAAAATGACGTACTCAGCGGCGTTAGAACATATAAAATGAACTAGATGCGAACTACAGACTCGCTGGCATTACTAAACAGACGCCATCTTGAAGCAGTAGATGCCTCCTTTAAAATCAACAGTATTAAACGCATTTTTGTTTTAGAATCTGTTGTGTTGCTTATTTAAAAAGAAGCAGCCATATGAAGCATTCGATTACTTTTTTAATGAACTCGTAGCAGTGAAAACATAGCATCACATCACAAAGCATCCTAGCCAGACACTGTCATCTCTGTTTCTCCGCATTACATGTACACACTCCTAAAGCGCCACTCACTGGCTTAACTTGTATTGTCACAGCATAAACATTGCATGTGTTTGTAAACACAACAGAATCGGTTTGACAAATAAAGAAACCTTATTATTTTGCCCCATCTAAATCAAATTATAATCAATAGAAGAATTTATACTAATGCTTCGTCGTTGCTCCCAGCTAAGGAACGTGTATGGCAAAAGAATATTTATAAATGTTTTCTCCGCGAGCTTTTGAAATAAATAAACATCTTTGAGAAAGTGGACTCCTGTGGAAAGTAACTTCATCACGTTCACGTTTTTTTTTTTTACCCTGCCTCTTGAAAGAATCGGAATCGAGAATCGAAACATGGAATCATGATCGTTCAGTTTCTAACGATGCCCACCCCTAATTTGAAATATTATTCATTCATTTATTCAATTTGTATGCCGCTTTTCCTCACCAGTGTCGTGGGGGTGCTGGAGCCTATCCCAGCTAACTTCGGGCAGAAGGCAGGGTACACCCTGAATTGGTTGCCAGCCAATCGCAGGGCACAATAAGACATACAACCATTCACGCACACACCCATACCTACGGACAATTTAGAATGTTCAATTAGCCTACCATCATATTTTTGGGATGTGAAACCGCAGACCCTGGAGAAAACCCACGCAGGCACAAGGAGAACATGCAAACTCCACCGGAGCCCGGGACTGAACCCTTGATCTCAGAACTGTGAGGCGGACGTGCTAACCACTCAGCCACCATGCCATTTTGAATATTATCTCTATTAAAATAATCACATTAAAACAAATTACAATGGAAATTTGCTTTGTTTATGGCCCCAACAACGCTCCAAAGTTGATTGTATTTTTTGTTTCACCCTAAAGTGCCATGACTTTTTCAGCCCTCCACATGAGATACTGTATGCGTTATTATTTATTCTGAAAAACCTGATGTATAGAATAAGATGCATTGTGACACATATTTTGTTCATTAGGTTCTAAGTTGTATTTCCTAGTTTGTTTCATCCCATTGACATATAAAAACACTTTTGTTTCTCAATAAGTTTGGGTTTGTGTTCATGACTTTGAAATTATATTTCTCACTTTTCTTGACTGTGGTACTTTCTAATGCTTATAACATATAAATAAGTTCATTTTCCTCCTTATTTTATAGACTTAGTTTGACCTGAAACACGAAGAAATGACATTTAACATAAATATTTTCGGTTTTGCCAAAATGATAGGCCATACACTTTTACCTTTTTAGTAAAAATGCCGATCGATCGGGTCCGATCACGTCATTTTCATTGTATCGGAATCGGCAAAAAAATATCGGACATGCCTTTTTTTTTATATATTATATATACAATATACAGTGCCTTGCAAAAGTATTCGGCCCCCTTGAATCTTGCAACCTTTCGCCACATTTCAGGCTTCAAACATAAAGATATGAAATTTAATTTTTTTGTCAAGAATCAACAACAAGTGGGACACAATCGTGAAGTGGAACAACATTTATTGGATAATTTAAACTTTTTTAACAAATAAAAAAGTGAAAAGTGGGGCGTGCAATATTATTCGGCCCCTTTACTTTAAGTGCAGCAAACTCACTCCAGAAGTTCAGTGAGGATCTCTGAATGATCCAATGTTGTCCTAAATGACCGATGATGATAAATAGAATCCACTGGTGTGTAATCAAGTCTCCGTATAAATGCACCTGCTCTGTGATAGTCTCAGGGTTCTGTTTAAAGTGCAGAGAGCATTATGAAAACCAAGGAACACACCAGGCAGGTCCGAGATATTGTTGTGGAGAAGTTACATACAAAAAGATTTCCCAAGCTTTAAACATCTCAAGGAGCACTGTGCAAGCCATCATATTGAAATGGAAGGAGCATCAGACCACTGCAAATCTAACAAGACCCGGCCGTCCTTCCAAATTTTCTTCTCAAACAAGGAGAAAACTGATCAGAGATGCAGCCAAGAGGCCCATGATCACTCTGGATGAACTGCAGAGATCTACAGCCGAGGTGGGAGAGTCTGTCCATAGGACAACAATCAGTCGTACACTGCACAAATCTGGCCTTTATGGAAGAGTGGCAAGAAGAAAGCCATTTCTCAAAGATATCCATAAAAAGTCTCGTTTAAAGTTTGCCACAAGCCACCCTGGAGACACACCAAACATGTGGAAGAAGGTGCTCTGGTCAGATGAAACCAAAAGTGAACTTTTTGGCCACAATGCAAAACGATATGTTTGGCGTAAAAGCGACACAGCTCATCTCCCTGAACACACCATCCCCACTGTCAAACATGGTGGTGGCAGCTTCAGGGTTTGGGCCTGCTTTTCTTCAGCAGGGACAGGGAAGATGGTTAAAATTGACGGGAAGATGGATGCAGCCAAATACAGGAACATTCTGGAAGAAAACCTGTTGGGATCTGCACAAGACCTGAGACTGGGACGGAGATTTATCTTCCAACAGGACAATGATCCGAAACATAAAGCCAAATCTACAATGGAATGGTTCAAAAATAAACATATCCAGGTGTTAGAATGGCCAAGTCAAAGTCCAGACCTGAATCCAATCGAGAATCTGTGAAAAGAGCTGAAGACTGCTGTTCACAAACACTCTCTATCCAACCTCACTGAGCTCGAGCTGTTTTGCAAGGAAGAATGGGCAAGAATGTCAGTCTCTCGATGTGCAAAACTGATAGAAACATACCCTAAGCGACTTGCAGCTGTAATTGGAGCAAAAGGTGGCGCTACAAAGTATTTACGCAAGGGGGCCAAATAATATTGCACGCCCCACTTTTCAGTTTTTTATTTGTTAAAAAAGTTTAAATTATCCAATAAATTTTCTTCCACTTCACGATTGTGTCCCACTTGTTGTTGATTCTTGACAAAAAATTAAAATTTTATATCTTTATGTTTGAAGCCTGAAATGTGGCAAAAGGTTGCAAGGTTCAAGGGGGCCGAATACTTTTGCAAGGCACTGTATATATATATAAATTAAATTGTTTTCTAATTGTATTTAACATTACAGACAAAATGTCTTACACTCATCCAGAGTCTTTAGTTTTGGCTTAAAGTAGGGCTATCAAATTTGTCTCGTTAACAGCGGTAATTAATTTTTAAAAAATTAATCACGTTAAAATATTGAATGCAATTTACGCATGCGCTGCACGACCTACTCACGCGTTCAATCTATAATGGTGCCGTTTTACCTATATATAGAGCTAACAGGCAGCGAAAAATGAGTAGAGTGAATTTTGGCAGTCTTTGGAGCCTTTTTTTAATTGGCTAAAGCCTTACAATCCCTCTCTCAACAATTAGAAATATCGTGGGAAGCAATGTGGGGAAGCAAGGTAGTAGTTGATCTTTTTCTTAACACCCTATGTTATTTCCCAACGCAGAGAAGATATATGAATTGGTGCCACTACGCACAGTCATGGTTGCACTTCCCATCATGCATTTGGGCAGAATAGTTAAATGGCTACAGTATCATTTACTGAAAGCTCAACAAATACACAAGATGGCAATATTTAGTCACAATATACAAAGTCACATTTATCCTTTAAGAATTACAAGTCTTTCTATCGGTGGATCCCTCTCACCGAAAGAATGTTAATAATGTAAATGCCATCTTGAATATTTATTGTCATAATAAACAAATACAGTACTTATGTACTGTGTGTTTAATGTATATATTTGTCCGAGTTTTATTCATTTTTTTCTTAATGCATTGCCTAAATGTATATGATCGGGAAAAATTATCAGGAATGATTGGAATTGAATCAGGAGCAAAAAAAAAAAAGCAATCGGATCGGGAAATATCGGGATCAGCAGATACTCAAACTAAAATGATCGGGATCGCATCGGGAGCAAAAAAACATGATCGGAACAACCCTACTTTTTAGGGCACATTTTAATTTAGTTTGGACCCAAGCAATACAAATAAAATGATTACAAGCAAGGAACAAAATTTTATCATTTTTCCTGTAACATGGTGTAATCTAACAGAAAAAAAACAATATTTGAGAACCCTATGTATCAAATGTAATACAAGTTTCTGAATTTTTGTGTGTGTGTGTGTGTGTGTGTTTGTTTGTTCCAAAGGACCAATAACGGCTCCAACTTAAAAGAATTGGAATTTTCTTTCAATTATTTCACGTTTTGGCTTTTACAGGGCAAATTTCACAGTATTTAACTCATTGTCTACCATTAAAAACAATAGACGTCTGAGCCATTTTGTCTGGGAGGTTTGGGAGCGATTTTGGTGACAGCATCCCAGTCAAAATCGATCGGACGTCTAGTCCTCTCAACGGTAGCCGATGTTCTCAATGAGTGCCCATAAAGGGTTAATTCCAGACATTTCCAATGCAGCTGGCAGACTAAGCGAAGTTATAATAGATGGAGCAGGATTTCAAAAGGATTTATGTGCGCTCGTAATCCTTCATCAAATATTTAACCACTAAAAAAAAAGATACTAGGTGAAAAAAAAAGCAACGGGTTCTGGTTTGTTTTACATTTGTATGTAAAATAAATGCAGTTGTAATTCCTAAGTATATTTACCATCCATCACTGTCTACGTCTAACCCTCGTGCATGTCTCTTGAGATGTTTAAAAGATGCTCGAAGGGTTAAAACTTGATGTTCTGCTGAAACGACAATACCTTATATTGTTTTTGTAAAGGGTACATATTGTTCCGTGATTCTTCTGACTCCAGTACTTCTTGACATATGCAGCACATGTTCCTTAGGAATGGTTGCTGTATAGATTTGAGAAGGGAATTGCGTCCAAGACAACAGAGACGCCCAAAGCCATTATAACAACAGTTCGGCTCCAGTGAGGAAATCCATTAATTCAGTCCCCGAGTTCATGAAGCGTGCTATATTTTTCATTTTCAGCAGCCAACGATGGTAATGAATCTATTTTTATTTCATACCCAGACATAGTAAACGATTAATGTGGACCTATGCAGGATAAGTGTTGTGAAAAAATGGATTCAATGAAAGGACATTTGTGGAATTTGCAAGACTGTAATTGGACTGGGGATTACATGAATGATTTGCACATTTCCAGGTCATAATATTTTTAAATAATGTTAGCTCAGTTAACAATGCGACCACTAGAAAGGAAGAACCTGTGCAATGACAGAAAACACAAGTCTATGTTAAAGAAGAGGTAGAATCAGGGGTAGGGGTAGGAATTTGGCAGTGACATGCAACGAATAGATGTTGGATACTGATATCAGATTTGACAAATTCATTAGTCAGACTGTGGCAATTTTACCATTAAATTTGCAATTTGTGAGGCAGAACATTGTCGTCCCTAACGCATGCGTTTTCATCCGTTGTCTTATATAATCAAAGACGCTTAGGATGGAACACAAAATATTAAAAATAAAAGTCTGACAATGGAAAATTAAAGTGCTTATTAAAATGGGCCGTTATTTATGCTACTACAGTCATGTGAAAAAATTAGGACACCCCAAGAAATATTCAGTTCTTTATTAAGAAATGTTCACATATCAATGTCTGATCTTGTTTTTCTTTATCTCTGGAAAAGAAAGTGATTTCACTGCAGGTAAACAACAAAAAATAACATTGTTTTACTCATCAAACCAAATATAGCAACAAAAATGTCCCATTCCTCAACGCAGAATACTGCCTGCTGTTAGAGGTTTGAGGGGCTTCTTGCATGTACGGCCCATTTCAAGTCACCCCACAACATCTCAATGGGATTTAACTGGCTTTAACTTGGCCATTCCAGGACTCTCCATTTCTTCCTATTCAGCCAGTCCTTGGTGGAATTACTGGTATGTTTTGGGTCATTGTCATGCTGCAGGGTCCAGTTTCGCTTCAGCTTTAATTTTTTCACAGATGAGCTGACATGTTTCTCAAGCACCCTCTGATACACGAGAAAGTTCATGGTGGATTCTATGATGATGAGCTGGCCAGGTCCTGCTATAGCAAAGCATCCCCAAACCATGACACTTCCACCTCCATGCTTCACAGTTGGTATGAGGTTCTTTTCCTGGAATCCTGAATTGGGTTTACATCAAACATGTCCTCTGTTCTGGTATCTTAATGATTGAATTTTAGATTCATCTGTCCAAAGAACATTATTCCAGAAGTCCTGGTCTTTGCCTACATTCACTCTGGCAAACTTCAGTCTGGCCGTCATGTTTTTCTTGGAGAGCAAAGGTTTTTATTCCTTGCAAACCTCCCATGAAGGTTAAACTTGTGAAGTCTCTTTTTGATTGTAGAGGCATTCACTTTCACATCAACAGTAGCAAGAGCCTGCTTCAGGTTCCGTGATGACATTTTAGGGTTTTTGGAGACTTCTTTTAGGAACTTGCGGTCTGCTCTCGTGGTGAAATTGCTTTGACAGACAGATCTGGGAATATTGGCAGTTGTTTTGAATGTCCTCCACTTGTAACTATTTTCCAGACAGTTGAATGGCTGATTTTATAGTCTTTTTAGATCTTTATAAATCCCTTACCAGACTCATAAGCAACTACAATCATCTTTCTGAAGGCCTCAGACAGCTCCTTTGATCTCACAATGGTGCTTTCTCTCACTTCAACTGCCAGGGGCACACCAAACTAAATGTGAGGTTTAAATAAGACAAGCGTCCTTTAAAACACAGGATAATGGTGTTCTAATCATGTGCACCTGAAGTGATACACTTGTGTGTAATCTTAACCATTTTGAGTGGGACTGAATGGGGGGGGGGGGGGGGGGGGTCCTAATTTATTCCTCAACAGAAATCGCATTTATTTAAAATCACATTTCACAGAAAGTTATAAAATCTTAAGATTGTTAAAATTGATATTAAATATCCATATACCGTATTTTTGGGACTATAAGTCGCACCTGAGTATAAGTCGCACCAGCCATACAATGCCCAACAAAGAGGAAAAAAAAAAACATATAGAAGTCGCACCGGAGTATAATTCGCATTTCGGGGGGAAATTTACTTGAAAATCCAACATATAGAACAGTTATGTCATCTTGAAAGGCAATTTAAAATAAAAATACAACAGAGAACAGCATACTGAATAAGTGTAAAGTATAATAATGTTACATGATGCATACACAACGAAATGCCAGCATGGCCGGTATGTTAACATAATATAGCTATTAAGAGTTATTCAGATAACTATAGGATAAAGAACATGCTAACAAGTTTACCAAACCATCAGTGTCCCTCCGAAACACCAAAATAACATGTGAAATGATATAATGATGTGTTAATAATTTCACACATAAGTCGCACCCCCAGCCAAACTATGAAAAAAACTGCGACTTATAGTCCGAAAAATACGGTAACCAAATATGTTAGAAAACACACAGGCTTCCATAGGGTGTCCAATTTTTTTCACATGACTGTATAATTTAAGGATGACACGTCACTACAGAATTTAAGTTGATCCTCATGACGGCAAACAAAAAGGTTGAACCAGAATATATACATATATATATACATATATATATATATATATATATACATATATATATACATATATATATATATATACACATATATATATATAAATATATATATATATATGTCTGTATTTTTTTTATTTTTTTTATGGGAAATGTATGTTATTTACCAAGTAGTTATAAACAGTCACTTGTAATTCTTCAAAAGGATTTAAAAGATGACTTACTCAGAGTCAAAACCATCTTCACATCCGGTAGGGTTGCAGTGCTGATGCTGACTTAAGATTCCTTTACATTAGCAAGTTACAATGTTACAGCATATAACAATTCGATATTTTGACATTACATAAGTCGCTGCTCCAGAGCATAAATTGCAGGCTCAGGCAAACTATGAAAAAAAGTGTGACATACTCCAAAAAATATGTAATATTGGGGACTTAAAGCGAACAAAGAAGTACTTGCCAATTACAGGCATGTGAAAACCAGGTCATTAGGGATTTCGTACGGTGGCCCTGAAGTGCTAAACACAACGGCAAATCAAAAACCACAATGGCAAATCAAAAAACAACGGCAAATTATAAAACAAAACGCCAAATTAAAAAACACAACTGCAAATCACATAACCAAAAAACAAATTAGAAAACACAACGCCAAATTAAAAAACACAACAGCAAATCACATAACAAAAAAACAAATTAAAAAACACAACAGCAAATCACATAACAAAAAACAAATTAAAAAACACAACGCCAAATTAAAAAACACAATTGCAAATCACATAACAAAAAAACATTAAGAAAAACACAACGCCAAATCACATAACAAAATAACAAATTGAAAAACACAACGCCAAATAAAAAAACACAACTGCAAATCACATAACAAAAAACAAATTCAAAAACACAACGCCAAATTAAAAAACACAATTGCAAATCACAAAACAAAAAAACAAATTCAAAAACAGAACGCCAAATTAAAAAACAATTGCAAATCACATAACAAAAAACCATTAAGAAAAACACAACGCCAAATCACATAACAAAATAACAAATTGAAAAACACAACGCCAAATAAAAAAACACAACTGCAAATCACATAACAAAAAAACAAATTAAAAAAACACAACGAAAAATTAAAAAACACAATTGCAAATCACAAAACAAAAAACCAAATTAAAAAACACAACGACAAATCACATAACAAAATAACATTAAGAAAATCACAACGACAAATCCGAAATGAAATTACAGTTTATGCAACCTGAAAAGGTAGGGACCAGTCAAAATTTTAACTCATCGCTGATTGGACGAATCCACCGGAAAGCGTAGTACTGATGAAGAAGGAAGTTTCTCCACTTCTGGCGTGGAATTTCAAAATGAGCCTTACCGAAGATGCGAACATGGCTGCCGCTATAAAAGAATATTTTTTTTCGGGCATACGTATGAAGTCCTATTGGACATACTCGCAAAAGGTTTGTGAGACGCACGTACCACTCCATGGGGCCAAATTACATCAAGCACGTGGATGGCTACGATAAACCTAAACCCTTTGGCCTGGCTCTGGGTGTATGGATTCTCGAGATGAATAATGTGGCTGGCTTGTGGCGCAACAAACAACAATCCGTCTGTAATCGCGTGCAATTATATTAATTGCGTCACGGGTCTTTGTGCCATCCCAATGAGAATGCGAACAGACCTCGGAACGGAAAATGGGACAATCGCAGCAATACAGTGTGGCCTCCGTCAACGCCATTTATGCCGGCTCATCCACCCACCGTTATGGATCATCAATCGGTAATCAGCGGATTAAATCCTGGTGGTCGTTGTTCAGAAGGTGAGTGTGTATATGAGAAGAACACAGCATTTTAAACAAAATTGTGTATACCAAAAGCGAGTCATTCAAATTATAATCTTTTTTTTTTTTTTTTTTTTTAAATGGCCACATAAAATCTTATGTATCCCCAGGTCTCAGTTTTGGATAGACTTCTTTGGAGACCTGAGAGACTATGGAAGTTTCAGTGGAAGCCATGAACTGCCTGCTAGGATTTTGCTTCAGTGGTGGTGTACAAAAAGACCTGGATGAACGCAAGGACCACTGGAACAAGCACAGGATTCGTCCAAGCGGTCTTGCATTTTGTCCTGTAGAGATATCAAATGAACTATCTCTTGCCCCATAGGTAATTGTTTCATGTTGAATTGTATCACATTTTACGTCATAAAATATACACATTATTAGTCTATCAAAGTGTGTGAATTGTATACATGGGTAAAGCAATTTAAGAATAAGTGCTCTCTATCAGTTTACTATTCCATCACCTTATAAGCAATTATTTGGGACTCTGATATATATCAAAGTACAGATAAATGATTCTATCAGAACTGATTTTCCAAACAAAATGGGGGAAATGCTGTCAATTTAAACTCATTTAGTAGTGATGTCTGAGATTGACGTCTAATTTGATCTGTGTAAGGAAACCTTAATCATATTTTCTCATTTTGCATATATGGTTCCAGAGACGGTGGATTTACTGTTGGGAGGGAACTGGATGTGTTTCTTGAGGCAAGGCAAACTGTAGGCTTGTGCAACGGCACAAATATTGAAGAATACCTACAGCACGCTGCTCAGCAAAATTGACTATAGCGGCCACAGGACTGCAAGTCACCTACAGAATTGTATTTTACTCTGAAGGAAATAGCTGGATTGTAGTATTTTTGAAACTCGCTCATAATATGTGACTTTTCTTTCCTCACAATAAACTGGCTATGGTAACATTTTACCTGGTACTTATTATGAAACCCAGAAAGTTAAGCACAAAGAATTTTAAAGTTTTGGCCACTTCCGAGTAAATGTATTCACCCTGGTCTTTAAATTATTGTCCTCATGGCACTGTATTGTAGTTAGTGCATTTAGTAGTTAATTTCTGTATGTATTGGCTGACTTGAAAATGTACTGTTAATGAATACCATTTTCCAGTACATGCATAGCAACATTGAATGTTTAAAAACATACTAGAAAAATGAGTTAAAAATTAAGTCTGGCTCTCTCAATGAAATTTTTATTAAAGATTTAACATTTACCTGAAAAATCATGAGAAAAAAATAAAGCTAGGTGCTTCTCCGAACTTTAGTACCAGTTTCTGCCAAAATTTCCTACATCGGCGAAACGTTCTACAGGAGTCGAATTTGACACCCAAAGTACTACCTTGCGCTCTCAACTTTTGTTCAGATGCATACAGGCAGAACGTACTAAAAAAATGCCTTAAGAAAACAAATGTAGTAATAAGAACAGTTTAAATATGCTACGTGACTAATGTGGTCAACTGCTTCAAAGCTGACACAGAAAAACACGATGGTAAAAAGTATTTTTGAGGCAATGAAAAGGTACTAAAAAAGAAAAATAGTGTTTACTCGCCACTTCTAACCAATGTGTGCATACGTGCCAATGCTTGCGCAAGCGCGCTGAGCACTGTGTAGGACGTTTCGCCGCGTAGTAAGGAATGGCCGAACACCGGTGCATCCACACGCATGCGCACATCTGTTAGAAGCGGCGAGAACTCACTATTTTTGTTTTTATTTAGTTATTTTGAACCTTTTCACTGCCTCAAAGATACTTTTTGCATGTATTACCCTCTCATACTTTTAACCATTGTTTTTTTGTGTTAGCTTTGAAGCAGTTGACCACATTAGTCACGTAGCGTATTTAAACCGTCCTTATTTGATATAACTACATTTAAGTATTTTCTGCAGGTATTTTTTTAGTACGTTATTCCTGTATGCATCTAAACAAAACAAGTTTAGAGCGCACGGTAGTACTTTGGGTGTCAAATTCGACTAATATAGCACGTTTCGCCGATGTAGCAGATTTTGGCAGAACACCGGTCAACAGTACCTGGTGAGAACTGGCTTACTAATAAACAGAATAACATACACTAAACAGACAAGGCCACATTTGAGTCCACAACCTCAGAACTCTTAAGGTGCAGGGGGGTTACTACTTGGCTAACATGCAGTAGTGCAAAAAGACTTAGACAAATCCTAAACTCTGAGTGCCATTGACAATGATAGACGTAGAACCACGTGGCTGTTTTCATACTTCTGTGAATTTTGATATCACCAGCAGACATATAATCCATTTAAAATAGGTGGGGTGACAGAATGAACATCCATTCCTTTGCTAACCCTCCCATTTCAATAGATTTGACATCTAGCATCGTCAATGGCAATTGTTACTTTAAAATTTCATAGAATGTTTCTCAAAACGTCATACAAAAAACATTGTAAATACAGTACATTAAAAACACCCAAATCCAGGTGAATTCTGGATTCCAAAGTCCACGTTTTGCTTGAAGACACCATATGTGTCTAAAATAAAGCTGACAATGTATTGGCACAAGTGTTGGCGAGTGGAACCGTGAGTGTCAAGAACTCGATGCGTGGAAGGGGCTTGTGGAAATGCTGCAAACCCTGTAGTGAACATCAGAACTTCTTCCAGGGAAACGGCTGCAACTTTCTCTGAAATAAGAATGGCAACAATGCAGTAGATCATTTGATTGGCATGCATTACGCAATGCTTTTATTCCCAAAATGAAAGTGCATAATTAGGACATGTCAAGGAAATCTTATTAAGGCCTGGTAACCAAATGAATATTGTTAGCTTTCTCCGGTAAACGTATGTATCGTTTTACAGAGGGAAAGAAAGTCATACTGCACTGTTTTACTTACTCGAAGGACGTTCTGCGTCATTGACATTAGAAACTTCTCGAAGCCTCTTGCCACAGCCGCTGCAAAAATTAGGTGAAGGTTCCACCAACTGCTTTCCACAGGTCTGGCAATGCATTATACTTCAAGAATTCAGTTGTGTTTTACGTATTTTTGGCCAAATGTTGAACTTCAACCAAAAGCGAGCAGTAACTATCTCTGCTGGTAGGCGCCGTCTTGCAGTCGAGTCTTCCGTCTCGTCCAATCAACGATGAGTGTACTGTTTCCGGTGGATTCGTCCAATCAGCGATGAGTTAACATTTTGACTGGTCCCTACCTTTTCCGGTTGCATAAAATGTAATTTCATTTCAGATTTGTCGTTGTGATTTTCTTAATGTTATTTTGTTATGTGATTTGTCGTTGTGTTTTTTAATTTTTTTTTTTGTTTTGTGATTTGCAGTTGTGTTTTTTAATTTGTTTTTTTGTTATGTGATTTGCAGTTGTGTTTTTTTATTTGGCGCTATGTTTTTCAATTTGTTATTTTGTTATGTGATTTGGCGTTGTGTTTTTCTTAATGTTTTTTTGTTATGTGATTTGCAATTGTGTTTTTTAATTTGGCGTTGTGTTTTTTAATTTGTTTTTTTTGTTATGTGATTTGCAGTTGTGTTTTTTAATTTGTTTTTTTGTTATGTGATTTGTTGTTGTGTTTTTTAATTTGTTTTTTTTTTTTGTTATGTGATTTGGCGTTTTGTTTTTTAATGTTTTTGTTTTGTTTTGTGATTTGCAATTGTGTTTTTTTGTTATGTGATTTGCAGTTGTGTTTTTTTATTTGGCGCTATGTTTTTCAATTTGTTATTTTGTTATGTGATTTGGCGTTGTGTTTTTCTTAATGTTTTTTTGTTATGTGATTTGCAATTGTGTTTTTTAATTTGGCGTTGTGTTTTTTAATTTGTTTTTTTTTTTTATGTGATTTGCAGTTGTGTTTTTTAATTTGTTTTTTTGTTATGTGATTTGTTGTTGTGTTTTTTAATTTGTTTTTTTTGTTATGTGATTTGGCGTTTTGTTTTTTTAATTTGTTATTTTGTTATTGGATTTGCAGTTGTGTTTTTTAATTTGGCGTTTTGTTTTTTGATTTGCCGTTGTGTTTTTTGATTTGACGTTGTGTTTTTTAATTTGCCCTTGTGTTTTGCACTTCAGGGCCACCGTAGTAAACACTACAAACTTTCTTTAAATAAAGGACTACTTACGTTTGATCATGGATTGGCATGTAAATGTTCAGCAGTCATTGTCCAGCTGCTTCCCCGGCGAGCTCTCCTGTCCGCAGTAGCAGGGGAACGAGCTGTATATTGCTCTCTGCCCGGGTGGTTTGCCGATTGGCGAAGACAATCGACAACCCAGTCGTCATGTGAAATGTTCCGGGCTAGTTATGCGTGATTTTCCGCTTCGAAGACTTTGAAACATCACTCGGTTCGGGTTGGCATGTCGGCTAGCTTTCACGCCTCTTGGTTTGTTTACATTCTCCAAAGACGGGGAAGAGAAATGACATAAGCCCGATTTAGGTGGCATAAAATTTCGGTCGGGAGGTGAGACAGTAAAGGTGAAGTTGACAGTTTTGACCATTATGGAGTAATTTTGCCATGTCGTCTTGAATAAATGCATTTTTATTATTTCATATTCCTTTTAGCACTAGACTGTTATTTGTCATGACCATGCCATTTACTTAGCTATTGGGGAAAAATACTTGGATAAAAAATAACATCCTGTAAAAATATTGGAGTAGAGAGACTGAAACAATGACATTTTGCAGCTCTCTTCGTCGCGTTTTCCTCGTTGTGAATAATTCCCCCTCGATGGGCTGCATACTAAATCAGATGAAATCGTGACTCCGCTGACGTCATCCACCTGTTGGGGACGCTAGAGCCCTATTATGGTAGGCGTGGCTAACCAACAGATTAAAAGACTAATTTCTTGTTATCTGCTCTTTGCTAAATTGTTGTATATAGTCAAATCGTCTCAAAATATGATTCTAATTCACATAATAATCCTATTTAAGACTTTTTTCGCCTGTCGTACGCACTTTAATTTAACAAGCTTTTTTCCCCCTCTATTTGTTGCCCTCCCCAAAAAAAAACGTACCTTTGAACTAGGCTGTCATAATTATCGCATTAACGGGCGGTAATTAATTTTTTAAATTAATCACGTTAAAATATTTGACGCAATTAACACACAAGCCCCGCTCAGATTAAAATGACAGCAGTGTAATGTCCGCTTGTTACTTGTTACCTGTTTTTTGTTGTTTGGCGCCCTCTGCTGGCGCTTGGGTCCAAATGATTTTATGGGTTTGGGGAGTGAGCATGGTGTAATGACCTCAACATTGGCGAGCTACTAGTTTATTTTTTGATTCAAAATTTTACAAATTTTAATGAAACGAAAACATTAAGAGGGTTTTAATATAAAATTTCTATAACTTGTACTAACATTTATCTTTTAAAAACTACAAGTTTTTCTATCCATGGATCGCTTTATGAGAATGTTAATAATGTTAAAGGCATCTTGTTGATCTATTGTTATAATAAACAAATACAGTACTTATGTACCGTATGTTGAATGTATATATCCGTCTTGTGTCTTATCTTTTCATTCCAACAATAATTTACAGAAAAATATGGCATATTTTATAGATGGTTTGAATTGCGATTAATTAATTTTTAGCTGTAATTAACTCGATTAACAATTTTACTCGTTTGACAGCCCTAATTTGAACCAATCATAGCTAACTATCCATGCTGATCACATGTCAGTATGTCAGCCAATTGAACGGACAGCAGAGACCACTTTTTTTTTCTGCGTGCCCTGCAGTGGATGTGCACTGTGAGTGGCGACGCGACTTGTCAGATAGAGAGAGAAGATGGGAATAACTACGTAGAATAAATAAATGAATAATAAATATCGGTTGAAACGGATGACTCTACACAAGCTCTTTATTAGGATTGTTGTTAACGCTTGTGTATGTAAAACTGACGTTAGTAGATTGTTCTTATTGGAGATAGCAACATGGGGTGTGCTCGTCCCGTCAAACCCTCACCCAGAAAAGCCAGTGAAAACAAAAAAATACTCTAGAGCAGAGGGAGACGGTCGCCAAAACAACAAACAAAACAATCTATGAAAACTCTGTCTTCCCTAACAAAAAGAAAAAAGGTCAAATTAAAGACATTTCCTTTACCTAACTCCTATCAACAAAAAACAGGAGAAAACTGCTAAACAAAAAGGCATCTCCCTCCTACATTACTGCTCAATTATTTACACTATATACAAAGGTTATTCGAAACAGGAATCACTGCTGGAAACCGAACAAACAAACTAGCGTTTCTGAATGCTGGTCTGGCTGGCGAGGAGGCAGAGTGCTTGTGGCAAGCTTCTTTTGTAGGCCAGGAACTCCAAACCTTGGCCAATGAGGGGGCACCAATCAGGAGTGGTTGAATCAGCAGCACCTGCACCTAATTCATTCAATCAGCCACCCAACTCACACACACACACACACACACACACCAGTGGACAAAAGCAGTAAAAAGAGAACAATTGACCCACAGGGTCATAACATCACCAGAGGGAAAAAAAAGGTTTTTTTTGGTCCATGCTTTAAAACCTCGTAGATAATTACATCACCTAAACATGGGAATCAAGCCAATCAGTGCAGCGCAGTGACTCCGCCCAGGGGGTACAATTTTTGACGAGGGTAACTACATTGGAAAGCCACGAGCGGGCAGACCATATTCAGTCGATGACAATCTTGGCGAAAAGTATAGCTCTCCTACGCATATTATTATATATATTCTTGTAAGTTAATTTAATTGCTGACACTGCGTTTCAGGGTCATCAACATGTTGTGCCCCCACCTTTTCAAAAAGTCAAAATCTGCCTATGGACGTGTCCGTCGGGCTAGAATTGGGCTGAAATCATGTGGTGTGAGTCAGGCATTAGCCTTTCCTGACTTCATGAGTCATATTAGGATCAGAGCTAGTTATAACATATTTATGTTAGGTACAGTCACGTGAAAAAATTAGGACACCCCATTAAATATTCAGTTCTATATTAAGAAATGTTCACATGTCACATGTCTGATCTTATTTTTCTTTATCTATGGAAATAAAGTGATTTAATTGCAGGTAAACAACAACAATTTACATTGTTTGGTCATTAAATCAAATATATCAACAAAAATGCATATTCTAACAGGGGAAAAGTTAGGACACCCTACCAACTAACAGCTAGTGGTACCCCCTTTGGCTGAAATAAGTTCAGTGAGATGCTTTTTGTAGCCATCTACCAGTCTTTGACATCTGTCTGAAGAAAGTTTGCCCCACTCCTCAACGCAGAACACTTTCAATAGTAAGATGTTTGAGGGCTGTCTTGCATGTACAGCCCGTTTCAAGTCACCCCACATCATCTCAATGGGATTAAGATCTGGGCTTTGATTTGGCCATTCCAGGACTCTCCATTTCTTCCTTTTCAGTCAGTCCTTGGTGGATTTACTGGTATGTTTTGGGTCATTGTCATGTTGCAGGGTCCAGTTTCACTTCAGCTTTAATTTTTTCACAGATGATCTCACATTTTTCTCAAGCACCCTCTAATACACAATATAATTCATTGTGGATACGTGAATATTTTCGCTGACCAAAACATTCTACAGTATTTTTCCTCTAAAGTTCAGATTCATGGCAAGGGTGGCATCCAGTTATCCTCACAGCGAGCAGCAGGGAACCTGCTCAACAACACATGTTTTGCATTTCCGAAGATTGATAGAATGCAATGAGATCATCAGGTTTCCACTACAGCTAGGACTGTAAGCTGTAACAGATGGGGAACATACTGTATCAAGGAGTTTTCAGGCAAAAAGACAAAATAACACTTATGAAAAGCTATTCGAGCTTTTATTTTGATATACAGTGGTACCTCTATGTACATAAATCAAAATGGTCGTATGTCGAGCAGGATTTTCCCATAAGAATACAGTGGGGTAAATAAGTATTTAGTCAACCACTAATTGTGCAAGTTCTCCCACTTGAAAATATTAGAGAGGCCTGTAATTGTCAACATGGTTAAACCTCAACCATGAGAGACAGAATGTGGGAAGAAAAAAAAAAACAACAGAAAATCACATTGTTTGATTTTTAAATAATTTATTTGCAAATCATCGTGAAAAATAGGTAGTTGGTCAATACCAAAAGTTCATCTCAATACTTTGTTATGTACCCTTTGTTGGCAATAACAGAGGCCAAACGTTTTCTAACTCTTCACAAGCTTTTTACACACTGTTGTTGGTATTTTGGCCCATTCCTCCATGCAGATCTCCTCTAGAGCAGTGATGTTTTGGGGCTGTCGTTGGGCAACACAGACTTTCAACTCCCTCCTCACCTCGTGACGTCAAAATGATAACAAGAATGGGAAGCAAAAATCCCAGAACCACACGGGGGGACCTAGTGAATGACCTACAGAGAGCTGGGACCACAGTAACAAAGGCGACTATCAGTAACACAATGTGCCGCAAATTCCTGCACTGCCAGACGTGTCCCCCAGCTGAAGAAAATACACTTTCAGGCCCGTCTGCGGTTCGCTAGAGAGCATTTGGATGATCCAGAAGAGGACTGGGAGAATGTGTTATGGTCAGATGAAACGAAAATAGAACGTTTTGGTAGAAACACAGGTTCTCTTGTTTGGAGGAAAAAGCACCATACCCACTGTGAAGCATGGGGGTGGAAACATCATGCTTTGGGGCTGTTTTTCTGCAAAGGGACCAGGACGACTGATCTGTGTAAAGGAAAGCATGAATGGGGCCATGTATGGAGAGATTTTTAGTGAAAATCTCCTTCCATCAGCAAGGGCATTGAAGATGAGGCGTGGCTGGGTCTTTCAGCATGACAATGATCCCAAACAAACAGCCAGGGCAACAAAGCAGTGGCTTTGTAAGAAGTATTTCAAGGTCCTGGAGTGGCCTAGCCAGTCTCCAGGTCTTAACCCCATAGAAAATCTGCGGAAGGAGTTGAAAGTTTGTATTGCCCAACGACAGCCCCAAAACATCACTGCTCTAGAGGAGATCTGCATGGAGGAATGGGCCAAAATACCAGCAACAGTGTGTGAAAAGCTTGTGAAGAGTTACAGAAAACATTTGGCCTCCGTTGTTACCAACAAAGGGTACATAACAAAGTATTGAGATGAACTTTTGGTATTGACCAAATACTCATTTTTCACGATGATTTGCAAATAAATTATTTAAAAATCAAACAGTGTGTTTTTCCGGTTTTTCCACATTCTGTCTCTCATGGTTGAGGTTTAACCATGTTGACAATTACAGGCCTCTCTAATATTTTCAAGTGGGAGAACTTGCACAATTACTGGTTGACTAAATACTTATTTGCCCCACTGTACATTATAATTCTTTTAATTCGTTCCACAGCCCAAAAACCTACACTAATAAGACACTCCTTTGTTGCCTTGGCTGTGTGTTTGCGTTCATTGTCATGCTGAAAGACCCAGCCACGTCTCATCTTTAATGCCCTTGCTGATGAAAGGAGATTTTCACTCAAAATCTCTCGATACAAGGCCCCATTCATCCTTTCCTTTACACAGATCAGTTTTCCTGGTCCCTTTGCAGAAAAACAGCCCCAAAGCATGATGTTCCCACCCCCATGCTTCACAGTGGGTATGGTGTTCTTCGGACGCAATTCAGTATTCTTTCTCCGAGAACACGAGAACCTGTGTTTCTACCAAAAAGTTCTATTTTGGTTTCATCTGACCATAACACATTCTCCCAGTCCTCTTCTGGATCATCCAAATGCTCTCTAGCGAACCGCAGACAGGCTTGGGCATGTACTGGCTTCAGCAGGGGGACACGTCTGGCAGTGCAGGATTTGAGTCCCTCACGGTGCATTGTGTCACTGATAGTAGCCTTTGTTACAGTGGTCCATGCTCTCTGTAGGTCATTCACTAAGTCCCCCCGTGTGGATCTGGGATTTTTGCTCACTGTTTTTGTTATCATTTTGACGCCACGGGGTGAGATCTTGCATGGAGCCCGATAATGAGGGAGATTATCAGTGGTCTTGTATGTCTTCCATTTTCTAATAATTGCTCCCACAGTTGATTTCTTTACACCAAGCATTTTACCTATTGCAGATTCAGTCTTCCCAGCCTCGTGCAGGTCTATAATTATGTCTTTGGTGTCCTTCGACAGCTCTTTGGTTTTGGCCACAGTGGAGTTTGGAGTGTGACTGACTGACTGACATTGTGGACAGGTGTCTTTTATACCGATAATGAGTTAAAATTGGTGCCATTAATACAGGTAACGAGTGGAGCCTCGTTAGACCTCGTTAGAAGTTAGACCTCTTTTACAGCCAGAAATCTTGTTTGTAGGTGACCAAATACTTATTTTCCACTCTAATTTGGAAATAAATTCTTTGAAAATCAAACAATGTGATTTTCTGTTTTTTTTCCACATTCTGTCTTTCATGGTTGAGGTTTAACCATGTTGACAATTACAGGTCTCTCTAATGTTTTCAAGTAGGAGAATTTGCTCAATTGGTGGTTGACTAAATACTTATTTGCCCCACTGTAACATAAATTACCTAAAGAACTAATGTGGGGTATGTTGTGTTCTAGATGGAAACTGTTTGTCGTGTGGTTTCCGGCAGAGAGAGAACACCAGACACGAGCCACGACACAACACGAACTCAACTCACCGAGTGACAAGACTCACTGTAGATATACCTATATTTCTATTTATTCACACAAATATATATCTGTTTATTTCACATCGTCATTTAGAATCATTTACTATCCCACAGAACTGCGTTTTGTCTATTTTGTGAAGTCCGGGACAAGGAGTCGCCTTCTGTTATAGGTAAGGGGAGTGAGATACAGCTCCCAGCCCTGTTCTTGATTTGCCTGTTTTTTTTATTGTTTGTGTAGAAACTGTTTGAAGTTGAAGGTCAGGAGACTTTTTTGTGGGAAGCACCTCGTTGTGCTTGAGGAGAGATGTCTGGCGGCCAGCCGGTTTTAAAAATGTTTTCCCTTATAAATGTTTATATCTTAGGTGATTATTGCTTTGTTTTTGTTTCCTGAATTGTTTGTCGTCATCTCCTGTTCGTTAAAAGAATCAAAGAACCTGTAAAAAGAAAGAATCAAGTATTTTCCTTCATCACCTACATCATCCGTTACAGTGGTAACCCTGACCTGCCTCGTTGAAGAGTCCGAGGCATTTTATGAACATTAAATGTGATGACGGACATTAGATTTCTCGAGCAATCGATGTTTAATGAGTCTTCTGCGGCCGCGTGGTTTGTGTGCGCGGAGGCACAGTTCGCCCTTAGGGATATTTCAAGCGATACCATGCGCTTCTACCACGTGGTAGTTGCGCTCCTGTACTCAACGGCGGTCAAAGCTCAGCGCTTTGTGGTCTTTCCGCTGAAGGAGAACAAGTATATTGGGCTTAAGGTGCACTTTCTCAGGCGCTTTAAAACGTTGTGCACATTAGCGACTTCTAAGGCGCCTGAGGTGCTCGTCACGAGAGCCCTACTGCCTGAGGTTCCTGCTGAAGATGGCAGCACTTCCACTTACTCGCAGTCGTACTTACATCCCAGTGCACGCACAGCCACAGCTCACTTCCGCTCTTGCACTTCCCGGCGCCGACGTTCCCGTCGCGCCTCCAGCGTCATTCTTGCTCACCTCAGCTCCGGCGCTTCTTGACGACACCGCGTCCGCTCCTGGTCATCTCGACGACGCCCCGTCCGTTCCTGGCCTTCTCGACGATGCCTTGTGTGTTCCTGGCCTTCTCAACAGCGTCCTGTCCCACGCCTGGTGTCCCAGACGTCTTCCTGGTCGTCCCACGACTGGCCTTCAGGACGTTCTCCCGATCGTCCTGTTCAGTCATCCCATGCCTGGTGTCCAGGACATCGCTCCAACGCCTGCGCCTCCGGAAGTCTCAGAGGTCGCGCCTTTGCCAACGCCGCTGCTAACCTTGCTGCAGTGCCAGCGCCTCTGGAAGTCTCAGAGGTTGCTCCTCTGCCAGTGCCTGTAAACGCCACCGTCGTCTCTCCTGTTTTGCCGCTTCTAGACGATGAGGATGTCTCTTTGACTCCAGTTTCGGCGCTTCCCTCACTCCTGCTTCGACCGGTCGACTTGTTTCGTTATGCTAGTCGCCCTCGCCCCCATCCCCGGCGGGGCAACTCCGACCACCGCGCCAGTCGCCCTCGTCTCCAGACTCGACTTGGTGGCACTGCACGCCGCGCTTCTCGACCTCATCCCCAGCCAAGGCTGGGAAACACATGCTGCCTCTCTGGTCGCCAACTTCTCCAGCCATGTCTGGGCAGTGCGGCATGACGTGGTCCTCAGCCTGGACGTCCGGCTCGGTCGTCCAATGCCTGGCATCCCGGACGTCCTCCAAATTGTCCCACTCGGTCAGCCCACGCCTGGCATTTCGGACGTCCTCCCGATCATCCCGTTTGGTCGTCCCACGCCTGGCACCCTGGATGTCCTCTTGACTGTCCCGTTCGCTCGTCTTCCATCTGGCGCCCGGAAGATCCGCCCGATTGTTCTATTCAGTCGGGTTACGACTGGTGTCCTGCGTGGGTGAATTCTGGGGGTGCGGCTGTAAAGTGACCATTTCCTCCTCATAACATAGTTCACCCACGGAACTAATGTGTGGTATGTTGTGTTCCAGAGGGGAACTCTTCATCGCATGGTTTCCCGTCGAGGGAGAACACGAGACACGAGCACACTGCACAAAACGAACTCAACTCACTCGACTCACCAACATCATCCGCTACAAGTGAGTCTTTTGTGCAGGGATTTTTTATTCCTGCAGATATGGTTGTAGGTCCAACATTATACGTACAATAAGTGACAGTGCTTATTGCATTGTAAAAAAGATGGATTTCAAGAAAATTGAATAAATGCTGAACAAGCTTTCTTTGCTTACAGATTACTAACGGTAATTTAAACCAGTTCTTCTTGAATTTGAACAAACTGCATCCTTGCAAAAAAAAAACAAATATGAAATTCCTCACGTCTTCTGTTATAGTTTGAAACTCCTTAGGTTGTTGAAATGAGGTTACAACTTTTAATTTGTATTCCCTTCAGATTACCACGCCGTATCATTTGACTAGGACAATATTTAGGTATGCAGAAAAGACCTGCAGGGAAATGTTCACAATAATCCTCATGCACTGTTTCTCACCTGCAAGGAGAAAACTTAAAAAAGATAAGTGCCCTCGAGGATGTTACAGAAGATGACTGTCGTTCATATCAGACCTAATGCACTTGTCCATTTTCTATACTGCTAATTCTAGTATGTTTTTGTGGGTAGGCATTTGCCCGATCTGATCATGTGATCGGAAATTGAATTTGAACACTTCATTTTCAGAGGATTGAAATCTGGTGAAAAAGATCAGGTTGTTTTGGATTGACACTTTTAAAGGTGACAATGCAACAAGATAATCAAGAATTAACATCTTTTTTAACTAGGTGCTTGGTGATGGATGGGAACCGTATACATACGAACATTTCAAGGGGGAAACACGGCGCTCGTTTGAACTTTGCCCGTTACCAAAATATTAAGCAAGCATTCACTTGGATGAATTGCAGACTACAGAAATAAAGGATGATTTCAAGTTAGGTCTTTTTTATTTAGACCTACGGAGATTTTGTTTAAAAGTTGGCTATGCCGATATACATTTTGGGAAGAGACTGCAGTTCATTCAAACCAAACCTGCTTTGTGTCCTCCTTGATAAACTCATGGTCACTCTTAGACAACAAAAGAGGTACTCTAATAGTCACATGAATATTTATTCCCCCCGCCCCTCTCTTTACAGGCAGAGAGACACAATGGTGTCTTCATTGGACACAAAACATTCCTTGAATTTATTGCCAGACATAGAACTGGTGATCTCGAAATACAGTGTATCACAAAAGTGAGTACACCCCTGGCATTTCTGGAGATATTTAAGTATATCTTTTCATGGGACAACACTGACAAAATGAAACTTTGACACAATGAAAAGTAGTCTGTGTGCAGCTTATATAATAGAGTTATTATATTTTGCCCCCAAATGTCTTCAGCAAACTGTTTGCAGGCTTGTACCGTCTTCACTAACAGGCTGACCCCCCACCTCTTCAATCTCTGCAGCAATGCTGACAGCACTCCTGTAACGAGTCACATGACATTTTGGAGGTAAAATGACAAGCTGTACTCAGTTTGGACATTTAGGGATGTGCATTTTTTCATAGGGGTTTACTCACTTTTGTTGCCAGGGGTTTAGATATTAATGGCTATATTTTGAGTTATTTTGAGGGGAAAACAAATAAACTCTATATTATATAAGCTGCACACAGACTACTTTTTATTGTTGTACTTTAGTAAGAGGGAAGTGTAAATAAATTATAGAATTAAGATTTGTAAATAATGAAAGAATTAAAAGTGTTTGTTGGCTGTCACAGAGTAGCATTTGCGATTGCTACACAAAAATAGCTATGTAAATTGCCCCCCAGAACGGTCAGAGACGTAAGAAAACCAGAGGATATAATAGATAAGAAAGACAGGGCATATGGTGGTAAAGGATAAATTGTTGAAACAGGAGAATGTCATTGTCAGTGGCGTAAGGCAATGCACACAAGAAAAAGGTGTCGATAAATAAGCTAATTCTGGATCAGGTCGGCTCGGCTTTTTTCTGCCCTCGACACTCAAGCCATCTCTTTAACTGAACATTTGTATGTTTTTCCACATCTTTAAATAGTAAATTTGGCACCAGTGAGTCAGTGACATCATTTTCGGACAGAATTGGTAGGTTTAGCTCAGTACACATCTCATTCGTACACTATTTACTTTCTTTTACTATTAGGGACAAACGGGAGGTTGACCCGCCTAGCCACATTTGCTAACGTCATGAATATTAATGAGCCAAAGTGACGTGTTGCTTGCGATACGCCATTCTGCAAAGATGGCATTGTAACATAAGAGCCAAAAAGTTTTGTTCGAGGAGGGAAAAAGGGAGGCTACCAGGATACTCAATAATAAACACTGGCCCATTTTTCACTCGCTAACGTGACACCCCTTCACTCAACCAAACGTGTCAGCACTGACGAGTTCGGGTGGGGGTTTAGCCACACTAACCCACATGATTGCTAACCGTCATATGCTATTGTTTAGCCACGACTGGATTCATTACCTCATTACCAGTGTTGTCACCAAGGTGTTACTAAATAACGTGCTCCTGTAATTTGATTACTTTCTTTCAGTAAAAAGTAATCTAACGAGTTCATTTTTTCAAAACGGTAAACTGAATGAAGTTATTTTCCTTAGTGTCTGTGCATTATTATTTTGTTATTGCCTTATAATGTATGTAGAATGGATAATGTTGTAGTCATGTACGATGAGCCTTTTGAATAGAACATGCTAGAAAAGTTCCCGCTACGTGTTCGTTTACATGTTAACAGTGACTTTTTGTTTTGGTCTCAAGTCACACGCTTAGTGTTTTGGGACTGAAAGAGGCGTGTGACAGCGGGGGTGCACATTCGAGCCGAGTGTGGCCAAATTTTGAGATGAGCGAGGGAATGGTGATCTGTGTTTTTTGAGTATTTTTCCATTATTCTGCAAGGTTCCAGCGATAGGTTGGCCCACCTACATGCACGGCCGTTTCGTAGCTTTGCCGTTGCAACGGCGGGTAGTCATCGCTCCAAGTTGGCAAGCCATTGTTTATATCATATTCATGTTGAACATTTATGCCGTGAGGTGACGAGTTCGTTTAGCATCTTCGGGATGTGTTGTAGTGTAAAGCGCTTAGTTGCCGCCACGATTTGTGGCCAAGTTGACCACATATGTGTATGGTGTACTTCCAGGTTGTGCACATGCATTTGCGCCCGTCCCCACCTTTGTGTTTATGTGTTGATTATTGTGCGGTCAATTTGCATTGTTTTACATTAGCACTGATATGCTGTTAACCCTAAACCCTAACCCGGAATTTAGAATTTTTGACATTAGGCTTAATCTGCAAGTTAGCAGGGTTCTGTGGAGTTGATTTCAACAAATTCCATGCAATTTGTCATTTATTTGTTAGTTTCAGGGCTCCGGAGTGGCTAAGCTAGCGTGAGTCAATGGTTGTTGAAATCAACTCCATCAAAGATTAAAGCCTTATGTGAAAAATTCTGTTCTTCCCCTTTAAATTCAATTATCGGAAAGTCATTTACATGCGATGGCATTTTTCTGTTGTCATTCCTATGTTGAGACAGCAAAGGGAGAACATTTGATAAAAAAGTAACCGATAAATTTTTAAAGTAACTTAGTTACTGATAAAAAAGTAATCATTAAAATAGATTACTTTTTTGAGGCCTAATCAGTAACCAGTAATGACATTACTTTTTCAAGTCATCTGTGACAACACTGCTCATTACTATTCATCCACAAAGCCACTGGAAACAGAAATGTCGTTAAATCCATCTGCAGGCAACAGGTAGATCATGATTTTACGACAATGAGCGGGCGCTGACGAGTTCGGGTGCGGGGGTTAGCCACACTAAGCCACACGGTTGTTAAACGTCATACGCCATTGTTTAGCCACAACTAGATTCATTGCCATATTACTGTTCATCCTTCATACAGCCGCTGGAAACAGAAATGTCATTTAATCCACCTGCATGTGACCAGGATATCATGATTTTACGACACTCTGAGGATGCGCGCTGGTCTTCATGGGAAACGCTGTCTTCCTCAAAGCAAAACACTACCGCTTTTGTCCACTGGTATTGCTAAAATCGACCAAAACGGAAAAGTTACCTGGTGTTGCTTTACGTACATACAACATACATATAAATAGTGTTCTTTTATTCTATTATTCAGTGATATATTTTTGTTTATTAATAATAATTGTTAATTGCTTATGAGGATAAGCAGCCCGTAAGATGAACGCTTGATGACAGTTTGATATTTTCTGTTTGAAGAACTGGAAATGTTTATATACTATTGTTACATACTTCCATACATATATTGTTATATACCATTGCTCATGTTCTGTCTCTGAATGGGGTCTGTTATTGGCATATTAACTCAGTGGCTGCCATTGTTGATAGTCGGTGATAGACATTCAAACCATTTGAACAGAGAGGGTAGGCAGTGATCATTTGTTTTCAAAGGCATTTCTCAAAACCAAATTTCATCAGATTATGTGCAAAGAGCCCACAGTTTTTTGTGCTTTATTTTTTATTTATTTTTAGTATTTGCCAAACCAGTTATTTTCCACTTGTATTTTTCACACTGCTTTGTGTCTTTATTTCTAGAAACCCAGGATATTTGCCAAACTGCATGTGGTGCCTTGGAGGCGATTCCTTAATCGCCACTAAAAAAAACAGGTTTTAATGCAAACCAGTGATCTGAAACAAAGATGAAGATAGATAAATGAAATGCAGATTATAAGACAGTGAGTCAAATATATGTCAACAGGCCCAAAGATATAGGCCACATTTTTTCCCCTGGACCTTCTGACAAAGGTTTTCAATTTTAGACCTCAAACAACTAAAATTCCATCTTTGACCGCTTACCAAAGGTCCGTTGGCATAGGCTGCAGACCACCATGACCATAACTAGGACAAGCACCATGAATCGGTCTTTTTGGCTAAAGAACCACTTGTTGCATTGGCAGATGTTCCTGATATGACACTTCTTGAAAAGGATGGGGAAATAGTCTTGGCTACTGACTTGATCACACACAGTCCTTTTCACAGCAAAACTACGGAAAATGAGAGCAACGCGCCATTAGGAAATTAGTTATGGATTGTTGTAGGCAGTTGATAAGATCTTGGAAAAGAAAACAAAATAGCCGAAAAATTGACCAATCTCAAGATATGTATGACTTTGCAATGCAGCAGAAGAGGAATGAGTCTTCTTCAACAGCAAGGTCGACACAGGAGTGAGTGTAGAAGTTTCCCTCTCCATAGCTCTCTATATGTATAGAGAATGTGCTGCCTTTGTGTTGCTTGTTATTTTTGTTGATTAAAAAAGCAACAACAAGAACCAACAAATCAACTAAACTCTAGTGGGCCAACTATGCAAAATAATGTTACATAATATACCAAGTAAAGAAAACCTCGAGGTTTACAATCTTTCATAATGATTAGTGTGCGAAAAACACAAGTTACGCAACATAAATAATGCAGGACTGAATTCTATGCTGTTCTGTTCCAGAAATACGAATACAAAGTCTACCTTGTGGACTCAACCCGAGTCTATTGACTTAAAGTATTTTCTGCACTGAATTGGATTTAAAGTCACTGCGGCGTGAACACAGATAAACACATATACAGCAGATATCCACTGCAAGAACGTTAGCAAGTGGTGTATCAAATAAGACGTTTCGCTGATTTGTCTGGGTCCACGCGCGTCAAATTTGCCAAGTAAGCAGCCAGCAGACGGATGTTGATGTTAATGTTGATTTGATTAACTGTAACGGCTGCATTTGGGTCCATCTGTTTGTGGTGCTTTAAGGAAAACAATTCCAAACATAACATGAGACCGAATCCCCAGAGTTGCATCCCAACAAAAGTTGTTATTATTAACATGAAATTTATAATTGACAGTATATCATTGAGTGAGTCTCAGTACTCTACTGGTGATAGGCGGAGTTTGACTTTTGTGGCAGGGAGGGCAAAACATGTTGATGACCCCAAAACGCGGTGCCAACAATAAAATTAACTTACAAGTTATACGCTCGGTTAGTAGCTTAGCCCATGCTCGTAAATACAGGCATCCCAGCTATTTGTGATTGGGTGTGTGTGCGTGTGTGAGCTCGCGTTTTTCTGTGGAGAAAACATTGGTTTTTTCAGTCACTCACACCCTTGCGAAACGAATCCTCACTGTGATGAGTTTGAAAATGGCAGCAGACAAAACAGGAGACTGCATCCTTTTTGACTGAGTATTATAGTCAGGAATATTAATAATCATACATTAAAAATAAGCATTTTTTTGTTTCCCATCATTTTTTAGGGGAATTCTAAATCAGGCTACTTAGGACAGCTGTGCTTTTGGCCAAGGACTTCGTCCATTGAATATGGTATGCACGGTTGTGCTCTGTTGTACAATTAGCGTCTTTAGTAGGGGTTTCGGTACAGGAGTTCGGTACAGAAAGAAAACAAAATGCAAAACATAAATGTGCTAGTTGTTTATTACACACCTTTGTGCTTTCAACAATAGGAACATTAGCCTATACAAAGCTAGAATTCTGCTAAAAAAGTAGTGGATATTTAAAGATAATCCAACAACAATTTGCCTTTCAGACCCCACGTATTGGTCAGCTTTCTTTCTAAAAGAAAGAAGAAGTCCTGTGCTAAACAGAAAAGCAATCCCAATGACAAAGATTTTAACATGTGTTTTACAAATAAAATGCCCCAATGAATCATTTTTTTCTTCTTATGAACGGTTTTCAAAAGCTTTATTGGCTGATTTTCTCAAGTTAAAGCGCCACACAGAAATTAATGAATGTAATTGTGTAAGCAGGATCTGTGTACTATTCTTATCATTTAATTACAGGTGTTTTAGCTCATTTCAATTTATTTTATTTAAATGGGCTATTATTTATTTTATTATGTGTTTATATTTTACAAATGTGATGTAGTATTCATTTATATTGTATATTTGATGTTGTATAACTTTAGTTCCTATGTGAATATTAGTTCCTACTTGTTTTGTTGTGTTTTTTTTTTTATTATTAAACCCGGGGCCAAGTTGGTTAATATTATAGCAGAGAAGACAGCAGTAAATTAACAAAGACAAGTCAACTGTGCCCCGATCTACCACTCAAGAGATCTGATGGATTCAAAAAGTGGGTTACAATTGCATATTAGTTTGAAAATCAACCGGATCCACCGTATTTTTACACGAGTGACTTCCGGTCTGCCCGATCCTAGCTACCGGTAGTAGTATTGACGCAGGAGGGTCGCGTCTCGGGTCAAATAATAAACTCTGCCGTTCTTTTCGCGTGCGTCGTGTTGAGCCACTTCTAGGACGCGTCTAACACGCGGCCACACTGCGACTGGTGTGCATTGGCTGATTGACTTTAACGCCTACGTTTCACTGCGTTCTCGCGGCGGCCACGTTGTCACGCCGTTGACGTTGCTGGGTTATACTGTCGTACCGTGTTGGTCCTCATTATAGTAGAGAAGACGGAGTAAATATAATCTACACAAAGAAACTAACCCGATCGACTCACAGCCTCGAAAAGTAAGGGTTACATTACGTCAGAAACTCATTCGGTACGCCTCCGTTCTGAACCGAGCATCACGTACCGAAACGGTTCAATACAAATGCATGTACTGTTACACCCTTAGACTTTAGTGGGACAAACTAAAACTCCGCTGACCATTTTGGTGGTGCTCTCCGGCGTTTCAAAGGTCCACATCTTCAATCCTTGGTTCTCGCTCAGTAGTTGTTGTTGCTTATGAAAGCTTAGGTTTGAAAAAGGATACGTATATCCATTTTGTTTCTTCTGTCCTCAGGTGGTTTTGCCTAAGCAAAGCCAATGACCGTCTCCAAGGTGCTAGTCACATGATCTGTTCGAAAATTAATTTTGACCCATTATAGATTTTTTTTTTTTTTTTGTTCATTTCATTAATTTTTGTTGTTTGCTTTATTGCTTTGCAACTTTTATGAACGACATTTTACCGGCAAAGTCTTACTTTTAAATTTATATACTGGAAAGTCAATTACATGCAACGACATTTTCGGCCCCCACCCCCAATCTCTGCGTATGCTACAGGTAGATGCTTAACTCGAACGAAGTGAATCCAACATAGTTTTACAGGGACTAGGACAGCTTTTTCCAGAACACCAAATGGTAGGACAATTTGTGGCTTTTAGATAGGCTTTAAAAAAAATCACAAAATCCAACTGAAGTTAACAAATTTCACATGATAACAATGTGATCATAATACAATACTCTGATTCTAAAGCATGTAGTTAATAAAAAGCAGAGGTGGACAGTAACAAGTTACATTTATTCCATTGCCTTTACTTGAGTAACTTTTTGAGAAAAATGTACTTTTAGGTTCTAAGCGTAGTCTTACTATGCCATGCCCTTTAACTTCAGTGTGAAGAAGAAACACTATTCTTGCTCCGCTACTTTAGGTTACACTAGAGTTGATACATTTTTCTTCTTTAAGCTATATACAGTGGAACCTCTACAGATGAAGTTAAATTCGTCCCAGGACCTTGTTTATAAGTCAAAATGGTCATATGTCGAGCAGGATTTTCCAATAAAAATACATTATAATTCCATTAATTCGTTCTACAGCCCAAAAACCTCCACTAAATCCTTAATAAATACTGCTGGAACTTTTAAAAATGGCAGATACACATAGCAAAACAAACAAATTATAAATAAAAATCGTAATAATAATAATAATAATAATAATAATAATTCCTGTAGCAATGTAAAGAATCTAAACAAATTCTAATGTGGTGGCCGTTTTTTTACTGTACCTGAACCGCCACGCGGCTGACGTGACAGAGAGAGGCTTAATCTCAGTATCAATGTTTTCTTGAGAACACCGTCAACTGTGGGGGACGGTAGGCGTTGCACAAGTTGATGGAATAAATGATTAGAAACCTGACGAAAATGGAGATTTCTTTGGCGATGTTATCACAATAATAATTGTCACCTTCACTTATAAAGACTGGCGAACGGTGGTCAGAGGAGGACCGTGGAGATGTATTGTTGAGCCAGTTCACGGATGCGCACCCAACGCTCTTATTTTTCTATAATTTGCATCATCATTTCAATGGTAAGCGTCACCTTCTTCCTTGTTTCACCACCTGTACCAACCTTTTTGAAACCTGTGTTGATTTCTCTCACAATAAAATCCGCCGTGTGTTTGTCCGCGGTGCTGTCATGTCGCCGTATTTCGAGCATGTCGTTGGATGTAGAGACAAATGACGAGTCAAATTTTACGTCGGCTGTCGAAAAGATCGTGTGTCAAAGCGATCGTATGTCGAGGTACCACTGTATTAGATTTTATTTTACTTTTGCCAGAGATACCGACAGTGGGTCTACCAATCTACCAGACATCGCAACAATATGACTCCATTATACCAATGAAATGTAACAATACATTCACATTACCACACACAACCTTGCAGTCGAAAGACATAATCACGTAGTGTCTTTAAAGCGTCATGAAAATTAAAGTATTTGACATAGAGTGAACGTTACTCTAAAGCGCGGATTTCATCCTCGCTCCTAGTTTTTATTTGGCACTGGTAGATCATGGAAAACTGTAGATAAGATATTTTAGTTTCTTGGTAGGTAATATGTTTTCTCCAATAGAGGACACTCATGCTCTATGGATGGGACGGATGATGCTGATGTTTCATTTCTATCTTTGCAGTCGGAATTAAATTATTGGTGTGTATTTTTTGGCCCAATAGGGTCATGGAGAGTTATGGTACAGTAAAATAATAAAACTTCATATAGATGACGTTTTGCTGAGAAAAAAAATATGCACTTGTTTAAAACACTGGTCTCTAAACTATTCCACATAGGGCCGCAGTGGGTGCAGGATTTCACTCCAACAAAACAAGACCACACCTTTTCACCAATTTGGTGTTTTATAGGTGTAAATCAGTTGATTGCAGTCAGGTGCTGCTTGTTTTAGCAGAAACCACATTGGTTAAAAGGTCTGTGCTTGATCGGTATGAACAAAACCAGGACCCACAGCGGCCCTCGAGGACTGTTTGGAGACCCCTGATTTAAAAGAAACATTAGTCATTGTAAACAGTTACAATGTTGCTCCACTAGGGCAAAATCCGAACAAAACTCAGCGCAAGGCATGACAAACATCACACAAGGTTCATGGATACGTTATTCAAGAAATGTTTAGGGCAAGTGAATATTTTTGGTAATAAAAATATATAGATATATTATTTTATTGTACCGTCTACAACGACAACGCTTGGTAATGATAATGTACAATCAGCAGGAAAACAGTAAATTATGTTCAAATAATTGTACCCGCCCGGACAGCACAAACTGTATGTTAAAAAAAAAAAAGTTGCCTAAGAGTTTTAGATGACGCTTGCCACGCTAAAGACTAATGCTAACGAAAACGTGAATGCTATGCTAACGTTCCGAGCCACCTAGTCGATCATCATCGGGTTTGCAACGCCCCATCACCAGCCCCTTCCCTCCTCCCCCCTCCCACTCTGCTCTCTCCAGAGCAGGCAGGCAGGCAGGCGGATGTGTGACAAAATCAGACAACTCCCATTTCATTCAACGAAATTGTAGTAACGCAACCCTTCACATTCTCAGTAACAGTAAAGCATTGCAAAGATGGGAAAAGTAATTAATTACTCTCTACCGAAAACAATAACGGTATTAGAAACGGCTGATTCCAAGACAATTTATCCATGAAATGCAGAAACATGATGTAGCAACAGTCAGCCTATGTGTAATGGAACAAGAAATTTATGTGGGGAAAAGCAGGTTATTTTTTCACAGTCCAATATTTTCTATTTGACAATACAAACTGAAAATTCCATCACCAACATATACCACCAATTCTAATGTGAAGTAAAGTGACCAACTGCTAGCATGCTAAAACAAAGAACAACTAAATTCAATTCTATAATTCCCTCTAGTTCAGTGGTGTCCAAACTATTCCACATGGGGACGCAGTGGGTGCTGGATTTCATTCCTACAAAACAAGATGACATCTTTTCACCAATCTGGTGTCTCACAAGCAGTGTTGGGAGTAACGCCGTTATAAATAGCGCCGTTACGTAACGGCGTCATTTTTTCAGTAACGGTGTAATCTAACTAATTACTTTTCCCTCTGTTACAACGCCGTTACCGTTACTGACGGTCAAAAGCGGTGCGTTACTTACTCTGAATAAATTCAAGAAACGACCAGGCGTGTCGAGTCGACTCTCTGCTCTGTTGATTTGTCATCCAAGACTTGGGGTGCATTCAGGTTCGAGAATAGCGCACGTACTTCTGACTCCAAGCTGTTTGTCCCTGCTCATTCAATTAGACAATGCTTTCCAAAGTTTGGTAACGTTTCTGTATTTGCTACACCTGATGCTAGCCTCGTTCCCATCTCCCACTGTCAGCCAGCAATAATTCTGCTTCCATCTTGAGGACGGTAGACGCTTTGAAGGTGATGTGAATTGTCGGGAAACGAGCCTACCTGAATGCAGCCCCTCGAGAGATGCGATGGAAGTGATTGTGATTGGCTGAGGGTTAGAGTCATGTGTCGTGGTAAGCCAATCAGAGCCGGTGATTTCACAAGCATACCGGAACAGCGCGTGCGGCAAACACACACACGCAAAACAGATGCACAGGGTCGGGATGGCAGAGCATTCAGAAGAAAAATTGTCCTTTAAGAGGTGGAGATATAGACACTATTTCAAGTTTGTCGAAATTAAAGGAAAGAACCTGCATGTAATGTGTAATTTATGTCCCGGGGCAAAGCTTTTGTCGACATCTGTGGTAAGCAATTCAAATCTGCTGAAGCACCTAACAAGTTAACTACCTGTCTGTTCTTCTCTATTCCACTGACTCAAATACTGCTCAGAAAATTTCAAATTCTTTGACTTACAACAAGTTCTTTTTAAAGTAACGGAAATAGTTACTTTCCCTGGTAACTAGTTACTTTTACTATAGAGTAATTCTGTTACTAACTCAGTTACCTTTTGGAAGAAGTAGTGAGTAATGTAACTAATTACTTTTTTAAAGTAACGTGCCCAACACTGCTCACAAGTGTAATCAGTTGATTGCAGTCAGGTGCTGCTTGTTTTAGCACAAATTTCATTGGTTAAACCGTCTGTGCTCGATTGGTAGTAACAAAAACCAGGACCCACAGTGGCCCTTGCGGACAGGTTTGGACACCCATGCTCTGGTTAATAGGTGCTTTGTTGATGGAAAATGACTCATCTGTGGCAGCAGCCCAAACAAGTTGACAGTGTATAAGGAATGGTTTGTTTAACATTACCTACCTGTAGCTCCTCTCAATGCAGTGATCACTCACGAGCTCAAGCTTGTTGTGCTCAGGTGTAACTCCAAAAGGGAGGAGAAAATGGCACAGGTGGTTGAGCGAGTCATCCACTGATCAAAGGATCAGGGGTTTGTATCCAGCTCCCACTTGTGCACATTGTCGTTGTGTCTTTAGGCAAGATACTCACCCTACTTGCTTGTGTAAAAGTAGGGCGGGAATGAGTGGTTGGTGGTGGTCAGAGGGGCTGATGGCGCAAATTGGCTGCCTCACTTCTGCCTCCTAGTTTACCACAAATTAAGCCTACCACAACCGTGGATTAAACAAATAATCCAAAGTAAAGTGTAGTTAAGTGCCCTGAAAATCACAATGTAAAATCTAATGCATTATTCATTATTGTTATTAATTATTAGTAGGGTTGTTCCGATCATGTTTTTTTGCTCCTGATACGATCCCGATCATTTTAGTTAGAGTATCTGCCAATCCCGATATTTCCCGATCCGATTGCTTTTTTTTGCTCCCGATTCAATTCCAATCATTCTCGATAATTTTTCCCCTGCTCATATAAATTTTGGCAATGCATTAAGAAAAAAATGAATACAACTCAGACGAATATATACATTCAACATATAGTACATAAGTACTTTATTTGTTTATTATGACAATAAATCCTCAAGATGACATTTACATTATTAACATTCTTTCTGTGAGAGGGGTCCACGGATAGAAGGACTTGTAATGGCGTACCGCAAGTAACACGTCACTTCTGCTCATTAATATTCATGACATTAGCTACTGTTGCTAAGTAGGGACAAGCCACTGTTTGTCCCTAATAGGAAATGAATGGAAATCGTGTACGAAGGAGATGTTTACAGAGTTAAACCTACCAATTGTCTCCGAAAATGATGTGCCTGGTGCCAAATTCACTGGCAAAGATGTGGAAGAACATAAAAATGTTCAGTTAAAGAGATGGCTTTAGTGTCGAAGGCTGAAAAAGACAAAAAAAAACTGACAATGACATTCTCCTGTTTCAACAAGCTATCCTTTACCATCAGCCCTGTCTTTCTTATATACCCTCTGGTTGTCCAACGTCTCTTACCGTTCTTGGGGGTAATTTAGTTAGCTTTGTGTAGCGATCACAAATGCTACTCAGTGACAGCCAACGAACACTTTTAATTTTTTCATGATAACACATCCTAATCCTATGATTTATTTACACTCCCCCCTTACTAATGTTGTTTTTTTAATATATATAACGGAAACGGTAACAGTGGCAGTCAGATACCATTGTAATTCTTTTCAGGTCATTCATTGTCAGACAGAAGCAGTACGGCACAACGCTAAAAAAAGTTAAAAATATAAAAATGGCTTACCTCTTTGTCCTCTGAAAGACCATGCCAACCCAACATAATGTTTACTGCATATAAAATGGGAATGCTTTCACCGAGCTGGTGTTAAAGTCCGCGCAAGTTGATTCGGTCTTCACATTTTTATCTCCCGAGTTTTTGGTTTCCGGAAAGGTATGAAGAAAACATCCTTCATGTGTCGTAATGTCTACAGTCGTTTTTACAAGTTCCAAAAAAGCAATGCGTGATCGGCATTTTTGTTTTTGAACGATTACCGGCGAAAAATAGCTCTAATTGCGTTGTGTCTATGCGAGGGCGGGTCTATAATGTCCCACTTCGGCTTTACTTCCGCTTTACGATGCGACGTCACGGTCTAAAAATAGCCTGCGTGCGGTACACCATTGTAAGTCTTCAAGGACAGATGTGACTTTGTATATTGTGACTCAATATTGCCATCCAGTGGATTTTCATGAGCTTTCAGTAAATGATAATTCAGGCATTTAACTTCTGCCCAAATGCATGATGGGAAGTGCACCCATGACTGCGTAGTGCTACCAATTGATCTATATTCTCTGCGTTGTGAAATAAAATGAGATGTTAAGATAAAGATCAAGTATTACCTTGCTTCCCCACATTGCCTCCCACGATATTTCTAAACATAGGGAGAGGGATTATAAGGCTATTGCCAATTAAAAAAAGGCTCCAAAGGCTGTCACAATTCACACTATTCATTTTACGCTGCCTTTTAGCTCTCTTTATAGGTTAAAGGGCGCCATTACAGATTGAGCGCGACAATTCGTGAGTGGGTCATGCAGCGCATGCATTGATTGCGTTAAATATTATAACCTGATACATTTTTTCAAAAATTAATTACCGCCGTTATCGGGATAAACTTGATAACCCTACCTTAACCCTAACCTAAAGACTCTGGATGAGTGTAACATATTATGTCTGTAACGTTAAATAAAATTAGAAAACAATTTAATTAATACATATATATATATACATATATATATATATATATATATATATATATATATATATATATATATATATATATTAGGGCTGTCAAATGATTAAAATTTTTAATCGAGTTAATTACAGCTTAAAAATTAATTAATCGCAATTAATCGCAATTCAAACCATCTATAAAATATGCCATATTTTTCTGTAAATTATTGTTGGAATGGAAAGATAAGACAAGATGGAGATATACATTCAACATACGGTACATAAGGACTGTATTTGTTTTTTATAACAATAAATCAACAAGATGGCATTAACATTATTAACATTCTGTTAAAGTGATCCATGGATAGAAAGACTTGTAGTTCTTAAAAGATGAATATTAGTACAAGTTATAGAAATGTTATATTAAAATGCCTCTTAATGTTTTCGTTTTAATAAAATTTGTAAAATTTTCAATCAAAAAATAAACTAGTAGCCCTATTCTGTCCTCAATGTGTGTGAGTACACAAATTGACAGATAGCGAACATAAGTTCCAAAAAGAAATCAGACGGTGTGGCAAAGTAGCATGGGCTTTACTGATGTCATCTCTTTTTGACAGGAGCACGTTTCTTGTATTTTTGTAAAACTGAAAATAACAAGGCAATGTGTCAATAACTTGCATAAATCACAAAATAACATAAAATGTACACACACGTGTCCATTTGAGCAATAGCATTAGCCAATTAGCTCACAAGCATCTAACAATGTAACTGCATTTCACCATATATGTGAACAAATTCAAATACACATCATCAATAACTATCTAATGCTCATGAATATAAACAAAGGAGGAATATAACTCACAAGCGATGCATGTATTAGACACAAACAGTGTGATGGGGCTATGAGAACTGGCACTGAATACTGGATGCGGACGTTAGCTGGTTTGAATAGCACTGTCTATTAGTGTGAGTTCGCGTCGACATATAATCACGTCAAAAAAGCGCGCCGAAACCCAAATAATCAGCTGCACTGAATCGCCAGCAGAGGGCAACATTACGCCACATAACATATGCAAGTCACACCCAAGCGCCAGCAGAGGGCGGAAAAACTCCATAAAACACAATTAACAAGTTGGCCTTTCACTGTACTGACATTTAAATCTGTCTGAGCGGGCCTAGTGCGTTAATTGCGTCAAATATTTTAACGTGATTAATTTAAAAAATTAATTAACGCCCGTTAACGCGATAATTTTGACAGCCCTAATATATATATATTAAAAAAAAAGGCATGTCCGATATTTTTTTGCCGATTCCGATACTTTGAAAATGACGTGATTGGACCTGATCGATCGGCATCCCGGTATGCTGCTTATGGCTGTGCCTGATGCCATATAAGGCATTTAAATTCTGGACTGTCCTGCCTGAATAAGGTAAATGCCTAACCAAATTAAGTGAAGGGTAAAGGCCCAAGTACACCGCATGCGTGATCGTTGCGTTTCCGGTCCGACTCCGGTAAAAAATAGCGCCTGAGCCAATCCGTTCCCATTATATCCTATTGTTCAACGTATACCGGCCGCGTCAGTGCTCCGGATTGACTGCGGACCAACTCCGGCGTGCCGCATGCCCGCCGAATGGTATAGGCTATTTTCTATTTTTGCCGGACACGCATCCGACAAAATGGGCGGAGCTGGGCCTGGACGTAACAGCCCAGGGGCCTAATCATGGTTTAAACACGAGCGAAGATGGATGATGAGCGCTTCATCATGGAGGTGGAAACCCACAAAATCATTTATGATGCAGCAGATCCTTTCTATAAGGACAATATAAAAAAGGAAGCTGCAAGGTGTCCTATTATGTGTGTTTTTCTGTCCTGATCTCATCATGATGCAGTCATGTCTGTCTCTTAATTCCAGATTAACTAAAATATCAATATGCAAAGAAAATATGTGCTCTCTCTCTGCTTCTCTGATGAGTATAGACGCCGTGTGTTTTTCGTTGTTTTAAATGGCACATTATCGCGCGCGATCACGCGAGAACTCACGGGGGGACGAGGTTGGTGGACCGCAGCCGTGCAGCAGCCGGTATGATTTTCCTATTTTTGACGGACTGCGTGGCACGCAGGCAACACTGAACCGGACCGGAACCGCAACGATCACGCATGCAGTGTACTTGGGCCTTTAGACTGAACCCAGAGACAAACAAATCTGTATAAAGCAGGGGAGGGGCTGCTGTGGGTCTTGGTTTTTGTTCCTACCAATTGAGAACAGACAGCTTAACCAATGAAGTTTCTGCTAAAACAAGCAGCACCTGACTGCAATCAACTGGTTACTCTTGTAAGACACCAGATTGGTGAAAAGGTGTCGTCTTGTTTGGTTGGAATGAAATCCAGCACCCACCGCGGCCCTATGTGGAATAGTTTGGACACAAAGCATTGCTGAAACTAAATGAAAAAGTTGTCCACAAAATATACACAAGGTCTGAAATGGATGACAAAGTGACAAAGTGTCATGAGAGTCAACCAAAACCTTTTGGACAAGCAGGATATTTGTTAAACTGCATGTGGTAGGTTAGAGGCGATTTCTTATTTGGTATGGCTGATACTTGTGTGACAATAAAACATAGTCCCATTGATAAAGGTTCTACAGTGGTAACAGTTGAAACCTGTAACTGATTCACCAAGATAAAATTTTCCATGGTTTCCAAATAACAATCGGGACGATGCAACCAGATGACCATTGATTATCCCCATTACAAATGTCGTACAGTGTTTTACTCTCATTTTGAATTAGCCAACCGACAAGCTAGTCCGTCACGTTGGATAATGTTATGAAATTATATCAAACATGAAAAGATCCCCTCTCACGCACATATCCTGTACACACAAGCACGACGGTAATCTTTTTATGAGATAGGAACAAGCACACGATCCCATATATGCCTCCTTAGACTGGCTCCGACGTGCTCTCTGATGTCTATTGTAGGAGCGATAATGTGAATTAAAGGGAAAAAAAAAATCAATGTGTGATAACTGATGTGTCGTTTACAAGGTTTAATGTGTTGAGGAAGTTCAATTAGAGGTACAGTTTCAGGAGCCAAGCCACCTGAGCCTTTAAAAGTCATGTTTATTTATGTTGCCCTGAATAATCACTCTATCTAGCTCGGAGCATAATGCGTTAAAGGTAGATGGACAAATAGCCCACAATCCATATATTTTACGAGGAGCGTCCGAGCTCTGACTGAGAAATACTGTAGGTGGATGCAGAAGCCACTTGGAAATTCTTCAAATGTCATTTATTAGACTTCTCATACCCTTAACCCTTCATAGGGCACGCATTTATTTCACTCGTTGGATTGCATTGATGGCGCTAAGCGTTCAAACCATTTTGACTGGGTGGGCTGTCCATGAAATTTCTGCTAGCCCTCCCAATCAAAATAAATTGGACATGTTGTACAGTCAATGTCTCTGAAAGTGCCAATCATCCTAGTTTAAATGAATTGTATTATATTTTGCATTTAAATATACAGTGGGGCAAATAGGTATTTGGTCAACCACCAATTGTGCAAGTTCTCCTACTTGAAAAGATCAACATGTAATTGTCAATATGGGTAAACCTCAACCATGAGAGACATAATGTGAAAAAAAACACACAAAAAAAACAAAGTCACATTGTTTGATTTTTAAAGATTTCCAATTTAGAGTGGGAAATATGTATTTGGTCACCTACATACAAGCAAGATTTCTGGCTGTCAAAGAGGTCTAACTTCTTCTAACGAGGTCTAACGAGGCTACAATCGTTACCTGTATTAATGGCACCTGTTTTAACTCATTATCGGTATAAAAGACACCTGTCCACACCCTTAGTCAGTCACACTCCAAACTTCACTATGGCGAAGACCAAAGAGTTGTCGAAGGACACCAGAAACAAAATTGTAGACCTGCACCAGGCTGCGAAGGCTCAATCTGCAATAGGTAAAACGCTTGGTGTAAAGAAATAAACTGTGGGAGAAATTATTAGAAAATGGAAGACATACAAGACCTATGATAATCTCCCTCGATCTGGGGCTCCATGCAAGATCTCACCCCGTAGTGTCAAAATGAAAACAAAAACGGTGAGCAAAAATCCCAGAACCACACAGGGGGACCTAGTAAATGACCTACAGAGAGCTGGGACCACAGTAACAAAGGCTACTATCAGTAACACAATGAGCCGCCAGGGACTCAAATCCTGCACTGCCAGACGTGTCCCCCTGCTGAAGAAAGTACACGTCCAGGCCCGTCTGCAGTTCGCTAGAGAGCATTTGGATGATCCAGAAGAGGACTGGGAGAATGTGTTATGGTCAGACGAAACCAAAATAGAACTTTTTGGTAGAAACACAGGTTCTCATGTTTGGAGGAGAAAGAATACTGAATTGCATCCAAAGAACACCATACCCACTGTGAAGCATGGGGGTGGAAACATCATGCTTTGGGGCTGTTTTTCTGCAAAGGGACCAGAATGACTGATCTGTGTAAAGGAAAGAATGAAGGGGCCATATATTGAGAGATTTTGAGTGAAAATCTCCTTCCATTGGCAAGGGCATTGAAGATGAGACATGCCTGGGGTTTTCAGCATGACAATGATCCCAAACACATAGCCAGGGCAACAAAGGAGTGGCTTCGTAAGAAGCATTTCAAGGTCCTGGAGTGGCCTAGCCAGTCTCCAGATCTAGTATTGAGATGAACTTTTGCTATTGACCAAATACTTATTTTCCATCATGATTTACAAATAAATTCATTAAAAATCAAACAATGTGATTTTCTGTTTTTTTTTTTTCCCCCACATTCTCTCATGGTTGAGGTTGTCAATTAAAGGTCACTCTAATATTTTCAAGTGGGAGACAATTAGTGGTTGACTAAATACTTACCAGTATTTGCCCCACTTTACATCTGTGGCGAAAAAGCGTAGATTCCACAGAGAACGATCCTTATTCTATGATTCTCAATTCTCCATCTTGAAAGTTGTTTTACATGAGAATGTTTTTAACGACCAGTTATAAAGCACATTTATGCAATAATTATGGTAGAGACAGACAGACAGACAGACAGATACATACGTACATACATACATACATATAGATAGAAAGATTTTGAAAAAGCGGAAGCCATCCACTAGACTTGGATATTGTGAATATAGGCCAACCGCTTGCAGCAGAATAAATAACTTGAAAGCAGAACATTGCATTAAATAAAACAATTTAAAAAAATAAAAACTAAGTACACACTATCCATTTGATTTATAAACATTAGTTCTGAATGCTGGGGGAAAAAAACTAAACATTCAGTCAGGCAATTAAATCAATTTTCTTTCAGTGTGAAAACTACAAGTAAAATTTGCATGCGCCCTGTGTTCCACAGACTCGTTTGATTTCCATGGAAGCATTTTAAATCTGTGGTAAATTTCTCATGGAATCATGGGTTCCGGCTAACTAATACAGATGACATTACTAACTAATACAGATGACATTGCAAATAATTTTAATGAATGTTTTGTTACAATCGCTCCTAGGTTAACGGAGAACATTCCACAGGGACATTATAATAACATACAGCAAAGGGCTCTGCACTCCTTATTTTTGCATCTAGTGAAGGACACTGAGATAAGGCATCTGGTCGGGACATTGGGAAACAAAGCTTCGACAGACGTGCAAGGCATGGACATGAGGCTTATAGAACTTATAATAGATGACATTCTTCAGCCTTTAACATATATTTTTAATTTTTGTTTTAAAAACTGGAACATTCCCGAATGAAATGAAAGTAGCGAAAGTCGTCCCCGTAATAAAAGGAGGGGACGCACATGTATTTTATAACTATAGGCCAATCTCCATTCTGCCACAATTATCGAAGATCCTTGAAAAACTTTTTCATAACAGGCTTAGCAAGTTCATATCAAAGCATAGCTTACTAAATCATAGCCAGTATGGTTTTAGAAAAGACCACTCAACTGCACAAGCACTGACGGAGTCAATGTAAATTATTATGGATGCGATTGATCAAGGACAGTATTCTGTTGGAATTTTCTTGGATTTGAAAAAAGCATTTGACACGGTAGATTATAATATATTATTTGACAAATTAGAGCGACTGGGAATCAGAGGAATAGCTCTAGACTGGATACGTAGTTATCTATCTAAAAGGCATCAATATGTGACAATTAGTGGGAAAAGGTCGGAAAAACTTGAAGTTATATGTGGAGTACCTCAAGGCTCCATCTTGTGACCAAAATTGTTTCTACTATATATAAATGATATAGACAAGGCAGAGATTGCGCTAGACTTTTTCGTTGTCTGTCATATTGACTGACAGGGTCATAAAAATCCAGTTATAATCTATTTTTACCCATCACTTAAATTTTAAAAATGATAATAACGACATATTCAATAGTATTTAGTTTTCATTCATTTTTAATTCATATTTTGTCCGAACAAGCTTAACAGAGAAACCACACAGTGCCATCACACATCAAGCAGATGAATATGTAACTTTTTCTCCGCAGTGACAAAAACAGCTGACTGTGGCCCCAGTAGGTAGGCTACATATGGAACAATGAAATTAACAGTTCACCTGCTGTGGCCTGAACGCAGTCTCACACCTTCCTCCTGGTGCACATGGACTTGAATTGCATGCCCGCTTGTGCATAATCAAATGTCTCAAGTGGGATTGCTGCAGAGGCTATTGTCATGAGGTTTTGGACTTTTGCCTGGGACAGACGACTTCTCATGGCCGTTTTGATGTTGTTCTGGAGGCTGAATCCGCGCTCTGCGGCCACACTGGAGACTGGGATTACAAGCGCCACTTCAGCCAAAGTTTTGAAATCAGGGAACATTTCTCCAAGTGACCTGATCAAAAGTCGACAACTCTCTGAACGAGGGGTTTCCTGAAGCACCCGCTTCAGCGGAAGAAAATCCCGCAACATGCATTTTTCCGAGTAAGGCCAACGACGTCATGCATCAAGAGAGACAATAGCTAATTAATATGCTCACTCGCCACCCTGTGGTCTGGGGTGTGAATTGCAACCTGTCAAAATGACAGATGGACTTCAGTTTTTTCCGTCACCATTTTAAAAAAACGGTCAACAACGGAAAATATTTGGTTAACGCGACCCCTGATACAAGGTATCCAGCATATTAAAAATGGTGCTTTTTGCTGTCGACACCAATATCTTTTTCTCAGGAAACGACCTAAACAGAATGACCCAACGAGTGAATAACGAATTAAGCAAGCTACAAGAATGGTTCAATGCCAATAAACTGTCAATAAACCTTAGTAAAACTAAATATATGCTATTTGGCAAAAAAGGACTGAAAGAACATCTAGACATTCAAGTAAACCAGGTGGCTATTGAACGTGTTAGAGAACACAAGGTATTAGGTATAGTACTTGATGATTCATTAACATGGAATGCACATATAAGACAACTGAAAAATAAATTAGCTCGGAGCGTCTCCATCCTTTACAGAGCTCAAAATGTACTAGATCACAGGGCCCTTCAAATAATTGATAGTGCACTGTTTTTGTCCTATTTGACGTACTGCGCCGAAATTTGGGGAAACACCTACAAATCTCGATTACAGCCTCTGTTGGTCATCAAAAAAAAAAGCAATACGGATTATTCATAAGGCAAAATACACAACACATACACACGAGTTATTCATCAAATTGAAGCTGTATGATTTAATAAATTTAAAAACGGCACAGATGATGTACAAACCCTCAACTAATAGCCTTCCGTATAACTTGCAAAGTCATTTCCAGGCTAGGGAATCGGAAGACGATTTGAGGGGAGAAAATGTGTTTAAACTTAAGGCAAGGCAAGGCAAGGCAAATTTATTTATATAGCACAATTCAACACAAGGCAATTCAAAGTGCTTTACATCACATGAAGATCATTAAAATCACATTTAAATCAATGTAACGTAAAAACCAAGACAATCAAAATCGGAAATAAAATTATACATAAAAATCGCATTTAATAACAAATAGAATAAAGATTAAATAAAAATAAAACAAAAACTACTACTACTTATAATAATTGAAATCAGCAATGGAGATAAGCACAAGAGGAATAGAAAACAAGTAGATTGAAATATATAGAAAGTTATGGATATGCAGTGCTAAACAAAAGCGTTTTTAGCCCTGATTTAAAAGAGCTAACAGTTTGAGCATACTTCAGACGTTCAGGTAACTTTTTCCAGAGGTGAGGAGCATAATAACTAAATGCTGCCTCACTTGGTTCTTGTTCTTGGAACATGCAGAAGACCGGTTCCAGACGACCTTAGGGGTCTAACTACGCTAGAACAACACTAAAATCATTTTCGGTTCCTTACTCTGGTGTAAAGCTGTGGAACAAACTAGATTCTGCCGTGACCAGCTCAGGGTCATTGGCTGTCTTTAAGAGGAGGTATAAACAAACCTTACTGAATAATTATGTTGCTGACTCAAGCTAACTCTTGGACATAATACGAACTGTACAAATGTTAAATAATGTCTGGGTGGCAACTCAAACCTGGAAGCGAAACCGAGTGTACCCAAAACAATGGACTCAAAGCCAATGCAAACAGAACTCACAAGGACATATCGTCTGTTGGCTGTAAATGCACAGACAATTGACTTCAAGTTCTTCAAATTCTATAGCGACATGGAACTGGTTGATTGGCCACTATCCTGCCCAAGACAACGCCTGCCCGGAAAACACCTAAAAGTTTGGATATTATTTAGGATAGCTGGGGCAGATGGCGGCCGCTGTGTCTGACCACAGTCAAAGTGGAACGATATCGAGGATGTTTCCTTTCGGTGCGCTGCTGGCAGCTACTCTTCTGATTGTGCCAGGTGGGACAGTGATCGCTGGGACGGTCCTTATGAAGGACCTAGCGACGCCAGTCCCTCAGGCCATCCACAACCGGAATGGCGATGCAACCTACTACGAAGCTGCGCAACCTTGAGATGAATGTTCGTCGGGAGTCAGAATGAAAACTGCGACGAGGATTAAGTCGACAAAAGGAGGGTGGCGGACACGGCCTACCATCGGCCTACCATCTCAGCTATTCCCGATCTTCTGGATCGAATCAACTGAATAAACTAACTACTGAATGATGAACTAATCTACTGGATCTAATCAACATAACAAGCACATTGCCCAATCGACAATGGACTAAAATTAACAATCAGAGGGGATCGTTACTATAAAAAACCTTGTAATCACTACGATATCTGAATGTCAAAAATTGATATTCGATATTTTCTGCGTCCTATATGGTATAGACCCTACCCACGTGACATCACAACTCCATCCTCCTGACTGGTACCGCCCAATTGTCCGTCAACACATCGTGTTTACCTGTTACGGCTACGTACATTCCTCCTATTTACGCCGTGTTTTTCTGCTCGTTAACATTAATAATCAAAATGGTGAAGGCGTGTGTGGCGGTCGGTTGCAATAACAGAGAAGATAGACGGAGAGACTTGAAGTTCTACTGGATTCCGAGAGACCCGGAGAGAAGAGCGCGAGATGTGCTGCTGCAATTCGACGAGAAAACTGGGCTCCAAACGATTACCACAGATTATGTAGTAGTCATTTTATATCTGGTAATATGCATTTAATATATATTTAGAGGGTTTTGGGCTGACAACCACAATTAAGATCATTGCTAGGCTAATCGCCGACAACATACACGTATGTATGTAGTGAGAGTGCTATCGCTAAACCATATAAACATTACAAGCCCTAGCTCCATTGACAAATGACATGAAATACATTAGACTTGACAGTGGATGTTAGCAAGAACAAAAGATTTTGAATTGAAAATATTCGTAACTCACCTTTCCAAGCACAAGATAGATTCCTGCCGAATTTTCGTGGACGAGGACCTGTTTCACCCAACCAGCAATGAAGTATTTATAAGCCTCCAAGCTCTTAAAGTTTTTCAAACTTTCGTGAGAATAGGCTGATTTTGTGTGAACAAGATAGTTGTACATATCAGGGTAGCTAGCAGATGTCAGGCAAATACGGCGGAGACAGCGGGTTGAAAAACATCGATTTAGGCATCAAATACGGATCTGGCGAATGGATAAACTGAAGCTTTTCCACATAACGCCTTTTATGCAACGCATCAAGTGAGTTTACGGCATCCGAAAGCACCGGGTCTTCCATGAAATGCATTATAAGTTGCTCGATCAATTGAGACCATTGATAATACAGACACAAAATGACGGACAAGGGGGCGGAACAATACAACGATCACGTGATTTTGTGACGTCGGTGGGTAGGGTCTATACTGGGGACGGGTTTCAATAAGCTTCGGCTTCTCCTGTCAGCCCTTTTCTTTTTGGGTTGAATTAATTGTAAACACATTTAAATGCTGTATGTTTGTTTGGATTTGTCATGCCTGAAGGGATTTTTTTTTTTTTTTAAATAAATAAAAATAATAATGATTAATAACAACCACGCATACACACATCCTATACATACATACACACACATATATATCATATACTGTATATATAACATTTTCTTTATTTATTAAGAAAAAAATTATGCTACTTTTTTGTACATACCCCGATAGCAGGTGATTGAGCACGAGCTCATGTGTCAGCTCGCCAGATTGACATAGCAATCACGGCCGCTGAACGTCAGTGCGCCAGATACGGCCAGGAGTGTCAATCTGACACTCCAAATTATAGGTTACGCACTGTTCCAGGGCGAACCGTGCAGCCCGGACGCCCTCAAAATCTGAAATTTAACAGCTAACGTGTGACGTCACAACAGCGCGCAACCTGAAGGCTGGCATTGGCGCTGCGACACTAAAAAGGAGAACACGCAGGAGTGAGGACACAGCATCTCAGTGGACGGCCAATTTTTATGGTAAGTGCTTCATTCAAAGTCATAATCACGTTTTGAAGTCAGCTGCTTGACTGTTAAACAAGTTATTCAATCGAGCGTTAATAAAATAGCTGGTGTATTCAAGTGCTCTGCCATGTCTGCAAGTTAAGTAATTCAGAATTTGTTGCAGAACAACATATAAAGGTAGAAAGCATTTACTCTGTATTTCTATAAATGTTTTAATGTTGGAATACTGTTAGGGCCCCGCCCCCTGTGTATTTGGACACTGTCTTGATTGCAGGATTGGACAGATGGGTGAGCCTGGACCAGGTGTCGGTGATCATCAGCAGCAGCTTACTTAAACCAGTCATTGGCCTCACATCATCGCTAGATCAACAACTCAACTACAGTAGTTTGTGACTCAAGCTTTCAGCTAACAAAGAATTTTGTAATCCTGATACTGAGCTCATTTTTGTTTTTTGTTCCCCTAGATCCTGCACTAATCGCCTGCCAGAATGCCTGCCTGTCCATTTACCTGTTCTATCACCAAAATTCCCACCGGATTCTTCGGACACTATCTCCCACTCCCTCTAACTGTCAATAAACTCTTGTTATCACTGTCAGTTTGCCTCACGTCTCTGCGCTTGGGTCCCCCGTTACCCCAGAACCTTAACAAATAGAATATGTTGTTTACCGTCTAAGAATTGGTAATCTTTTATGTGGAGTTGCTTGTTCCAAATAAAATCTTTTGTGAAAAAAAATGTGTCCATTAATGTGTTAGCATTAATGAATGGCATGGAAAAGAAGTGTCATTACTGCTTTTAATAAACACATTTAATTTGCCATATAAACACATTAGAATATGATTGGAAAAAATGGACCCCAAATTTAACACTGAAAACTGTTTTGATACAAATCTGGCCCAATGCTGACCAAGATTGGGTAACGTGTGCCATATCCAGGCCATACATTAATGTGGTTTCTGCTACTTTGGACCAGTTCTGGCCCAATACCGTTTGGTAATCCGGCAAGTGAATCCCTACTGAGTTTGGCCCATTGTTCAAAAGGACACTAGGGCAGATCCGTTTTATGAAATTGGGCTGAAATTTGTAGTTGGTCTGGCCCATGTCCGCTCCAGTTATATTTTGCTATCTGGGTAGTTTGAATGTTGCTTATCTAGAAAAAAAATACTACATCAAACCAATTGTGGCAATTGTCTACCTTGCCAAACTTAAACTCTATACTAAAAGGTAACTTTAGCCCAAACTAAGTGACTTCATCGAAACAAGACTAACCAGGGCCCAATCTGAGTGAATCCATTAAAATCATTTACTGAAGTCTGAATTACATCATGGGTTTACTGGGTACAGATGCTGAGTCTTGTGTAAACATTTATCTAATACACAGCAAAATCACGAATGTTAATTTAACTCAGATAGAGTTAAAATCGACACTTTTTCTGAGTTTGTATAATCCTCACGCATTCTGAGTTATAGTTACACTTTGGAAAGTGTTAATATTTTATCTAGGGTTGTTCCGATCATGTTTTTTTGCTCCCGATCCGATCCCGATCGTTTTAGTTTGAGTATCAGCCGATCCCGATATTTCCCGATCCGACTGCTTTTTTTTGCTCCCGATTCAATTCTCGTCATTCCCGATAATTTTTTCCGATCATATACATTTTGGCAATGCATTAAGAAAAAAATGAATAAAACTTGGACGAATATATACATTCAACATACAGTACATAAGTACTGTATTTGTTTATTATGACAATAAATCCTCAAGATGGCATTTACATTATTAACTCTTTCTGTGAGAGGGATCCACAGATAGAAAGACTTGTGACTTTGTATATTGTGACTAAATATTGCCATCTAGTGTATTTGTTGAGCTTTCAGTAAATTATACTGTAGCCATGGCCAAATGCATGATGGGAAGTGGAACCATGACTGTGTGTAGTGCTACCAATTGATATATCTTCTCTGCGTTGGGAAATAACTTAAGGTGTTAAGAAAAAAATCAATTGCTACCTTGCTTCCCCACATTGCTTCCCATGATATTTCTATTCGTAGGGAGAGGGATTGTAAAGCTTTAGCCAATTAAAAAAAAAGGCTCCAAAGGCTGCCAATATTCACTCTACTCATCATACATAGACTTTTATCGCTCTATATAGTTAAAACGGGCCATTACAGATTGAGCGCGACAATGCGTGAGTGGGTCGTGCAGCGCATGCAGTAATTGCGTTAAATATTTTAACGTGATACATTTTTTAAAAAATTAATTACCGCCATTATCGGGATAAATTTGATAACCCTACCTTAAGCCTAAACTAAAGACTCTGGATGAGTGTAACATATTATGTTTGTAACGTTAAATACAATTAGAAAACCATTTAATTAAAATATATATATATATATTAAAAAAAGGCATGGCCGATATTTTTTTGCCGATTCCGATACTTTGAATATGACGTGATCGGACCCGATCGATCGGCATCTCTAATTTTAACCCATTAATTGTGTTAAATATTTGACACTGTCTGTGTTGTTTAATAACACATTAAAGTGTACTTTCAACACTAAATTGTGATACTCCTTTTCACACTGAGTGTTGTTGTTTTTTTATTCGTGGTGTTGTTTATGAAAAATGATTTTTAATACGAAATGTGTTGTTTTCTTACAATGGGAGTGTTACTTCTAAATATTCAGTTTGATGTAGGGGGACCCAAGTGCAGAGACTGGGCCAAACTGGCAATTGTCCTCTATTGTTGTGGTCGCAAGTGATAACGGAGAGATTTTGCATCCACAAAGTAAGCAAAGAAGTCAGGCCCACTTTTACTACTCTTATTCAACCGAACACACCCCACCTATTTAGACAAGACTACTTACAGTCGTGGTGTCACTTCACCCACAAGTCTTTGCGCCTGCTTAGTTTTTTGACACATGCACTGAAAATGGGTGTCCTTTATTAACTCTGCTAGGAGCACATTTAACTCTGCCAGGGGTGTCAGTGTTCAACTCACTTAACTGACACTGCACCAAAAGCGATCTTAAGACTGCTGGTGTTGAAACAACATCCAAATCAACACCGATCAACTCAAAATAATTTACACCAAAAAATCAGTTCTACAGATTTTGCTGTGTAGTAATAAGTAGGGATGGGAATTGATACGAGTTTTACGATTCCGATTCCATTATCGATATTGCTTAACGATTCGATTCTCTTATCAATTCTAATTTGGGGAAAAAGAAGAACAAACGTTTTGATTGGCATCGAGTTTGTTTAATCAGAAGTCACAACCTTACAAACTCACCACGAGGTCAAAAGAGGTCCAAAGCCTTTATTTTAACTATTGCTATAAGTGGCAAATACACAACAATGTGTAACATTTTACTGAAACATTTTTCTAATAGAAATTTTAAAATATTGGTATATATTGGCAAATGGCATATAGGTTGTTGTCCACCTTTGGCAATATGTGTTAAAGTGTATTATTTACCATTATATTGAAATGCATGCCTTTTAGTTTTTATGATGCTTTCTCGCTCAAGTGGGGGCGCCCTTGCGCTTCCTCACGCGAAGAAGAAAGTGCTCATGTGAAGAAGAGCGCACTTACACGCGAAGAAGTGCAGCTTCAGAACATCCAAGCGAGTGAGTGAGTTAGTGAGAGAGGGAAACACTGCTACGAGCCTACGTTCTTTGTTAATGTTTGTAAAATATCTACAGAGGCAACGCCTGTATGTATCATCTTTTGTGTTGTTGTTGTGTGTTTCCACTCGCGATCGGACTCTTAAATCCTGTTGTGTAGTAGTTTGAACGATGTGCTAATGCTTGCGAACGCATGCTAACCGTTTGTGTTATTACTAGTGACGGGATCTGTCGTTCACTTGAGTAAACGAATCCATTCCGGTTCGTTCAGTAAAAAGATTCGTTCAAACAAATCGTTCAACGAATCGTTCGCCCTCCTCACCTCCCTCCCCGCCCAAATGAATCGTTCGGTTAGTGAACGGGAAGTGACGTTGACGAACGAATCACCAAAGACCGCTTCGCAATACAACTGAACGGGAAGTGACATTGGTTGGTCCCTCCCTCTCTTGCACACAGGCTCCTCATTGACCACTCGTCGTAGTTTCAGAAATGAGTGACAGGCAATATCATTCTGCTTTCACAGACAGCCTCGTCTCCTTCCCGCTGCTGCAAAAGCGAGGGAGAACTTCCGCGTCGTCGGTCCTAGTTCAATGGGATCAAAGTCACGGCTCGTGCTTGCATTTTGATTTAGGACACTTTTAAACATTTCCCTTTTGTGGGGATTTGGGGTCGGGGGCGCACGGACTTTCTTTAGCATGATCTTGATCACATATACAATGCTGCTGCTACCAGCCAACGCGGCATGCTTGATGTCACGAAAATAAAAATCAAAAGTTTAATTTCTAAATATAGAACGACCAACACACTATATTTACCTCACGCTTTGTTGTGTTTTTGTTTTTGTGCTCATCACTATCATATTTTGGTAACTATTGTTAAAACTAAAGTGTAAATAGCTAGTTGTCAAATGTGCTGCTCTGAAATAAAAACAATACTACATTTTGATATTTGACAGCTTAATTACAAATCAGTATTAAGATGATCGTATTGAATTTTTGCAATGGTATTAACAAATAAAATAATCCGGTCAGCTCCCCTGTCGTCCCCTCATCTCAGATCGTCAAATGCTGACGAGAAATAATTGTTTGCTCTTTACGATGTTGCCTTTCTACTCTCATTAGTCTGTTAAGAAAAATGTAGACATATTGCGACATCTCCCGTGTCCGCGTGCGTTGTTTTTGGGCGCTTGAGTAGCACATGATGGACGGATGGACATAATTTGTCAAACCAACCAACACTCGACACGCTCTGACGCGAAAAAAAATAATAAAACAGTCGGAAAAAATTGACATGTATATACAGTTTCATTGCAAATCAGTATTATGGTGATCATACTAAATATTCTTTTTTTCTGTGCACATATGAGGTAAATATCGCTGCCATGAAGCCTCCATATAGTGACAGTTCTCTGCCCCCTTCACTGCCGTCACGCGACCGCAGCTCACTTTTGCTTGCCTCGTAGCTACCCGTGGTTTTTTATTATTTTTTTATTTTTTAGCTACCCGTGTTTTAAACTACTGTAAATTTGATAGTATGTCGTCAGTCATAGGTAGTCCCGAGTCAGTTGAGAAAAGTAGTACACTAAACCATGCTCGCTAGATTTGTGTGGTGTTTTGTCTGTTTGAGCAGCATTTGATAGGCTCCACATTAACAAATATGTGACAAAGTCATTTTCTTCCATTTTTTGACTCGTTCACCGCATTACTGGAAAGTCAAGTTAGCAGCAAGCTAGGTCAGGAACCGGAGGACCGAGTCACTGAACGGGAAGTGACATAACTCAGTCTTGCCCCCTTGCGTGCACGCTGGCTGCTTATTGGCTACACGTGGAAGTGAGTGACAGACGCCCTGATTCTGTTTCCGCTCCCTCCCCTGCCCGCGATGAGGCTGGCGTCTGATTGGTCGTGTGCGATGTCAGAAGATGCTGCCGCTTGCTCAACGCCCTCCCACGCAGCGAACAAGCCCTAACTTCATAGAACGAATCAGTGCAGATGGTGATTAGTTCGGTCTCGTTCACCCAAACAATTCGTTCAAAAAGAACGAATCGTTCGCGACCGATACAACACTAGTTATTACTGTATTAGCAGCTAATCATCGCTGATTTACGTTGATGCGAACCTGTTTGTTATTGGGGACGAAATTGTTTTGTATCATTTCTATTTTTAGTTTCACTCTTCAAGTGATGGTTGAATAAAGTCAGCAAATTATACCAACATCTTCTGCATCGTCATTTGGGAGTTTAGCTAGCTGTATAGCCAGGACTGCGGCTTAGCGTCTCGGTGAGGACACTACAGTCGTATTCATTCCCGATACAGTTATCTCCACCTTGCATTGACTGCAAGTTGCTTTGTTGTTTTTTTCCTCATGAAGTGAAGACACACTTTCGAACGTTTGAACCTACGTGCTGTCATTGCGTAACCTTTCATTTTCACCCTCTTTCCTGGTGAAGTGTAGCCAAACTTTGGAGCGAGTGGTTCTTTGCGCCCTGCTAGTTTGATGCATCTGGACAACAAGACACGTCACGTAACGTGATGACGCAATATGCGTCTTTAGGAATCGTTAAAGGGATCGTTAAGGCTTTTTCAATGTGATGTCAAGGCCTCGAAACACTAGGAACGGGTGTTCGGCCATTCCTTACTATGCGGCGAAACGTCCTACACAATGCTCAGCGCGTTTGCGCAAACATTCACACGCATGCGCACATCGGTTAGAAGCGGCGAGTACTCACTATTTTTGTTTTTATTTAGTTATTTACAACCTTTTCACTGCCTCAAAGATACTTTTTGCATGTAATACCCTCTTATACTTTTAACCATTGTGTTTTTTTTAGAGCTGTCAAAATTATCGCGTTAACGGGCGGTAATTAATCTTTTTAATTAATCACGTTAAAATATTTGACGCAATTAACGCACATGTCCCGCTCAGACAGTATTCTGCCTTTTGGCAAGTTTTACAGCAAGGCTTTTGAGCTGTCTAACAGCGAACTCTTGTGGTCGCTTTGCGACATGGTTTATTGTTTTCTTGCCAGTTCAATATGGCTGCACGACGTCTCGGGCTGACACTTGCGTTGTAATGTTGTGCTTATATGATCCTTGGACAAGATTTGTCCGTAAGTATGGTTGTTGTAAAGAATGTATATATTATGTTAGTAAGCGAAATGTTATATTTTTTGTATGAGACGCTTTTTGTATATGTTTAGTGAACCTGTATAGCGTGCTAAGCTAACGTTGTTGCTAATGCAATGCTTGTGTACTGTTTTTTTTAGTAGTTTTACGACGGTCTAAAGAGGACAATGGTTTGAGGCCATTTTATTAATAAATCAGATGGAAAAGGAAGAAGTCTGATTATTAAGGCGTCATTCACTAGCTGTCTAGCTTTGGAAAAAGTAGACGCTTCGGAGTGAGGACAGCATAGACAGATTTAAATGACAGTAGAGTGAAATGCCCACTACAGTCCATATGTACCGTTTGTTGAATGTATATATCCATCTTGTGTCTTATCTTTCCATTCCAACAATTTATTTTACAGAATATATATATAATTTACAGAAAAATATGGCATATTTTATAGATGGTTTGAATTGCGATTAATTACGATTAATTTTGAAGCTGTAATTAACTCGATTAAAATTTTTAATCGTTTAACAGCCCTAGTTTTTTTGTGTTAAGCTTTGAAGCAGTTGACCACATTAGTCACGTAGCATATTTAAACCGTCCTTATTTGATATAACTACGTTTAAGTATTTTCTGCAGGCATTTGTTTAGTACGTTATTCCCAGTGTTGTCACAGATTACTTGAAAAAGTAATTTAATTACTGATTACTGATTACGCCTCAAAATAGTAATCTACTTACTTTACTGATTACTTCATTATCAAAGTAACTAAGTTACTTTAAAAGTAATCTATCAGTTACTTTTTACCCATTTTTCTCCCTTTGCCGACTCAACATAAAAATGACAACAGAAAAATGTCATCACATGTAATTGACTTTCCGATGATTGAATTTAAAGGGGAATATTAGAATTTTGCGCTAGCTTAGCCACTCCGGAGCCCTGAAACTAACAAATATCTGACAAACTGCTTGGAATTTGTTGAAATCAACTCCACCGACGAATTAAACCCAGCTAACCTCTAAGATTAAGCCTAATGTCAAAACTTCTGAATTTCGGGTTATGGTTAACAGCATATCAGTGCCAATGTAAAACAATGCAAACTGACTGCACAAAATTGCAAAGGTGGTGGCGGGCGCGGATGCGCGTGCAAAACCCGGAAGTACTCCTCTCAACACACAAGCGGTCAAATTGGCCACAAAACGTGGCGGCAACTAAGCACTTTACACTCAATCACACTTACAACACATCCCACAGATGCTAAATGAACACATCGCCTCACGGCATAAAAGTGCAACACGCATATGATGTAAACAAAGCTTGCCAACTTGGAGCGATGACTGCCCGTCGTTGCTACGGCAAAGCTACAAAACGGTCGCGCAAGTAGGGGGTCGAACCTTTTGCTGATACCCTCCAGAATGAAGGAAAAATACTCATCTTCATTCGTGGATATCCACAGATCAACATTCCCTCGCAACGTCTCAACACTCGGCTCGAATGTCCACCCGCCTGGCCCACGCCTTTCAGTCCCACAACACATGTGACGTGAGACCAAAACAGGAAATAGCTAAGAGGTTGTCATGGAAACACGTACCGGGAACCTTTTATTTAAGCATTTTCTATTCAAAATGCTCTTCGTACATGACTACAATATTCTACATTCTACATATATTATGAGGCAATGAAAAAATAGTAACGCAGCGACACTAAGGAAACTAACTTTAATCAGATTACTGGTGTAGAAAAATGAACGCGTTAGATTACTCGTTACTGAAAGAAAATAATCAGATTACACTGGTTATTCCTGTATGCAGCTAAACAAAACAAGTTTAGAGCGCACTTAGTACTTTGGGTGTCAAATTCGACTAATGTAGCATGTTTCGCCGATTCAGGAGATTTTGGCAGAACACCGGTTCGGAATTGGAATCGGGTTTCGATTCCCGTCCCTAGTAATAAGGCTGTAATTATTACATTTTGAAGACAAATGCTTGCTAAATGACGTACTTGAGAACGAGTGTGACAAAAACTATCAGTTGCTTTATCTGTTTTAGTTATTTAAAATGATGCACAGCTAGCACATTTATTGTTCAGTTAGTAGCCATATAAGAGCATAGTCTGTATAAAATGTTCAACTCACGAGTCTTGTATATCTTGTGACATGGGCGCATGGCTGTAACTTGTTGAAGAAAGCAGCCAATAGTTTACCAAGCCATGAATTTTATGTGCAATTTTTACGTGTTTATCTGTTATTGACTTTCATTTGCTTTAACCGGAGATTACAACTGACATATAGTGACAACCAGAGTTTAACCTTCAGGGACGAGAAATCCTTTCCTTTTAGCATTAAAAAGTACTGAAAGCGCTGGCCTCCAAAATTGATTTTTAAAAAAAATTATTTTCTGTAAGATTTACCTCCAAAGTATGACAAAAGTGGTGTCCAATGCATTGATAAATATGTGAGTCTTAGAAAAAGCTAAGCCATCAAGCCATTCTTTGGACCTTCTTATGGTGGATTGAGATGTCACAAGACACCAGAAATAGTAAGGAAAAGTTTAAATGTTTTTTTTTTTTTTTCCAAGACCCACCATGACCCTATCCAATGACCCCCCCCCCCCCCCAACTCAGACTCCCATATTTCTTTTAACAATTGAAGATGCAGCCTTCAGGCGTGTATGAGCGAGTGCCAGTGTTCCAATGATGCAACATGTGATTTCAAGAGGGAGGAAAAAACAAAGGGTCATTGTAAATTTGTAGGTTTTTACACTGGGTTAAGAAAATCCACCCAGAGTAGAAAAAAAATCACAGATTTGGAGTAGCGCTGACTCTAAATGATTGGTAAAAATGAGATTTTTCATCAAATTAAGAGTTAAGAAGTCTGAATTACAATACAGTGATACTCTAGTCATCGTGAGGGTTTATGCCGCGAACCATAGGACAGAAATGACTAGGGATGGGAATCGAAATCCGATTCCAATTCCGAACCGGTTCCGAGTATTTCGAGGCCTCGACATCACAATGAAAAAGCCTTAACGATCCCTTTAATGAGTCCTGAAGACGCATATTGCGTCGTGACTGTCTTGTTGTCAAGATGCATCAAACTAGCATGGCGCCAAGCACCACCCGCTCCAAAGTTTGGCTACACTTCACCAGGAAAGAGGGTGAAAATGAAAGGTTACGATGGTTTAACACGAGCATTGCAGCCGTAAACATAACAATGACAGCACGTAGGTTCAAACGCTTGAAGTGTGTCTTCACTTCACGAGGAAAATTTACAACAACACAACTTGCAATCATTGCGAGGTGGAGATAACTGCATCAGAAGGGAAGGTGGAGATAACTGCATCGGGAGGGAATAGACTGCACTGTCCTCACCGAGACAGCTATACAGCTAGCTAAACTCCGAAATGACGATACAGAAGATGTTGGTATAATTTGCTGACTTTATTCAACCATCACTTGAAGAGTGAAACTAAAAATAGAAATGAAACAAATCAATTTCGTCCCCAATAACAGGTTTGCATCAACGTAAATCAGCGATGATTAGCTGCTAATTCAGTAATAACAACACGATTAGCATGCGTTCGCTAGCATTAGCACATCATTCAAACCACTACACAACCTGATTTAAGTGTCCGATCGCGAGTGGAAACACACAACAACACAAAAGACGATACATACAGGCGTTGCCTCTGTAGATACTTTACAAACATTAAGAAAGAACGTAGGCTCGTAGCAGTGCTTCCCTCTCTCACTAGCTCGCTCACTCGCTTGGATGCAGCATTTCTTCTTCTTCGCGTGTAAGAGCGCTCTTCTTCACGTGAGCGCGTTCTTCGTCGCGTGAGGAAGAGCAAGGGCGCCCCCACTTGAGCGTGGAAGCACCATAAAAACTAAAAGGCATGCATTTCAACATACTAGTAAATAATACACTTTAACAGGGGTCCCCAAACTACGGCCCCCGACATTTGGTCCGTCCCCCTGAACAATACCAGAGAGCATTTTGATTTTTCTTTTTTTTTTTTCCCTCAATAATGTTATTTATTTTCTGGCCTTTTCTGTGAAGAACTGAGAGAGGGTTATTTGGTTATTTATCTATTTGATTAATAGTGTTATTATTATTAATTATTATTATATATTATATTATTATTTTTTATTTTATTTACTTTTGTTCTGTGAAATATCTAGAAAGGGTTATTTGATTGTGGCTTTCTGAAAAACAATATATTTTTTTACATTTAGGCACTCCTGCAATCGTCACACTTTTTCTGTTTCAAACTGAACCCGGCCCCTCATCAGAGAAGGGAAAAGTTATGTGGCCCTCACTGGAAAAAGTTTGGGGACCCCTGCAAGTTTAACACATATTGCCAACGGCAGACCAACGACCTATATGAGAATATACACCAATATTTTTATTTCAATTAGAAAAATGTTTCAGTAAAATGTTACACATTCTTGTGCATTTGTCACTTATTGCCACAGTTAGGCTTTGGGCCTCTTTTGACCTAGTTGTGGGTTTGTAAGGTTGTGACTTCTGATTAAACAAACTCAATGCCAATCAAAACGTTTGTTCTTCTTTTTCTCCAAATTAGAATCGATAAGAGAATCGATAAAGAATCGAATCATTAAGCAATATCGATAATGGAATCGGAATCGTAAAAATCCTATCAATTCCCATCCCTAGAAATGACCGCTTTAACTAATAGTGGTGTTCCAATGCAGTTTTACCAATCAATTTTATAGCTTTTCTCAGTCAGTTGAATATTGTAGTTGTATATTGTTTTTCTTTTTTGAAGCTTTTTTCAAATATGCAGATCAGAAATATTAAGATTGGAGTTCTTGAAGTTGTATTCCATTCCCAGCCAGAAGTCTGAAATATACTTTTTTGTTGTCGTTGTTGTTGTTATTGAGCACCAAGTTAGGGGTTGGAAATGAAATTTTGGAGGGCTTTACATGGCATTCCAATGTATATTTGTGGGTTTAAAAAGGTTTTTAGTGCAAGTTTAAGTAAAACAATTAGGTATTTGTATTGCATTCAAATGGACTTTTTGGCATCAGTGGGTGATAATTTGTGGCTTTTAAATGCACTTTTTCTGGTCAGAGTTGAGAAAATTCAAGTTCAAGTGCAGTCCCAATGCATTTGTGCTTTTCTAATGTTGGAAAGTTAAGGCATTCCAATGTCTATTCGTGATAAAACATAAATCTCACGCACTTATAAAAACTCCAAAATTCCTCAAAGGTCCCCAAACTTTTCATAGGGGAAGGTCTGAACATTGAAAGTGTGATCTTTCATCGACCATTCCAATGCATGCTCAATGCCAGGGTTTGGAAAATTACCGTGTTTTGTTGCAATTTTCTAGTCGAAAGACAGAAATGTATTGTTGGCATTCTTGGCGTGTGTTGAGCACAGTTGTATCTGTGGTTTGAAATATTTGGCTTTGAAATACACCAGAGGTCGAGACAATTTCAATTTAAGATCTTTGCTTGCTGTTCCAAAGCTCTTTCGTTGTCAGTCAGGCAATTCGAAGCATTCCAATGCTCTTTTCAACAGTGAAGATTTTCGACATTGTCAAATTTGACAATCAAGTAGCGTTCCAACGAAGTAATCCAAGAAAAACTATTGTAATTTATCATATTGGTGCTTTGAGCTGGGTCACAGTGGACTTCAAGTCTGAGGTTAAAAATATTTGCCGGCCAGGTGCACTGCTCAGGGTTGAAAGGGTCTTAATTCTGAGTCTCTATTGTGTTGTATATAGTACAGAACAGAAGAACTAACTACACTAACTACTAATATGTTGGTGCTATCGTCAGCTAAATGTATTTCCGGTTGACACCATGTGGGGGGCCTGTTGACCAGGGAAAGAGGGGGAAGGAGGTGGGGGAGTCTATAAGCTAAGTGATAGAAAGGGGTAGAGTGTACACAAATCATCTCTGTGATCTAGAACCCAGTAATCGTGTGAATCCTATGTGAGTGAGTGACAAAATAAATTAATTACTTTTTGTATCTTGCCTATGTTTCTCTTATGTACATACAAGATTGCCTTTGGATATAAATGAGTTGACTTACCAGTTTTTCAAGATATGACCAGACAATTATTTGCTTTCATTTGCGAGTGCAGACCTGATTTTCAAGCTTTGAACTAAATTCTCATATTAAGATCAAACAAAATATATAGGGAATCATGTGTTTAAAAAAAGCCACATACAGTGTCTCAGCCTCTAAGTCCATTTGTTTAAAGCTAAATTGCATCTATTCTGATGCTTAAACCGTTTAAGCATGGGATTGAAAACAAATACTGAAGCAACATTTGCAGACAAACAATTTAACAGCCCATAGCAAAAATATGCTACTTATCTGTTGCTTAATTTCGTTTTGTGAGACGAATTTGATCATCTGAAATTTATCTCATTCTCTGCTTGTTTCTGAGTTTCTGCTCCTAAAGGTAGAAATGAGTCAAAATGAGCAAAGATATCATTGCGACAAGGAGATTGATCTGAGAAAACCTGATTGAGCAATATTTGAGAAATAAGAGAAACAGAGGAGTTCTTGACATTGGTCCACAGATTAATTGCATATTTACTGTATTGTTGACTGTAGGCTCTGTGTTAGTCAGTAGAGGGCATGCGTGCTCTTTGAGCCCTTTTTTTCTATTTCTTTTCAACTGCTAGCCTTCTATCTAATAGGAGAAATCGGTTTGCTCAGTGGAAGGTTGACTAGTGCTGGCGCTTGGTATGAGGAAGTATAACAGACCTACAGACAGCGTGAATTGTGTAGATAATTTTTTAAAAAGTCATTTTACATTATAAAAATAGTATGTAATGCAAGGATGTGACAATCAAATGAGAATGTGGATATAAAAAAAAAAAAAAACACAAAAAATGAACAGTGTGAAATGAAATGAGTTTCATTTCATTTACCAACGTGAAAATCTACAGCAAAAGACAAAATTATTTGGGCTAGCGCAGCCCATTCCTCCTCCCGCTGCCCAGCAAAGGAGCCCTCATCCCCTCCCCCCCCGGAATCCAGGGTGGTCCCCCAGGCCACCCGCGCGCCCATCTACCGGCCTTCAGGGATGGCAAGAGGGTACGCACCACCAACCCCACGCCCGTCCCCAATCGCGAACTCTTGTGGTCGCTTTGCGACATGGTTTATTGCTTTCTTGCCAGTTCAATATGGCTGCACGACGTCTCGGGCTGACGCCTACGTTGTAATGTTGTGCTTATATGATCCTTGGACAAGATTTGTCTGTAAGTATGGTTGTTGTAAAGAATGTACATATTATGTTAGTAAGCGAAATGTTATATTTTTTGTATGAGACACTTTTTGTTTATGTTTAGTGAACCTGTATAGCGTGCTAAGCTAACGTTGTTGCTAATGCAATGCTTGTGTACTTTTTTTGGGAGTTTTACTACGGTCTAAAGAGGACAATGTTTTGAGGCCATTTTATTAATAAATCAGATGAAAAAGGAAGAAGTCTGATTATTAAGGCGTCGTTCACTAGCTGTCTAGCTTTGGAAAAAGTAGACGCTTCGGAGTGAGGACAGCATAGACAGATTTAAATGACAGTAGAGTGAAATGCCCTCTACAGTCCTTATGTACCGTATGTTGAATGTATATAGCCATCTTGTGTCTTATCTTTCCATTCCAACAATTTATTTTACAGAATATATATATAATTTACAGAAAAATATGGCATCTTTTATAGATGGTTTGAATTGCGATTAATTATGATTAATTAATTTTTAAGCTGTAATTAACTCGATTAAAAATTTTAATCGTTTGACAGCCCTAATTTGTTTAGACCAAATCACAAAAACAGTTATCTGAAGAAGAAAAACAAAACATACTTTAAGGTGCAGTAGCCCTTCGCTGGATTTCGACCTACTTGAGCATTGAACCTTTTTTTTTTTTTTTTTTTTGCCCCCCAGGTAAGACTAATGCCCACCCACACCCATAGGCGGAGTTTGACTTTTGGGGCAGGGGGGGCACAACATGTTGATGATCCCGAAACGCAGTGTCAGCAATAAAATTAACTTACAAGAATATTTATAATAACAAGTTGACAATAAGCGTTTTTTGTTTCCCATCATACTTTTCGCCAAAATCTTCATCCATTGAATATGGTATGCCCGCCGGTGTCGTGCCAATGTAGTTACCCCAGTCAAAAATTTCATCCCCTGGGTGGAGCCACATGGAGGTAGATTTGTGTCTTTATTATTTAATAAAAAAACAAGTTGCACCACAAAAAAAAGTTCATTCAATCAAAACATATTTTAAAAAATAACAAAGTCGCTTCAATTTAAAAAAAAAAAATGTGTTTGAATGCAAAAATAAATTTGAAACTCAAAAAAAATGCATGTGAAAGCTACTTTTCTTTGATTGGTTTTTTTGTTTTGTAATTGAATTAACTTTTTTGATTGAAGTAATGTAGATTTGTGTGTGGGCAACATTTTGGCTAGGATGTTTTTGTCTTGCTTAATTTTTTTTTTTTTTTTTTGTCAAAAAGAAAAATCACTTCAATCAAAAAAAAGAAACACTTCAATCATAGAAAACGTTTTTTAACGCAAAAAAATATTTGAGATTGAAAAATGTGCATTTGAACACTTAATTTTTCATTGAAAAAGTTTTCTTTGATTGAAGCAATCCATTTTGTGTTTCGGCCATATTGTGGGTAGGACATTTGTGTCTAAATCATTCAATCCCCAAAAAGTTGCTTCAATCAAAAAAATTATATATTTTCAGTCAAAGAAAAAAATCATTTGAAAAATAAAATTGCCCTCCCCTATTTTTTTTTTTTTTTTTTTTTAATTACATGCAAAGCAAATGTCCATCTAAGGTGCTAGTCACATGACCTGTTCGAAAAATACTGTTGCTCCCTTTATAAAATTATATTTTTTTGTTCATTTCATTCATTTTTGTTGCAGTTTTATTGCTTTACAACTTTTATGTGTATATACTGGTATATAGACCCTACTCACCAACGTCACAGAATGACGTGTCGCTGTATCCGGCCGCCATATTGTCCGTGTTTGTTTATTCGTATTCTCAATGGTTTCAATTTGTCGTGCAATTTATAGTGCAATTCATGGAAGCCCCGGTGCTTTCAGATGCTGTAAACTCATTGGATGCGTTGCATAAAAGGCATTATGTGGAAAAGCTTCAGTCTATCCATTCTCCAGATCCATATTTGATGCCTAAATCGATATTTTTCGACCCGCTGTCTTTGCCCTCTCTGCCTGACATCTGCTACCCTGATATCTACAACTATCTTTTCCGCAGAAACTCAGCCTATTCTCACGAAACTTTGAAAAACATTAAAAGCAGCACTCTAAGCAACATTACCCCTTGTGATTTCTAAAATTTTTAAGTTGACTGCGATGGCCGACGCTTCAAGGATAGGTGGATATTGGACTATTTCTTCAATAAAACACGCAACAACTGTGTCTGCCTCAAAGAGACAGTCGCTGTTTTCAAAGAGTTCGATGTGACGCAATATTACCAAACAAGACACACTGACATGTATGACTTCATTACAGGGAAGATACGGAGCGAGAAATTATAGCAACTTGAAGCTAGTTTAATTTCACAGCAGCAGTATTTCGCAAGAGCCCGAGTGTCGAAAGAGAACGCCACAAAGAAGAGACTGTTGAAATTATGAATTTAAAAAAATAATAAAGCAAATGTGACACACAGAAGGGCTTGCTAAAATATGTTTAAATATATTGTTCTATGTAAATCAGCCAAGGTAGCCCCCCGCATTTTTACCACACCAAATCTGGCCCCCTTTGCAAAAGGTTTGGACACACCTGTTTAACCGATGATCCGTAGACGAGGCCAGCTTCTTTAACTTGGTACCAGCTAAATATTATTCAAAATGTAATGATGGTGGAAGAAATAAGCATCTTGAATTTGAAACTGTATGTTGTCGGCGATTAGCCTCGCAATGATCTTAATTGTGATTGTCAGTCCAAAACCCTCTAAATATATATTAAATGCATCTTACCAGATATAAAATGACTACTACATAATCTGTGGTAATCGTTTGGAGCCCAGTTTTCTCGTCAAATTGCAGCAGTCATCTCGCTCTCTTCTCCGGGTCTCTCGGAATACGGTAGAACTTCAAGTCTCTCCGTCTATCTTCTCTGTTATTGCAACCAACCGCCACACACGCCTTCACCATTTTGATTATTAATGTTAACGAGCAGAAAAACACGCCATAATAGGAGGAATTTACGTAGCGGTAATGCGTCAACACGACGAGTCGACGGACAATATGGCGCGGAGGCGTGGTTGTGACGTCATGTGGGTAGGGTCTATAGGAAAGTCAATTTCATGCAATGACACTTTTCGACCACCGGGGGGGGCTGCGCCCCCTTAAAATCCGCTTATGCACACCTGGCATCCTGGTAATGCCACTGCTTTGTAACATGTTTTGTAGTTTTGGGTGAGATAGGAGTGTTTTGAGTCACGAGTGTGCCTAAGTTCTTACCTCAAGGCACGACCGTGCAGTATTTTGGGAGTGGGGGGGCAGTGAGTGAGTGAGTGAGTGATCGAGTCGTTCGTTCTCGCCTTCCCTCCCTCCCTCTCTTTCTTTCTCTCTCCTTCTGTCTCTCTCTCATATAGGCGGCGGGGCTCGACGTGGTAGTTGCGCACACACCCACACACACACGTCCTCCCACACATGCTCAAGAAGATGTCCACACCGCAGCGTCCGCCAGTCACGCACACCTGCTCGCCGCGCACGGTCCTGGTCCGGCAATGTCCACTGACTCTGGTCTACGCTTTGGGAGCCTTCTGAGTGCAACTATTCATTTTCATCTTTTTTTTCATTTCCTACGCGAGTGGATTGTCGTGGAGTAGTGGCGTTCCACTGCCACCGCCCGCTTCCCGCACCTTCCCCGGCTTTCGTGCACAGCTACACCCATGGAACTCTAACTATGGATTACCACTGGATACTTCTGCTGACAGCCGTGCTGCAAGTTACTTTCCACACAGGTAGGTTAATGTTTCACTCTTCTGTTTTTAAATGTATAAGTGTTTCTGAAGTGCTACTTGTTGCATTTGGCTTGAAATTCCTCTTTACGCACGGCGCGCGTAAATACGCACATTGTTTTGTGCGTGTCTGCTGTGGGCAATTGACACGCAAAGCAAGCGGACACCCGTGGATACCAAACACGGATGCTTGCATTATTTAGACGCTAGAGCAGCGGCGCTGCTCGGGGCATTTTAAAATAAACAAGCAAACAAACAAACAAACAAAAAACCCTCAAGTGTTAAGAAAGCAAAGTCAGTAGATTGTGGTGCCTAAACCTGCTGTGTCATTGAGGAAACATGTTGAACTGCGGGGCAGGTTCGTTCTGTTCTTAGTTTTATTGTATTTTCCCCCCTGTTTCCTATAACTCAAACTTGTAGCTTTACATGATTCATATCATTCTTTCTCACGTCAATTTCAAGGAGAAGAAAATAAAACTGTATTGGATTTTAACTGTGTAGAACTATACAGTTTTATTATTTGGGTTCTGGGCAATCGCGTTTGCCTGTTTATTTCAGATTCAGACTTGGAAAACTTTATCCAAATTGATAATTAAGGGAGCAGATGGCTTCTAATATAATCTATACGTCGGTGTGCATTATGTATTTACATTATATTACTGCATTAATAAATATGAACCCTTTATAGGGCAAGTGTCTATTTCTGGCAAAATTTTTAAAAATAATAATTAACCTCATATAGACCTGGCTTCCCCACAGTATGGTGACATTTTGGTCAATGTTGGTCACAATATTACCACAATAATGTGAATAACCACAATGGGAGTATATCAAACTCCCATGTGACACATTAAAACTGTTCAGACCACAAGGACGCTCAGATTCCCATTTTCCGTATCTAAGCAGCCGGACAGGACAGGTAAAAAAAATAATTAAAAAGTTGACATCTCATGTCATTTTTTAAAATGATTAATCCTTATAATATGAATAAAAACAAATAAGCTCTGGTTATGGCCCCCAATAACACTCTAAAGTTTATTGTTGTTTAATTTCATTGTGTTTAACTCTGGGGAGAAGGTGAAAATGCTCATCTTTCAGTGCCATTTAAGTCGCTAGATGTTCAATCCATTTTGACTAGGAGGACTGGCAGAAATCATTTTTAATCTTTTGTTGTTATTAATATGATACAAAAAAGTAATAAAAATTGAATTGTTTACACAAAGAAACACTGCGTGACAACCCTTATGTATGTTATGAAGACGGAATGTAGTAAAATCATGTTTTATGTTCATCAGTTTATGTCAATGTTATGCAAGCTGCGATTTGAAGTCAAGGGAGCCAACTTTGCAGACTTCCTGCATTATTTCAGGTATCTATGTTGTTCTTGGAGGAGCCAGCACTGCTCCTCGGTGTTAGAATATCTGCAGGCCGACCTGCATGCTCGGGCTTACCCGTCATGTGACGTAACGGGGCGACGACATGAAGTTTGCCTTAAGCTCGTCTACGCACGCAGGAGTGCAGCAGCCTAATTCACCTATAGTGTGTCACTCTAATTTAAATTGGCCTCGTCCAATGAGCATGTCTGTTGGGCTGGCAAACCTGGGAAAATATGGAGACAACCTGGAAAATAGTTTCTCATTTGCACCTGGACTGTTTGCTGTCCTGTGATTGTTGAGGTCATGCCAACATATGTCTGCTTTTTCAGGAAGTGACATATAGTAAAGTGAACTGGACTGAAATAGTTACCCTAAGCCTACTAATTTAGACCAGGAATGAAACAGTGCTAAAGCTGCATATCACAATGATAGTGATTCAAATGTATAGAAAACTATAGAGCAGCATGGTAGAGTAGTGGTTTAGGGTTTGCAACTTGCTACTCTAGCTTCCGCCCACATCCCAAAAATTTGCTAGTGTGAGTGATTTGCCAATAGTGGAGTCGAGGTGTGAATGTGAGTGTGAATGCTTGTTAAAAACGTGCCCTATGATTGGTTAGCAACCTATGCTGTGTCGACCACGCCGGGATGGCTTCTATTTCTCTGATCAGTAAATAATGAAAACTAGGACTATGATTGGATAGACAAGGACATTTTCTGGGTGCATGTGGTTGATCTTGAATGAATGTGCCGTCTTTGAACAACAGCGATTTGACTAAATTGAAGGTTCGTGCTCAGCAGAAAATGCATATAAACTTTCATTTATATCGATACAGTGATCCCTCGTTTTTTTGCGGTTAAAGAGGACCAGAACCTGCCACAATAAGTGACAAACCACAAAGTAGTGCCCCCCCCCCAAAAAAAAAAATATATATGTATTATTATTATTTTTTGTGTTCAATGTATTTATTCAGATTTAGCATCGGAAAGATACATATAAGACATGTTTTTTCACTTTTTTCCCCAAAGTATAATTTGACAAAATATATATGTATATATATTTTTTTTAATAAATGTTTTTAAGCACTTCAAATGTAATAATTATGACAAGTTTTAAACATGTTACTGTCCCACCGAATTATTTTTAAACAAGAATATAGTACAAAAATGCTTGGGTTTATTAAATGCTTCATTGAGTGAGTCTACTCAAATCTGCTCGAGCTACTCACTTACACACAATGAGTTGCCGCAGCAACTGTTCAAAAAGTTAAACGATGATTGACACATGCGGCGCTTTTGAAGTTGATCAAACGTGATCAAACACATTCATCTGTCAGTCATCGCTAACTTTAATAAGCAACTCCAGTGCATGTGCACTGCCTGGCGAACAATAGAGCAGGGAGAGGGGCGGAGCGAGAGTGAGACAACGCGATCGGCACCGGACAGCTCATCTGTATAATTTATTTTATTTATTTAAATGAAAAAAAAAAATCTGCGATGGACTGAGGGCGCGAAGTTTGAAGCACAAAGTAGTGAGGAATCACTCAAATTCTAATAAGGACCACAGTAAAAGTTCCCTAAGCTGTGTGTGTGTGTTTTTTAAAGCTAATAATTTTGATTTTGGATGTTTTAGGTTAATACTTATAGGTGCACACTGAGAGATCAGACCTCTACATTGCCATATTTCCGATCTCAGTGACCTATGATCCTTTCTGTACCGTACGTCTCCATATTTTTCCTGGTTTGCCAATCCAACACACATACTCATTGGAGGAGGCCAATTTAAATTAGAGTGACACTGTCAGGGTGCGTGGACGAGGTGGACCCAAACAGGGATGCAAAGCAAGGTGGCGGTGAATCCAAATAATGTTTTAATGATAACTAACAAAAACAATCAAGTACAAACAAAAGGCATCAAAAACTTAAACAGAGGATGCGGGAACCCAAGGGCTATGGCCGGCGAAATAGACATGAATTCGACAGCCCTTGGGATAGACATTAGGATTGACAAAGACCCAACAAGAACCGACAGCTAATGGGGAACTTAAATACAGACATGGGTTAATGAGACAATGGGACACAGGTGGTTGATACAAGAGGCAGTGGATTGGTCAAGGCACAAGGCCACAACAGGTGAAATCAATGGGTAATCACATGGACATGAAAAACTAGGGCAAAGTCTTAAAAAACTCAACTCAAGGCATGATAGACACACTAAAGGTGAATTAGGCTGCTGCACTCCTGCGTGCGTAGACGAGCTTAAAGAGCATACGACAGGAAAAAAAAGACTTAAATAGCATTATTATGTGAATTAGAATCATATTTTGAGACGATTTGACTATATACAACAATTTAGCAAAGCGCAGATGACGAGAAATTAGTCCTTTAATCTGCCGGTTAGCCACGCCTACCATTATAGGGCTCTAGCGTCCCCAACAGGTGGATGACGTCAGTGGGAGAATGGGCTCATCGGTTTTACTATTCAGCCCATTGAGGGGGAATTATTCAGAACGAGGAAAACGCGACGAAGAGAGCCGCAAAATGTCATTGTTTCAGTCTCTCTACTCCAATATTTTTACAGGATATTCTTTTTATCCAAGTAATTTTCCCCAATAGCTAAATAAATGGCTTGAGAAGTACCAGTCAGCCCTTCGAGGGGGAACTATTCACAACGAGGAAAACGCGACGAAGAGAGCTGCAAAATGTCAATGTTTCTGTCTCTTTACTTCAATATTTTTAAAGGATATTCTTTTTATCCAACTATTTTCCCCAATTGCTAAATAAATGGCATGGTCATGACAAATAACAGTCTTGTGCTAAATGGAATATGAAACAATAAAAATGCACTTGCTAAATAAATGGTGTGGTCATGACAAATAACAGTCTTGTGCTAAATGGAATATAAAATAATAAAAATGCACTTATTCAGGACGACATGGCAAAATTACTCCATAATGGTCAAAACTGTCGACTTCACCTTTACTGTCGCACCTCCCGAACGATATTTTATGACACCTAAATCGGACATTTGTCATTTCCCTTCCCTGGCTTCGGAGAATGTAAACAAACCAAGAGGCGTGACAGCTAGCCGACATGCTAACCCAAACCCAGTGATATTTCAAAGTCTTCGAAGCGGAAAATCACACATAACTAGCCCGGATTATTTGACATGACGACTGGCTTGTTGATTGTCTTTGTGGATCGGCAAACCGCCCGGCGGAGAGCACTTTACAGTTCGTTCCTCGGAGGAGGGCGGCTGCAGTTGTTGTGCAGCTAACGTGCAGCTAATGTGCATGAGGAGAGCTTTTTATATGCCTATCAATGATCAAACGTAAGTAGTCCTTTATTTTAAGAAAGTTTGTAGTGTTTACTTTGTAATCACTGTATTCGTATTTGATATAACACAAAACAAGATGTTTACTCACTTCCTCGTAAGTCCAATGGTCCCACAGAAGTAGGGCTTGTTTTGGCCAATATCCACGGTGAATGGGAACCTTTTGAAACTCCAAAAAGGCACACACGCCTCTCCCTCATAAAGCAAGATTTTTCTGCAGCCGTTTGGCTGGCGTGATGCGAAAAATAAACGTATTAATCCTCAAAATCAGCTGAATCCTTAGTCCTCATACACAACAGTACGGCTGTTTAGTGAAGAGGACGCCTTCACCCGTACACGTCACAGCGCCCTCCTCCTCAATGCAAGACCGAAGCCGGAAGTCACTCATTTTCATGGCGCAGGATTAAAAAAACTAAATAAATATAGCGATTGCTTACACACATCCAAGCGGTCCATATCATTCAGGAGCATAAAATACCGCGTGTGTTATGAAATAAACATGCTTTTTCGTGTCACATGCACTTTAAGGCAAACTTCATGTTGTCGCCCCGTTACGTCACATGACAGATTTGACTTTTTTTTTTTTTTTTTTTTTTTTTTAAAGCTAATAATTTTGATTTTTGGTGTTCTTAGTTAATACCTATAGGTGCACATTGAGAGATCAGACCTCCACATTGCCATATTTCCGACCTCTGTGACCTATGACCCTTCATGTTCTCATCTTGTAACCAATCTGCAGATTTGAGTTAGATGGGCATATCCATTATCAAGTTATCGTGAAATGCTTTTTCTGACCTATAAACTTTTGACCTTTGAATTGAACCTGTTCAGTTTGAATTCCAAACATTTTGTGCAATTTTCATGATAATCCCTTGATTCGTCCTTGAGTTATCTTAAAGACAAACATACAAACAAACTGACACCCACAAGGAACCGAATACATAACCTTAAGCTTCCGTAGCTTTCACCTAGTGTGCGGTCAGCAACCCGAGGCTCTATATGCCACATGCGGCTCTTCAGCACTGCCCTAGCGGCTCCCTGGAGATTTTTCAATAATGTTTGAAAATGCAAAAAGATGGGGTAGGGAAATATATTCTTAGTTTTAATATGATTTCTGCTGGAGGAAAACATGACACAAAACATTTTTCAAATTCATTTATATTGTAATGAAGTTAAACTTGAGGTGCCATCGTTCAACAGCGTAGTCACTAGAGGTGGAAATCTTGGGGCTTGGAGCACCTAACGATTGGATTACGATTCAGAGGCTGCGATTCAAATATAAATCCATTATTGAAGAAGACCGCGCTGACTGTGTTTTAGTTTCGCTTTATCTGCTATAATTAAATGATTGGAATTTGGATGTTTGTGAATCGTTCTCATATCTTCCACGGTCGAATTGCGATTAATCTAAGAATCGGAAATATCGCACGCCTCTAGTAGTCACATGGTCCGTCATTCTCTATAGGATGCACTGCATGGAAAATAAACATAACAACAACATTCATAATATTTTCCTCACCATAAGACACATCGGAGTATAGGGAGCACCTTCAATGAATGGCCTATTTTAAAAAAGTTTTCATGTATAGGGCGCAATGCATTATAAGGCGCAGTCATAGTAGTGGTTGGCGATGCGTCATGCATCCACAAGATTGCGCTGAGCTAAATGGACTGTCATGCCATGATTGCCCAATATTGATCCATAAATAAAGCACATCGGATTATAAGGCGCACTGTTGGCTTTTGAGAAAATTGAAGGCTTTCAGGTGCGCCATATAGTGCGGAAAATAGGGTAATCATGAAGGCTCATTATGTATTTGTAGCCAACTTAGTCATTTTGATAGTTAGATAGGCTAATATGGCGGATATACATACATACAGCATGCGTTGCCTTCATTATAATGCTTACAAAAGGCTTTAAATTTTTTTGTGGCTCCATACATATTTGTTTTCTTGTTTTTGCTCCAACATGACTCTTTCAAAATTTTGGGGTAATGACCCCTGACCTAGTGGCAGAAGTAAATATTTAGCAACAATAAAGAGATTGATGACTCTTACTGTAAGCTTTGCATGATAATGAAACACGTTATCAAATGATAACGGACTACTCAATTGGCTTGTGGGGATTCCGTTATGCTTCGGATTATGCAATCCTGCACCATTTTACATCGATTTTAATACCCTTCCCAAGATAGTGGTGAAGCTTTAGCGATGGCTTGCTGGAGGGCACAACATAGCCCAGGAGGTCAACTTCCCAAAAAAAAAAAAAAAAAAGGCTTTCTTTAGAGACCACAAAACACCCGGCTCGGAAAAACACTTTCTGGCTTTCCTTTCACAGCCTTTTCTATTTTTTTAAGTCACAATAATTAAACTGATGCAAACAACACACCAGGATATGCAAGATTTTCTTTTGAACTGGTCAAATAATTTAACAAATTGACAAAAAATCAAAAACAAATAAAAGACAATTGTGTGGAACTGGTTTACATGAAAACATTGCGTAAAGTCAATATTGGAGGCTGCCTAGTGTTCTGGATACTTTTAATCTGTTTATAAAACATCATATTGCTCCACGTGACAGTGTTGCCACGACAAGGCTCGCCTTATCGACATGGACGCGGGTACAATCTTTTGTTTATGTTTGAGTCTGATATTGCATTTGTAAGATCGTGTAATGTGTGAAAATAAGATTGTTCTGAGTTTGTGCACTGAATATGATTGGTGACTGTACTAAGATTTTTAAGGTATCTGAACCTAACTATGTTTTTTACTCAAACGCTCCACTGCAAACAGTCATCTATAGTTTATAATTCCCTCCTATGCAGGACAATATTTGTACTTCAACAGATATGAGTTGGGTCCATTGCTTTTCGAGTAAGTGTAAAGGGGTCAAAATAATCTGACAGGACAATGTGAGTCAAAGAGGGATGCTGCTGATGTAATAAATCTCTCACTAATAAAACCCTTTACTCTCAAACTTCTATTAAAGACATACATCATGTCACAGGTTGTAACATGCAGGAGATTTTGTGTCATAAAAATGATGCAACGTGAGAAAGGATGTTGGAGAGTTTATTTTACTCTCTAGTTTCTCCACCCAAAAATAACACACACTGCTATATCACTATTTTTAAGCAATCATCCTTTCTTATATGTTTCAATTTTACACCAGACCTCAACTGCGAATGACAAATATTGTTTTATTCAAAGTGATGTCAGACTCTTCCGTTTCTTGACAATGAGAACTGACACTTGTAAATCAGTTAAAAAGGTTGTTTTTTTATGCATGTCTCCATGTAGTCTGAAAATTAGCCAAACAAATTTGGGGTGGAGCGGAATTTGGTTCATTTGCTTACTTTTGATGTTGCAACCCATCTAGGATCGCATGCTCACACTCACTCTTATGGCCTAGGAACACATTTCATTTTACCACAATTATTTGGGGGAAGATTTCAAGTGTTTGTGGCATATTATGAGACCCAAAGTGAACTATTTTGCCATCATTTCAAAATGTGTGTTTTTTGCACAACTGCAGACCTGATCATCACCAAAAATACCCTGCGTTTGGCAGGTGTGAGTTGGAGTGTGTGGACAGTTTCTACTGTAAACACACTATACAACAGTTTATGTCAGTATATTGCTTACATAGCCATTCTGCAAATTATTTTGATTTTATACTGTTGTGAGGAGGCGAGTTGGAGCAGCTATTGGTAATTTGGTGGATGCGCGCAGGCAGGTACCTTTGAAAAAGATCCTTTTGCACAGTTTAGGGCGTGAACATTGCCAATTCCATTCACAGGAACATTCAGAAGTAACCTTCACATTCCTTCTACATAACGTTTGCTAGCTTGGTGCAGAGCGGTCTGCTTAATTCATAAGCAGGTGCAGCGTGGTTTACCCTGATGCGAAAATCATGATGCACTGCTTTTTATGCTGGAACACATATGTTCGCTGCCTACTAAAGTACAGCGCATGTGTTGATCCCTGGATAGTACACCAACTGCGAAATACAGGCCAACTCGGATGTCTCCTAAAATCCCCTCATTTTCAGTCATGTTTCTGTTTTCCAGGACGACCTGAGCCCAGCATCACCCCACCGGGGCCCCACCTTGTGGTCCCACTTAACGCACCTTTTGACCTGCATTGCCAGGGTGAAAAGGAGATGGAGTGGCACCGAGAGGAGCGGCCCAAAGTCCGGGGAGAAAGACGGACGGAGGGCGCGTCAACGTTACACGTGGCCCGAGCGCTGCCCGTCCACATGGGCCGCTACATCTGCTTAGAGAGGATGAGTGGCAGGCAGACGTCCATCTATGTATTTGTCAACGGTAGCTACATACTTGACTGATGACTTTATTTTCAGAACGCAATTTTTTTTTTTTTTTTAAATCTGAAATTTCATTACATTTTGAAAAATAATAATTGTGTGCAATTGAGTGTATTTAGTCTTCGATTTCAACTTACCGTATTGGCCCGAACATAAGACGGTGTTTTTTTGCATTGAAATAAAACTGAAAAAGAGGGGGTCGTCTTATATTCGCGGTCTAGACATTATACCCTTTCACGACACTCGATAGCGCCAGATATCATTGAAGCGATGTTCTGTCATGACAGATCCCAGCTACTCTCCCCATTCACGACGCTAGATGGCGCCAGATATCATTGAAGCGATGTTCATTCATGACAAATCTCAGCTTCTCTCAAGTTTAACCAGTTTGCAATTTTTTATTGCAATGTTTTTCCTTATTCAGATTTGTTTCAAGACTACAGTTAGACTTCACTTTGATGGTTAATACAGTTATTGCAATTTTATTGTTTTATCACAATAGATTGGTTTATTTACATTTCAAAAACCAGAAGCCATTCATTTACGAATGTGATTGCCCTTTAGTTTACATATTTAAATGTTCAGATATTAAGATTTGAGTGAGGCAAAATAACATGCTTTTTCTCTCAAATATATTGTTATAATCATTTGTTCCGGATGTGCTGTAATTATCTTTAGTATAAAAATTAATTTGGTGTTCAAAAAGTCTTTTTTCAAACTTTAGTCTTGAAAAAGAGGGGGTCGTCTTATGATCAGGGCCGTCTTATATTCGGGCCAATGCGGTAATTCGTGAAATATTATGAGAAAAAAAACATTCAGAATTATCGTAGTTCTAAAACAATTTACAGGGTGTCCATAAAGTCTCTTTACCATTTCAAAAATTTATTAAAAATGCAATTGATTAGATATTTTATTCAGATTTGTTCTATTGTATTCAGCGTTTATTGAAGTTTACCTCTTATAATACACTTCTACATGGGCACCATTAGTTGCACGAAGCACAGATGACTATTCTGCAAATGCTTACTTTGACCTTTTAACTGAATATGTGGCACCACAACTGAATGACCTTCAACCAACCATCATTTTTCAGCAAGATGGTGCACCACCACATTGGGGGCTGCGTGTTCGTGGGTTCCTCAATCAAACATTTCCAGACCGATGGATTGGAAGGGATGGGCCAATTCCTTGGCCGCCACGTTCACCAGATATCACTCCCCTGGACTTCTTTCTATGGGGCTATGTTAAAGACATTGTGTATCGAACAAAGATAAGGGACATTACTGACCTTAAGTGAAGGATTACTGATGCCATTGCCACAATTGATGAGGCTATGCTACAGCGAACATGGCAAGAAATCGAGTACCGTCTTGATGTGCTTCATGCGACTAATGGTGCCCATGTAGAAGTGTATTAAAAGAGGTAAAGCGAAACTTCAATAAACGCTGAATAGAATAGAACAAATCTGAATAAAATATCTAGTCAATTGCATTTTTAATAAATTTTCAAAATGGTATAGAGACTTTATGGACACCCTGTATTATTATTTATCATTACATTTTAAGTCTGAGTCAAATTTTTGAAGTAATAAAAAAAACAATTATAATTGAAGTGAAACATGAAAAAAAATCCTATTTTAAAAAAATGACTAATAATATTCAGGATTGTGTTTTATTAAATTACACATTTCTTCATGTAATATTGCAAATGCATTTTCATAAAATGTGGCTTTTACACGTTTTTTTTCTGAAACAATATATTTTTACTTGTATCACAATATTCTAGATTGAATCCTCAGAAATGAAGTACATTATACATTTTATATAACATCCCAAATTCCATCCATTCATTCATATTCTATTGTGTGTATTGTATGCTGTATATACTAGATACAGACTTGATTCTCCTTTTTTTTTTTTTAAGAATTTAAGAGTATACTGTAGGTGATAGTGTAGGTGTGCTTGCGTCATGGCCTTGTGCAGGTAGAGAGTATGCTAGACTGTTTTGGCTAGCACGTTCCCTTGGCTTGCTGCCATAGCTGCAGGATAATATCATGTGCTGCTCTGTCCCATTAGAACACTCCTTCTCACAGGCAACAAACAAAAAAGTATGTTTTTATCCAGGAGGTCAAGACAAGCCACCACTAGGAACACAATTCTCCTATATTTTTTTGTCTATTTATCTTTAAAAGCATGTTTTAACATCTTTCTTAGAAAATAATACATTCGCCCAACTACACTACAATTGTGATCTTTGTTGTCCAGAAACAATAGCAAAGAAAAACGTAACATTTCCAAGTTTGTCTTGTCGAACTTGTAGGAAAGATTTTTCACATTTTCAGACTAAAACAAAGATAAATAGACTTTTCTTCTTCTGTGTTTATGTTTCTGGACATTTTGGCTTTGTTCAGACTGACAACTGAAATCCCATTTTTTGGCCAGTCCATATTGAAACTGGATGTCTCTTTTGTCGTCTGAACAGTCATCCAGCGCATAGATCTGATTTTTGCTAGACGAACTGAAACAACAAATGAGAGGCAGCGTCATATCAGATATGGACAAGATGCTTCTCAGTCTGAACACCTCAGTTTTTGACTGTCACTCTATGCTGAATAACGCCTTCGTTGCCACAGTAACCTGTCAGGAGTGTCAATAATGTGGCCCAGTCTCAACAGGCCCAGATCTGATTTGGACACTTGCAAAAAATTGTGTGAACATCAGCCCTAAAAATCAGATTTGAGGAGCAATCTGATTGGAATAAGATGTGCCTGCAGTTTGAACACAGCCATAAAGAGCTATTGATAGCACAGTTGAAGTTGCAATGACCATGTAGAATTGTCCGAATCTCAATCTGAATCAGCAAGTGACCCTGGGCAGATGAGATTGACATGACAATACATTGAAAAAAAATGCAAATGTACTGAAATGGGTAGGTGGATGACATAAAGTACCATACGGTAGTTGGTGATTAACTAAAATTCCTAAATTTGATTAAAACCAAGTGAGAAAGCAAACTGGCGTAGCAAGACCTCACTCCTCTACCTTTTTTCACTCAAAGCTTTTGTATTATTTTGGCAGATCCTGACAACCCTTTCAGGAAATCGAAGGTGTTCAAAATCCTTACCCGCGTGGGCGACGCCGCTTCCATTCCCTGCCTGGCAACCGATCCCAGCCTGTCTGACCTGCACCTGGAGACGTGCTCCGGCGCAGCCCTGCCCCCCAGCCTGCGCCTTACCGCCAGCCTGGAGCAAGGCGTGGTGGTCCGAGACGCGCAAAAGGCTTACGAAGGGTGTTACGTGTGCGCTGGCATGCTGAGTGGGCGGCCTGTGCGCTCACATGACTACAACCTTATGGTAAAGCCAGGTAAACATGTATTTTACAGACATTTTTAGAGTGCAGTCTGCATCAAGCCAATTCTCAACTGAGTCAGTTCTCTAGCACCACTTGTAAAGATGATCTGCAGAGATTATGGCTTTCACTGAACGACCATAAATGGATGACTAATCCTTAATCAACGTTTCAGAGAAAAGGGAAACAGATCTGTAATGCTTTATACAACTGATTCAAAAACAGATCTAAAAACAGCAGTCATATTTACGCTATCACTTTTTCGAGATTTTCCCATGACCCTTTAAATGCACATGTGTCTGCATGAACCAAATACAGTGTGGCAAATAAGTATTTAGTCAACCACTAATTGTGCAAGTTCTCCCACTTGAAAATATTTGAGAGGCCTGGAATTGTCAACATGAAAAAAAAACAGAAAATCACATTGTTTGATTTTTAAAGAATTTATGTGCAAATCATGGTGAAAAATAAGTATTTGGTCAATACCAAAAGTTCATCTCAATACTTTGTTATGTACCCGTTGTTGGCAATAACGGAGGCCAAATGTTTTCTGTAGTTCTTTACAAGCTTTTCACACACTGTTGCTGGTATTTTGGCCCATTCCTCCATGCACATCTCCTCTAGAGCAGTGATGTTTTGGGGCTGTCGTTGGGCAACACGGACTTTCAACTCCCTCCACAGATTTTTTTATGGGGATGAGATCTGGAGACTGGCTAGGCCACTCCAGGATCTTGAAATGGTTCTTACGAAGCCACTCCTTTGTTGCCCTGGCTGTGTGTTTGGGATCATTGTCATGCTGAAAGACCTAGCCACGTCTCATCTTCAATGCCCTTGCTGATGGAAGGAGATTTTCACTCAAAATCTCTCGATACATGGCCCCAGTCATTCTTTCCTTTACACAGATCAGTCGTCCTGGTCCCTTTGCAGAAAAACAGCCCAAAAGCATGATGTTTCCACCCCCATGCTTCACAGTGGGTATGGTGTTCTTCGGATGAAATTCAGTATTCTTTCTCCTCCAAACACCAGAACCTGTGTTTCTACCAAAAAATTCTATTTTGGTTTCATCTGACCATAACACATTCTCCCAGTCCTCTTCTGGATCATCGAAATGCTCTCCAGCGAACCGCAGACGGGCCTGGACGTGTACTTTCTTCAGCAGGAGGACACATCTTGCAGTGCAGGATTTGAGTCCCTGGCTGCGCATTGTGTTACTGATAGTAGACTTTGTTACTGTGGTCCCATCTCTCTATAGGTCATTCACTAGGTCCTCTCGTGTGGTTCTGGGATTTTTGCTCACCGTTCTTGTTATCATTTTGACGCCACGGGGTGAGATCTTGCATGACGCCCCAGATCGTGGGAGATTATCAGTGGTCTTGTATGTCTTCCATTTTCTAATAATTGCTCCCACAATTGATTTCTTTACACCAAGCGTTTTACCTGTTGCAGATTCAGTCTTCCCAGCCTGGTGCAGGTCTACAATTTTGTCTCTGGTGTCTTTCGACAGCTCTTTGGTCTTGGCCATAGTGGAGTTTGGAGTGTGACTGACTGAGGTTGTGGACAGGTGTCTTTTACACCGATAATGAGATAAAACAGGTGCGATTAATACAGGTAACGAGTGGAGCCTGGTTAGACCTCGTTAGAAGAAGTTAGACCTCTTTGACAGCCAGAAATCTTGCTTGTTTGTAGGTGACCAAATACTTATTTTCCACTCTAATTTGGAAATAAATTCTTTAAAAATCAAACAATGTGATTTTCTGTTTTTTTTCCCCCACATTCTGTCTCTCATGGTTGAGGTTTACCCATGTTGACAATTACTGGCTTCTCTAATCTTTTCGAGTAGGAGAACTTGCACAATTGGTGGTTGACTAAATACTTATTTGCCCCACTGTACATTATAAAATTTGACCTTGAAAAGTCTATATGTATAGAAACTTTTTTTCTTTTTCTTTTTTTCTTTTTTAGAATTTTTTTTCATTTTTCTGTATTTTGGTAAACGATTTCACTTCAGTTTTATGGTAAAGGATTTTATATATCGAAATGGTTCAAATTCGACCTGACTAATATTTCAGTCTTTAGTAAAAGTATAGATACTACGGTTAAAAGTAAATCTGTTTTTAAACACTGGGAGTTGAAGTAAAACATTGTCTGAAATATCAATTCTCACCTAAAGTATACTGTAGAATTCGGGAAAGTGTTATTTGATACAGTATTTAAATTATTGACTGCCATTAAGGGCAATCGAGGTCTAGTTTATTGAAACTGGAAAAGCTGGCTGTGAAATATGATCATTCAATGGCAAACCTCCCAGTTCAAATGTTTTGGAAACCTATCACCATAAATTGCGGTGAATCAGTTAAGTGTTTGTACTTAGAACGTGGCTGCCATTCGTTCACACTCGTCCATGCTCCCCTTTTAGTCCCCATGGCGCCCCCTGTCATTGAGATGCGTGCGCCCGAACGAGTTCTCCTCACCCTGAATGAGGATCTGGCACTCACCTGCAACACCACCAACGTCAACAGCGAGATCAAGCTCAAGTGGGTCACCCCACCTGGCTCGGTGAGGCAATTTTGCATTCTACTACGGTTCTGTATGATTTTTTTTGTGGGCTGTCATTTTTTTGTGTGCACCTTCCTATGAAAATACTGCAACTTGTGCAATGGTCAGATTGTTTATGTACTGTATATTCTCAATAAGAGTGCATCAATTGCATTTTTCCTAGCTGGTCATTGATTTTTGGTGTATGCCAATCAATCTTGTTTTACCGTAAAACATGGATCATTACTTCATAACTTAATTGTTTTTTAACTGCACATTCAGTAGTTTTTTTTTCTTATTTGAAAAGTTAAAAACTAAACCATCCAACATCGTAAATTAGAACTTTATTTTCCAAAAAATTCAAAAGCAGCAGCATCTTGCTTTACAAAGAAAAATCACAAGGTTTGAGAAAATTGATAAATTAGTTTTCTGGCAAAGAGAAGTACCAAATTATATCATGTCTTGAAGTTGTTTTTTTTTCTCTTATCGTAACGAACGTGAGCCAAGCCTGTGCATTCGGTAAACATGTGCAGTATTATCTAACTCGACAAAATAAAAGACAAGAATAAGAATAAAAAGAGAAATCGCATTCAGAGGCGAAAAGTATTAAAATACTAAACTTGTGCACTAATTTGCTCATGTTAATGACCACAAACGTCCGAGACCAATTGCTAGAAGTCGCCAACTGACTCAGACACAATCGGCGGACAAGATCATGTACATGTTTTGTGATTAACCGATCACAGATCCTCCAAAATTTATAAACTAGCCAGTACATACCAATTCAGTTAATGAGCAGATGTGGGATAGTTGATAGGTATTTTGGTAAATCAAATCTCAAATCAAATAAAATCTTCTTGGGTTGGAAAGTGAATCCAAATTTCTTGCATCTCTCTGGTTAAACAAAGAATAAATCAATATTTATAATTAAGTAATAAAATTGCCCATGAGTCAGTTTTGTCCTTTTATCCAAAGCCCCTTTCACATACACCTGAACACCAGCCCTTGTATGTGAAAGCGATTTTCCAGGTCGACTGACACGGATATGACGTGGACATTTACCGAGTCGCGTCGTAGTATAATGTTCGGGACTGTCCCGGGAAGCGGTGTGCGTAAAAGCAGGTGTGAAACATCCGAGTCACAGCATGATGACTGATGATTTAAATACTTTGGCGGGTCGATCGTCACTTCCTCTTTCTTTGCAGTAAAGCGTAAAGCGGTAAACAAACATTGCAATTATTTACATAGCAAGCTGGAAAAAGGTAAATTAAACTGAAAACATAAGGAAATTAAATTGCTTCTGGATTGTAGAGCCGAGGAAGAGAGTCCATCGTCCATCTTTGGAAAAGTGTGTTTTTTATTGTTGCCGATGTGAGGGTCCACAACTGCGGAAATAAGGTTATACCTCAAAGCAGAAAACAACGGAGGGAACCGTTCAATGGTTTACTAATACAAACAAAAACACACGCGATTGCGAAAAATGGGGAATAACACAATGGGTCCATGACAGTAGGTCGATGGGGATCAATAATATAAACTAAGTGGTAGGCAGAGAGCCGAAAAGACAACAAAACAAATACACTCAAACGTAGGGGATTTTAAAACAAGGCGGCAGACGAACAAGCTAGTAAAGGCATGAAATTCGAGAGTACAAGGTGTCGAATGGCGCCCAGCAAGTTACTATTTCGGCACACTTTTCTTGGATTGCCTGGGCTTAAATACAGTCTTGATGATCTTGAATTGGCTGCAGTTACAACGTCGTGAATACTCCCACAACTGGCTCTGTAAAAAAATACAGCCGATGCCGACCAAAAATGTAATGTCCGGGCAGAGGTTGCGCTAGACATTTTCGTTGTCTGTCATTTTGACTGACAGGGTCATAAAAATCCGGTCATAATCTATTTTTACCAGTCACTGAAATTTTTAAAATGATAATGATGACATATTCAATAGTATTTAGTTTTCATTCATTTTTAATTTTGTAACGCTTGTTTGGCGGCGAAAAATTAGACACTGAAGTTGTATTTTTCTCCCTCTTTTTACTCTGCTTACCGCCAACAACACCAACAAAACAACTCCACTCCCAAAGAAAAAGAGGCAACCATATAGACCCCAATCACCAACGTCACACAATGATCTTGATTGTGGTTGTCAGCCCAAAATCTTCTAAATATATATTAAATGCATCTTACCAGATATAAAATGACTACTACATAGTCTGTGGTGATCGTTTGGTGCCCAGATTTCTTGTCGAATTACAGCAGTCCATCTCGCTCTCCTCTTCGGGTCTCTCAGAATACGGTAGAACTTCAAGTCTCTCCGTCTATCTTCTCTGTTACTGCAACCAACCGCCACACACGCCTTCGCCATTTTGATTATTAATGTTAACGAGCAGAAAAACACGCCGTAATAGGAGGCATGTACGTAGCGGTAATGTGTAAACACGACGAGCTGACGGACAATATGGCTGCTCCAGTCAGGGGGCGGAGTTGTGACGTCATGTGATTGGGGTCTATAGACAAGTTTCCTGAGCGAAATATGGGCGCCGCCATCTAGGAAAATGTCTGCTTCGCACTTCCGGTCCGGTTGAGTAGCAGTGTATTAGCAGTGTATTGATGACGATAAAACTACGAAATCAAGCCAGAGCAACCCATGGAATCTTCAAAAATTGATTCAGCATGACCTAGATGACACGTAGATGAGATTGGATAGCAGTTCGTGTCACTTCGTTGATCATTCGCGGACAAAATTATTAACAACGGTCAGCCTGTGTTAACGTGAGGAATGGATTGATACTACGGCCATTAGTGACCAAAATGTGGTGAAATTACAAGTTATATTACATTTGCCGACTGCAGAAGGGCTGACATGGATTGTTTTGTTACAAGGAAATGCTACAAGGTTATGTACATATGATGTTAACACAGATAGTATGTCATTCTTTTTTTTTATTGCAGGCATTGATCGCAATAAAACATTTAGACATGATTCCATTTCTTGTTTTTTTTTAAAACGATTGGTGCACTCCAAAACAGGTCAATAAATCACATTTATAAAAGTATTGCAAAAATAGCATACGAGAATGTGATATCAGACCGCAGAGCTCCGGAGCCTCGTGAACAAATAGCGACATCACGGAGGCCCTCGGCGGCATTTAGATGTGCTTTTTTCCCGTCCTCGGTAATTCCAGCTTCAATAGCATATATTTAAAGATGCTGCCGTTCACAAGTTCGTAGTTGGATCACAGCGATCTCGGAGAACCACAGTCTGTCACAATTCCTGCCTCTCTCTCGGCCTCTCCCGGGAGTCGAGCTGTCATCATCATTGTGGAACGCAAATGATATATGTTCGATATATGTCCATCAACGTACAAGTCAAGTTGTCTTCCCTTTTATAACAGCGTTTCCCAGCTGTAAACAAACGAATAAAAACTTGTAACACTTGGATTTATGCGGTGCATTCAAACGCGATTAGCAACAGGCGGATAGCAGCAGTAGCAGAAGCTAGTTGTTGTAAAAACAATTAAACTTCGTAATTACAATCATCATCGTAATATCAATAGCAAAGGCAACAAGTCGTTTCATGCGCCAGATTTTAGGTTTCGTATTTTTAGAGCACATTACCTTCCATAACAGCGGGGGCATGACTGCAGGAGCTGTCAGTTTTGTACATCTCCTTCCGTCCCTCCTGTATGACGAGTACGAGCACCCATGGTTTGGAAATCGACATGGTACGAAGCATGGAGGCCTTGGCTTGGTTCTCCACCCGCCTACATCAAAATAACATTCCCGGGATCTTGTATAAAGACCTTCCAACTTCGATTCCACCGCCATTGACTTCAATGGTAAACAGGCGGAAATGGAAGGGGAAGGAAGACATAAGGAAGTAAACCGGTACCTCGAAAACTTGTCTATACACAGGCGGCAATCTAGTCCACCAATTGGATCACGCGCTGGCACACCGGGTGCACCAATAAGAACCTCGCGTTGATGTGTCAATGACGGTGCTGCCGCCAGACCCCGGTGACGCTACAATATTCTGACAGAATAGCCAACGACGTCATGCATTAAGAGAGACAATAGCTAATTAATATGCTAACTCGCCACCCTGTGGTCTGGGGTGTGAATTGCAACCTGTCAAAATGACGGGCGGACTTCAGTTTTTTCCGTCACCGTTTTAAAAAAACGGTCAACGACGGAAAATATCCGGTTAACGCGACCCCTGTGTCCGGGTTATAAAATCGCACCGGCAGCCCTCCTCGCACAGAGCACGCCAGTGGGCAACACGGGACAAGTTTGTGAAAATGTCCAACCCGCATGATTCCCGGAATATCTTTCCATACGTAAAAGCTATGATGCGAGTAAATCCCGCGTAACCTTACAGGGATATGCGTGTGAAAGGGGCTCAAGTGTAAGAAAGTGAAAGTTCCAATAGCCTATCATTAGGTTCATATTTTTATTGATCTCAAAATTGGGTAGTTCACTTTTCAGTTACAACCCGACAAAACACAGACACATGAAGATAGGGCAGGAAGTCTGCTGGGAAACGCCATCAGATCTTACTATATGCGCCCTATTCCTCAGGTGGAAAAGACAAACAGTAACAAGAGGGGTATTCAAAAGGTGAAAAAAGTACATCCCACACTGTGTTTATTTGAGAGTGTTAAGTGTTAGATGAGGGAAAAACCGAATCTACTCAACAGAATAAAATATTACACGAGCTGACCAGCACATGTGGGAGGCAGAATCAAGCGGGCAGTGGTGTCGGGGGTCAAATACTCTAACAGGAGAACAGAAAATTCTCAATTTGGCTCCAAATTTATGTAACTGACAAATGCTCATTGGATTGACTGGTTTTGTCATGTTTTTTAGTCAATTTATTATGGCTCTTTAAGTGGACAACTGCAGTATTGTGCTTCGTTGCATAGAAACTCCTGTCTGAGTGCAATCAGTGGCCTGTGAATGAGTGTATCAGGCAGGGGTGTCAAAACTAAGACCCGGGGTCCATTTGCCAAATTTCACAGTGGCCCTTGCATTTTTTCGATTTTTATGTATGAAGCCCCTGAGCGACAAGTTTGGACACCTCTAGTTTAAGAGGTCAAAGCTTCAAGATCTGGACTTTTGTGTTGCATGTGTATGTTTGCCTGCGTGCGTGTGGCGAGGATAGCCTTGCAGACGGGGTTAATCTCTAGAGATCTCTGGGCGTTGACAGGGTGCCGTCTGGTATCCACAGCAACCAGTAAAGGTTGACACTGCGTCGCATATCCGGGCGGAGCACTTCGACCACATGCGCAGCGCCACTCTGCGACTGACCGCCGCTGAGCGGCGGGACAGTGGACGCTACTGCTGCGAGGCAGAGAACGAGAAGGGTGTTAGCGTGCGCTCCGTGTGGCTCGATGTCTACGGTGAGTGCGCGGAAAGGAAAGCACAATTTGGAGTTTCAGAAATTCTCCCATCACAATGAGAACTATGTTTTGAAGCTGCTGTTTGCCACAGCTCAGACATGGGCATTGACTTTTCATTGTGGAGGCAGAATTTGTACTACCTTTCCTTAAAATGTAGGCTGTGTAGCTACATAACATGGTTATCATTTCCCTCCAGACAAAGGATTCCTCAACGTCACATCCACGAGTAATAGGACCATCCACGTGCGCTCCGGTGATAGCTTATCCCTAGTAGTAGAGCTGGAGGCTTACCCCAGGCCGCAAACCTTCTCCTGGAGCTTCATGGGCCACCAGTTGAAGAACAACAGCGACCACGTAATCACCACGCAGAGCACGCGCAACTACAGGTGCGAACCCCTCCCCAAAATGTCTCCTCACTCAACTAGTGGGGGTGGAATTTAGCACGAAGTTGGCTGCGGGCCTCGCAGCTCCGTGGCAAATACAAAGGAGAGAAGCTGGCCTCAGGTTGTTTGAGCCAAAAACGCTATCGCCGTTAAAATGCGTGCAAAGCAAACTTTTAAGTATTTGCATTGTTACTCGTCAGTGCTAAGGGAAATATGATATCATGTTTTAATGTCATACTTCATGTGCGTCGCAGTGGACGTCTTGGTTAACTGACTGACTAGGAAATGGCATCAGTCCTCTGAATGAAAAAATGGTGCGAAGCAACACGCTTGCTGTGACTGGCTCACAGTCAACATGTCCGCGCTTTGAAAGTATTTTTAAGTATCAAAGTGTCAGGGAAATTCAACTTTGAACTCCAAGACAAGTGTTACCTCGATAGCTCGATTAGAGAAATGAATACAACCCCAACCATGAATTGCTTTTCTTCGAAGGCTTTATGAACAACAGCTCTCGGGTACAAAATGATGTGACCCAGCCAGGAGCTGTAATCACCCAGAAAGTACAAAGAAGTACAATAGAGGCTGGACATTTATACTGTTGAAAGGGCGGTGCCGAAGCCCACCGTGAAACGAAACTTACTAAGAAACGAAACTCATCATCTCACAAACCTGGGTATTCTTCCATACAAAAACATCTTTGAGCTGAGACCTTGAACACCGTCCCGGCTAGAAAAATGATAAGAAACCACACTCCTCCCTTGTATTCATTCAGGGCACATTAAAAAACATAGGAACATAACAGTCCATATTTGGGCATATGGTGATACAGTCTACTGTAGTCAAGGTCATGAGAAGGCACACTCAACAGATTAATGCAACAATGTTCTCATGCAAGCATAACAAAAGCATACAATATATGACGTATAATGGTTGTGTTTTAAGCATGAATAAAATTCTCTCACACAAAGAAATATATGAATTATTAAATGAAGGAAAATAAAATAAATTAGCTTCATCGCTGCTTCACACTCTTTCGGAAGTTGCATTCCATTTATGTCCCGCGTCACATCGAGTACAGTGCATTTGAGCCCATGCGTGAGTAGTTTGGAGTTTAATCAAGCGAACAGTATACTGATAGTATTAAAATGCATACAAGTGCATTTGCTGTGGTTGAGTACAATATGTTTATGGCACAACCACTTCCCCTTTTTGTCACTATTTTCCAGCGACTTCCACACCCCCTCTGCCAGTCGCCATTAAATCTGGCTGGGAGCGACTTCGCTCAGCTTCGTCGCCGCTAGATCTCAGCACAATCACCTGGCTGTCGGTCGTTTCCACTTGTTGCACAAGAAAACAGCAAGTCTTATTTGAAGGAGTAGGGGAGATTGTAATAGCTTTGTCAACAGCTTCATTAGTTTCGGCGAGAATGGAATTGTTTTTTGTTGTGAAATACAGTTCCACACAATCGTACATCGAGATCTCATTTAGCTTAGCAATTGTTGGTATGGGAAACTTTTTTTCGAGTGCCCAAAAACTTTCAAGAACATGTATTTATCAAGGTTTCAGAAGCCGTGGTGTTTGTGTCTACGTCCACCGAACAAAATGCTATGACAACGCCAACGCTCACTGCCGTCGGGAACGTATCCCACCCATGGGGTTTCAGAATCGGGACCTTTCAAACTAAATTTTCTTGAGCCTCCGGGGTTGTAGAACTAATGCCAAGCCAAAGGGCATTAATATGTATTTTTTTCTTTTAAATGAATAATATCTATCAAAGAAGGAGTCTGACTTTTGGGGCAGGGGGGCACAACATGTTGATGACCCCGAAACGCAGTGTCAGCAATAAAATTAACTTACAAGAATGTTTGTAAGTTGACAAGGAGCGTTTTTTTGTTTCCCATCATTCTTGAGGAGAATTCTAAATCAGGCTGCTTAGGCAATACTTTTCGCCAAGATAGTCATCCAATGAATATGGCACGCTCCCCGGTGTCGTGCCAATGAAGTTACCCCAGTCAAAAATTGTATCCCCTGGGGGGAGCCATATGGAGGTAGATTTGTGTCTTTATTAATTATTCAATCCAAAAAAAGTTGCTTCAATTAAAAAAAAAAAAATGCTTCAATCAAAATATATATGTTTTCAACCCCCCCAAAAAAAGTCCCTTCAAAAAAAAAAAAAAGATAAAAGTGTTTAAATGCAAAAATAAATTTAGCTATTTTCTTTGATTTTTTTTTTTTTTTTTTTTTGATTGTAGCAACTTTTTTGTCTACCTTAGAAAAAGTCCACCTTTACCCCATGAGTAGCCACCCACCCACTACTCGTTTGAGGTCAATATTGTTACCTGTGCACCCCACAGTCAGTCATAATCCAACTGCTACCATGAGCAACACCAGAGAGCTTTTGAAAGACACCAGAAAAAACATGTTAAGCTCCACAAAGCTGGAAAAGGCTATGGGACAATTGGAAAGCATCTTAAAGCAACAGTTGCAGCAATTGTTACAAAATGGAAAAGGCTAAACATGACTGATAATCTACCTCGAACTGGGGATCCATGTAAAATCTCTCCTCGTGGGGTATCATTCATGATGAGAAAACTTAGGGGTCAGTCTAAAATTACATGGCAGGAGCTGGTCAATGACCTGAAGGCAGCTGGATCCACAGTTTCAAAAGTTACTCTCAGTAGAACACTACGGTGCAGTGGTTTAAAATCATGTATTGCTCAGAAGGTTCCGCTGTTGAACTCAGTACATTTGAAGGCCCATCTGATGTTTGCCAGGGACCATCTGAATGATGTAGAGGAGTCATGGGATAAATTCATGTGGTTAGATGACATCAAAGTAGAACTTTTTGGTGCAAACTTTAGTAATCGTGTGTGGAGAAAAAAGAAAGATGAGTACAATCCCAAGAACACCATCCCCACTATAAAGTATGTCGGTGGAAACCTCCTGCTTTGGGGCTGCTTCTCGGCAAAGGGGATAGAACGACTGTACTGTATAAAGCAGAGGATGAATCGTGCAATGTATCGTCAGATTTTGAGCCACAACCTCCTTCCCTCAGTCAAAGACTTGAAGATGAGTTGTAGCTGGATCTTCCAACATGACAATGATCCGAAGCACACAGCCAAGCTGACCAAGCAGTAGCTGCGTCAAAAGCATATCAAGGTTCTGGAGTGGCCCAGCTGGTCTCCAGACCATAATCCATAGAAAATCTTAGGATGGAGCTGAAACTGCGTGTTTCTCATTGACAACCAAGATTTGTGTGGAGGAATTGACCCAAATCCCTGTTTCCATATGTGAAAGCCTGGTGAAGAACTACAGAAAGGGTCTGACCTCGATAATTGCAAACAAGGGCTTCTGCGCTAACTAATAGCACTGATTTTCTCAAGGGTACAAATACCGGTACTTATAAAACCCAGTAAACTACAACTAAGATATTTAAAAATAATACAATGGATTGTTTTTAGATTATGTCTCTATGAGTGGAAATGCATCAATGATTGAAATTTAAGACCCTTTACCTATTTTCTAAGTGGGTAAATTAGTAAAATCACAAGAGGTGCAAATACTTATGCTCCTCACTCTATACAGTGGGGCAAATAAGTATTTAGTCAACCACCAATTGTGCAAGTTCTCCTACTTGAAAAGATTAGAGAGGCCTGTAATTGTCAACATGGGTAAACCTCAACCATGAGAGAAAGAATGTGGAGAAAAAAACAGATAATAACATTGTCTGATTTTTAAAGAATTTATTTCCAAATTAGAGTGGAAAATAAGTACAAACAAGCATTCGTTACCTGTATTAATGGCACCTGTTTTAACTCATTATCGGTATAAAAGACACCTGTCCACAACCAGAGACAAAATTGTAGACCTACACCAGGCTGGGAAGAGTGAATCTGCAATAGGTAGAACGCTTGGTGTAAAGCAATCAACTTGGGAGCAATTATGAGAAAATGGAAGACATACGAGACAACTGATAATCTCCCACGATCTGGGGCTCCATGCAAGATCTCACCCCGTGCTGTCAAAATGATAACAAGGACGGTGAGCAAAAATCCCAGAACCACATGGGGGGACCTAGTGAATAACCTACAGAGAGATGGGACCACAGTAACAAAGGCTACTATCAGTAACACAATGCGCCGCCAGGGACTCAAATCCTGCACTGCCAGACGTGTCCCCCTGCTGAAGCCAGTACACGTCCAGGCCCTTCTGCGGTTTGCTAGAGAGCATTTGGATGATCCAGGAGAGGACTGAGAGAATGTGTTATGGTCATATGAAACCAAAATAGAACTTTTTCGTAGAAACACAGGTTCTCGTGTTTGGAGGAGAAAGAATACTGAATTGTATCTGAAGAACACCATACCCAGTGTGAAGCATGGGGGCGGAAATATCATGCTTTGGGGCTGTTTTTCTGCAAAGGGACCAGGACGACTGATCTGTGTAAAGGAAAGAATGAATGGGGCCATGTATCGAGAGATTTTGAGTGAAAATCTCCTTCCATCAGCAAGGGCATTGAAGATGAGACGTAGCTGGATCTTTCAGCATGACAATCATCTCAAACACACAGCCAGGGCAACAAAGGAGTGGCTTCGTAAGAAGCATTTCAAGGTCCTGAAGTGGCCTAGCCAGTCTCCAGATTTCAAACCCATAGAAAATCTGTGGAGGGGGTTGAAAGTCAGTGTTGTCCAACGACAGCCCAAAAACATCACTGCTCTAGAGGAGATCTGCATGGAGGAATGGGCCAAAATACCAGCAACAGTGTGTGAAAAGCTTGTGAAGAGTTACATAAAACGTTTGGCCTCCGTTATTGCCAACAAAGGGTACATAACAAAGTATTGAAATGAAATTTTGGTATTGACCAAAGACTTATTTTCCACCAGGATTTGCAAATAAATTCTTTAAAAATCAAACAATGTGATTTTCTGTTTTTTTTCCCACATTTTGTCTCTCGTGGTTAAGGTTTACCCATGTTGACAATTACAGGCCTCTGTAATATTTTCAAGTGGGAGAACTTGCACAAGTAGTGGTTGACTAAATAATTACCGTAATTTCCTGAATATAACGCGCACTTTTCTTCCCCCAAAATCAACTTGTAAAATCATGGTGCGCATTATAAATGGGTACATGGATGGATATATATATATATATATATATATATATATATATATAAACCGATTTTTTTTTTTTATTGACACGGCCACGTTGTGTTGAAGAAACGTATGCGGTGATCCGTTGCCGACCATTACGGTACGTGACGTCACCATTTTGTTTCGGTAATACTTCACTCTGATCGGCAGAATGATTTCGTCCGTGTTAAATTCTGCTTTTTTCACTCTTCATAAAGCACAGAATTTAGTTTCTTGAACTCATTCAAGTCAAAGTTTATTGCAGCTCCGCAACTCGGACCATAACAAAAGTAACAACAGACTTCCTGTGTGTGTCCGTCAACTATATCTGTCCGTCGGAAACTCAAACCCAAATAACAATAGTTTCTATTACTGTCGTATCGACAGCAATGAGCGCTCTCGGATTTCCGACTTCTCGACGTTCTCACTTTCATTTTACCGAATCAATCCATGGAAGAAACATTTATTCATCATGATGAAACGAGCAAGTTATACGGCAGCCTTTAAAAGAAAAGTCACATCTGTTTTGTTTTCTCCTAGATTCTGGTAAGTTGGAGTAGTTGTCAAATCATATTATTACCATAAATATTGTCAGTTTATGGTAATGTTTTGAACTACCAATATGCTATGCTTGTGCTGTGTTTCACCATTCAGTAAAATGACATTTCTGTATCTGTACACAAGCTCTGTTTTTTTATATTCTTCTTTTTATTGGTGCTAAAATTAGGGTGCGCGTTATAAACGGGTACAATAATTTCCCCTAGATTTTACAAGTAAATTTGGTGTGCGCGTTATACACGGGTGCGCCTTGTATTCGGGAAATTGGTATTTGTCCCACTGTATGTATTTATATAATTCAATATCAATACTTTTCACTATTTCTTTTTTTTAAACTGGTAGTGGTCATACAATAGTGTGTACCATTTAATATTAGCCTTAAGTTAGCAGGCTCTACAAAAATCAAATGTATTTTGTATTTTAGTGCACAATATGTGCAATTTTTGTTGTTATTTGTGTTTTAGCTTGAAATTTGGCCTAACCTGGAGTATAATAAACTGCTAGAAAACCATCAGCAGTGGAATTTTTTTGAGGGACCGTTCAAAATCTGTCAAATTAGTCAGTTTGCATGTGCATATCCATACAGTTGAGTTATGACATTGCTGATTCTGAGAAATCGATCTGGGACTTAAAACCTCCACCCCAGTTGTAGTGTCATCGGACGAAAATGTATCAGGTGTTTGTTTTTTTCTTTTTTTGCTGTAAAAAAGTGAAATCACTGTAGTAATTTATCTTTGTAGAATTTGAAATATTGCAATCACCCTGTAAATGAACATTGATGAAATGGTAGTTGATTTTAACATAGTGACGACAGCTGAAAAAAATTAATCAAGCACCTTTTAACTTCTGGATTTTTTTCACAAGCAAATAGCTAATCTACCCAATCCGATAATCAGTACCAGGCTTGGTGACATATATGACTATAATTGGAGTATCGGAAAGAATCTGATATGGTCACAAGTTCAGATTCGATCCAGTATTCGCATGTTTTTAGCAAGGTTGCACTTTTCGGGTGCTGTCAACCACTTGGAAAACATGCCCGCTGTGTGTGACTACTTTTTTTTGAGAAACTGAAAATAGTAAAAAAAAGCATGGTTTATTATTTTTAAACAGATCATTTCTCGAAAATGTACCAGCAGAGCTCATTTTAGTACACAAAATACGATTAGTCTTTTACTGGTTGCAATAATTTTGCATTATTTTTAACTGTAAAAAATATAGGTATCGGATTGGACAAATATATCTTGAAAAAAACTGATTGGATCGCACATCAAAAAATCTGTATCTGAACATCTCCAAAAAAACAGGGTTCAATACCTCTTTTTATTTATAATATTTTTTACAATATAGTTACTTCCAAAGAGAGAGCGAGGACAAATAGTGAGCATGCACACATGCACAGCAATATAAATTCTTTTGGGCTTAAAGATGTTCGCTGTGTTTTTCGAAAATGTGTTTTAATGAGCTTAAAATAGCCGAGGTTAAAATGAAATGTTATCTTATTTGTGGCTTTTGCTGATTTCAAGTGACTATGCCACCTTCCCTCTGGTGTTCAGGTACAGCAGCGAGCTGAGGTTAGTGCGACTGAAGACGTCGGAAGGTGGCGTGTACATGTTCAAAGCCGCAAACCGCGATGCATCGCTGAATGAGACATTCACCATCTTTGTGACCAGTGAGTGCTTATTTCAAATGAACAGTGTTATTGATATTATGCATTTTAAATAATTTGTCATTTCTGTTAAGCTAAACCCGAGATTGTGTCACACGAGGGCCCAGTGGACGGGCAAGTGCGCTGTGTGGCAGAAGGATTCCCTGCCCCCAAGATAACATGGTACTACTGCGAGCAGCCCTACATCAGGTAGTGCTAAAAATGTCAACATTGTGTACCTTTAAAGTTCTTTTATCTGTGTTATGAAAGCTATTTAGGTAATAATATTCATTATTCTACCCTATTAATTTAGGTGTGTCAATTTGTATAAAATTGATTTAGTAATGTTGTTGACTGTTCTACTGTAGATCAAAAGTCACATTTGGATATAATTAAATGAGGTCTTTTTAGTCATTTCACCTCGGGAAATTATTTAAACAGATTAAGACATTTTTCAAAATATTTTGACTGGATCAGCAATAAAAATTATAAGGTATCCATTTAGTTCTACAGTTTTTATTATTATCATTTTTACCACAGTTTTTTTTTTTTTTTTTTTTTTTTTGCATAATTGAAAAACTTTAATTATTATTTTGTATCTTAAATACATATTCGGAAGAAAAAAATATGACAAATATTCTTTGTTGCTTATTGGATTTTCTTTTTTTCTTGTATTTTTTTTTTTTTTAATGGAAATACCTGTTGGTGTTTTTCGAATAAATATTATTGAGCTTTTAACCAAAACACAAAGATTTTTTTATGTTGCTGTTTTTTGTGTACCAAAAAGAGCTTCTTTGCCTGTTAGTTTTTTTTTCTATTAGAAAAACAAAGAAATTATTTGCTATTTAGATTCTTTAGTTAATCATTTTGGGTTGTTTTTTATATTTATATCAAAAACAAAAAAAACTGTCATTTATAAAAAAAAAAAAAAAAAAAAAACAGGAAAGATCTGTTTCTATGATACATAATTTTGTTCAAATTTGTTTTGTTTTTTTTGTTCTTGTCAATTCTGTTTACTTTTGTAGATGCGAACCACAAAGGAGAATTTATTGTTTCTTTTAACCAAAAAATATGAAATTCTCTTACTGTATTTGGTTATTGTTTGTTGCTGATTGGTATTAAGAGATCAATGGGTTCTACTACTTTACCCTGAATTGTGTGAAAAAAATGTTGTGAACACAAACAAAAAGTAACAGAACATTAGGGGTTAGGAGGGCTGCTTGGCTGCCTTTCGTCAAGACATTCCTAATAATTGACACATCAATGCAAATAGCCGGGAACAGAGTTAACCTCCAACAGAGTTAACCTCCAAACCAAAACAAGCCCTGTGGTGAACTTATGTCAAAACTGGAGCCTGATGTTCATTTTACACACATCATTACCTATCAAACCAATGGATGCGCCATCTTATTATGAAAGGAATGTTGACTGTATAAATTTAATGAATGAAAATAATAATGTCTGGAGATTACAATGTTTCTTTTGTTTTTTGTTTTTGTTTTAATCAAAGACACAAGCTTTGCACCACAGCTCCAATATACCTCATAAGTCAACAGCATCAGAGTTGCATCAGTGAACATCATAGATGTTATAGGCTACCATATCTCATTTAGCACGCTCAATGCATTCATCAAATATACCGGTACACTGGATAGCATTAGGTCTATTACTGTATATCAAAAAATTTTGGAAAATTTCCACACATCAGTGTTGTTTTTGGCAGCCACTTTAATTTTCGTCTTAGTCTTAGTCTTTTGGACAAAAATACTTCCAATTTTCTTAGTCATTTCAAAATGTGTTCATCTTCGTCTAGTTTTAGCCAACAAAAACTTGGACAAATTTCGTCTAGTTTTAGTCGACTATTCTCAAAATGTTTTCGTCTATAAACTTCAAAAGTTTTAGTCATAAATAAATTAATTAATGAACAAAAGGTTCCCAACAATTTCAAATTAAGGTGATAGACGAGCACAAAACTGAAGAGTCTACAAGGATATCACCATTTTCATAATGATAATACACACTCAGCAGGAAAACAGTACATTATTTGCAATTAATTAAACTCACTTGGACGCTACGAACTGTATGTAAAATCTTTTCCAAGAGTTTAAGAAGACACCCAGTCACCGCGCTAAATGCTGATGCTAACGCGAACGCTATGCTAACTCTACAAGTTAGTTTAGAGTCTGATGATCACTCAGCACAGACCTTTAAAGGCTAAAGCAACCTGGCATATCTAGCCAAGATAAGAAAGCAAAACTCAGCAAGCAGCACCTGACACATATGTTTCACAAAAGGAGACTGGAGTGGGCACAGGTTTACTCATGGTGAGTAAGCATGTGTCTGAAGTGGGAGGGTCAGCGGGAGGCGCAGCATGTCACATGAGTGACACGACCAAACAATGCTAATGCGTGCTAACTACACATACAATCAGAAAATATCATACATTGTGAATTTATGACGGAAACTACTGCGAATTTTCACCTCGTTCTCGCGTCGTCAGACGACAACTGTCATCCATCTCGTTATGTTTTAGTTTACCAAGACACGTTTTCATCGCGTCATAGTCATGAAATAATTGTTCGTTGAAATATTTTCATTATCGTCATCGTTGACGAAAACAATACTGCCACACATACCTCCATGAAACAGCAGGAATATAATTGTAATAATTGAATTAGTTGAACACAGCAGATGTAGAATCAAATTGGCTCACTTAGCATCACAACTAAATCAGAAAAAAACTCAATTTCAGAGCTGGGCTAGCATTAGCTCGTTTAGCATTGCAGGTGTGATAATTACAACCACACACAAATGCCCTGATAAGAACCCCAGGCTGGCCACAAAAGTGCCTGACGAAATTAACAATCTTTGTGAACTTCCAACCATGTGTGGTCTTAAATCAGCATGCTTATGTCTGGACAACTAAGAACCAGTTTGCTGATCCCACCAAAATCCTGTCAACAACATCTAATCCCCCCCCAAAACCTCTTCTCTTTACTGTTGCCCCCCTTTTACGCCAGGTGCTCCCAGCAGGTGAACGCCACCCAAGAAGAGACAGACATCATCACCATCACACTGTTCAGCCCCATGTTTGGAAAGACGGAGGTGGAAAGTCGGGTGAATGTCAGCCGGGGACGCTTCAGTACGCTGGAGTGTGTAGCAACGGTGGAAGGAGAGCAGGCCTATACTCTTTTCTCCATTAGTGGTGAGTGACAACATACAGTATACGCATATGCACCATTATATTTCCAGGCTTATAGGTGAAAATTTACGAACCTAAAATGTACAAAAATTCACAACCAACACTGGATGCAAAGAGAGACCAGAAATCCATTCTAACTTTGTGAGTTAGAATTAGAGGAGCACTCTGAGACCTCTGCATAAGCAGCCATACACAGGGGTCTGTGACCTGTGTGCTTTCATCTCATTACTTCAAAATGTATTCATCTCCTCCATTTGACATTCCAAAAATACCCTGAAAATCTCTTTATTCATTCATGAGTTCTCTTGAACCAAGGGCGGAGGTTTGCATAGGGACGGTAGGGTAATAACACTACCAACTTTTCAGGATGCTCAAATTGTCCCCACCAACTTTTAAGCAACCTTAGGGGCAGTTTACATGGCGATTCTGCGACACAAAGATGCAATGACTGAGTAGCGGACCCGCCTTGCGTGCATATGGTGTCGGCGAAGACGGAAGGCGAAGACGAAAAATACTGAATCCTGCCTCCAAAGTGGAAGAATCCGATTGCGGGGGATTGAGGGGGGCTTCCTCGGCATGCATATCAAAGGCTCCCGCGGCGCGAGACCGCGCCGTTAACGTCAGCACTCGTACACATCACATTGGGCGTGCGCAGCGGTGCTACTAAACATTAAAAACAGCAAATACTGTATGGCGGAATGTCAGCTTTAATTTACTGTTTTAATAATATTTTTAAATATGTTGAATGTTTCAATTTTTGTGCCTTTTTGAACAAAAGAAAAATGCCATTGCTTCGAGTGGGCGGGCATATTTTTTTCCGGGCTGAGGGAGCTTGGTGGGGTCAAAGTGCATCATTCTTTGTCGCCCTGAAAAATCTGCACTTCCCCCTAGGGCCTGGCATGAATACTACATTGTTTTCATGCGGAATTGCGACATTGTTCTAATGGAGACGCAAATGCAAATTTGAAATTTTTCGTATTTTCGGAGAGTCACCATGTAAACGGCCCCTTATTTACATTATATAAAGAGTTCAGTTACAGTATATAGGTAATTAAGATTGTGTTCCCATATGTTGTAATGATAGCATAGACTATTAAGTGCATTATTTTCATTATATTCACACTTACATTGATCCGTTTTCACTTGCTGAATGTGCCGGTCTATTTTTTCCCCCTCAAATGAACGTTTGGTTGGTTGATGACTTCAAGACCATCGTCCCGCCACAAAGACACACACTCATACTCACACAGCCCCGACAGATTCATGTCGAAAACAAGCCGCCTCATCCGCCCCCTTCAGAAAGGAGATATATTAGAATTTTTTTTCGGCCAGCAGCAGCCACTGTAAGTCATGTAAAAAGTCAATGTTCTGGAAGTGGGGGGAACACAACTAATTTTGCTACTGATTAAACTAACCTGCAAAACCGCTGCGGTCAGGCCAGCCTCCACAAGGAACAACGAAGTCAAGCTAGCCGTCCCTTATTTGGATCATTGTTTGCATTATGTGCATTACGGTAATATCGTCCCTACCAGTTTTGAGACTAAACCTATGCCCCAGTCTTGAACACAAACATACAAACAGACAGACACACAAAACCCAATATTTAACCGCTGCTTTCAGTAGGTTTTATCGACTGGCTGAGGTAATTATAGGCCTATCCTCATTGACGTGTGGTTTCTCACCAAGATTTCATAGTACTGTAACAACAAACAAATGCTGATGACGACATAAATTCTCTTTCCTTTTCATCTTTTTTATGTTCCTCAGGCTGTTTAAATACCTTTTAGTTGAGGTTGTCTTGTAGTTGTGGTTAGTATTTTTATGGGATCAACTTTGCTGTATTGTCTGGAGTATGGGGATAGTGAATACCATAACAAAATTCATTCAAATGAGTGATTGATGTTTGCCTCAGTGCCGTCAGTGTCTGAATAGAAACACCTATGAAGACACACCTTCCGTAGGTGTATAATACACTTAAATTAAAGAGCGCTTTGTGGTACAGCATTTACAAACATTGTGAGTCACTGTAGTTGATTACACATTAGGCTGGGTTGCTCTACATAATCTTCAAACTTCTTTCCCATTTAACCCAATCACTGCCATTGACAACCATAGATGTCTTAGCCATTTTGACTGGGTTAAGCTGGCAATGATCAATCATTATAATTGACTAATATTGTCATCAACAACATTGAAGGACTGATAATTGGAAGATATTCTGGGAAGAAAAAAAAAACTTTTTAATTGCCTGTGTACAATCATCAAAAACTTTAATTTGAAAATTTGTGAGAGTATTTTTCAATTTTGTCAGATATTCATGACACAATTTTGCGTATTTAGAAAATACCTTTCCCTCGATGAATTTCTCAAATTACAACTGGACTACTAAGCACCGTCATTACAAAGAACCAAAATCATACTTGGTATGGCCCCACAGTGGACTGTGACTATGGCTCATTTTTATGTATCTTTTTTAGGGCTGTCAAACGATTAAAAATTTTAATCGAGTTAATTACAGCTTAAAAATTAATTAATCGTACTTCATCGCAATTCAAACTAAAACTACAACTAACAAAAACAAAAATATGCCATATTTTTCTGTAAATTATTGTTGGAATGGAAAGATAAGACACAAGACGGATATACACATTCAACACATGGTCCATAAGTACTGTATTTGTTTATTATAACAATAAATCAACAAGATGGCATTAACGTTATTAAGATTCTGTTAAAGCGATCCATGGATAGAAAGACTTGTAGCTCTTAAAAGATAAATGTTAGCACAAGTTATAGAAATTTTATATTAAAACCCCTCTTAATGTATTCGTTTTAATAAAATTTGTAAAATTTTCAATCAAAAATAAAGGTGTAGCCCGCCATTGTTGTCAATAATTACACAATGCTTATGGGTCGCACCCAAGCACCAGCAGAGGGTGACAAAACTCCAAAAAAACACAGGTAACAAGTGGCGATTACACTGTACTGTCATTTTAATCTGTTTGACCGGGGCATGTGCGTTAATTGCGTCAAATATTTTAACGTGATTAATTAAAAGAATTCATTACCGCCCGTTAACGCGATAATTTTGACAGCCCTAATCTTTTTATTTAAAAAATCGTAGAAGCGCTTTTAAATTTAAGGTTATAGGGCTGGACGATATTGTCTAAAATCACCATTAACAGAAAGAAAAGGCACATAATACAGAGAAATGTTTTTTGGTAAAGAGTAGTTTTAAAAAATGTGTTTGGACAAAATAAAAGTAGTGTAAAAAGTAATCGCTATATCTCTCGTGGAACTAATATGCAAAACATCCATCTCGAATAAAATCTTTGTCTCTCTCCTCTCATATCTTCCCAGCTGTGCTGTCAGCACCCAAATAAGTAATAACTACACAAAGGGGCCATTTACATGGTGATGCTGCGACACCAAGATTGTGTTGCGGAATGGCAAAGGCGCAAACTTTTGATTCCGACCTCCAAAGCGGAAATATTCGATTGTATATTAATGGAACGCTCTCGCGCCGATGACGTCAGCACTCACACACGTCACTTTGGGCATGTGCAGTCGCTGCTACTAAACATTCAAAGCAGCAAACATGGTGGAACGCTGGCTTTAATTGACTGGTTTTAATAAAAGTTTAATTTAGATATATTTTATGTTCGAGTGGGCGGGTATGTTGTCTTCCGGGATGAGAAGGGTGTTGTCAAGGAAGTGCATCTTTGGCTGTCGCCTTGTAAAACAGCACTGTCCCGTAGGGCCTGGCATGAATACAACATCCTTTTAATGTGGAATTGCGACATCATTGGAATGGAGACGGAACTATGTAAATGCAGTTTACATCGTTTAGTGTGTTGTATTCTCGGAGCCTCACCATGTAAACGGACTTAAAGAAACAAAGGCTAACACAATCTTATAGAAAAATCTACTGAGTAACTAGTTGCTAGATTTCTGTTCTCTTACCTGCACCTGGCTGACTTCTTAACAGTTGAATTATACTAAACACACTTGGCACATTCGTAACGATCAGCTTCAAATAGTTTTCTTTATCCTTCTTACGAAGGAGTGCATGTGCAGTTTTTTTTTTCTAGCAGACTTTTTTTCCTTTCCTAATGCCACTAAATTTCTTAGGAGGAGCACTTATGTCCTGATCTCTTAATGTGTGCGTATTTAAAAATTATCATTATCTTTTTTTTTTTTTTTTACGTTTTGTCTAATACAGCCTTTTTAAATCCTTCCCACTCGTCAATTCTTTTCTAAAGCCCAAAGTGGTTTTTGTTGTTCTTACAGCTGTGGCGAGTCAGTCGTATGTGTTCAGTCCCCCTTCCGTGCCTGGCCTGGCCTTATTGTTCGCTCCTCTGTCCACTGGTGTGTAATAAGCTCTTTATAGAGATAAGGAGCTTTCTCCCCACTTAAAATCTGAGAATGCAGAGTCTGCAGGAACAAATCCACCTGTAAACCCGTCAGTGGGTTTCTAAAGCTCTACGTTTGTTCAACGACACCTCCAAGCCTCGGCCAAGTCAGGCGGGACCCATATCTGCCCGCCTTCAAAAAATCATTCCCTTCACTGTGGCCTGCATAGTGACTTCCTCCAACCTCAGTCAGTTGCTATCCTGCTTTTTTGGGAGGCGGGGGGGAAGCATTGCGGCAGATGGGGAAGCCGTTATTACACCGCATGGATTTGGAGTCATAAAGTAAACAGTGGACTCCAGCTAATTCCTATCTGCACATCTTATCATACCAATCATGTCTCTCTTGCCTGCTGTTTACCAAGCAGTTTATGGGGCACGAGCACTGAAAAAGTAAATCCATGCCTAAATTGCACTTTTAGTCAATATTTTGAGTTTTTTCTGTTGTTGTGTTTACACACTCTGTGTATCTACGATATTGTTGAAGGTGCCACAAGGTCAGTGTTGTGACCTTTTAACTCTTCATAGGGCACTCATTTAACACATTGGCTGCGAATTACTGTCAGTCCTTCTAGTCACAAGGAATTGGACACCGTCAATATCACTGAAAGAAGCTTTCATAGCCAGTCCTCTGAGTTTAAATGAATTGGACGTGTATCGCTGTCAATGGCAGGCAATTAATTAAATACTAAGAAAAGAGAGTGTTATTGGGGGCCAGCATCAGGGTGTATTTCTATTTTTATTCATTTTATTGTTTTAATTTTGTTTTCATTAATATTTGTTAATTTTTTTAAAGTTATATCATCATATCATATAATAATCAGACTTATTTATTATTTTCAATTCTCTATTTTTGGTCATTAAATAAATCAAAAACAAACTCTTATACTAGTAGACCTCTTGTCCAGATTCTGTACAGTATATGGAAATCCCATTTTGGGTCATGTTGGCCACACTTCTATACAGTGGAATGAAAAAGGATCTGAACCTTTTGGAATTTCTCACGTTTCTGCATAAAATCACCACCAAATGTGATCTGATCTTTGTCAAAATCACACAGATTAAAAAACTGTCTTCTTTAACTAAAACCACCCAAACACTTGTAGGTTTTCATATTTTAATGAGGATAGTATGCAAACAATGACAGAAGGGGGGAAAATAAGTAAGTAAACCATCACATGTAATATTTTGTGCCCCCCCTTTTGGCAGCAATAAGTTCAACCAGACGCTTCCTGTAGCTGATTCCTGGGATGTCCGGTATGAATCGCTGTCTTTAATTCATGCCACAGCATCTCAATGGGGTTCAAGTCTGGACTTTGACTTAGCCACTCCAGAACATGTATTTTGTTCTTCTGAAACCATTCTGACATTGATTTACTTGTGTGTTTTGGCTCATTGTCTTGTTGCAGCATCCATCCTCTTTTTAGTTTCATCTGTCTGACAGACTGCCTCAGGTTTTCCTGCAAAACATCCTGATAAACTTTTGAATTCATTCTTTCATAAATGGTTGCACGTAGTCCATGCCCTGAGGCAGCAAAACAGCCCCAAATCATGATGCTCCCTCCACCATGCTTCACGGTGGGGATGAGGTGCTGATGTTGGTGAGCTGTTTCATTTTTCTTCCAAAAATGACGCTGTGTGTTACTCCCAAACAATTGAACTTTGGTTTCATCAGTCCACAAAATATTTTGCCAAAACTTCTGTGGAGTGTCCAAGTGCCTTTTTGCGAACATTAAACTAGCAACAATATATTTTTTTAGACTTCTGTAGCTTCTTCCGTGGAGTCCTCCCATGAACACCATTCTTGGCCATAGTTTTACATATAGTTGATGTGTGCACAGAGATATTGGACCGTGCCAGTGATTTCTGTTGGTCTTTAGCAGACACTCAGACAATGCTTCTCATCAATACATTTCTGACCAGGTGTGTGTTTTATAGTGGGCAGGGCAGCTGTAGACCACTCATCAGTGATTGGACACACACCTGACTTCATATGTTTGCTAAAAATTGGTTTCAATTGCTCTTTAAGTCTCCTTAGGCAGAGGGTTCACTTACTTATTTTTCCCCATTCTGTCATTGTTTGCATGCTATCCTCATTAAAATATGAAAATGTTTGGGTGGTTTTAGTTAAAGCAGACACTGTATTTTCATCTGTGGGATTTTGACAACGATCAGATCACGTTTGATAGTGATTTATGCAGAAATGTGAGAAATTCCAAAAGGTTCAGAAACTTTTTCATACCACTGTACCAAATGTGAATACTGATGATTGTAAAATTGGTCTAAAATTTCATGGATCATAGTGTCACATTTGGGGTCTTATGGCTAGCAGTTAGCATCTGCCTCATAACTCTGAGCTTGAGGGTTTACATTTATTGTTAAAAAATGTTAAGGTTTTTAAGAAGTCATTAATGTGTGGATTACCACCACATGCTCATAGATTTAGGTTTGAAACTTGAAGATTTGTGCAATTTTGTCATAGCACGTGTCAATTAGCATCAAATTGTTACGTATGATATTTTTGGTTGGGCACTGATTGCTGCCAACCCTCCCAGTTCAAATGAATTGGACATCTATTGCCTTCTATGAAAGAAAATTTGGACATTCATCATGAGCTGTGCTTTCTCTTTTTCTCCACAGAGAGAACAATTCCCCATGGTCTGTTCACCCCCCTGCTGATCGGCTCGGTGTCGGCGGCCTCCGTCCTCTGCCTTGTCCTTATTATGCTCGTCTATAAATACCTGCAGGTATTGACAGCAGGCCTTGATTGAGAATACATACCATTTGTCACTTTTTGTAAATGAATTCTGTTGTTTTGTCGCAGAAACCTAAATATCAGGTGCAGTGGAAGGTTATTGAAGGAATCCACGGTAACAACTACGTGTACATTGACCCCACCCAGCTTCCCTACGATCACCAGTGGGAATTTCCCAGAAACAACCTGCGTTTTGGTGAGCCACCCGCCCTCTTCTCACATTGGTGTAGCACTTTTGTAACACTGGTCTGCGGCACGAGCCTTGGCACCCAGCGCCAACATGTCATTTCTGACAAGCCCAGGCCCTCACAGCAAATGATTTTTGGGGGGTAGAAAGACAGAGAGAGATAGAGAGCAATAGAGAAACAGTAAATTACAACAGTTTGGGCTCCAGCACCTCCGCGACCCTCGTGAGGAAAAGCGGCATGGAAAATGAATGAATGAATAATTCATTTATTGCTATTGATGGGGCCAGACGACAAATGAATGATCACTATGAGCCATAGTGTTTTATTTTTTTTTTTTTTTTTTATTTTTTTATTTTTTTTTTTTATTTTTTTTTTTGTGTACAGACAGACAGAAAGAAAGAACAGATGTGATACATAAAACATGATTAAACACATATGCTACCTACAGTAAGTAGCGTTGCTATCACGATATGACTATTCTTACCATTCAATATAAATTTTAAAATGAACAATATAATTGTTTGGTAACACTTTATAATAACTATCCATTTTACTAGTTAATAGATCATTAGTAAACTGTTGATAAATGATTTATTGTTGAAACTGTTGATAAATGATTTATTGTTGATTTGTGAAGTATTTGTTAACAGTTTGTTAAGCATTTACAGGGTTTTCTTAACCTGAAACACAGTTTGTATAGAAACGGTTCAAGTTTTTGTGTGTAATATTTGGCATTTCTATCTTTTCAGGTTAAGAAATGCCATTCACTTGAAAAGAAAAGGCATTTTGATAAGGCATTTTGCAGGCAGCGCTCAGGTTGCACATTTATGAAAATCTGCCATAGAACCAACAAATATTTGTACTTTTCTTTGAATGATTAACCAATAAAACTTATAACCTTCATCATAAAGTGTATATAGTTTTATTAAGATTCATCAACTAGCATGGGCATTTAGAATGGGGTCAACCATATTGGAACACCCTGTAAATGCTTAACAAACTGTTAACAAATACTTCACAAATCAACAATAAATCATTTATCAACAGTTTACTAATGGTCTATTAACTAGTAAAACGGATAGTTATTATAAAGTGTTACCTTGTTTCCTATTAAATTTAGACCGTTTTTATTTTGGCAATTTCTCTGAACAATTAATCAACTATGAATATAGTCAATCATAGACTTCATCATCAGTTGAAAAGACAGCTCCCACAAAAATTGCGCCACGCCTTCCCGTTGGAGGCCGACCCAGGTAGAGCATTTGGCTTTCACTGTGATAAACTCAAGAACACGCTGCGTTCAAACATTTGATTTAGGTGGAAAAAGGGCAAACGTTTTACTGCATGAAACTAGTAGGCAGGAGTGTCTCAAGAGTGATTTGCTCGAGGATTCAATGTAATTATTATATAAAATAGCCCCATGCATGCACTTTGAAACGTTGTGAAAAAAAAAACATTGGAAAAAATTAGCGTAACATTAGCCCAAAATATTTACGTAAAATGAATGATAACTGCCTGTTTTTTTGCTTTTAACCAAGAATCTAGAGACTGTTTTATGTTCATATCTATAGAAATTGCGGGATGTATGCATTTATTTACGAGAATTTTCAACTAACAAAAAAGCTCTTTGTTTTGTGATGGCCGCCACGTTGCATCCATACACAGTAGCGTAAGTTTTCATTCAAATGATAGGGTAATTTGATCAACGGCCCGTTATTTGACAAAAAAAGCAGTAATTTAGACATTTCTTCATCCATACAAAAAAATTCGCCTTTCACATGTTTTATTTTATGTAACATTTCAATCTAAAAACGATGAGACCAGATAGCCGGGAAGACGTGCCTCGGTGCTGAGGCAAAAGTAACATTCAACCTAAATAAGTTGTGATTGTATAGAGAAAAATGCAAATTCAGCTTTTGTTGAGTAAAATTAAGATGATTCTGCATGCTTTCCTCAAGTATTAAGTTTCTGATGTGAAAATTGAGTGATTTAATAGCTGTTGAAAATTGCACTAAATAAAAAAAAATTTATTTGCTATTTTGGGCAAAAACATATGGTATGTTAAGTATTTTCTTCCTGAAAATTTAGGTGATTATCCCTGCATATAGTGATTTTTGTGCATCTAGCTTAAAATTTGGGAATTTTATAGCCAAGTTTTGTTATACCTGTATAAAAAAAATAATCGGGATTTTATCTGGGAACGACTTTTAAATTTTTTGATGTCGCTTCTCATGGAGACTCATATATGCCTAAAGAGGTGCCTGTTTTGGCTTTAGGTCGCTAGCGGCTTTGGTTTTTAAAATATTTGAATTAAAAATTTTTGAAAATAGGCCCCCTACAGATCGGCCCCGTCAACTGATAGTGAAGATTAGTTGTCTATTAATCATGGCAGCCTTTGCTCTGCATGACATTTGATGTCTGGACCGGTTGCTTTGGCCTGACATGGACGCTTTAGAGCGCCCGTTGTCATTGCATTGAACAGCTATGCAACAACCTGGTGTCATACTCTATATTCCAGTCATTAGGGGCTCCAAGCAGATGTCAAAGTCAAACAGAGTTATTAAGTTCTTTTCAGTAATGTATCAAATTGTCATTTTTGTGGTAGATTAATCGAGATGGCAACCATACAATTCGCTTACTGTTAGTGTTGGTTGCCACAGTCTGATTGAACAGACTGTAGAAATGTACCCTTGATATGTTTTGACAGTCTACTACTGTTTGGAATGCATCCAAGCAATGTAGCTTATCCGAATTCCAAGGTTTTTTTTTCTTTCAGTTCTGTTTTATTGGGCCTCTTCTTGTTTGGCACAATAATTTTGTAGGGAAACATTAGCAAACTGTGTATATGCTAAACATGGAGCCTATTCTAGTTGACTTAGCAGAAGGCAAACAAAGGAGTGGCCGAATACAGTATGTGAGAAGCTCTGTATTAAATATGAATTACAGTAACCCTTTCAGCGCCATTGACGATGATAGACATCCAATTATATGTCTCTTTTCATCCTTCTGCTCTGAATTAAAATGAAGTCCAATTCACTGGAACTGGGAGGGTTCCAATGAATTGGACGTCCGTGGCTGTCACTGGCATTCAATGAGTTAAAGCGAGTCTATTCATCCGTATCGCTTCAGGGTCTTAGGAAAACTGGAGTCTATTCTGGCCGACTATGTGAAATTGGAACACTCGCAGGGTATAAATGAAGAAAGACAACGATTCACAGCAAAATACTCCGATAAAAACCCTTAGCGAATGGAAGTTTCAGCTTGAATATGGCATTGCCCCCTTATGCCACCAGTGATGGACATGGGCAGAGCAACAAAAACAGTCTCGGGGCCTAACAATGACAAAACCCCTTCCTCCCTTAGTGCAAACATAATATTGTTGACATACCCTGGGTGTTGTTTTTTAACCAACCTCCTCCAACAGGATCCTACACGTCCTGGTGCTTCAGCACACAGCCCGGGGGCTCCACTGGTGTTGTCCCAGTAATAGTGGCAGGGCGCCAGTTGAAGGGAGAGGAAGGGAGGGAAAAGCGGCGACGGGCAGGGGGAATAACAGCTTTCTTTGTGTTTCTGCAGGGAAGATACTAGGTTCCGGTGCTTTTGGAAAAGTGGTGGAAGCGACTGCGTATGGACTCTCCAAGGCCAACTCTGTCACCACGGTGGCGGTCAAGATGCTTAAATGTACGTCGAAGGTCGCAAAAGTAAAGCGAAGCTAAGCCGCTGTGTGCAGTTAGCATGACTGCCGGAGGGCTTTGAGTCAGACGTCACATGTGCTCCATTAGAACAGAGACAAGATTATCAGGATGATAAAATCAATCAGCAAAAATTAAGTCAGGAAAAAACACTGAATGGATCGTAAATAGTATGGCGCTTGACAAGACAATTGGGGTATTTAGTACGCTTACCGCACATTAAGCCAAATTTGGACTAATAATAAAGTTCAAGTTATTCCTTTACAAATCATATTTTTAAAACAATAATAAAAGCTTTAAAAGGGCATTTGTGTTTTTACCACACACAGTACACGATTTTAACCCTTTTAGGACAGTTGTTACTACTGTGGAAATCTATTCAAAAGTTGACACTTTAACCCTTTGTAGAGCAAGTGACTATTTTTAGTCATTTTAAAAACTTAAATAAGAGCAATTATATATATATACTGTATGTTTAGTTCAATATGAATCATTATTGTACCTTTTGTAGTTATAAGTAAATAAAGTATAAATAAAACTGAAATACGGAAGGGTTACTGGTTATGGCTCCATGTAACACTTTAAAGTTGTTGTTTTTTTTTTAAAGTAGTATTAAGTCAATGACTGATTGCATGCAATTAATGGCGATATATAATGCATTTAAATCAGGAAGATTGGCTGTGAATGTTCACGTTTCAGGGTTAGATGTTTAATCCATTTTGACTAGGGATCATTTTGACTTGTCTCCATTTAATTAACTCCATGTCAATAGGTTGTCTTCTTTTTAGGAAACTGCAGTGTCAGTGTTTGTTTTGTTTCTTTGAGAAAAAGCAATATCAAGAGCTTGTTTTGTTTTGGGAAGGAACAACATCAAAATGTCTTTTAAGGACAAGGCACCATTAGTATGACCATTGTATTGACTTTGTCTTCTTTATAGGAAAAGTGTAACTTCAAATTTAAGTTACTATTTAGAAAAGTGAAACAACAAGATTTGGTCTTCTTTTTAGGTGATCATCAATTGCTTGTTTTGGAATAAAGTTGAACGTTTTTGAATAAAAAGCAGCATCAGGGTTTTGAAATTCCAACAACTAGAGGTGATGGGCAAAAATTGGATACACACTTTTTGTGGCAATTACAGCCTCAATTCTCCAAGGTGTTGATTCATACAACTTGTGAATTGTTTCCAAAGGAATTTTAAGCCATTCTTCAGTTAGAATACCCTCTAACTTTTCTAGAGACGATGGCGGTGGAAATCGACATCTTAATTGAATCTCTAAAAGTGACCATAAATGTTCAATGTTATTGAGGTCTGCGGCTTGTGCCAGCCATACGAGATGCTCAACTTCTTTAAAATGTTCCTCCTGCCATTCTTTAAAAAATATGTTCAACGATTATGATGCCAAACTCATAGGTGTTTCCTGAAACCTATTGCTGGAACCCTCCAGAATAAAGGAAAAATACTAACGTTCATTCATGAACGTACACAGATCAACATTCCCTTGCACATCTCAACATGTGGCTTCACTCGGCTCGAATGTGTGACTCGAGACCAAAACAGGAAGTAACTGTCAGCGGTTACCATGGAAACGAGAACGTAGCGGGAACCTTGCAAGCAATTTCTATTCAAAATGCTCTTCCTACATGACTACAATATTCTTCATTCAGCATACAATATGAGGCAATAACAAAAATAGTGTCGCACAGACACTAAGGAAACTAACTTTAATCAGATTACTGGTTTGGAAAAATGAACGTGTTAGATTTCTCATTACTGAAAGAAAGTAGTCAGATCAGAGTAACGCGTTACTTAGTAACACGTAGTTACGCGTTACTGAAAACACTGGTTTTAACCAATTTAAACTGGGGTTCTCTTCATATTTTTTTCACAGCAAGCGCTCACTCAACTGAAAAGGAGGCCTTGATGTCCGAGCTGAAGGTTCTCAGCTACCTGGGAAACCACATGAACATCGTTAACCTGCTGGGAGCCTGCACTGTGGGAGGTAGCGTTGCCTCCGTTTTCACCACGGGGTTGAATGTTTATGATGACTCTTGTCCTCGCCCTTCGTGTCAACCATGACGGGTTTATCTGTGCTGGCAGGCCCCATCCTGGTGATCACAGAATACTGCTGCTTCGGCGACCTGCTAAACTTTTTACGGAGGAAGAGGGAGTCTTTTTTCTTCGCCAAGATGGAAGATGACTGCTACTATCGCAATGTGATGTCAGAGACGGGCACTGCTGGGTCAGTTGTTAACCCTTGTTTGGCTGCCAAGGATGGTGCTAAAATTCGAATCCCATTTTGACTGGGAGAGGCTGAAAATACTGTACTATGAGATTATTAAAAAAAAATAATAATAATAATAAAAAGTGCCTAAAGAGTGTTATTTGGGGGGCCTTAACCGTAGTGTATCTCTGTTTTTATTCATTTTATTATTGTTTTGTTAAAAAATATATTAATGTATTACCGTATTTAATCATAAAAATATACATATATTTTTTAAATCATATTTTAAAAGAATGTAATACTGATTTTTTTTTTTTTTTAATTAAAAAAAACAAAATTAAAACCTCCGCGACCCTCGTGAGGAATAAGCGGCATGGAAAATGAATGAATGAATGAAAATTAAAACCTGGCATCCACATATGTGGACATCACCTTTTGAGTCATGCAGGCCACAATAATAACATCTGTTATACATGACCCAAAAAGGGATGTCCACATTTGAGGACGCCACGTCTTTATAAGGTTTTTTTATTTAGTAAATTACCAAAAATAGTCACTTTTTATGGCTTTTTCCTGATGATGCACCTATAATTTTTTTTTATCTTCATTGAAAACAGGCGACGGGCGTATTGTTGCTAAATCATATTTTTTACACCTGGAAAATTTCCATTTTTCTAGCAACTCAAGTCTCCTAATAAGTGATTTAGGTCCGCGAACCGTTCATAGTCAAAACAAAATATCAACTGCAAAATCTGAATTGAGTGGGAAGACCTGGAATGCGTCAAAGCACAGTTTACTATCCAGAACTTGCGTAGGTGTAGGGTGTTAAAATGCTGCTTCTCAGACTGCTCTTTTCCCTCTTCACAGCGACAGCTTGAACGGCTACATGGCCATGAGGCCTTCTGCCATTGGCAAGCCGCCTCCTTCCTCATCCTCATCATCCACATCCACGGTGGAGAAAAGAAACTCTTTCCGCAAAGGCAAGCCGGACATTTTGAAATTCAGTATTTTTTTTAAAAAGCATTAAAATTTAATGTCTTTTTGTATCTTCGTTCTCAGGCGGCTCCTATAGCGAAGAAGATGCGGAGGGGGAAATGTTTGACGATGACGGCCTGTCATTGGATACGGAAGACCTGCTCAGCTTCTCCTATCAAGTAGCCAAGGGAATGGAATTCTTAGCGTCCAAGAATGTGAGTTATCCCACGTAACTACTTTTGTCGATGGGTATAGAGCGAGCAAGGTGTTGTCGCACAACGGTTTAACTTTTGTGTGAACGCAGCTTTAGTTCCGAGTGAGCTGTAGCCAGCTGGTTTTGGCCACCGTTCACGATCATGATTAAGCCTATAGAAAGTTGAGTGTTCAATGAACCAAATCTGCATATTTTAGGAATGTGGGAGGAAGCTGAAGAACCTGGGGGAAAATCCGAGGCAAGATTTTTATAACCTGGAATTTCAAAAATGTTGTGGTATTTAGACCTAGTTGAAATCAACAGGAATTTCCATAACACTGGTTCATGAACGAATGAAAATTTGGTGGGTGCGACTTATAGTCAGGTGTCTCTTATTGTCGAAAACTGACATTACATTGATTTTTTTTTTCAATTATTTTTACATAAATCTTATTTTTTTCATTTCATTTTTATTTAGTTATGTGCATTTTTGTTCCCAATTGATTCTTTTTAATAGTTTAAATGAGTTTTAAAAATCAATTTTAAATTTTCTGGAGTTTAAATATTAATTCAGATCAATTTTACAAATTACAACAGAGGAGATAAAAGTTTAAGAATTAAATCTAACTTCAAGTTATGATTTTAGGTGGAATAATAAGTACTCTTTGTTTTTAACAGCTTGTAAACTTTCAAGAACTTTATGCTTATTCACACTATTAAGTATTCTGATACCTTCCAAAAAGGCTATGTGTTTCAACTTTCAACATCCTTTCATGGGTGATTAACTTGATTTCTGTCTTCGCACAAAGCACAGCTCATGTTTCTACCACTAGTAAACGTGTCAGGAAAACATGTCGTGGCACAATGTTCGAAATTAAATTACTTTTCCGTATCAATTGTCAGCTTGAAAAAAAAGGAAAAAATATGCTTGGCTGATATCATGCATAGAACATGTCTCATTGGTGCTTTTTTTCACAGTGCATCCACAGAGACCTGGCAGCCAGAAACATTCTGCTCACTCAAGGGCGAGTGGCAAAGATCTGTGATTTCGGCTTGGCCCGAGACATCACTACAGATTCCAACTATGTAGTCAAAGGCAACGTGAGTGATATATCAAAAACAATGTATCAGACAAGATAATTTTATCATTCAGCGGAACAGTCTTTTTGTGAATGTGCCATATAAAAATGGCATTACAAAGGCAACAATAATGGAATTAAACCTACTAAACACCCATTTGATTAAAAAAATTGATGCAGTTCCACTCCACCGTGGCAGTTGGCAGAAATGGGGGGTTCACGTTAAAGTTAAAAATCTCGAAAATGTTGTTAGAGAGCAATTTGCAACTGTTCATAAATCCAATTCCCTCAACTTTCAACTCAGGCTCGGCTGCCGGTCAAATGGATGTCTCCGGAGAGCATTTTTGAATGTGTGTACACGTTCGAGAGTGACGTGTGGTCGTACGGCATCCTGCTTTGGGAGATCTTCTCGTTGGGTATGAGCATCCATCCTTTATAAGTGTTTTTCTTTTTTTTCCCAGTCTTTTCTGACCAAATGAATTAATCGTGCAGGAAACAGCCCTTATCCCGGAATGCCTGTGGACGGCAAGTTCTACAAGCTGATTAAAGAAGGATACAGACTGGACTCTCCTGAGTTTGCACCCTGTGAAATGTAAGATTTGGGGGAAGTGTTTTTTGTGTTTTTGAAAGGTGTCAGTCGTGGCGAGTTGTAAAAAGTGAGATTTTTACAGTGGCCCACGCTCATCCTGTTTCACTAGCATAAAACTACTTTTATTAACTTCTACTTTTGAAAAAAAAAAAAAAGAACCTCTATAGACTTTCTTGGTTATTCGACCACCAAAACTTAAATTCTGCATGTAAGGGACATACAACACCAGTGGAAAGAATGTTGTTTAATAAATTGAAATAAACACAGAATTTTATTTTTCTGAGGGGCAATATTGGAGAAAACCGTTAATAAAAGCCTTTTCCTGGGATGTCATTAATATCATATGGAACTATGCCAGAGGCTATTATTGTGTGTGCATATGTGTACTGACGTCACATAATGTTGACATTTTTTTTTTTTAATTCATTTCTCCATTATTCGAGGTCTAAGGAATTTGCAATTTATACACTTAAATACTTTAAACAACCATCTTTCACATGAAGGCCATATAAACGAGCTGTTGTTTTTCCTTTCAATAATCAATCACATAACCAAGGTTTTGTGTGATAAATTTATTTTATGAGTGGTTTAATGTGAACGATTTAAAAAAAAAAAAAAAAAAAAAAAAACATTTAATTTGACATTTTTTCCCCTTGTTAGCTTGCCTCCATGAAATATGCAGTGCTACAAACCAAAGGGAGCTGTTTTTTTCCCCCACGTAGCTCAGTCTCATTATTATTTCAACAAAATGGAATAAAAACTTTTTTTCTCTTTGTTTCTCAAAAAAAAGGAGGGAGTACAAAAATCAGAAAAATATTTGAACAGAATTTTGTTTGATTTTTTTTAAAGATTTTATTTTTAGACAATATCATCCAGCATTCATATGACTTTAAGCACCCAAATTGATTGCCGGTGTTCAGTGACAGTGTTTTGTATCATGTTACAGTAACACATAATCGTGCTCCTTAGGTATCAGATCATGCGGTCCTGCTGGGAGGCCAACCCAGTCCAAAGACCCCCCTTCAGGAAAGTGGTAGAGAGAATTGAACAGCAGCTGTCAGACGCCACCAAACATGTAAGTGCTGACGCGACAGACAGAAATCTTCATGCGGTTTGCATCATGAAGATGTGTGGCAAATTTGCATTCACAGTCAGTTTCAAGGCAGTGAGTTTTCGAGTGTTAATATATTCTGATCACGTTTACCTGATGTCAGGTTCAAGTCGACCTAACCATAACTGATACTTTAAATTCTGGTCATACTTTATCCAGCCCACGTTGGCAAAATTCCTCTTCAACTACAACCCATTTTGGAAATATTAAGACAGTGGAAGACAGGCCAGGGAGCCTTCTGGGTTGCTGTCGGCTTTCACTACCAGCGCTCCAATTGCTTAGATCAAGGGCGTCAAAGTCATTGCTGACGCGGGTCACATTTTAAAGCAGGGGTTGGGAACCTTTGCTGACCGAGAGAGCCAAATACCCAACATATTTTAAAATGTGATTTCAAAAGAGCCATACAGAGTGTGTGTTTACATCTGTGTGTGTAAATACAGTATATTATATGGTCGCCGAGTCGTGATTGATAGAAATCTTGAGAAAACAACTAAGAAAGCCTAACAATCGTTGCTCAATTGCGCACTCAGCACTTGGAAAACAACAAATGGAAACATAGATTGGCGTTTCGTTTATTTCCTCGAAGTGGAAACCACAACCGGGGACAATCAGGGGAATGTGTGCATCACAGTGGCCGAGACAGGTGAAGCCTCTCGAGGCAGCAGTTTCAGGGGCCGTTTACATGGTGACTCTCTCAAAAGACGAAAAATTTCATGTTTGCATTTATATGGTTTTTTCTCTATTCGAGCAATGTCGCAATTCCGCATAAAAACGATGTAGTATTCATGCCAGGCCCTAGGGACCAGTGCAGATTTACAAGGTGACAGTGAATGATGCACTTTGACCTCTTCGGCCCGGGAGACAACATGCCCGGATTGCCCGCCCACTCCAAGCAATGGCATTTTCTTTTGTTCAAAAAGGCTAAAAAAATGGAAACATTCAACATATTTACATAGAAAATATTATAAAAACAGTAAATTAAAGCCGACATGCCGCCATATTTGCTGTTTTTAATGTTTATTAGCACCGCTGCGCACGCCTAATGTGACGTGTACGAGTGCTGACGTTATCGGCGCGGTCTCGCGCCGCGGGAGCTTTTGATATGCAGGCGGAGCAAGCCCACCTCAATCCCCCACAATCGAATTCTTCCACTTTGGAGGCAGGATTCCAAGGTTTGCGTCTTTGCCTTCCGTCTTCGCCAATTCCATACGAACGCGAGGCCACGCCGCAACACAGTCATTGCGTCTTCGTGTCGCAGAGTCGCCATGTAAACTGCCCCTCAGTCTCACTCTCCTAGAAGTGGTGACAATTTGACAGGCGAAAAAGTAATGAAAGTGAAACCGTTCCCCCGCCTGTGTGACGTGGGGTACCACAAAGTTCACTTTCGTGGTTTAATTTTCCCCTACGCATTTTAATATACTCCTATACTATACTTTATAGCCACGCTGTTAGCTGACCGGAGACTTAACGCGCTAGGTGAGCTATGTAAAGCCCATGTCCGTGCAATCTGCAACCATGAATGGGCACCGAATTGAAGCAACGTACGTTTGAAGTGTGGTCCATTTCATTCAGGAGCATAAAATACCGCGTATATTATGTTATATTACTCTCTCACTTTGTAGTCAGTCACGCGGTGCGTTCAGCTACACCATGCAAAATAGATCCACCACATTAGAACCCGATTTGTTACATTATTACAGGTATTATTGTTATCATCACTATTATTGTATTATTATTGCGATTTTTATTCATAATTTTTTTGTTGTGCTCTTTGTAATTGCTATTTGCAATAGTAACAGCAGTATTTATTAAGGATTTAGGCATGGGGCAAGGCAAATTTATTTGTATAGCACAATTCAAAGTCTTTATATCACATGAACGTCATACAAATCCCATTAAATCGAAAGAACGTTAAAACAAAGGCAATCGAAACAGGAAATAAAATTATACATGAAAATCACATTAAATTGAAATCAGAAATGGAAATAAAACAGAAAAGGAATAAAAAGCAAATAGCTTGAAGTTGGAAATATGTAGATAGGTATGGATATGCTGTGATAAACACAAGGGTTTTTAGCCCTGATTTAAAGGAGCTAACAGTTTTACCAAACTTCAGGCCTTCAGGTAATTTGTTCCAGAGGTGAGGAGCATAGTAAATAAATGCTGTCCCACCCTGCGTGGTTCTTGTTCTTGGAACATATAGGTGACCGGTTCCAGATGGACTTAGGGGTCTAGATGTTTCACAGGGATCCAACAAATCAAGCAAGTATTTTGTTCCAAGGCAATTAAGTGTTTTGTAGACGAGCAGTAGTATTTTATACTGTAGTCTATCATTTGACTCACTGGAAGCCAGTGTAACGATTTCAAAACCGGTGTAATGTGGTCCAATTTCCTTGTATTTTTAAGGACTCTGGCAGCAGCATTCTGTACTAGCCGCAGCTTCCTGACTGATTTTTTATCAAAATCTGTAAATATGCCATTGCAATAGTCCAATCTACTGAAAATGAATGCATGCAAGTTTTTCCATGTCATGTTGAGTCAGAAGCCCCTTAATTCTGGCTATATTTTTAAGGTGGTAATAAGCAGATTTAGTGACGAACTTGGCTATCAAATTTTAGGTCAAAGTCAAGAATTAGTTATCTGACTTGATTTGTAGCTGTAAGTGGCATTGTGCTAAGGTGCCTGCTTATCTTTGAACTTTCCTTTTTTGGCCCAAAAATGATCACTTCTGTCTTCTCCACATTTAACAGGAGAAAATTCTGGCACATCCATTCATTGATTTGATGAATGCATTTACTCAGGGAGACTAAGGGACTATAATCATGTTGTGACACAGAAATGTACAGTTGTGTGTCATCTGCATAGGTGTGATAGGAGATGTCATACTGTTCCATGATCTAAGCTAGGGGAAGCATACAGATGTTAAATAAGAGAGGTCCAAGAATGGACCCTTGAAGGACTCCACATGTGAATTTGGTTCATGTTGACTGATGGTTACCGATTGACACAAAGAAATCCCTATCATGTAAATAAGATGTGAACCACTTAAGAATAGTCTCAGTGAGCCCTACCCACTGTTCCAATCTGCTGAGTAGTATGTTCTGATCAACCGTGTTGAATGCGGTACTGAGATCCAATAGTAGCAGAACAGATGATTTGCCAGCATCAGTATTCCGACAAATATCATTTAGGACTTTAATAAGCACGGTCTCATTGCTGTGTTGTGGCTGAAATCCAGACTGAAATGAGTCAAAAAGATTGTTTTGCATCATAAAAACCTGGATCTGTTCAAACAAAACTCTCTTGATAATTTTCCCCAGGAATGTCAGATTTGATATTGGCCTATAATTACTAACGGTTGAAGCATCTAGATTAGGTTTTTTAAGAGGAGGTTTTATTACTGCAGTTTTTTAAGTCTGTGGGAACTCTCCTTTTTGGAGAGAAGTATTTATAATGTGAAGTATGTCTGCGGCAATGCAATGAAAAACAGTTTAGTGTATTTAGTGTATGTTTTCGGACTGTGGTACGAATTAATGTAATTATAATGTATTCTTATGGGAAAATCCTGCTCGACATACGACTATTTCAACTTACAAATAAGGTCCTGGAACGAATGAACTTCATATGTAGAGGTTCCACTGTATTTCTATCATTCTCCTTTTATTTTTAATTACTATAACAAAAACTGAATTTTATTGTCTAAAAATATATGTGTTCAATTTATATTAAAAAACAAGAAAGAAGTCTAAAGTAATTGTTCACTTGCAGTCCTCGATCTTCCATTGTGGTCTATAGTAACTTAATTTGATTTTTATTTTAGTCAGAAACATGATTTACTTTCGCAGGCCACTCAAAATGATGTGACTGGCCTAATGTGGCCCCCAGTCCTTGAGTTTGACACCAGTATCTAGGATGGAAAAGGGAAAAGAAGGGTGGGTGAGCCCAAACAAAACATAAAAATAAAGAAAAAAACACCTCAGAGCATTAGTAAAAGAACAAAACATTATTCCAGTGTTCGTCTTTGCTTACAAGCACGTACTTTGGACTAATTAGTACCACGCTTTTCCAGATCTATCTGAACTTCAGCTCCCGTCTCATGGTGCCGCCCAGACCCAACACTTCCGCCACCGCAGAGGAGGACGACGACAACGACAATGAAGAGAACAGAATCTCCGACACAGCTATACAGCTCAGCTCAAATGGCAACAGTGCTCCGACACAGCCCTTGCTAGTCCATCACCAGGTTTTCCTGGAAGGCATGGGCGTCGGAGTCCAACGGGTGTGAGGGACCCCCCGAGCCCCTTGTCACTTAGAAGAAGTGCCTCTCATGTTCTGCTACTGCAACATAAACAAAACACTGCCAGCCCACTTCCCCCTTTCCTTTAAAGACTCCTACTGTGGTGATAAAAGAAACACGGACAACCCCCTGCCGCTCCAGACAGGACAAAGAAGAACATTTTGTTATTAAACTATACTTTCAAAGAAGAGCAGTTGCAAAAACAACAATTCACTGCCACACATTTAACTCACTGGCTGCCATTGACTGCGATAGTCGTCCAATTCATTTGAACTGGACGAACAAACGTTCATTCACTGCCACCTTCCCACTTCAAATGGATTGGACATTTACTACTGACAAACTAATTCAAAGTCACATTAGAAGTCTGTCATCGACAATGACACTGAAAGAGTTAAAGTCGATTATTTCAGCTTTCTTTGAAGTTTTCCCTTTTTTCATATACTTTTTACATACTGATTTGTCTGGAAAGGAAAAAAACACTCGAGGCACTTCAATTCATTCCGCCTATCCCATTATGCAGCATCATTATTGTTGATTTTTTTTATGTCAGTATTACATATTTCAAATGAAGGTGATTGTTTTTTTTTTCAGGGTCCAATTTTTCAAATGGAGTTACTGGGACACTGGTTTTTATAAGCTATTATTAAGACGGCCTGATCCGCTTTGAGGACATTTCAAATCGTTTCATGGCCACGGGCCGCGATAAGAGGAGGTTGTACGACGCGGTACGCTAGTTCATTTTGTTTGTAGATAGTTTTCGCAAGATGCTGGGGGCAAAGCTTACAAAAAAAAAACATTGTGTTTCCTTTACTCCTCGTTGTTTACATGCTGGTACTGCCATTTCAGAGATTTGTGTTTTTCTGTCGGGAAACAAAATAGCTGACTGTTCGGGACTTGCCGTTCAATAGACTGGAAAGCAGACATTTAAGCTGATCATATTGTTCCCCAGCCACATGTTACTTTTCACCCCATTCTCCCTTTTTGAGTCCAGATGTTCGTGCTTCCAATGTTCCCGCTGGGTAAATGTCCTGTTCGTACGAATGAACATACTGGATTGTGATCGCAAGAGTGTGTGTGCTTCTCTGAATGATGAAAAAAAAATTGTTTTTAAGTCATTTTATCCACGCGTTTACATGACAATGACATTTTGCCCCGTTTACACACAAAAAAAATCAGTCCTTGTGGCCAATGGTGATAAGCTTCAAGATCTTGACATTCACCCTATAATTGTTTTTAATTGCCTATATCAGTGGTTCTCAAACACTTTATAATAAGTACCACCTCAAAGAATATTGAAAATTGGCTCTCTGAGTGCCACCATTACGCCGACATTACTCATTGATGACAACAGTGTTGTTTTTGGCAGCCCTTTTAATTTTCGTCTTTGTCTTTTAGACGATAATACCTATTAGTCTTAGTCATATTTTAGTCATCTCAAAATGTGTTTGTCCTTGTCTAGTTTTTGTAAACAAAAACTCTAGACTATTTTGGTCTAGTTTAAATCGACATTTATTATAGAAGTTTTTGAAAAAACTTTACTCCAAAAATAATAAAGATTGCTAACTATTTCGAATGAACATGTCTATCTAAAAGGAAAACACCAACTTGTTGATAATACACACTCAGCAGGAAAACAGTACATTATTTTCAATTAATGATATCGACCTGAACGCCATGAAATGTATGTAAGAAAAAGTTGTCCGAGAGTTTAAGAGGACGCTCGCAATTACCATTAGCTTAATGCTAACGCGAATGCTATGCTAACGTTAAGAGTTACATTTAGTGTGTGATGATCACTCAGTTCAGGCCTTTAAAGGCTAACGCAACATTGCATATTATCTCTGGCCAATATAAAAAACAAACACAAATCTTACTGTGTGCATGTGTGCAAGCCTGGAGACTGGATAGCAGCAGCATGTCACATGAGTAAAACAACCAGACACTGCTACAATGCAGGCTAACTACACATAAAATGTCACACATTATAAACATGTGACGGAAACTATTGCGCATTTTAATCTCGTTCTCGTCTGTCAGACGAAAACCAGCACTCATCTCGTTATGTTTTAGTCTCCCAAACCATGTTTTTAGCTCGTTATGGTATCGTCATGAATAAAATTTTCGTTGACAAAATATTTTTGTAATAGTCATCGCTGACAAAAACAACACTGGATGACAGTACACTCTAAAAATTGAAACCTTCTATTGGTCATGTTAATTTAAGATGTTAGCTAGACATAAATCAAATTATTTATTAACTTGTCTTGTGTATTCCTAACTGTTGAAAGATAAATTAGCTTAGCGCGGTCATGATGGTCACCCTCACTTACAGCAAATTATTATATATTAACTTAAACTGAAGTCTAGTTTACGCCAAAATGTTGAGTTTTAACGGATAAGGTTTTTGTCTTTTTTTTTTTTTTTCTATCTAAACTTGAAAATTCAAGTGAAACTGATTGACTTGAAATTTCAGCCAACTTTTTTTTGTGTTTGTAGAAAAAATCTGACTTCCCAGAATGACCTCAATTTAATATTTTGGAAAATAACTTGTTTCAGTTGGTCTTCATTGCCGTCATGTTGACATCAAGTATGATGACTTCATCTCGATTTCATTCTTGCATTCTTTTTTATCTCATCAAAATTCTTTATTTTTTGTTATTATTGCAACATTGTGTGATTTAATTTTGAGTCAAAATAAATCGGATGTCTATCGCTGTCAATGGCAGCCAAGCCACAGTAAAACATTAACAGTCTGCTTAGAGTGTGGGATAAAGAGTTGATATACTTAAGGTTGAGTTAAATGGTATTACACCTGTTCCGTAATATTTAAAAAGAAACACTTTTCAAAAACTCAGTCTGAATCTTTCGTAGCTGAATTTGGATACAACTGAACTGTACTTTATAAATGCCATGTAGTGGGAAACAAAAAAAGCTGTTTGAACATTTAGTTCAATAATCTTTTGCGGACCACGAGAGTGAGCTGGCGTACCACCAGTGGCACTCGAACCACACTTTGAGAACCACTCGCCTATGATGACTGGCTGCAATTGATAAAACTAGACATCTAATCCATTTTGATGGAGAGACCGGTGCTTCACTACAAAGTAACATTACAAGTTACTGGCCTGGCATGCATATTTCCACTGTCGTCGTCATGTAAACACGCCGGAAAATGTGCTATCTGCTCCAGTTTTGTACATATACATTTTACTGTGCATATACTATAAAGTCATATCGGAAGGCGACCATTTTAATGAAGAAGCGGTACACATAAAATATACGTAGAAAATATTCTTCTTATGCTGGTTTTCTGACCTTGTACTGTACACTTTGTCGCCCCGGGAACGTGACTCGACAAAAATGTCAAATTGAACCGACCATCATCAGACTTTTCCCCATGCATAAATGATATTTATTTAGTGTTGCTGTGTATAATGGATGTGTTACATGTGTCAATGTAAATAAAAAGGTCTATATTGAAATAGCAACGTGTTGAAGTACTTTCAGTCGAGGCCGTAGGTTTGGTCTCAACATTAGTAGAAACGATATAACAACATAACTGGCATTTACACTTTTTGGTGGGGACGGGACATAAGACCAAACAGATTATTGAACGGTGGTCAGGGCTACAGTTCTTACGAATATGAACTGAAGTAATTGATAAGCTAAATGATCAATGCAAAATAAATCGATATATTGCCTTTCATGTGTAATGGTTCAGTCGATACAACGTTCGATTCAAACCTTTGTTTTCAAGGAGTACTAAAGAAACTTTTGGAATGCAATTAATTCCCTTTTTAAAAAAAAAAAAAAAAAAAATATGGGGAGGTATTCCAAGAATGGGTCCACTTGTGGGGGACACTGGACCACTCCTAGACTCAAAGTAAAAAGGGTTAATATAAAAAAAAAAAAAATCTTAGTTATTCAAGGACCGATCTAAATCTGATGCATCCAAGGCCCCTTTCACAAACACCTGAACACGGTTTAAATCCCGGGATTTAAACAGGCAACCCTTATATGTGAAAGCAATTTCCCAGGTCGACTGACACATAAATGACGCCGACATTTACCGAGGCACGTCTTAGTGTAATGTCCGGGACTTTCCCAGGAAGCGGTTTGTGTAAAAGCAGGCGTTAAATTCATGGGTCACAGCACGATGGCTAATGATGTATCTATCAGGACGGGCCAATCGTCACTTCCTTTTCTTCACAGTAAGACGAAAAGCGGTAAACGAAAATCACTATTATCAACATAGCAATTTGGAAATAGCTAAATTAAACTGAAAACAATGAAATTAAACTGATACTGGATCGTAGAGCCGAGGAAGAGAGTCTATCCTCCATCTCTGGAAATGTGTGTTTATTTTGTTGCCGATGCTGTAACTGAGGAAACAAGGTTGTATCTCAAACGCGTTCAAGGGTTATTTAAATACAAACAAAAATACACGCGATCGCGGAAAAGGGGGAGTAACACAATGGGTCCTTGACAGTAGGTCGACAGGGATCAGTAATACCGTATTGGCCCGAATATAAGACGGCCCTGATTATAAGACGACCCCCTCTTTTCAAGACTGAAGTTTGAAAAAAGACTTTATGAACACCAAATTATTTTTTATACAGAAAATAATTACAGTACATCTGAAACAAATGATTATAACAATAAATTTGAGAGAAAAAGCATGTTATTTTGCCTCATTCAAATCTTAATATAATGAACATTTAAATATGATAAACTAAAGAGCAATCACATTTGTAAATGAATGGCTTCTGGTCTGAAACAAATGATTATAACAATATATTTTAGAGAAAAAGCATGTTATTTTGCCTCATTCAAATCTTAATATAATGAACAGTTAAATATGTAAACTAAAGAGCAATCACATTTGTAAATGAATGGCTTCTGGTTTTTGAAATGTAAATAAACCAATCTATTGTGATAAAACAACAAAATTGCAATAACTGCATTAACCATAAGGGGTTTGCGTTGGCCTGGGGAGTCAATTTCAGCATTCGCTTCAATGATATCTGGCGCCATCTAGCGTTGTGAATGGGTATAATGTCTAGACCCTGAATATAAGACGACGGCCACTTTTTCAGTCTTATTTCAATGCAAAAAACACCATCTTATATTTGGGCCAATACGGTAGTAACCTAACCGGATGGCAGAGAGTCAATAAGACAACAAAACATAAACACTCAAATACCAACACAACGTAGGGGATTTCAAAACAAGGGTGGCAGACGAACAAGCTAGCAAATACACAAAATTACAGAGTATAAGGTATCGAATGGTTGCCTGGTACACCAGACTCACCGCTGTTCCAGCTATTGAGTCTGGCCACCATTCAGCGGATACCATTTCCAGGGCGGAGCAAGCCACAGCAAACAGACAGCGGAGTGGACCAATCAGCGACGGGCAGACGTGACGTTAGTAAAACGACGAGGGTAGGATGAGGGACTTGCGCGCGGAAGTAAACATACGAGGAGAGCGGAGTTTATTCAACATAGCTACTTTGGCTAGCGTGAGACAGACTGTTGTCAATGACTCGTGTCGATGTGTTTTTGGTCATTTAAAACTGATTTTACCGTGGATTGGAACATATTCTCGGCTCTCCTTTTCACCATCTGTGTTGTTGTGGAGACGAATTTCGACGCGCAAGAGTGATGTTGCTCGTTAAGAACACGTCACGCAAATAAACTAATCTGATTTATCGATTGGTTTTGTACCTGCTCAAGAGGCCGTTAATGGGCTGGTTCCCAAACTTTTCTCTCAGTGTTTGAAAAATACAGGGAGAACAGTCTGGCCGTGCCAGGCAAATCGTATGGCGCCCAGCAAGTTGATATTTCGGCACCCTTCTCTTGGATCGCCTAGGCTTAAATACAGTCTTGATGGTCTTGAATTGGCTGCAGTTACGACGTCGGGAACACTCCCACTCTGTAACAAAATACAATCTGACCAACAGAATGATGCCAACCAAAAATGACGTGATGTCCAAGTAATAAAACCGCGCCAGCATCCTTCCCCGCACAGAGAGCGGTGTCCAACCCGTGTCACTCCCGGGATATCTCTCCATGCGAGAAAGCAATGATGCGAGTAAATCCCATGCACCTTACACACGAATTTACCGGCTTATGTGTGTGAAAGGGGCTCAAGACTCGAACTAAAGTACTCTCATGAAATTCTAATGTGTGATTTCATTTCACAGTTTTTTTTTCGTGTCAGTTCATGTTCATGTCAGTGTCCTTCTGAAGTGGGCCCATTCTTGGATAGCTCCCCGTTTTTTTTTTTTCATAAAGGGACTTGCACTCTGAAGTGACCGCATTGCATTACCGTAATGCACATAATGCAAACAATGATCCAAATGAGGGACAGCTAGCTTGACTTTTTTGTTCCTTGTGGAGGCTGGCATGACCACAGGAGCTTTGCAGGCCAGCAAGTTCACACAGTTTAATGCTATTCTAACTCTGATGCAGGTCGGAGTTTTGTTAGCAAAATTAGTGGCGTTTTACCCACCTCCACAACAATGATGTATTTTTACATTACATACAGTGGCTGTGCTGGCAGAAAAAAAGCTTCTAATATCCGGTCTCTTCGAAGCGGGCGTAGGATTTCTGTCGGGGGTTGTGTGAGTGTGCGTCTACGTCTGTTTGTGGGGTCAAGTCATCAGCCATTTAAACGTGCGTTTGAAGGGGGAAAACAGAACGGCACATTTAGCAAGTGAAAAGGGATGAATGTAAATCTGAACATCATGAAAATAATTCACTTAATAATGATAGGGTCTATTCTATCCTTTCAACATATGGGAAGACAATCTAAATTACCTATATAACTGAACTCATTATATAATGCAAATAAGGTTGCTTGAAATTTGATGGGGGCAATTTGAGCATCCTGTAAAGTTGGTAGTGTTATTTCCCTACCATCCCTATGCAAACCTAGGCCCTTGCTTTCAGTCCTTCAGCACAGGAATCTCAGGCACTAATCTAGTGTGTGAGTGTCTTCCTGCGTCTGTGTGTGTGGTCGGATACATTTGGTTAGTCGCGCGTGAGTGCGTGCCAATAGGTGCTTGTCCCCGACAGCGCATGTCACAAGTAATTCAGATAATCTCTTTGTTGTGAAATGGAGCTTAACGGCCTCTCGCCATTGCCAAATGCAAAAACCAGTAGAGCCGACCTTCGCCTTTTAGGTATAGGCCAGGCTAAAATATATTCAGGTCCCACAAGATAATAGCATCTCAGTATTTATATTCAGCATGAGGTTCACTTACAAAACTATTGTCTCTAAAGGGGGTGTGGTAGAGAAAATTGACTTTTAAAAGGCTTGTTGCTGAATTGCTCTCTCTTCAAGTGTGAAATTACATGAGCAAGTTAAATCTTTTGTGAGTTTTGGAATCTCTTTGTTGGGAAGTGGAGCTTGACGCCAAATGTCAAAGCCAATATAGCGCACTTATAAAAGTTATTCAAGGTCACCTTTCATTCTTAAGCCAGTCCACTCAAGTGAGTAAATAACATCATTGAAAACAGTCTTGTCTGTATATTCAGAATGTTGTTGTGATTACATGTTACTAAGTGATTGACTTGATCACTTTACACCTACAATGTTTCACTGCACCATATTCTTCGGACTACGAGGTACATTTATTTTTCTCAAAAATTGACAGTGTGCCTTATTATCCAGCTCTAGCTGTGCTTAATGATCCCGAAACTATTTTGTTGGCGCATAGCTGTATTATTCTGCCGTAGCAACGTTCTCAAGATGCACATTTATCATACATCAAAACCAAAAATAAAGCAACAAATCAAATAATTATTAATTTTTTAATAAAACAATAACTACAATGTTAAAAGACAAAGAAAAATGACAAATAAAGGGCACTGAGTTCTAATGCGCCTTAAAGGGAAGCTTGGACTTAAAGACTTGTATGCTATAATAAGCCACAATTGTTCTCTTTTACTAAAATATGTTATTCGAAACACATGTATTATTGCCATTGATTTAAAAATCTATAATATTTAGTACATGTAATGACCTACGGAGGGCGCCATGTTTTACACGCGCAATGCACCCTGGGGGTGACGACACAGTTGGGCTGGACTGGGAGAACAGCTGTGCTAGCTAGGACGCAAAGCTACTATGACAACTGGCATGATTTTGTCACATTCTGCTGCTGGTCAGATTGTTTTGTTACTGAGCTGTGGGATGAGTTCCCAACATCGTACCTGCATGCAATGCCAGGTCATCAGCAGTGTCTTCAAACCGATCCTAGGCAGCTTGCCGAGATATCGACTTGCTGCCATTTGACAGTTTGAATTCTTGACCCCCTTCATTGCGGGTTGCATCTTTGCCTTGGTTTTTCCATTCAGCTGTCTCTCAGTTTTCCCTCTGTTTTTTTTTTGTTTTGTTTTTATTGTCCCTCTTTTTTTTTTTTTAATTGATGCCGACCTACAGTCACGGACCCTTTTTGTGTCCCCCTTTTCGCGATCGCGTGTTTTGTGTGTGGGGGGGGGGGGGGGGGGGGGAGGGGGGGGGGTTTACAAGGGCGTAGGTTTGGTCTCAACATTGGTAGGGACGATATTACCGTAATGCACATAATGCAACCAATGATCCAAATAAGGGACGACTAGCTTGACTTCATTGTTCTTTGTGGAGGCTGGCCAGACCGTAGTAGTTTTGACGGTTAGCAAGTTTAATGTTAAGCTAACTGTTGCAGGTACTCTGAATAGCAAAATTAGTGGTGTTTCCCCCACCTCCACAACATTGATGTCATCAGCCAACCAAACGTTCGTTTTAGGGGAAAAATGGACCGGTACGCGCAGCAAATGAATGTATATAAATAAATGTAAGTCTGAACATAATGAAAATAATTCACTTAATAATGATAGGGTCTATTCTATCCTTACAACATATGGTAAAACAGTTTAAATTACTTGTATATTTGAAATCTATATAATGAAATAAGGTTGCTTAAAAGTTGGTGGGGACAATTGAGCAACCTGAAAAGTTCCTATTGATATGTCCCTACCGTTCCTATGCAAACCTACGCCCCTTGTGTGTCTAATAAACCCTTTTACGCAATCCCGATGATATTGTTGTCCGCTTGCTTCCACATTCGCAGACCGTAGCATATTTGTTGGTTTTCATCTGAGGACCTGTTACTGATTGCAACTAATAGATCATTAAACAATAGACATACTATCGATATAGAAAAAAACTAACATGGTCCTTGTGGGGATAGTTAATATTACTAAACAGTGTGGTCTAGAGTGCTGCCTGCATGCAGCAACAGTGCGGAGTCCGCAGCTGTCACTGTTAGTAGATGAACATTACTGATGTTCTGCAATTCCTTCCTACATGGCGAAACGTCTCCACATAGCAGCGACTACTTAATATTTGTGTTTTTATTTAGTCTTTTATTACCTTTTCATCGCCTCAAGAATACTTTTTGCATACTTTTCTTAATGCATTTTTAGTACGTTCGGCCTGTTTGCATCTAAACAAAACAAGCTGAAAGCGCACGGTACTATTTTGGGTGTCGGATTCGCCTGTTGTAGATGTTTCACCGATGTAGGACATTTTGTCAGAACATCGGTTTGGTCTACTCTCGTCTCATCCCGTCTTTCCTGTTTATTTTGCTTTTGCTGCTTGTTTTGTGAAATATCGACAGTGCTGTCCTGCTCATTAATGTTCCTCTCGGGTTCAAATTGAAAGGGCTGGCCAGATGACATGTTTATGTTGCTTGAATCATACTCTGAAAGCCCGGAAGCGCCGCCCGTTAATGTCATCGCTCACCGTGCATTGCGGCATCAACAACAATGGCGACCTACTCGTTAAACTAATTTTACAAATTTTATAAAAACGAAAACATCAAGAAGGGTTTTAATATCAAATTATTATAACTCATACATACTACTATTTAAATTTTAAAACCTACAAGTCTTGCTATCCGTGGTACCCTTTAAAATGCGGTGTGCCTTATGTATGAAAATAAACTTAATTGATGGTGTGTCTTATACTTAAAAAAATATATGTTTTTTTTTTGTTTGTTTGTTTGTTTGTTTTTAAGAAAAAAAGTAGGTATATGTTAAGCCCAGTATTTTTTAATATTTTCTAAAGACGGGTTTCTTGTCGTTCAAAACCTTGACTTGAGAGACAAAAAAGAAATAAATAGTTTAAAACCAACTCTCATGCCTAACTCAACAAAAATTACGTATTCAAGTGTTAGCGAAACGATACATAAGCCAAAACTTCCACTTTGGGCTAATTTGACAAGAGACGGCCACAAACATGTTCTTACGACTCTTAAGAACGGTATTAAAAGTGCCTGTGACACGAAAAAGCATGTTTATTTCATAATACACGCGGTATTTTATGCTCCTGAATGAACCGCTTGGATGTGTCATTGTCCAGCTGCTTCCTCAGCGAGCTCTCCTGTCCGTATTAGCAGGGGAACGAGCTGTAAATTGCTCTCCGCCAGGCGGTTTGCCGACCGGCTATCAACAACCCAGTTGTCATGTGAAATGACCCGTGCTAGTTATGTGAGATTTTCCGCTTCGAAGACTTTGAAACATCACTCGGTTCGGGTTAGCGTGTCGGCTAGCTGTCACACCTCTTGGTTTCTTTACATTCTCCGAAGCCGGGGAAGGGAAATGACATAAGCCCGATTTAGGTGGCATAAAATATCGTTCGGGAGGTGCGACAGTAAAGGTGAAGTCGACAGTTTTGACCATTATGGAGTAATTTTGCCATGTCATCTTGAATAAATGCATTTTTATTATTTCATATTCCATTTAGTACAAGACTGTTATTTGTCATGACCATGCCATTTATTTAGCTATTGGGGAAAAATACTTGGATAAAAAAAATAATATCCTGTAAAAATATTGGAGTAGAGAGACTGAAACAATGACATTTTGCGGCTCTCTTCATCACGTTTTCATCGTTCTGAATAATTCCCCCTCAATGGGCTGACTGGTCCTTCTCAAGCCATTTATTTAGCTATTGGGGAAAAAAATACTTGGATAAAAAGAATATCCTTTAAAAGTATTGGAGTCGAGAGACTGAAACAATGACATTTTGCGGCTCTCTTTGTCGTGTTTTCGTCGTTGTGAATAATTCCCACTCAATGGGCTGCATACTTAATCAGATGAAATCGTGACTCCGCTGACGTCATCCACCTGTTGGGGACGCTAGAGCCCTATAATGGTAGGCATGGCTAACCGGCAGATTAAAAGACTAATTTCTCGTTATCTGCGCTTTGCTAAATTGTTGTATATAGTCGAATCGTCTCAAAATATGATTCTAATTCACATAATAATCCTATTTAAAGAGAATTATAATACTGAGGGGCTGTGAGATATCAATAGAACCGTTATGTGGAAGATAACAAATATTAATAACGTTAACAAAAAAAAAATCACATTCATGAGCAATTATCAAAAATAGATCAAAAATTACGAACATTTCTGAAAGTATTCCGGAAACAGCCGGATGGGGCGGAGACGTCACAACAAGGAAACAAAAGGTCGAGGCAGGTGCCATCGTTGTTTATCGACGAGAAAGTTCCGTTCGTGTTTTATCAAAAAATCGCTAAAATGGTTCAAATCTGTCATGCTATGGTGTACAAATAACCATTTGTCGCAATGTAGTACCTATGAGTTCCCGAATGCAAGAAAAAGAGCCGAACTACGCAGACAATGAGTAAAGTTCGTCCGTGCTAAGAGGGCTAATTTTGCAGACCCAGCCTCCGGCACGGTTTTGTGTGGTGCGCATTTTTCACCTGAAAGCTATTCGAACTATGGACAAATAAAATCAGGTTTTGCTAAGAAAATGCTGCTGAAAGCAGATGGGGTGCCCACCTTACACGCGCAGCCACCTAAATGTCCCCAGATATCAAGAAAGAAGACGATGGCTGGCTCTGATGAGACCACCCCACCACCCCAGGCTAACAAAAGGAGCGGAGCAGCCAAGCTCGAAATGGCCAGAGTGAGTTCTCTTTTATAATATAAAACATATCTCGCAGTGGATATAGGAGTGGACACATGTATAAATTATCGCTTGTAAAATATATAGAACAAATCCTCTAATCCCATTCATATTTGTGTCCTTGCAGAGCGAAAACCTATGATAGCACAATAAATGATAATTATTCTATACATTACTTTATTTTGATGTCACGGTGTATCAGCTTCACAAAAAGAAATGCAAAACAAACCGTTCGGTGTTTCCCACACGATCCGTTGCCGGTGTTTCATCAGTGTGATTTCTCCCCTTAATGATCCTTTCATTAGGCTGCATTGGCTTTCCTTTGGGCTCAAACTGATAACCCAAAACACCAAAGAAAGGTTCATTACTCTCCTCGTCTCCATTAGAAGAACGTTCGTTACGTCGGATTCGTCGCTGCAACTAGAAACAAAATTGTCCGCCATCATCGCCGCCATTCAGTACTAAGCACTGAGCCGGCTGTTTCCTTGTTCTGACGTCACGCACACAATATGCTAGATTTCCGGGATCTCGGGCACCGGTCGTTTTAGCTTGACAATCGATCCAAATTTCTATCATTTTCTTGGTGTTGCAATGTGTGTAATTACACGTAGTGGCATGGTATGAATCCAAAAGGCATGCGTTTATGGATAAATGATGGAATATTAGCATTTCCCCAGGTGTTGTAATACCCTTTAAGACTTTTTTTCTCCTGTCGTACGCACTTAATTACAAATTACGTATGTTTATAGAGCACAAGATGTAGAGTAATAGCATGTGTTAGGTAAGAATGTATTAGGTTATGGTATTGGGTATATGTTTAAATGTATGGACAGAAGCTGATACATCAGTACATAAGGACAAGGGGTGGGAGCAAATAAGTTTTACTTCTTCTCAATCCTTTTTTAATTTTTATATTATGTCTTATATTTTATTTTATTCTTGTTATTTAGTATTGGTACTGATTGAATATTCGAAATAAACATGTTCATAATCATCCTATATAATAACTCCTTTAATCTAATCCTGTGAGGCACATGCATCACAGTTTGGGAAGTTAATTTGGTCTCGATAATAAAATACAGTAGTATATAGTATTACAATTGCATTGTTGTGGTGTCTGATTAAATCTGATGAAAACTGTTCTTCAGCAAGTGCATTACAAATCGTATTTTTGTCTTTAGCTTGTAAATCTGATGGCAAGATCTCTGAAGTTAAATGTCGTTATAATGTCGGGAACAACCCGATTTTATCTACAATCACTACAAAATCTCTCTGGTCAATTAAAAAAAAATGCCTATCAGTCCAAGCAAGCATTGGATTTTATCTGATTTGTGGCTACTGTTCTGCACTCGTCAACTCCTGCTGGCTTTCGCCCAGAAGGCCAACATCTGGTACAAAGAGGAACGCCGTGAGCACGATGGCGTTTAAACTTGCGTGGGCAGCTTCCATTGTTTTCAAAGAAGCTGATAAGAGATCAAGAAGGAAATCCTGCATGTGAACATCTGACTAATTTATTTATTTATTTTTCAGAGGAAGTGGCACTCATTAAGAGATTACAATAATGCGTCATGTCTTTTCATTTTAAAACTCATAAGACATGTCTGTTCATTGCCTCCCACCTACACACTTAATCCCTCGTCTCATAAAAACAAGTCTGATGTCTCACTAAATCACATTCATAAAAGCAATTTTATTGTAATAACCTATCATTTTGACCCCAAAGTTTTCGCGTTCCTTGAGGGAAATCAAACTGAAAAGTTACGCCTACGTATAAAAATGTTCCAGTTCATGAGAGCGGCCCCAAACCTTAACAATACTGAAATTAACCCATTGGTTGACATAGCATATCGCCTCTAAAAATTAACTGATTGACCACACATTAACTTTGGCGTACTACCCATTTTGAACTAAATCTGAGGAATCACATCAACAACCTTACTACGATTGCAACTGCTTTAATGCTATTCCATAAATTAACACTACAACTTCTTTTAAGTATCCCTCGATTTTTCTCAACTGCACGTGTTACGATTTCACAAAAAAACGTTAACCTGTGTGTTTTGGAGGCATGTTTGCTTGCTTTGTGACCGCTCAACTGCTGCCCACAACTTGTGGTTGTAAATTCGCTAGACTTGTCACTCTCCTTCCGAGCAGTTAAACGTCTTCCAGGAAAGAAGGAAACAGTTGAAGAAGTGAAGAACTAAGTTCTATGGGGGGCAAACAAACATTCATAGGAGGCACCTGCAGCTAGCTTGTTGTTCACATGGAATTTGATATACTGACACTCACCCTAAAAATGTTCATAATTTAACCTACAGTGGGGCAAATAAGTATTTAGTCAACCACTAATTGTGCAAGTTCTCTCACTTGAAAATATTAGAGAGGCCTGTAATTGTCAACATGGGTAAACCTCAACCATGAAAGACAGAAAGTAGGGGGAAAAAAACAGAAAATCACATTGTTTGATTTTTAAAGAATTTATTTGCAAATCATGGTGGGAAATAAGTATTTGGTCAATACCAAAAGTTCATCTCAATACTTTGTTATGTACCCTTTGTTGGCAATAACGGAGGCCAAACGTTTTCTGTAACTCTTCACAAACTTTTCACACACTGTTGCTGGTATTTTGGCCCATTCCTCCATGCAGATCACCTCTAGAGCAGCGATGTTTTGGGACTGTTGTTGGGCACACGGACTTTCAACTCCCTCCACAGATTTTCTATGGGGTTGAGATCTGGAGACTGGCTCGGCCACTCCAGGACCTTGAAATGCTTCTTACGAAGCCACTCCTTTGTTGCCCTGGCTGTGTGTTTGGGATGATGGCATGATGTTTCAACCCCCATGCTTCACAGTGGGTATGGTGTTCTTCTGATGCAATTCAGTATTCTTTCTCCTCCAAACACGAGAACCTGTGTTTTCACCAAAAAGTTCTATTTTGGTTTCATCTGACCATAACACATTCTCCCAATCCTCTTCTGGATCATCTAAATGCCCTCTAGCGAACCGCAGTCGGGCCTGGACGCGTACTTTCTTCAGCAGGGGGACACGTCTGGGAGTGCAGGATTTGAGTCCCTGGCGGCGCATTGTGTTACTGATAGTAGCCTTTGTTACTGTGGTCCCAGCTCTCCGTAGGTCATTCACTAGGTCCCCCCATGTGGGTCTGGGATATTTGCTCATCGTTCTTGTTATCATTTTGACGCCACAGGGTGAGATCTTGCATAGAGCCTCGGATCGAGGGAGATTATCAGTGGTCTTGTATGTCTTCCATTTTCTAATAATTGCTCCCACAGTTGAATTCTTTACACCAAGCCTGGTGCAAGTCTACAATTTTGTCTCTGGTGTCCTTCGACAGCTCTTTGGTCTTGGCCATAGTGGAGTTTGGAGTGTGACTGACTGAGGTTGTGGACAGGTGTCTTTTATACCGATAATGAGTTAAAACAGGTGCCATTAATACAGGTAACGAGTGGAGCCTCGTTAGACCTCATTAGAAGAAGTTAGACCTCTTTGACAGACAGAAATCTTGCTTGTTTGTAGGTGACCAAATACTTATTTTTCACTCTAATTTGGAAATAAATTCTTTAAAAATCAAACAATGTGATTTTCTGCTTTTTTTTTTCCACATTCTGTCTCTCATGGTTGAGATTTACTCATGTTGACAATTACAGGCCTCTCTAATATTTTCAAGTGGGAGAACTTGCACAATTAGTGGTTGTCTAAATACTTATTTGCCCCACTGAACTGTATATCAATTCATTTATTGCCATTGGACATTTTTTGTCTCTAGCAATTTTCAAATTTTTAGTCTAGAAATTAACTATAAACTATTACAGCATATGCAACATATACTATGTATCAAGCTGGATTGAAATATGAATTGGTTAAGTAACTGTTGAATCGATCTTAGTGCAAGATCAATATCGTTATTTTTTAGATATGCCGTTTTGTTGAAAGGATTGCGTTTCATTTAACAGCCCAAAATGTTTCGGCAACATAACAGGCAAAAATGTCGAAAATGTTTGTTTTTTAATGGCATTTTGTGAAATGTAGCTGGTTTAGTTCAGATTATAGAGAAGTTTCCTGAGCAAAACATGGGCTGCGCCATCTTGGAAAATTTCTGCTCCGAACTTCCGGTTTAGACAAAACATCATGAGTTGCTGTTGAAGTTAGAAGTGTGTTGACAAAGTCAAAATCAAATCCAAGGAACCCACTGATTCTCCAGAAATGGATTTAGCACAACGTGAACGAGGGTCCGGGACTAAATACAGTAGGCTATAGGAAAATTTTTGTCACCGACCAGCTACAAAGCTCCTCTGTGAATGTACCCCGCCATACACCTTACATCCGGAACTAGCAGACAATATTTCAAGAATGTGGATCGCTTCTCTAAATTAAAAGACTCCACCTGAAAGATGATATGTTTGTTCTTATCATTTCGTTGATAAGAAACCCACCCAAGAACATCCTTTCCCGGAATTTTGGATGTGTTGTTATAGTAGCAGCTACAGCAGCAGCAGTAGTTGTAGTAAAAAAAAAATATTAAACTTCATAATTACAGTCATCATCGTAATATTAATAGCAAAGGCAACAAGTTATTTTATTCGCCAGATTTTAGGTTTCCTATTTTTGGAGAGCATACCTTCCATAACACAGCGGCAGCATGACTATACGAATGCCCTGGACCTGCGATACATGTAAAGCCTGCAGTTTCGACGTCTCCCTCCTTTGTCACCATCAGCACCCATGCTTTGTAGTACATTGAGGCAATGACTTGCTTCCACATTTGCCTTCAAAATGACAAAATTACCGTGTTCGTGTAGGAGGACACATCCAACTTTGTGGCTGCGCAGGTACCGGAATTCCTCGGAGCTTTTCAGGTTCCTGATGGCGTTTCCATCCACTGCCATTAAGTTATTAAAATACGATAATATTTCATTTGTGGTCACCCTCGTCCATTTCTTTATGTTGTCTTCCCATGTCAAGATGGCAGAAGGATGTGGTATTTCAAAATAGTGTTTTCCAGGGTTTTTAGTGAGTGATGCGACTCCAGCACCATTGCTGTCAATATAAAGTAACGTGAAAACAGAAGTCGCGAGCAGAAAGCAAGAAATAAAGCAAAAGTACGCCGGAAACATGTCTATATTTCTTGTATAGTGTACGGGTACTATTAGCCTGTTTTCAAATTTGGTTATGCAAAAATGAATGGTACTTTTTACACATACAGTAAACGTTCACGTGGAATTGCGATCTCATTGAAGATAAACCATGAAAATGCTAACATAAAATATGTTGTATTCTCAAAGTGTCACCATGCAAGCGGCCCCTCAGTTTTATTCACTCTTACGGCCCGGCTGCAATCAAGTGGCTTAAGCAGCTACATCCTGGTGAGTTGTGCTAAATGCTGGGAAATGTAGCCTCAGGGTTGGCGGCCATCTTGTCAGGATTCCTCATTTCCTGTCAAGGAACATAACGTCCCTCCACTACTAATGATGTCACAACGTATTTTAACGGAATTTATTTTGGGAAATTACATTTCTATTAAACGGGCAAAGTTTTTCAAGATTGAATGTTCCCAAAATAATGTTAGCTGTTGAGCTGCCCTTAATGACTATTTATGTTTAATTGGCGTGTTTCATCTCCCTTTAAGACATCCCTACACCTAAAAATGTTTTTTTTAAAAACAAAAAAACTTTGCTTTATCCTGAGTCAGCATGTATCTAGGTCAGTTTTGGATTCATGTGTACCCTGTGGCGCTTGTACTCCATCACAAGGTGAGTCACATTGTGGTAGGCACAAGACTTTCCAGTCAATGAATGGTGGCTATTGTAGCATAAAGATTGTCCTAACTTAATAGAGACAACATAGAGTGATCCCACACTTAAGGCTGTTAATGAGGACCAGAACCAACCACGTAAAGTAAAAAACCGTGAAGTAGTGTCACCCCCGCCCCCACCCTCCCATTTTCAACATACATTGGTACCTCTGCATATGAATTTAATTCATTTCAGGACCTGGTTTGTCAGTCAAAATGGTCGTATGTCAAGCGGGATTTTCCCATTAGAATACATTATAATTAAATTAATTTCTACCACAGCCCAAAATAAATACTGCCGGTACAGCCACAAATGGCAATTACGCATAGAAAACAAATAAATTATAAATACAGATCGTAATAATAATAATATAATAATAATTTTTGCTGTATTCCCCCGTTTTTCCGTGAAAAACGCGGAAACCGTGAAAAAATTCACTGTATTCCCCGGCTTTCCCACGAAAACTGCAAAAAATGAAGGAAGACAGCAAAAAAAAAAAAAATCACTGTATTCCCCGTTTTTCCGCGAAAAACGAAGGAATACAGCGAAAAAAACTTTCACCATATTCCCTCAGCCAACTTAAGATCTCATACGTCTCATGAACAGTCTCACCAATTTTGAGGAGGATCCAACTTACTCCCAAGGTGCCAAGGTCTCAAATGTGCACCCTGTAAATTGATAAAAAATTAACATTCAATCCAAAATACTAGTTGAGTTCCAAAATAATAGTTTAGAATGCGGGTGCAAGAGACTTTTTGGAACAGTTTAATAAGTTGAAAAACCCTAATAGAAGAGGCCTTTTTGAAAATTCAAGGGGGCGCCACTGAGCCATTTTGATACATTTTTTTCCCCAATGTTGCAAAATAATCGAAATTTACACAAAGCCACATGTATGTGAAATTATCGAAATTTAGGCAAAGCCACATGTATATGCGAATTTGGGTGAGTTTTCGTGTTAAGGCCTCCAAATTGGCCATTTTAATTTGCCATGAAAAAAACAATAATAATATTCCTTTGCATTCCAATAGGTCTCTCACGCCAGTTGGTGCTTGGGCCCTAATAATTGTCACCTTAACCTATAAAGACTGGCAAACAGAGGTCGGAGCAGGACCGTCGAGATTGTAGACATATCCCGGCCATATTGTCGAGCCAGTTCAGTGATGCGCACACCACGTTCAATTTTTTCTATCATTTCCTTCTTAATTCCAATAGTAAGCTTCACCTTTTTACGGGTTTTTACCACCTGCACTAACCTTCTTGGGACACATGTTGATTTCTCTCACAAGAAAATCCGCCGTGCGTCCGTCTTGTGGGAAAACAATGAAATTGTGACGCCGTTGTAAATCGTCATATTTCGAGCATGTCGTCATATGTTGACACAAATGACAAGTCCAAGCGAAAGGATCATAGTCGAGGCTTTCGCATGTTGAGGTACGACTGTACATTTTTTTGTGTATTCATAATATCAAATAGTGTATATAAAACTTTATAAATGTTATATGTTAATATGTTATCATTAGAACATTAAAAACTAGTTTTAAACACGTAAATAAAATATTAATAATAACATACATAAAGAAATAGCCAGTGTTGTTAATAACGGCGTTACAATATAACGGCGTTACTAACGGCGTTATTTTTTTCAGTAATGAGTAATCTAATTAATTACTTTTCTCATCTTGGCAACGCCGTTACCGTTACTGAGGCGGGAAAGGCGTGCGTTACTATGCGTTACTAAGTTGGTTGAATAAAAAAAAGTCTGAGAGAAACGGACTCACGGGGACGAGAGCAGAGCAGGAGTGGGGAAGACGCCGTTGCAACCGCGATGCTAGGTGGCTCCAATAATACCTGACTGCAGCCATAGCCGACAAACTACGCCCACATGACACGGTAGATATCATATTATAGAACTAGATGCAAATGACAGAAACTGCTGCACTGCAAACATGTTTTAAGGACTACATGCGTTTGTAAACAGCCGCCATCTTAAAGCAGTAGACCTCTCAGGAAGGCCCTGATGTAGAGATCCTTCCTAGCGAACCTAAGTAATTTTTTAAAATCTAAAATGCTCCTAAATCGGCAAAATCTTAACTTAAATCTATCTTTAAATGATGAAACAGTTTTAAAAATTACACATGTTTAAAGTAGACAGAAGGGAACTAATGCAATAACGGGAGAAATTTTAACAACTTTAACGATTGATTCACAACTTTAAATGACTTCCACACATAGCAAAGGTTACTAGCTAGTTATCGCAATACCCTTGTGTCTAGTTAAGTGGAGGGTAAAGAATTGGGCTAGGGCCAATTGTCCCCCAAACACTTTAAGCTTCACATTGTGTGACCTGTGTGTTTTTTTGTTTTGTTTTTTTTTGAGAAAAAAAAAATATCACTAGTTACTTTGCCAAGTAACTAATTACTCTTACATTCAGGTAACTGAGTTACTAACGCAATTACTTTTTGGGAGAAGTAATTTGTAACTGTAATTAATTACTTTTTTAAAGTAAAATTAACAACACTGCATGGCACTAAATGCGTTAGTAGACAGCCGCCATCTTAAAGCAGTAGACTTTTTAGGACGGCTCTGTTGTAGAGAACCTTCCTAGCGAACCTAAGTAAATTTTTATCTAAAATACTTCTAAATCGGCAAAATCTTGACTTCAATCTATCTTTAAATGATGAAACAGTTTTAAAACTTTTATATGTCGAAAGTAGAGAGAAGGGAACAAATGCAATAATGGGAGCAATTTTAACAACTTTTTACAGTTGATTCAGGGTAAAGGGTAAATTAGGGTAAAGAATTGGGCTCGGGCCAATTGTACCAAAAACCTTCACAAAAAACTTCACATAGTGTGGCCAATGTTTTTTTTTTTGGTTTTTTTTTTTTTTTTTTTTTTTTTGAGGAAAAAAAAAAATAATAATTATCACCAATTACTTTGCCAAGTAACTAATTACTCTTACATTCAGGTAATTGAGTTACTAACGCAATTACTTTTTGGGAGAAGTAATTTGTAACTATAATTAATTACTTTTTTTCAGTAAGATTAACAACACTGGAAATAGCATACATAAAATAATGTATAAATAACATAAATAATACATACTGTACGTTCATTCTCTCATTTGCTCTCTCATATGATATGTGTGTGTGTGTACGTGTGTGTGTAAGTGTAGTTACATACATAGATGTAAATAAAGTGTACATAAATATTTTTTTAGAACTCTAAAAAAATCTGCGATGCACTGAGGCCGCAAAAGTTGAGCCGGGAAGTAGCGAGGGATCGCTGTATATCGAAAAATAACACTATAAAATATTCAGGCAATATTTGCAGGGCAATATGAAGGACGCATATGGCTTTCCTTCGTGGGTCACTTCCCATTTTTTGCTCAAGCTGCTTAGCCAACTGTTAGACCCACACCTTTCCCCCGCACTCACTACCTTTGAGGGATCCCTGTGGTTTGGCATCCCTCTCGAGATGTTAGTTCTAAGAAGGCAAAGGGGTTTACCTAGTTTGCACTGGGAGGGCAATATGTTCAGGGACAGGATCAGGCTCTTAACAGATGAACAGATTCCTACAATTCAATTCTATTTGAAAGTGCATTTTTAACTGTAAATAAGTAACAGTGTGGCTGCTTTAAAGCTGCGCTAGGTAACTTTTCAACCTTTATAAAATATATTCGTAACATTTGTGATAATATGTCGACTGACAACTAGTAGAATGACACCTGTTTTATATCATGAATGGGTCTGTATTGCTTTCCCCAGCACTAGTTAACTTTAAGGAGGGTGGCAGGAAACCTGCCACACACAAAAAAAATACAAATGTGCTGAGTTCTTTACGCCAAACGTTACTTCCCCCGTTCCCCATTTATTATGAAGACGGAAGTCGATGTGAACGCTTTCGCGTGAATGCTGAAAAGATGGCAGAGCAATAAAAGAGACAAAAAGTTTTGTCTGATGAGGAAAAAAATAGAGGCTACCAGGATATACAGAATAAACATTGGCCCGGCTTTCACCCGCTGGCGGGATTAGACAAATTAAAGACTAAAAACAGTAAAAATAATTAAGTATAGAATGTTCAAAACAATAAAATATTAACGTATCAAAATAATTAGCAGAACAGTAAAACAAAGAAATCAGGGATTATAATGGATATGCGAGTCTGAACAGGTGAGTTTTGAGTTTCAATTGAAAAAGTGGGAATGAGTCTTTGTTCTTGAGGTCGGGTGGAAGTGAATTCCAAAGCCGAGGAGCAGAGCGACTGAATGCTCTGCTCCCCATGGTTCTGAGGCAAGCGGGGGTGGACAGACAAGTGTATTGAGGTGGAGGTCCTAAAGGCATGGGAGGGAGTTGTAGTATGGTGGAGGTTGGACAGGTAGGGAGGGGCAAGGTTGTGGATGGCCTTGAATGTGAGGAGAACTGTGAACTGGATGTCGAAGTGGACCGGGCTCCAATGGCTATTGGAGCTGGCGGAGAACTGGAGTGATGTGGTGGATGAAAGGGGTACGGGTTATAATGCGAGCGGCGGAATTCTGGACCATTTGCAGTTTATGGAAGGTCTTTTGAAGGAGGCCAAAGAGGAGGGAGTTGCCGTAATCCAGGCGGGGAGTGACAAGACTATGAACCAGGATGGCAGCAGAATGGGGTAGGGGCGTTACCGGGGGGGGCAGGGGTAGGCAGTGCCCACCCATAGACAAGTTCTGCCCAGCCAAAGAAAACTGGATGTAGTACTTACGGTAGTCTGGGCACCGCGTATGGTATCCCATTCATATAGTACTCATGTGTTCTAAGTTTTAACCTTTGCGTTGTTACCTCCTCTTTCACCTTAAAAAAAAAAAAAAAAAAAAAGAAAAACTGAAATGAAATGTTGGTTATGTTCCTAAGGGGCGCTACACACATTTACGCATATATACATATATATATATATATATATATATATATATATATATATATATATATATATATATATATATATATATATATATATATATATATATATATATATATATATATATATATATATATATATGTGTGTGTGTGTGTATGTATATATATATGTATATATACATATATATATATAAATATATATATATATATATATTTTTTTTTTTTTTTTTGTCCACCAGTGTTCACCTGGCTGTTGAGTTTGTTGAGTTTCCCGCGTCGGCGGAACAAAGAATGACTGCTAGGGGGTGCTACATAGTGTATGAAATTTGTCTTTACACGGAATCAAAGATTGTCTTGACCTGCCTGCCAATTTTGGTGAATTTTGAAGCATTCTAAGGGGGTCAAATTGAGGTCAAAGGGGCTGCAGAACAAAGAATAACTATATTAATAATAATAAAACCGAGGAACCACAATAGGTTACCAAAAAAAAAAAAAAAAAACATTTTCACCCGCATGTCCATACTGTTCAGTTATGGATTTGTTCTAAGTCGAATAAAATCAAATCAACTTTTATTTGTTTAGACCAAATCACAACAACAGTTATCTCAAAGAAAAAAACAAAACATGTTTTAAGGTGCAGTAGCCCTACGCTGGATTTCGACCAACTTGAGCACTGTGGCTTTTATTTATTTATTTCTATTTTTTATTCTTTTATTTTTTTGCCTCTCCAGGTAAGACTAATGCCCACCCACACCTGGCATCCTGGTAACACCACTGGAATGGGGGTGAGGGAGGAGCGGAGGCAGTTGATGGCGCGTAACTGATAGTGGGCAATCCGGGTAATATTATGATTGTGTAAATGAAAAGAGAGTGTACTGTCCAAGATGACAGCCAGGCTCTTACCTTGGGGGGAGGGTGAAACAGTGAAGTTGTCGATGGTGAGGGGATGGCTATGGTATTTGGATATGATGGATTTGGAGCCGATGAGGTTTAGCCATACGAAGTTACACGGTTGCTAATCATCATATGCTATTGTTTAGCAACAACTGGATTCATTTCCTGATTATTATTCGTCCTTCACACAGGCTCTGGAAACAGAAATGTTGTTTAATCCATCTGCAGGCAACCAGGAGATTGATTTTTGATTCAGTGATGATTTTACGACACTGCTCGGGTGTGCGCTGGTCCTCAAGGGAAACGCAGCGCTGGTCCTCTTGGGAAACGCAGTCTTCCTTAGGTCAAAACACTACCGCTTTTGTTCGATAAAATTAACCAAACTGAAAAGTTACAAAGTGTTGCTTTAAGGCATTTTGTTGCAAGCCATAAGTGCACATGTGAGACAAGAAGCGGGAAGTGAGGATTTCCCAAGTCCAGGATGGATGGATAGATGGCAATACCAGTTTTATGCCGATATGATATCAGTTCTTTAGATAACAATGCTATATTCAGCGATATTACAGTCTGCCACGATTCAATTCAATTCAGTGGCCTTCAATTGATTAATTACATTCTTATGTAGACATTTGACACAATCAGTTACATTTCAGCTAAAGCAATAGAAATGTTGCTGAAACATTACAGCCATTAATAAAACATTCTTTGAAATAGATGGTATATCTGAAAGATGAAGATGTTTTGCATCTTGATCAATATGTCTGGGGCGTGACTGAACTGATGGATAAACTGATCCAATCAGACCCGATAGCTGAGATTAAAATCATTGCTTTTACTCAAGGAATTTTTCCGACCAATGCTGGCATAAAGCAGTTTGGATTGCAGTGATGGAAAAAACAATGTCGTGCAAGTGGAGCTCACCGACCTCTATTGTAATGTGCTAGACACAGGAAAAAGAAACTGGAGATTTAAAAAAAGAACCGGATACCTCTATGCTCAGCTTCAATATTTAATGTTTGGACAGAACAGAACAGGACAGGTGATAGCCTTTTGCCCAATGGAAATTGGCTCAAGGGACACAGTGACACGTGGAAGAGCTTGAGAGTGTTGAGGAGTCAAAGTTGTTTCATTTTTTTAACTGTTTTTCAAATCTATAGGCAGTCACAAGTCACTAATTGCCTTGTACAGTGCTATGAAAAAGTGTCTGAACCTTTTGGAATGTGTCACATTTCTGCATAATATCACTATCTTTTTCAAAATCACACAGATGCAAAAAAATGTGTCTGCTTTAACTAAAACCACCCTAACATTTACAGGTTTTCATTAGGGCTGTCAAAATTATTGCGTTAACGGGCGGTAATTAATTTTTTTAATTAATCATTTTAAAATATTTGACACATTTAACACACATGCACATGCTCAAACAGAATAAAATGACAGCCCAGTGTAGTGTCCACTTGTTACTTGTGTTTTTCGGTGTTTTGTTGCCCTCTGCTGGCGCTTGGGTGCAACTGATTTTATGGGTTTCAGCACCACATGAGCAATGTGTAATTATTGACATCAACAATGGCGAGCTACTAGTTTATTTTTTGATTGAAAATTTTACAAATTTTATTAAAACCAAAACATTAAGAGGGGTTTTATTATTAAATTTCTATAACTTGTACTAACATTTATCTTTTAAGAACTACAAGTCTTTCTGTCCATGGATCGCTTTAACAGAATGTTAATATTTGTTAATGCCATTTTGTTGATTTATTGTTATAATAAACAAATACAGTACATATGTACCATGTTGAATGTATATATCCGTCTTGTGTCTTATCTTTCCATCCCAACAAGAATTTACAGAAAAATATGGCATATTTTATAGATGGTTTGAATTGCGATTAATTACGATTAATTCAACCAGACGCTTCCTGCAGCTGCAGATCAGTATGGCACATTAATCAGGACTAATCTTGGCCCATTCTTCTCTACAAAACTGCTGTAGTTCAGCCAGATTCCTTGGATGTCTGGCATTAATCGCCGTCTTTAGGTCATGCCACAGCATCTCAATGGGTTTCAAGTCTGGACTTTGACTTGGCCACTCCAGAACGTGTATTTTGTTCTTCTGAAACCATTCTGAAGTTTATTTACTTCTGTGTTTTGGATCACTGTCTTGTTGCAGCATCCATCCTCTTTTTAGCTTCAACTGTCTGACAGACGGCCTCAGGTTTTCCTGCAAAACATCCTGATAAACTTTTGAATTCATTCTTCCATTAATGATTGCAAGTTATCCAGGCCCTGAGGTAGCAAAACAGCCCCAAATCATGATGCTCCAGCCACCATACTTCATGGTGGGGATGAGGTGTTGATGCTGATGAGTTGTTCAATTTTTCCTCCACACATGACGTTGTGTGTTACTTCTTACTACTAAATCAACTTTAGTTTCATCAGTCCACAAAATATTTTGCCAAAACATCTGTGGAGTGTCCAAGTGCCTTTTTGTGAACATTAAATGAGCAACGTTTTTTTTTTTAGACAGCAGTGGCTATGAACACCATTCTTGGCCATAATTTTACATGTAGTTGATATGTGCACAGAGATATTGGACTGTGGCAGTGTTTTCTGTAAGTCTTTGGCAGACACTCTAGGGTTCTTTTTTACCTATCTGAGTATTCCGCGCTGAACTCGTGGCGCTATCTTTGGTGGACCGCCACTCCTTGGGAAAGAAGCAACAGTGCCAAACTCTCTCTATTGCACCTTTCCCACTGAAACTAGTGGGTCAATGCGCGTTTTTTCCAAGCCGATGCAACCCACTAGCAATTGGCATTTGGCACCATTCCCATTGACAACAAAGGGCTGTGTCTTTTTTTTTTTTCCACCCGTCTAACCCCCCACCCCTCCTCAGCCGTGCGTAAGGTTAGGTGACGTCACCACGCTAAGATGCCTGTCGACAAGTGCGACCGAATTCATTCAGTTCAAGGAAGTAAACAATGCAGAGCAACATGGAATCCTCCTTTCTGTTTGTGTTCTCTGTTTTCATGCTTTTTACTGCCCTCAAAATGGTCGAAATGCAGCAAAGGATCAACACTCTGCTTGTGCTGAGGCAACGTAGGCGACGTGAATTTTGGTTTGGTGTCCTACTGGCTCCTTCTTCTTCTACTAGCATCGACGTAACTACGGTTATGGGGGGTGTTAAATGGGAGGTGACTGGCACGTTGTTATGACGCATCACGTAAGAGCCTATGTCACCACGTAGATTAGGGTGTTGACTGTTGACCCGGGGTTTTGCTTTCACACTGCATGACGATCAGAGCCGAGGTGATTTTAACGCGGGTCGCTTGGCGGGTTGATTGACACGGGTCGAGGCGGGTCGCTGCACCTTTCCCACTGCCACCAAAAGCTGATTGTTAGTAGGTTGACATGGGTTTTATTGGACAGTGGGAAAGGGGTATATTTGTAGACCGCTTCTCTGAGTGTCGATTTGTGTACATCCAGAATTTTAGAGACAGTTTTCCCAGCTTTATATAAATCAACAATCCTTAATTGCAGGTCTTCAAACAGCTCTTTTGACCGAGCCGTGATGCACATCCGACAATGCTTCTCATCAAGACATTTCTTACCAGGTGTGTGTTTTATAGTGGGCAGGACAACTTCAAACCACTCATCGGTGATTGGGCACACACCTGACTTAAAATGTTTGGTATAAATTGGTTTGAATTGCTCTTTAAGTCTCCTTAGGCTTAGGGTTCAATTGCTTATTTTTCCCCCCTTATGTCATTGTTTGCGTGCTATCCTCATCAAAATATGAAAACCTATAATGTTTGAGTGTTTTTAATTAAAGCAGACACTGTATTTTCATCTGTGTGATTTTGACAAAGATCAAATCACATTTGATGGTGATTTTATGCAGAAATGTCAAAAGCTCCAAAAGATTCAGATACTTTTTCACACCACTGTAATTTCTCCCTACATTTATTGTCCTCCTTATCTTCTCATGGGGATTGCCAGTGGGAAGAGCTGATATGTGAATAGAGGAATGAGGGTGTAAATAAACTATTTGGCCGTCAATGCTGATTTTTCACCGTGCCTAGCCACAACTCTAAATAAAAATTAGTGTTTAGTCAATAATGGTAATGGCTGTGTGTGTTTTATGTTCAATTTTATGCCTCATTTGTTATGAAATATTTTTCCGCTGTAATTTGCCTAAACAATTCTTAAAATATCCAATGAAGTCAAGGTGATGGATGACTAACAGGCCTGGTAGGTGATTCCCTTCCCATTAATATAAAATATGGCTCAAAGACCTCGGGCAGAAGGCGAGTCCCGGACAACAAGTCTGTGTGGGATTATGATCTGTCAACATCATTTTTCAAGTTTTCAAAATTTACCCAAGTGCCCTTGCTTTGAATTAACAGCACAGCTAAGGCAACCACACACAGATTTCCTTTCCTGATTCGTCCCTGGCCTGCATGACCGTCTCTTGCTATTCTATTAATGCGCGCATGATTCTGATGTCATGTGCATTGATAGATGACATTGATAAGCACTGTCGGGCCTCATAAATGGGCAATGGCTCTGTACAACAAAATAAAACAAAAAAAAATTAAAAAGATAAAGCCCGGAACATCTGGTGGCGTGTATGAAGCTTACAGGAAGTGCACGTGGCCTCAAGTCATTCCTTGTTTTTATAGAAATCATCGCGCATTAGCATACATGGAAAAGGCGTTGTTCATTGAACTGAAGTTTGTAGTGAACACATAATTGGTTAGTCACTGTCTGATGTGCAAATCCGAGCAAGGAAAATAATAAAATACTGTAATAGCAAAAGTCAACAGATGTGTGGCCATGAAAACAACGCTATGCGATAATTATTGTCTGCATAGATACTGAAGATATACAGTGTATCACAAAAGTGAGTACACCCCTCGCATTTCTGCAGATATTTAAGTATATCTTTTCATGGGACAACACTGACAAAATGACACTTTGACACAATGAAAAGTAGGCTATGTGCAGCTTATATAATAGAATTAATTTATTTTCCCCTCAAAATAACTCAAAATGTAGCCATTAATATCTAAACCCCTAGCAACAAAAGTGAAACTACATACATACATCAATAAATGTCCAAATTGAGTACTGCTTGTCATTTTCCCCCCAAAATGTCATGTGACTCGTTACAGATATGGTCTGAGCACTAATAGGCTGACCCCCCACCTCTTCAATCTGCAGCAATGGTGACAGCACTCTTGTAACGAGTCACATGACATTTTGGAGGGAAAACGACAATTAGTACTCAATTTGGACATTTAGGGATGTTCTTTTTTTTAATAGGGGTGTACTCACTTTTGTTGCCAGGGGTTTAGATATTAATGGCTATATTTTGAGTTATTTTGAGGGGAAAATAAATTAATTCTATTATATAAGCTGCACAAAGACTACTTTTCATTGTGACAGTGTCATTTTGTCAGTGTTGTCCCATGAAAAGATAAATATCTGCAGAAATGCGAGGGGTGTACTCACTTTTGTGATGCACTGTAAATTATATTGGGCTAATATTTTTGAGAATGATAGTTATTCAGTTCAGACATGTTTAATAACTACAGTAGTGTAATTTTGGGACAACTGTATAAGACACACCTGACCAGAAGCCATACCCACCATATTTCACAAGAAAATTGTAATTGTTCATCCATAAAACTGTAAACCGCAAGCGTCCAACTTGTAATATGGGTTGTTAACACCAAAAGATATGCAGCTCATTAGCCTGTCAGAATACATAAATTATCCACACTATGGGCTATACTATAAGTACATAAGTACAGGGTTCAAAGTGGGAAAATAACTGAGCGGTTTTTAGACCAAATATTACACTTTGGGAGTGGCATCCAAATTTGTATTGTTTTTCTCTATCACATCTGATCAAGGTTATTTTACCCCACAGCTGGTTTAATTACTATGTTGTTACCACATGCATACAATTTTAAATATCCTTTGTATAAAAATAATCACATTAAATTAACATTGCAGTCTTATCTGTTACTTTAATATTTCATTGTATTTATTTATTGTATCAAAATGTCTTATAAAACAAAACAAATACATTAGTACTGTATTTTTCATATTTTTTAAGAAAACAAGAATCCAATCGTTCAAAAACTCAAAAACCATCATGATGGTGAAGTATATGAATTTGCATCCAAACATTACCATAATTATCGGACTGTAAGCCGCTGCTTTTTTTTTTCTTTCTCATTTTGAATTCTGAGGCTGATTTGTTAATTTATTTCAGTTAATAGGAAACACCAAGCCCCTTGGTAAGAGCTGTTCAGTCCCTGTAGGACCGGTGTCAGAGTCTGGTCTGCATTGCCGACAGTAAGTCGAATTCGTTCCCAGTGAAGGTTGGACTCTGCCAGGGCTGCCCTTTGTCACTGATTCTGTTCATAATTTTTATGGTCAGAATTTCCAGGCGCACTCGAAGCATTGAGGGGGTCCGGTTTGATGGCCTCAGCATTGCATCTCTGCTTTTTGCAGATGATGTGGTGTGGTTGGCTACATCAAGCCGTGACCTCCAACTCTCACTGGAGCGGTTCGCAGCCGAGTGTGAAGTGATTGGGATGAAGATCAGCACCTCCAAATCCGAGACCATGGCCCTCAGCCGGAAAAGGGTGGCGTGACCTCTCCAGGTCGGGGATGAGGTCCTGCCCCAACTGGAGGAGTTCAAGTATCTAGGAGGAGCGGGAGATTGACGGGCAGATCGGTGCAGCGTCTGCAGTGATGCGGTCCGTAGTAGTGAAGAAGGAGCTGAGCCAAAAGGCGAAGCTTTCAATTTACCAGTCGATCTACGTTCCTACCCTCACCTATGGTCACGAGCTGTGGGTCAAAAAAAAACAAGTTCCCGGATACAAGCGGCCGAATTGAGTTTCCTCCGCAGGGTGTCCGGGCTGTCCCTTAGAGATAGGATGAGAAGCTAAGTCGTCCGGAAGGGACTCGGTGTCGAGCCGCTACTCCTCCGTGTTGAGAGGAGCCAGTTGAGGTGGCTCAGGCATCTGGTTCGGATGCCTCCTGGACCCGGGATCCCGCCGGAGGAGCTGGTTGAAGTGGCTGGGAAGAGGAAGGTCTGGGATTCCCTGCTAAAGCTGCTGCCCCAGCGACTCGACCCCGGATTAAGCTGCAGATGGATGGATGGATGGATGGATGGATGGATGGATGGATGGATGGATGGATGGATGGATGGATGGATGGATGGATGGATGGATGGATGGATGGATGGATGGATGGATGGATGGATGGATGGATGGATGGATGGATGGATGGATGGATGGATGGATGGATGGATGGATGGATGGATGGATGGATGGATGGATGGAATAGGTAACACTTTATTTGACAGTGGCGTCATAAGACAGTCATAATTATGACATGACACTGTCATGGGCGTTAATGAATGCTTATGACAGATGTCATTAAATTTAATCCCGCAGATTTTGTCACTAAATCCATTTATGTCCAGCTCGGATATTTTACATCCATACAAAAGTGAGATCATTTGCCGGACGACGCTAAATGACATCTGTCATGAGCATTTATTAATGCTCATGACAGTGTCATGTCATAATTGTGACGGTCTTATGACGCCACTGTCAAATAAAAAGTGTTACAGGTCAATCTCTTTTGGTGAAAATATCCCATAATACAGTGAGGACAGCTGCGGTTTATATTCCGGTGAGGTTTATCTATGAACAAATGCCGTTTTCGTGTCTAATTCGGTGGGGAGTGGCCGATAGTCAGGTACTCCTAATAGTCCGCAACATGCAGTAGTCAAGCAATGTCAGACATAAATGTACAAAAATTGATTTCAGTGTAATAAAGGACCGCTCATTTGTAACTCATTTTAACTCATCCACTGCCATTGATGCTGATAGATTCATATTGTTTATAGTTTCTCCAACGTATACCGAATTATGTATTACGCTATGTTACATAGTGATAGTTTTGCTTGTTTCATGTTTATTCATGTTTATAATTCTAACTAGTATTACTTTTGTTGTGTGTTTTACTAGGGATCTGATTCAAAGTTGCACTGATAATTGACTGACTTGAGTTTTGACTGTGAAACCAATCACCGCTGTGTACATAATAGAAGAACGAACTGATGATCTTGTGAGGGAAACATGACAATGAGCTTTTGACAGGCAGCCTCAAGGCCTGTCAGAAGCCCCTCAATGGACCTTCCGGTGAACTTGGGGCAGTCATGTGTGTCGGTATCCTGAAGTCACGCTCCACCACAAGCTTCTTCTCCGCATATGGTGCGATGGAATGAACAAGTCACCGGGGAGAGGTGAGTCACGCATGTGTGAGGAAGGTTCTAATTAAGTGCAAAGATACACGCCAGAGGGACACGGCCATCAGCTCCACTTCGTAATGCAATGCAATTATGGAGGGGGTTTTTTTTGTTTTGTTTTGTTTTTTTGTAATCCCATTGCTTTTCTCCCTCATTTGGCTGATATGGCCTGGAGGAAGCAACTTGGATAAAATGTATGGAATTGAATGAAACTGAATACTGGTAATATGTCTGGATGCTTACTTGAACGAAGGGTCCAGTTAAACCAATAAGAAAAAGCCAGGTCTTCCTTCATCAATCTATGTTTTTTCCCAATATTTAGTTTGTTCCATTCTTAGACAATTTATTTGCGTTCCTTGCTCCTGATTTGTCACTACTTATTAGTAGTGTTGCACCGATGCCATTTTTTGACTCCCAATTTCGACAACCGACTGTGTGGTATCAGCCAATGCCGATACTGCACTGGCCAATGCCAATCCTGCACCGGCTGATGCTGATACCGTACTGATACACCGTTTTTTGAGAAAATGTTAAAAAGGAAATACTTTTAATAAATTATTACATACTTATTATTTATACTTATTACATACTTACTTGAAGGTAATGTAATTGCTATCATGTCTTGGCCAAACACTCCTTAACTCATTGTCTGCGAATAGCAGCGCTAAAAGTCCAATCCCCCAGATTTTGGCAGAACACCGGTCTTCCGCCTCACATCATCACCAGATCAACAACTCTCCGATGTGACTTACAGCTAACAAAGAATCTTATAATCCTGATACTGAGCTCATTTTTGTGTTTTCTTTTTTAACCCCCCCGATCCTGTACTGCTTGCCTGCAAGAACGCGTGCCTGCCCGTTCACCTGTTCTACGTATCGCCGAACTGCCTACTGGTTTCTTCGGACACTATCTACCACTCCCTCTCATCGTCAATGAACTCTTGTTAGCACTGCCAGTTTGCCTTTGTCTCTCAGTGCATTGGTCTCTCGTTAACCCAAAAACCTTAACAAACACAGTATGTTGTTTACAGTCTAAAAATGAGTCATCTGTACTGTGGAGTTGCTTGTTCCAATTAAAATACTTTTTGGAAAAAACAATGTTGTATTGCTATACTGTTGTATGTTGCATTAATATGTTAGCATGAATAAATACATGGAAAAGTTTTGTCATAATTGCTTTTAATAGACAAATTTAATTTGCAATCTAAACACATTAGAGTATGATACATTGAACAAAATGGACCCCAAATTTTAATACTGAAAACGATTTTGATACAAATTTGGCCAGATTGGGTAACATGTGTGCCATATCCGTGCCATACATTAATGTAGTGTCCGCTGCTTAGGAGCAGTTTTGGCCCAAAACTGGTTGCTGATCCGGCAAGTGACTCCTTACTTACCGTAATTTTCGCACTATAAGGCGCACCTCACTATAAGCCGCTACCCACCAAATTTGAGACAAAAACGACATTTGTTCATAGATAAGCCGCACTGGACTATAAGCCGCAGCCGTCCTCACTGTATTATAGGATATTCACACCAAAGATATTACAGTATTTTTCGGACTACAAGTCGCACCTGAGTATAAGTCGCACCAGCCATAAAATGCCCAACGAAGAGAAAAAAAAACAATACAAGTCGCACCGGCGTAAAAGTCGCATTTTTGGGGGAAATTTACTTGATAAAATCCAACACATAGAACAGACATGTCATCTTGAAAAGCAACTTAATATAAAAATACAATAGAGAACAACATGCTGAATAAGTGTACAGTGTACAGTGCATGAACAACGAAATGCGAATATACTGTCCTCACCAGGACGCTACGGCTCGGTCCTGGCTATTCAGCGGGCTAAACTCCCAAATGACGATGCTGGACGTCCATATAATTTGCTGAATCAATTTCATCCTCGATACCGAACAGGTTAGCATCGACGTAAATAAATGATCATTAGGTGCTTTTACAGCAATGACATGACACAAACGGTTAGCATGCGTTCGCTAGCATTAGCACATCGTTCAAACAACCACACAACAGGCTCTAAGTGTCCGATCGCAGGTGGAAAACACACAACAACAACAGAAAAGATGATACACACAGGCGTTGCCTCTGTAGAGATATTTTACAAGCATAAACAATGAACGTAGGTTCGCAGCCGTGTTTCTCTCTCGCTAACTCGCCCACTCACTCAGCTACATAGCTGTCGGTCTTCTTCTGGCGTGAGAGCACTCTTCTTCACATAAACAAGTGCAAGTGCGCCCCCACGTGGGCGTGAAAGCGCCACAAACTAAAAGCATGCATTTCAATATAAAAAAGTCAATAATACAATTGAACACACATTGCCAAAGGCAGAACACAAACGTGGCCATAGATATTACGTTATTCAGATAACAATAGCATAAAGAACATGCTAACAAGTTTACCAAACCATCAGTGTCACTCCAAAACACCAAAATAACATGTGATATGATATAATGTGTTAATAATTTCACACATAAGTCGCTCCTGAGTATAAGTCGCACCCCCAGCCAAACTATGAAAAAAATTGCGACATATAGTCTGAAAAATACGGTAACCGGTAACACTTTATTTGACAGCGGCATCATAAGACCAAATGAACCACCATGAAGCTTAGAACCAATTGGCTGCGAAGCTTCATTGCTTTAAGAAGCTTCATTTGGCCATCACTGCTGTCTTGGGGAAGACAGTCAACCTCTGCTGTCAAGACTGCTATCTGCCGTCAAGACTGTTATCGTGCAACATGCCTCCTAGCATGCACTGCAGCGCAACAGATGTAAATAACAATCAAAATTCATGTTCTGTGCTAATTATTTCTTCAGTTACTGTTGTAGTTGTTTTATTAATTGCAAGTGATGGTATTTGGTAACACTTTATTTGACATTGGCACCATAAGACCGTCATTAGAAAATCATGATTATGATATGACAATGTCATGAGCATTAATGAATGCTTGTAACAGTTGTCATTTATTATTATCTGGCAAATTATTTCACTTTTGAATGGATGAAAAAGATCCGAGCTGGACAGAAATGGAGTTAGTGACATAATTTGCCGGATGACAGTTAAGGACATACATCATAAGCATTCATTAATGCCCATGATAGTGTCATGTCATAATTATGACAGTCTTACAGTAGTTTTATGACGCCGCTGTCAAATTAAGTGTTACCTATCAACCTAAATAAATAAATAAGCCGCACTGGACACTAAGCCGCAGGATTCAAAATGAAGGCAAAAAGTTGCGGCTTATAGTCCGAAAAGTATGGTAGTTTGGGCCATTGTTAAAAAAGACACTGGGGCGGTGCCGATTTACAAAGTTGATCCGAAATTTGCAGTACATCTGGCCCATGTCCGCTCCCGTTATATTTTGTTATCTGGGGAGTCACTTGCTGGATAGTTTGGTGATAGAACAGGTGAACGGGCAGGCAGGCGTTCTGGCAGGCAAGGAGTAAAGGATCGGGGGGGGGGGTACTTTTAAAAATGAGCTCAGTATCAAGATTACAAGATTCTTTGTTAGCTGAAAGTCATGTCAGTGAGTTGTTGATCTGGTGAGGATGTGAGGCCAAGGACCGGTTTACGTAAGCCGCTGACAATGATCAGTGGCACTTGGTCCCAGGCTAACCCATCTGTGCAATCAAGGCAGTGACGCAAATACACAAACACAAGAAGGAGGGGCTCAGTTTGAATAATAGTATTCAAACATTGAAACATTAACAGCAACACAGAGTAAATGGTCCACGTACTTTTCAGCCATTCGTTTTTTCTTCTAATTTTGGAAAACAAAAAACGGAAAACGAACCCAATTCCGTTTTTTGTTTTTATGTGGTTAACGAAAAATGAATTGTCTCCCGTTTCTCGATTAAACACTAAAAATTGAATAACGGAAAACGAGCATACCGGTCAAGTTGTACGGTTTCGGTGTAATTTGTACAAGTGAGCACTGATTTTTAAATGTGTACACCATACGTTCAAAATCTGTATGTTTTTTAATTATTATTTTTTTCTCCGTTCGGATTTGGTCACTGTTTTGGCAACGAGACAATGTGCGTTACTATGCGTTACATTGGTTGAATGACGCGAGAAAAGTCAGAGACACGGAGCTAGGTGGCTCCAATATTTCCTGACTGTAGCCGACAGCCTACAATCTACGCCCAGATATCACATGCATATAGAACTACTTGCGAAATCACAGACTCGGCGACGTTGGTAAATAGCCTCCATTTTAAAGCAATAGATTTCACAGAAAGGCTCTGTTGTAGTGAACCTTCCTAGCTAACCTAAGTAACTTTTTATCTAAAATACTCCTAAATCGGAAAAATCTTGAGTTAAATCTATCTTTAAATGATGAAACAGTTTAAAACTTTTACATGTCTAAGTAGACAGAAGGGAATTAATGCAAAAACAGGAGCAATTTTAACAACTTTAACGGTTGATTCACAACATTAAATGACTTCCAAACATAGCAACGGTTACTATGTAATTTTTATTTTATTTTATTTAGTTAGTTTTTTCTTTTTAATGAAAAGAAAAACATGAACGGTAACACCAGTTACTTTGCCAAGTAACTAATTACTCTTACATTCAGATAACTGAGTTACTGAATCAATAACTTTTTGGGAGAAGTAATTTGTAACTGTAATTAATTATTTTCATTCATTCATTCATTCATTCATTTCCATGCCGCTTTTTCCTGAACTGGTTGCCAGCCAATCGCACTAATTACTTTTTTAAAGTAAAATTAACAACACTGGTCATAAAGTTGAAGTCTGCAGAATGAAAAGTGACGAAAGCGGAGATTTTATTCTGCCAGTTTGTTGCCGAACACAATTTGCCCACAACTATTGCTGATCATTTTTCAGAATTAGCAAAAGAAATGTTCCCTGACTCAAAGATTGCATCGTTAAGTTAATTTTATCAATTGTTCTTTTTGCACACACAAAAGAACTACCTTCAAGTCAAACTGAATTGCAAGCTGAAGTGCCATGAAGTGCAGCCATCAAAAGACATGATAGAAATGGCCAAAAGTGCTACATACAATTATAACAAAAGTCACTGTTAAATATTAGTAATCATGATGTAGCTGAAGATATTGTTATTTGATTGCAACAAGGTACATGTTACAATATTACCAATAAATTCATATTATTTTAAAAATTGAGTTTTATTTTTGTTTCATATTGCACGCTATATACGACATGGTAAGATTAGTCACCAATTTGTAACGGCATACGTCACTATTTGTAAGATTGCCAACGGCCTCGGGTTGACAGGTATGCTGTTGAACTGAAGTGGAAAAAGAAAATACGCCTAATATTTGTTTCTCCATCTTATAAATATTATACGGCTGCAGCAGGGTCTTGTCTATTTATAAGAACTGGGCCATGGCTGATTTTAAAAGCGAACTTGGTGGAAAACAAATATAGGGAGTATTTTGTTTTTCGATTTTGTTTGAATAAACTAATATTGGAAAAACGAATCAAGGCTCGTTTAGCATTATTGAATTACCACCTTTTAATCAGGAAACGGGAGATTATGTTTTTTGTTAACACATATACAAACGGAAAACGGAATTGGGCTCATTTTCTGTTTTTTGTTTTCCAAAATTAGAAGGAAAAACAAATGGCCGAAAGGTACACGGATCATACACGGCCACAACTGCACAAACCCCACTCTTTCAGAATAACCAACTTGTGCTTGTAATTATTACCAACACTTAAAAAGCCTGAAAATATGTGGGCATGTAAAAAATGAACGGGCACAAAAATAGAGAGCTTGGTTTAAGCAGATGACTATGACTCTGCTAAAATACAGAACACAACAAAAACAGACAAATAAAATTCAAATTAAATCCAGTAAATGAAGTAACTGCTCGGTTTTGGGGAAGAGAGGATAAATTGTTTTGTTTTGTTTCTTTCTCCCTAGAGCATGCGTTATTTTTCCTTGTCTCACACATGATCATTTTATTGTGATCATGGGGCAAGAATATGACGACCAGCACTGCAATGAATGAGGATGGTTGATAGAGTTTGTATCCCCCATTGGAAACAATGGGACATTCTATTCTGGGGTCAAACTGTTATAAGCCACTATACAGCTCTCTTACGTGACATTCTTATAAACAATACAAACAAGATATTCCTGTCTTAAATTTAAGTTAATGTGTATTGTGAAGGTAAATAACGTCTCACTATTTAGTGTACTTACGACTCGGTTGTGTGGAAATCAGTAATTTGTACTTCGTCAAAGTACAACTGTATTCTTTTGCCCTAAAGTGTTCAGAAATGTGCTTATATTTCAAACAAGAAACAGATAAGTAGAAAACCCTCAAAGACAGCCTGAGTCCACATTCAGACAAGAGGCCCTAAAACAACAGGAGCCGCCTCAACGCTAAACCTGCAAATATTGGAAATCTTCCTAGAATAGCAGTTGTTATTAAAGCTGCACCTGATGGGACAGGGAAAAAGTCACCTCACACTCACATCTGTGGGGACCATGTGAAAGTTGAGAGGAGTTACATAAATAAATAGGGTTGGGGTTAGGTCTAAGACAATTGGTCTAGCATTGGCCTTGTGGGTTTGTGTTTCTGGAAATTATTGTCTTTTTAATGGCGTGTAATTGACAATTTACTGCAATGCTTGAGCTACACTCGGTGTTTGAGAGATGTTGTGCCTCTTATCATGAAATATCTGTCTACAAAATGCCATGTTTCTAAGTAAAACCCGGGGTAATTACCAATCCAAATGACCTAAAAAATAATGACAAATTTAGCAAAATTAGACAAAAAAAACCTCAAACATGTTAGGCTTAAAAAGGGGAACTGAAGAGCTTTTCGGATTTCGCTCTTGAGTGTTTTACTCAGTTGAATTGTATTAAATGCATCATTCGCTGTCTCAAAAAGTCACATTAAAAAAAAATAATAATAATTGACCGCATAGTTTTTGAGTTATGGCCATAGCAACACCATAGTAACGAGGGACGCGCCATCCTGCCGACGTCGTCGTGACGTAACTTCCAGGAAGCCTCGCCACCACTCTGAACACGGAAATATAGCACCACGCTATCCTCGCCATATATTGCAAACATTTTCTGGGTTTTACTCGCGGGATTCGTCATGCCATCTCGATGTGTAGCGATGAATTGCTCACAGGAAGACTCGAGACTCTAAAAACTTTCTCCTGCAAAAGGTTTGGACCGTTTTTGTGAGCATGCATACAGGTCCCCAATCGGCTCATTGTTTTCATCATTTCAGCCACAACAGCTTTGAAAACCTACAACAATGCAACCTTGGTTTTACAAATACGTATGTATAGATCCTTAATGGCTTTTATGATTCTAAAACGTAATGCACTTCTGTTGATAAACGAGGGGGACTCCTACTGCCTGTTTGTTTGAAGTGCGACATTTTTTTTTTGTTGCTGTTGCCCTGTCATAAGTAGATAGGTTTGCTGACAGGTCTACTCATGTGATTTTATGACTATAACAATAGGTATTATGTAAATTCAAATGTTCCCAGCACCAAATAGGTCCTTGGCTTGTTGTTTTTTGGCCTGTCACAGGGTAAATATAAAGCCTATATATTAAACAATCCTCTGCAGGCCCAAATGTATCAAATACATCTCAATAAAACTGCTTTGTGCTGCTTTGACTGGGGCATTATTATTTGAGCACCAAGAAATTATTATTAAATTAAAATTAGGATTCATCCAATATTTTCATGCTGCTGTGATTTTTTTTTTTTTTTCTCCAGGAAGCCAAACATTAAAAAATTAAGCGGCGTAAACCCTCAACACGATGAAAAAAGCGTTGCAAGTCAGTCGCCACCCAGTTTCCCAAAATCAAGAGAGAGTGGGTCGAGTCATATGATGACCCAAGTGATGCGGTGTCCAGCGATGACGACTGAAGATATCCTATGAGGCCTGCCAGATCCTGAATTTCTTCCGTCTGCGACATCAGATGATGATGACTTAGGAGAAATAAATGTAGCAAATTTTGATGAGATGAAATCATAAACTAGTCATATATACAGTACACATTTTTAAAAGAAAAATATACCTTCACATTTTAATGATAATGCATTATCTTTGTATAGAGAACACTTAATGCTACAGAAAAGAGTAAATACATATTTCCCACTGCCACTTTCATTTTTCAATGTTGCACTAGTCCGTTGCTATCCTAACTTTGTGTTGCTTACTAAATTTATGTTCTTTGATGTGTGTCATTGTGTGTTTGGTATAACTTAGCTTATAAAGTTGGGAGAACAAGTATTTGATACACTGCCAATGGGTTTTCCCATTGGCAATGTATCAAATACACTGCCAATGGGAAAACACACTGCCAAATGAGTTTTTCCATCGGCAGTGTATCAAATACTTGTTCTCCCCACTGTATGTTGTGTCACAATCTGACAGCGAAAGCTGATGCTGATTCAACATAAATCTGGTATCATTTATTATTGTGGCCTATTGAATTTTTTTCAGAATGTAATATAATTACAATATATACCAATAGAATACATTAAACAGTCAACAAAATGTGTCAATGTTGTTTAAAATTTATGGTTTTATTTTTTAAATGTAATTCATGCCCCTGTCAGTGCTTCAGCCTCCTCAAGTTTGGCTCTCATGTCTGGGATCGCCTGATGACACAGGTATACTCTTGGAAGGGTAATTACTTGACGGTTTACAGCAACACCTGGAAAATAAAATCGTTTTGTCATTTATTTTGAAAAATCAATAATATATCATTCATTTAGCCACATTTGGGCTAGCTTTACCATATTTAGATCAGTAGGAGCTGTCCCATTACCTAATATCCAGTTTTAGCTATGTGGAGAGCGTGGAAAAATATACAACCATATAATCGCATTCCAATAAAAAAATCACGATGCTGGACTTACCACTCACTCTCCCGTTCGTGAAGTGTCGAGCTGTCAATTGGCGTCATGACGCCATCTGCTGTGTCAAGTAAATCGCCGTCATCTGACGCCTCAGGTTAAAACATGTAGGGATTAATTGTAGTTCATCTTTCCTGGGAGCCTTTGCCATCGGTAGCGTAACGAAAGAGCTTTCCTGAATGGTTACCTTTGGTGGAAATATCACTGACATCGTTGTTGCTGCTATGCTAGCTGTGGGTAGTCTTCTGTTGCCTACGTCACACTTCCGGGTTGGCGAAGGGAACATTAACAGAGTGCAAAAAAACTAAAAAAAACGCAAGTTATCCTTGCAATTACGTGTTGATAATGTCATGGTTGTTTTGACGAACTCGTCCAAAGTCTATATTCGTAAAATTACACCAAAATCCGGAAAGGTCTTCAGTTGCCCTTTAAGGTGCCTTTTCAGCAAGGTTTGCATAGGGACGGTAGGGACAGAACACTACCAACTTTTTAGGACGCTCAAATTGTCCCCACCAACTTTTAAGCCACCTTATTTGCATTATACAATGAATTCAGTTATAGAGGTAATATAGATTGTTTTCCCTTTTGTTGTAAGGGTAGAATAGGCCCCATCATTAGTAAGTGAATCATTTTCATGATGTTCAGACTTACATTTATCCCTTTTCACTTGCTGAACGTGCCGGTCCATTTTTTTCTCCTCAAACGCACGTTTGATTGGCTGATGACTTGATCCACCACCCCCTCCTCCCGCCACACAGATGAACACGCACACTCACAGAACCCCGCCGATAGAAATACAATGTCGTGTCCTCCACCCGCTTCGAAGAGGAGGGATATTAGAAACCACTGTAAGAAATGTAAAAAGACGTCAATGTTGTGGAGGTGGGGGAAACACCACTAATTTTGCTACTAAAAGTCCGACCTGCATCAGAGTTAGCATATCATCTGCCAGAACTTGCAAAACTACTGTGGTCAGGCCAGCCTCCACAAGAAACAATGAAGTCAAGCTACCGTACCTCATTTGGATGATTGTTTGCATTATGTGCATTCACGTAATGCAACACGGTGGCAACTCCCAAGAATTGGTCCACTTCAGAAGAACACATGAACAAGACTGACATGAAAAAAATCTGTGAAATAAATTCACACATCAGAATATCATAAGAGTACTTTGGTCCAAGTCTTGGGGAGGTCTAGGATGCCTCAGATGTTAGATTGGGCTTTGGATATCTTCGATTTTTTTTCATGAACTTTTTCCCAAATCACTTATATATTAGAATGCTTTAGTTTGAGTCAAGGGGTGCTCCAGTGTTAGGCTTGCCACCCGTCACTTGAAATAAGGAATCGTTCCGAATTGGGAATTAAAATTTGCGTTCCGTATTGAACCAATACAGAATACATAGAAATAGATACATTTCTAATAGAAGCGTGCGAAATTTCCGATTCTGAGATTATTTGAGATTCGGCCGTGAAAGATTCGAGAACGATTCATAAAAATCCAAATTCCAATTATTGAATTACGCCAGGTAAAGCAGACCTAAAACACAGTCAGCGCAGTCTTCGGGACGCAATGAGGAATGGACCGAGAGTAAATACCATGTTCAACTCATGCTGCTAGAAAAAAAAACAAATAATACCTGACTGCGGCCGACAGCTGATTCAAACAATGCCCAGTTGCTAGTTGCTACAAACATACGGCCACATACGGCTATAGTAGATATCACATATATGTAGAACTTGATGCAAAATGACAGACTTGCCGTTTAGTAGTTGCCGCGTTGTTAACAGCCGCCATCTTAAAGCAGTAGACTTCTCTAGAAGGCTGTGTTGTAGTGGACCTGATTAACTTTTTATCTAAAATACTCCTAAATCAGGAAAATCTTAACATGAATCCATCTTTAAATGATGAAACAGTTTTAAAACTTTGACATGTCGAAAGTAGACAGAAGGGAAATTATGGGATAACGGGATAATTTTAACAACTTTAACGGTTGATTCACATCATTAAATTGATTGAATGTAGTTTAAAGCTGATGATACAGAATGGGACTTGAGTATGTTATTTACTGTTTGAAACTGTTAACTTGATACTGAAATATTAGTTTGGTTTAGCCTGAGATGATTTTTGAACTATTTTGAAAGTAATGTACAAAACATTAAAAGCGCTGGGGGGGGGGGGGGGGGGGTAACATCAATAATCAATTTATAATCGAATCGGAGCCTCTGAATCGTAATCGTAATTGAATCGTTAGGTGCCAAAAGATTCCCACCTAATTTCTATGCATTTTAGGAGTTTCGGGGATGTCCCTTATTTTTCGCCTGTACAGCTTTGGGTGTGAGGGGGCGTGCCTCATTTCTATTTCTGATAGGACTCATTCTTGGATTTTTTTTTAGATAAAGGGACTTCCACTTCAAAATGTTTCTTCAGTAGTTTTTGAAAACAAAGGTTTGAATCGAACGTTGTATCATGCGAACCAATTCGCAGAAATGTTAGTATAATATTGCTTTGATCATTTCAACGATCAATTAATTAGGTTAATATTCCTGAGAAATGCGACCCTGACCCCCATTCAATAATCTGAGTGGTCATATTAATGTCCCCTCCCCAGCAAAAAGTGTACATGCAGGTTATGCTGTTATTTCATCCCTACCAATGTTGAGACCCTTGCTTTTCAGATATTTTTTTAAGATTCTTTATCTGTGGCTCCACCCAGGATAGATACCGTGCAGAGTTTAAACCTGAGACAAAATGGAACTTGTAGATTGGGCAATGAGTTCCATGGATAAAATATTCTCTACGATGAGACCGACATCCAACCAACGCCCATGTCCAGCCACCACCTTCACGTCTGGTTATGTGGAGGATGCCTGGGGTAAATGGAGGCCGTTATGCCTGACGTCCCTCCAGATAGAGGACGCAGAGGACCTGTATATCTTCGGCGCTCTGATGGCTCTCGCCTTCCTGTTGCTTCTTGGTGCCCTCTGGGTTCGCCGATTCTCGATGAGGATGAAGAACCAACTCCACGAGATACTGGAGGTTGCTCGTCACAACGGCGACAAATTGGCACAGGTGATGAAGGAGCAAGCAACGCTAAGTGACGCCGCCGCACGACTGGTCACAAAAATTGACGCGGAGCTGCGTGATCATGAGAGACACGCTCGACCAAACCGGGCAAGGGATGATGATGACTAATCTCCTGAAGCGGATACTGCACACGCGAGCCTCAATAGCACCCCAGGCTTTCCCTCCCTTCATCTACTTGGACTTCAACTGATACAATGAACTCAAATTAACAATATGCGAAATTTCCATGGCAATCAATGACTTTTGAACGAAATGCGTTAGACAATGACTGGATTGATACACAATATGTTGTTTGTGAGACCCGGGCTGATGGAGGACGGGTTTCCGATAAGCATTTGCTTTTCCCGTCTTCCTTGTCTGTCTTCATCTTCGTCTTTCCTTCGGGTAAACAAAAATTCCGCACTCTGAAAAATGTTCCACACTCTGAAACTGTTAATGATTTTGATAATGATTTTGATGATTTGATGATTTGATGATGATGATGACAATGACAATAAATTCATTCATTCATACCCCTACTAGAAGTGCTGAATTTTCTGAACAATTCTGGGAAGTCTCCACAAAGCCGAACAAATCAAAAATGGCACACTTATTGAAATGTGTCTTTGTAGAAATTGGTTCTTGAGAATTTTTGTGGTTCCTCCCATGACATATAAGTGTGCCAAGTTTCATCTTTTTTTTGTGAAACAGGCTGCGGGAGCTACATTTGTTAACAATTCTGTTGAAACTAAAATGATCACTTCAAACCAAAATGTCACACTTTAGATCAGGGGTGTACATAGGAATACAAGTGCCTGTTTGAAATCCTGCCACTTATCAAACCGTGAATTTGCATGCTTCAGAGCTGTTCCAAATGATTCCTTAATCATTTTGGCCTTGAAGAACAAGAAAAAAATGAATTTTCATTCGCAATTACCCTCCCAATTCAAATGGATTGGATGTCTACTTCTGATAAACTCATTTAAAGACTTTAAATTAAGTTTTTAAGAGCCACATCATTGGACTCTATGATTGTCAGTGGCACTGAAAAAGTTCATATTAGGGCTGTCAAATTTATCGCATTAACGGGGGGGTAATTAATTTGTTTTAATTAATCACGTTAAAATATTTAACGCATTTAACGCATGCACAGAACGACCCAGTCATGCATTGCCGCAAACAGACTACAATGGTGCCGTTTTATGTATAATGAGAGCTAAGAGGCAGAGACAAGCAAGTGGAAAGGACACAGGGATTTATTGAGGCGCGCTATTTATTGGCATAAGCTTTGGCATCCACAACAATTATAACTACTGTGGCGAGCGATGTGGGGAAGAATGACAGGAGATGATCTTTTTCGTAACACCCTGTATTGAACACAACGCAGAGAAGATATACCATTTGCAGCCACCACTAACAGTCATGGTTGTCAGAGAACAAAGCAGAACAAAAATAATATTCCTATCTCTCAAAAAAAAAAATTTCACAAAAAGAAAAAGGCTCAATGCAAAGAGAACTGGCATTCCCAATCAAAATAGCTATGCAAAATAATACTCAGACTTTGGTCAAACTCTATTCAAACAATTCGTTTAGCTCAACAAATACACTAGATGGCAATATTTAGTCACAATATAGAGTACAAACTATCAGAGGTCTTATACGTTGTGAAGTCAACACTCAAAGGAACGTAAGGTACAATGAACCCGGAAACTACGCCGTCAGTCGAGGGGCAGAACGCACTAGAAAAACTTGGCTAGATCTCTAATTAATTTAAAACTCGCCCTTGACACCTTGTGGTGTATTTCAATCACTACCTTACACAATGATGAGCTATTAGTTTATTTTTTTATTGAAAATTTTACAAATTTTATTAAAATGAAAACATACAGAGGGTTTTAATATAAAATTATTATAACTTGTACTCACATTTATCTTTTAAGAATTACAAGTCTTTCTATCCGTGGATCCCTTTCACAGAAAGAATGTTAATAATGTTTATGCCATTTTGTGTATTTATTGTTGTAATAAACAAATACAGTACTTATGTACAGTATGTTGAATGTATACATGTATATCCGTCTTATCTTTCCATTCCAACAATAATTTACAGAAAAATATGGCATATTTTAGAGATAGTTTGAATTGCGATTAATTACGATTAATTAATTTTTAAGCTGTGATTAACTCGATTAAAAATTTTAATCGTTTGACAGCCCTAGTTCATATAAAAATAACTTTTCACTTGGGGCTTTTTATTTATTTATTTATTTTTTGCTGGCATCACCTTAATCAGTTCAGTCTCATTAAATTGGAGTACTTTATCTTTAAAGGCAATTTAGCCCTTAAAGTTACTATTTATGGTAATTAAAAATAATAATATTAACTTAACCCCATAAAGACATGTGGCCTATACTACGAAGTCGGTTTTCTGGCTTAGCAGGGTAAGTTCGAGAGTAACTTCATCACGTGCAGCCTATTTTACCGGCTAACCGGGACTACGAAAGGTGGATATGTTGGAACCGGGGAGTGTTGCCATGGTAACACACGCCACACGTCAAACCTGGTCGTCTCAGAGTGCTTAACTCCAGGATTCCAATTAACCACGCTCTATTTAAACAGCACTCCTCTGCGGACATGTCTCTTAACAATGACAGCGTACCTGGACGACCCGTACAACATTGGCACGCGGATTGTAAGGGGCTCTCTTTGGAGGGCAGGGGTTTTTAGAGACCGCCAGAATCAGCTGGCGTACCCGGACGACGTTCTCCATGAAAGATATAGATTTTCAGCTGAGGGAATTCATTACCTGTGCCAGCTCATCGAGGCGGACGTCTCTAACGTAACCCGCCGAAGTCAGGCCTTCACAATCGAGCGGAATGTGTGCCTGTCCTTGCACTCTTTCGCCAGTGGACAATATATGTATTCCATCAGTGATGCTGAATATCTGAGTAAGAACACTGTATGCCGTGCGATTCGGAAAGTGGTAGGAGTGGGGTATGGAAAGGCTTCAAATTGATTGTTGAAAATGCTATACAGAAACCTGTGTCGGCTGCGCTGAATGTAAAGGAATGTGGAGCTTTGCTCTCATATAAGAAATATATACATAACGAACTTTTCCAGCGTTATTTCGTTGTGTAAATGCATTTATAATAATCATAAAAATATGTAGACTATTTAAACATTGAGAAAACTTGCGTTTTTTTTCTGCCAACTCGAAGAGATTAAAATAAATGTCAAATCCACCGATAGAACAGACACACAAATATAAAAGATATAAATGTTTATTGAATATGCATTTTAGAGTTTTGTTTAACTGTGAGAGTTTGTTGCACAAGACAGGCTTTAATTTATTATCGTTATGCACAGGCATCGTCACAAATGTGATCAAACAAAACGCAAAAACGCATCGCATCCCCGCATTTCCTTCTTCTCCTAAGTCCTCACAAATATTACATAAAATTTCGGGGGGGTCGTGCTCGGGCCTGCAAATCAAGTTAATTGATCGGGCTTGGGCCGGGTCGGGCTGGATTTTTTAGGCCCGATCTAACCTCTACTGATCGGGCTTGGGCCGGGTCGGGCTGGATTTTTTAGGCCCCATCTAACCTCTACTATGAAGATGTTCAAAGGACATTCGTACATATTCATACAGTCAATGGGACTAAACATACAATCATCCTGCTTCATGTTGTCACGTTTTGGCAGTCTTGTTAATGTTTTGTGTTGGATCATGTCAGATTTCTTTTATTTTGGTAGTGGCGTGCCTCATTTGAGTTAACTTTACTTCCTGCGCTTGCCAATCAGGTTGATTCTGTCCACCTGGGATCCTCTGTATAAATAGCCTGCTTGTAACCTTGCCCAGTGTCGGTTTGTCTGCTATCCTGCCACGTCCTATGCCACATCCTTGTGTAAGCCCTTTTTTGATCACGATTCATGTTTTTGAACCCATGCCTTTTGTTTCTTGAAGAAGTAACTCAGTTATTGATGTCCAGCTGTTGCTGTGAATTTTTGTTGATTGATGTCCAGCTGTTGCTGTGAATTTTTGTTAACATTTTTTGAACTCTACTAATTGGAGAATAAACATTTTGTTTGAACACAACTATCGAGCATTTGGGTCCTTGGTGCATCTGTGTCACATGTGGTGATGCACATAAATTAAATTATTTTTTCGAGTTAACGTATCAAACCTTATTTTATTGTCCCGACAGCAGGCTTTATTTCATTTCATGGACATAAGTAAACTAGCATTTTGACGCATTCACAGATCACACGATCTGTAATTCGCTACCAACAGACCAGTCGCGCTGTACCCGCTGAAGCGGTGTTAGATTTCACGGTGAGAGTGGATTTTAATTCCTCATATCCCCGCATGATTATCGCGCATTCCTCCTCCGTGAAGTAAGGTGCCCGTGCCATCGGTACAAGTAGTGTTTGACTCTGGTCTCCGCCCCCTTTTATGTGAACACGTAGTAACTCTGATTGGGTTGACACAGGTTTGACTAATCAACCTCATATTCAGCGTCGTAGCACCGACTGACCACAAACTAGGTAACCAGGTTTTATCAACTTCGGCTACCCACTGGTAAGCAGGATTCCTTCTGGGGAGGTTGAACTCCGTTCGTAGTACAGGCCACTGGTGTCCACACACATGGAAATCTCATTTCTTGTTATGTAGGCCGCAATAACTATATTTGGTTTCCTGAGCGAAATATGGGCGGCGCCATCTTGGACAATGTCTGCCTCGAACTTCCGGTTTAGAAAAAAACCTCATGAGTTGCGGTTGAAGTTAACAGTGTGCTGACGACGTTTAAACTGCGAAATCAAGCCAGAGGAACCCAGGAAATCTTCAAAAATGGATTCAGCATGACGTCAATGAGACATAAATTAATTTGGACGATTGTTCTTATCACTTCGTTCATCATTTGTGGATAAAATTATAACAACCTGTCAGCCTGTGCTGACGGGAGGTAGAGATTGATACGCTGGCCACTTGAGCGACCAAAATTAGGTGAAATTACAAATTATATTACATTTGCCGAATGCAGAAGGGCTGACACTGATTTTCTTGTTACAAGGAAATACTACAAGGTATGTACATATAAACAAAAATAGTACGTCATTCTTTTGTATTGCAAACATTGATCACAATAAAACATTCGTACAACTTGATCCATTTCTTGTTTTATTTAAAACGATTGGTGCATGTGCAAAACAGGTCAATAAATCAACATTTATAAAACGATTAGAAAAATATTAACGAAAGTTGAGCATATGAGGAATGTTATCAGACAGCAGAGCTTAAAGTGCTTACGACAGGATAAAAAGTCTTAAATAGCATTGTTATATGAATTAAAATCATATTTTGAGCCGATTCGACTATATACAACAATTTGTCAAATGACGAGAAATTAGTCTTTTAATCTGCCGTTCAGCCCCGCCTACCATTATAGGGCTCTAGCGTCCCCAACAGGAGGATGACGTCGGCAGAGTCATAGTTTCATCTCATTTAGTATCCAGCCAATTGAGGGGGAATTATTCAGAACAAGGAAAATGCGACGAAGAAAGCCGCAAAATGTCATTGTTTCAATCTCTCTTCTCCAAAATTTTTACAGGACATTCTTTTTATCGAAGTATTATTCCCCAATTGCTAAATAAATGGTATAGTCACAACAAATAACAGTCTTGTGCTAAATGGAATATGAAATATTAAAAATGCATTTATTCAGTACGACATGGCAAAAAGTACTCCATAATGGTCAAAACTGTCCACTTCTTGCCCCTCCCAAACTATATTTTATGCCACCGAGGTTAGTATGGCTTTTGTCATTTGCCTGCCCCCAGCTTCGGAGAGCGTAAACAAACCAGGAGGCGTGACAGCTAGCCGACGTGCTAACCCGAACAGAGTGATGTTTCAAAGTCTATTCTCGGCTTTCCTGGCAAAAAATCACTCAAAACTACCCAGGATCATGTCACATGACGGCAGGGTTGTCGATTGTCTTCGCCGATCGACAACCCGCCCGGCGGTGAGCAAGTTACAGCTCGTCCCATGCTGCGGGCAGGAGAGCATGTTTGCAGTGGAAGCAGCTGGCGAATTACCGCCTGACAAACCAGCCAACGTCGGAGGAGTTAGCCACAAAATGCAAGCCACCTCCGTATTTAAACATGTGCCATGATCCCAGTATTTGACATAATACAAAACATGATGTTTACTCACTTCATCATAACTCCAATGGTCCCACAGTAGTAGGGCGTGTTTTGGCCAATATCCGCCGGTGAATGAAACCCCAAAAAGGCTCACACGCCTCTCCCTGGCGAAGCAACAATTTTCTGCAGCCGGCTGGTGTGATGCGAAAAATTAATCCGCTAAATCAGCTGAATCCGCAGTCTATCTGCATGATATAAGGCAATGCTGTATTGTGAGATGCTGACCCCGGTGACGTCACATTCGCATTCGTCCTAAACCCGAAACTGGAGCCGGAAGCCACTCATTTTCACGGCGCCGGATTCAAAAATTGAATATATAAAACGATCGCCTCCACACACTTCCAAGCGGTCCATTTCATTCAGGAGCATAAAACACTGCGTAAAACATGAAATAAACATGCTTTTTGGTGTCATACGCACTTTAAGGGAGCTTCTCCAAACTTTCACCCGACATCACGGAGACCCTCAGCGGCATGCAGACGGACTTTATCCCGCCGTCCTCGGTAATTCCAGCTCCAATGGCATATCTTAAGGTTGCTGCAGTTAAAAAGCTCATAGTTGGATCTCGGGATCGAGCCACCGCATCCAGCCCCAGCCAGAACGATGTAGTCTCGATATACGTCCATCAACGTACAGTAAGTGTTGCTGTGAGGCACATCAACTTATATTCCCTTGCCGAACAGCGTTTTCCACCTGTAAACAAACGAACAAAAAACTTGTAACACTAGCTTTTATGGGGAGCCATCTAACATGTACTGATTAGCAACAGGCTAGCAGCAATAATTGTAGTAAATAATATTAAACATCATAATTACAAACATAATCGTAATATCGATAGCGAAGACGACAAGTCGTTGCAGGCACCAATTTTTAGGTTTAGTATTTTTGGAACAGATACCTTCCATGAGACAGCGGCAGCATGGCTACACAAATGCCCGTACAGCCTGCAGTTTGGGCGTCTCCTTTCGGTGTTAGCATCACCCATGGTTTGTGGTACGGCGCATTGAGGGACTGGCTTGGTTCTACATCCGCCTTAATAAAGACAAAATTACCGTGTTCATGTATGAGGATACATCCAACTTTGTGGAATGCCTCGTAGCTTCCCCACGGCGTTTCCATCTACTGCCGTAGAGTCAAAAAAATACAATAATACATTACTTGTAATCACCGTAGGCCACTTCTTTATGTTGTCTTCCCATGTCAAGATGGCAGAAGGATGCAGTATTTCCAAATCGTGGTTTTTCAGGGTTTTTAGTGTGTGATGCCACTCCAGCGCCATTGAAGTCAATGGTAATAAAACTGAAAACGGAAGTTGTAGGCAGACATAAGGAAGTAAAGCGGAAGTACTTCGGAAACGTGTCCATACAGTTGTGGCCTAAATGACCCAAAATGTGGTGTCCACATTTTTTTTTTTTTTTCAATTAAAATAAACAAAAACACAAATAGACTCTTGTTATGGCCCCAATAACTTTTTTTTTTAAATTCATAGCATTTAAGCTGTTGCCTGCCATTGACAACAATTGATATCCAATTAATTAAAACTAGGAGGACTGGCTGTGAGTGTGACCAACAAATAATCACTGCCAGCCCTCCCAGGGGAAATGGATTGGATGTCTGGTGCCGTAAATGTCAGCCAATTGTTTAAATGACTACCCTATAAAGAGTTAAATCCATAAAGAGTATATTTTCATTGAAAAAGTAAAGCCAATGAAACAAATAATAATTATACAGAAAGCTCAAATACATAACATTCTACATAAGTAAGGCCCTTGGACTTTTTTTTTTTTTTTTTTTTTTTTTTTTTACCTCAGAGACACATACCAAAATTACTTGCTCACTGAAAATGTCTTCAGGGCTGAATTCCCAAAAACCTCCATGGTGGCCAATCTTGAAGCCTCATGAAACTCTTGAGTTTATCGTGAAAGTTTTGAGTTTATGAACATGGGAAACTCCTATTTAATAAAATGTAATTTTCAGTTATTAACACAAACATGTCTGTTGGATTGGATGCTACAGTTCTTACTGACGTTCGTCTGACTGTCTGATTCCACCCAGGTCTCCCCTGTCTTCTTAAAGCTTTTTCCTAATCCGGCCACTGACCTCCACTTGAGGTTGCACGCAAATCCCACTTTGATGAAGGTTATTAAGAGGGATTTCTCAATGGGATTGTAATGAGATTTCATTCAATGAAGGTGACGTGCACCCTGGAATTAAGGTGCAAATGTTAATTATACACACGAGTTGGGTTATGAGCTCGCAATAGAAGGTAAAACTAAATGCGCATTTTAGGAGAGCAGACCTCTGCCCAAGGAGCCAAATTCAATTTGTCCCTGTGATCTTTAACCTTTGACCTTAGTACCTTAACATTTAATCACTTCTTCTGTTTCATACAGCATTACAAAAATACTCACCAAGTTTGATGATTCAGTAATACCTTTATTCATTCTTACAAATTCAAACTGGCCCTGTAACCTTTGACCTCATTACCCAAAATTTAATCACTTTTTCCGTTTCATATACGAAAAATATTCTGTAAATTTTGTAATGATTCCTTTATTCATTCTTTCATTATCTTGAACACAAAGAGAGAAATTTAATTTGGCCCTTTCTGTTTGGCTCACTGTTCTTCAGTGGTTCACATCTTATTTACATGATAGGGATTTCTTTGAGTCAATCGCAAACCATCAGTCAGAATGAACCAAATTCACGTGTGGAGTCCCTCAAGGGTCAATACTTGGACCACTCTTATTTAACATCTATATGCTTCCTCTAGCTCAGATTATGGAACAGTATGACATTTCCTATAACACCTATGCAGATGAAAAACAACTCTACATTTCTGTGTCCCCACATGATTATAGTCCCTTAGTTTCACTTAGTAAAGGCATTAATCAAATCAATGAATGGATGTGCCAGAATTTTCTCCAGTTAAATGTGGAGAAGACAGAAGTGATCATTTTTGGGCCAAAAAAGGAAAGGTCAAAGATAAGCAGGCACCTTAGCTCAATGTCACTTACAGCTACAAATCAAGTCAGAAATCTTGGCGTTATTATTGACTGAGACCTAAAATTTGATAGCCATCTAAAGTCCGTCACTAAATCTGCTTATTACCACTTTAAAAATATAGCCAGATTTAAGGGGCCTCTGACTCAATAAGGCATGCAAAAACTTATGCATGCATTCATTTTCAACAGATTGGACTATTGCAACAGTATATTTACAGGTCCTGATAAAAAATCAGTCAGGAAGCTCCAGCTAGTACAGAATTCTGCAGCCAGAGTCCTCACAAATACAAGGAAACTGGACCACATAACATAGGTTTTGAAATTGTTACACTGGCTTCCAGTGAGTCAAAGGATAGACTATAAAATACTACTGCTCATCTACAAAACACTTAATGGCCTTGGAACAAAATACGTGCTTGATTTGTTAGATTCCTATGAAACATCTAGACCCCTAAGGTCGTCTGGAACCGGTCTCATGTATGTTCCAAGAACAACAATCAAGCAGGGTGAGGCAGCATTTAGTTATGATGCTCCTCACCTCTGGAACAAGATACCCGAAGGTCTGAAGTATGCTCAAACTGTTAGCTCCTTTAAATCAGGGCTAAAAATGCTTTTGTTTAGCACAGCATATCCATAACTGTCTATATATTTCAATCTACTTGCTTTCTATTCCTCTTGTGCTTTATCTCCATTGCTGATTTCAATTATTATTAGTAGTAGTTGCATTTTTTTTTCTTTTTTTCTATTCGTGATTAAATGCGATTTTTATGTATAATTTTATGTCTGTTTTGATTGTCTTTGTTTTGACGTTCTATTGATTTAATGCGATTTTTATGATCTTCATGTGATGTAAAGCACTTTGAATTGCCTTGTGTTGAATTGCGCTTTATTAATAAATTTGCCTTCGACCTCATTACAAATGTAATCACGTCATCTGTTTCACATTACAAACATGCCCTGCAAGTTGAATGATAATCATTTTTTTTGTCCTTGTCTTAAACACAAACATACTTACAGACAGACATACGGAACCGGATCCATAAGCGCCGCCTTCTGTAGGTTTCACCAACTGGCGGATGTAATAAAATTGACTGGTTATTGGAAAGGGGGTGGGCCAGAAAGCAGGAAAAATTTGTGACAACACAAAATTAAATTTAAGGCTTGCCTAAAAAAATCATACAAAAAAATCCAGACAAAAAAAAATCAGCAATAACTCAGAGCATAGAGTTGACGAGACAACTCATACAGACATTGTGCCACGGCTTCCCGTAGGGGGCCGGACCAGGCAGAGCGTCTTGGAAACTTTCACTGCGATAAACTCAAACACGCTGCGTTCTAATGCAAGATTTAGGTGGAATCAGGACGAAAGTTTTAGTGGATACAAGCAGGCAGGAGTGTCTCAACAGTGATTTGGTCGAGGATTCAAGGTAATTATTATATAGAATAACACCATGCATGCACTTTGAAACAATGTGAAAAAAATAAAATGAATGGAAAAAATTTGCGTAACTTTAGCTTAAAATATTTACTTAAAATGAACGATAACTGCATGATGTTTTGCTTTTAACCAAGAATTTAGACTGTTTTACGTTCATATCTATAGAAATTCTGGGATTTACGCATTTATTTACAATAATTTTCAACTTAAAAAGCTTTGTTTTGTGATGGCCGCCATGTTGGATTTTGTATCCATACACAATAGCGTGACTTGACATTCAAATAACCATGTAATTTTCGGCCAACTGCTTGTTTTTTTGCCAAGAAAAACAAGTAAATTAGCTATTTCTGCGTCCATAAACAACAAATTCGGCTTTTTATTTTTTGTAACATTTCACTCTAAAAACGACGAGGGCCATATAGCCTAGCAAGACGTGCCGAAGCAATAGTGAGATCGGAATTCAACCTAAAAATGTTGCGATTGTACAGAGAAAAATGCCAAATTTGCATTTGTTAAGCAAAATTAAGATGATTCCACATGCTTTCCTCAAGTAATACGTTTCTGATATGAAAATTGAGTGATTTATTAGCGACCGAAAACTTATGTCAAAATTGCACTAAATAATTTTTAAAAATAAATAAATTTTAAAAAAGTCGCAATTTCGGGCAAAAACTTATATGTTAAATATTACAATCCAGAAAATATTGGTGATTATCTCTGCATTTGGTGATTTTTGTGTATCTAGCGAAAAAATCTGAGAATTCTATAGTAATTTTAAGTTTTGTTATACTGTACTTACATAAAAATATATAAATAATAATCGGGATTTTATTAGGGAACGACTTTTGAATTTTTTGATGCCGCTGCTCATGGAGACTCATATAGGCCTAACGGATGTGCATGTTCTGGTTTTAGGTCGCTAGCGGCTTTGGTTTTGAAAATATTTGAATTTTAAGTTTTTGAAAATAGGCCCCATACGGAGCTGCCTCGCGCACCGTTTCTCACCAACTGATAGTTAAGTCTACGCTCAGAGATTCAGCACTCAATTGTTTTCAGCACTTATCTTCACACAAATTTCATGTGTTTGGAAGTAAATCATCCAAATGACCGTACAGTCCCGCTAATGTCATTTTCCGATGTTACACTTTCAACTCATTGGCTGCCGTTCCAATCATTTTAGTTCAATGGACTGGACTTCTATCTATTCCATCAATTGCAGCCTTGGTTAAAGCGTGCATCAATGGAACTTGCCCCTATTTGCCCTAATTCTATTGTAATCATTTGCTGTAGTTTTCCACTTGTCCTTTGTCCGTGGGTTGAGTTGCTGTCGTCATTTGACCGCACATACACAGACACATTAAGCCAACCAATGACGTCCTTTGCTTGTGATAACCTGAGAGGTTCTCTGCTTTCCTGTCCAGCTGCACTTGACCGGTGCAACAACAACGCACACAGGGGAATGAATAATTCACTACAACCGGTGACATAAACCCACCTGACAAAACATTGGGTACAAGTGCATATCTCCTGATTTTTATCAATGCGAATCCATTGTGTTGCTATTTGACTTCATCTTCATGCACACCTTTAAAAGTAGTCGGAACTTCAGTTCATTGAGACGTATCACTACTCGCTTCCATCCATCACACCTGCCTCCAACCTGGTGACAGGCTAACATCATCATCTTTGAGTCACAGCATCGGAGCAGCTCCATCACTCATTCACCGTGTTTTTAGTGGCAGGAAGAGGGTGTAACATCAACAGTCCATCACGCAGTTGGCAGGAGATAACGAGGAGATGGGAGGTGACCCGATGACAGACGGCGGTGCCAGGGGTCTGGTGTCTCTATTGCAGACCTGCAAGTTTATACCTTCCCTGTAATCATCACTACTTCAACTCTTTCAACCAATGTTTAGTTTGATGAAGACAAATGGATGTTTGGGTTGAATACAAACCGACATACCACAACATGAAGTGCACCTGTGAAATCAAACACTAGGGGCGTTTTGAAAATTCAGCCCCTCAAGTCAAGTTCACTTGTTGACGTGAAATTTGATAGTAGTCTCAGAGTCAGGGACGGACTGGACCCGTTTTTCTAGTCTCAGGCATCCAGGCCACTGGCTATCCAGGCCACGTCAGACCGGGGTGGGGAAGTGGCCACCTAATATTTTGTACATTAAAAAATGAAAGCGACAACATGGGTCTAAATCACAAAAAGTTTAGTCATATTTCAAATACTAAAAGTTGACACACAATCACAGCTAAAGCTTCAATCCTGAATGGTTGCTGCATCTGGTCCCTGCTGTTTACCAAATATAGAACCCACAATTTGAGGAGGAGGGGGGACTGCCTAAAAGTTCAGTAGGTGGCGCATTCTAGTTTAAAATAGCATTAAAATAGCATAATTATATGTGTTATCAGAAAAGGCTATTATTTTTAGCTTAGAATCATTAGTTGATGTCTAATATTTAGTTAAAAATAATGACTTTATACAATTATTCACTCGCATATTTTAAACTTTTAAACAAATTACGTTACGATTGGAAAAAATAGCGTCTGTAAATAGGTCACAGTTATCTACCTCACAACTATTACTTAATTATATTTTTTGTCACTGTCGCATTTTACCCGATATTTTAGACGATGAATAATCGATCCAAACAAAGAAAAATTGGGGAAAAAAATGTTTAAAAGGGTAAATATTTGAAAAAGAAAATCTCGACCACTCTTTGATGTCTGCGATTTCGCGACCCTTGTTATATTACCGTGTTTCACCCGTAAAATCCCCAAAAAGTCCGGCTGCGGCTTTCACAGCTGTGTCTTGACACTCGGTTAGACATGCTACACCAAGTTTTTTGATCGAAACAAGGTATGTATATCTCGTTAAAATTATGGTGTCTTTTCTCATGCTCTCACCTCGAATTGGGGTTATGGGCCGTGGTCCTCATTTAGCGGACTGCGGTCAACAACCGGACCACGGCACACCTCTCTGTGGACCCACGGACGTACGAAAAAATGAAAGAAAGAAAAATACTTTTTTTCAACATAAATCATTTGTATGAATCGTCGATCTATCGCTGTGCACTATTATTCTATCGCTGAATTCACTTTGATTTTTAGTCAAATATCTTACATGTTTTCACTTCTGTTGTCAGAAGACAACAATGCGCTGATTGGCTGAGAGAGCCTGCGTGGATGCGCTGATTGGCTGAGAGAGCTTGCATAGATGCGCTGATTGGCTCAGAGAGCCTGCATGCTACTAGGTAGCATGGACAGACCGCAGCAGTATCAGCAACCTCAAACAGGAGTCGCACCCGGCACTTTGCAATCTGTTTGTACATGCTGTCGTCTACTTTGTTTTTCATTCATGAACGTGAGTCATACTGTGAGCAAACGTGATTTATTTATTTATTCATTTCCCCGTGTTATCCCGGCACTCTCGCTGCATGCGGGCAAAGTTCAAAATCACAACGCTAAGCACCGTTCACTAACACCGCACATGCCACCAGTAGAAGATCACAACGTTAAGCAACGTTCACTAACACCATACGTACCACCAGTAGAAGACCAAATCTAACATAATGGCATGCTCAAAGTTGACCAAGAGAAGAAAAGTGGACAACAAAAATTGCCACTTCAAGGAAGAATGGAATGACTAACATAAGAAGCCGTTCTCTGATGGAGAAATAATAAAAGAGTGTATGAAGTGATGACAGCAATGTTCAAAGGGAAAGAAAAGGAGGAAATGACAACAAAAATCTCACTCTCAGATTTATCAACCACAAGACGCACTGAAGTACAGGCTGATGATGAGGGTAAACAGCTTTGTGACCCCCAAATGCCATTTCTCTCACTGAGCAGTGTTTTACAGTTAAAGTTACTGTCAATAATTGTTATGTTTGCACCTTGATGACAAAGCTTGTCATTTATGTTCTGACCAAGTCAACATGCACTGTACTACTTGCACCTTTTCTTTTTTATACAACAGTGTTTAAAGTTACAAAATGTACTGTCAATAGTTATTGCTTGCACCTTAATGACAGATTTAGTCAGTTATTTAGTGTATATGTGTAAACATTGTTCTTGCATGGTTTTTTGGGGGGTTTTGTTTTCATATATTTATATTTTAAGTAGGGCTGTCAAAATTATCGCGTTAACGCGCTGTAATTAATTTTTTTAATTAATCACGTTAAAATATTTGACGCAATTTTTTTTTTTAATTTATTTATTTATTATTATTATTATTATTTTGTTTAGTTTGGGAGGGGTGTTCTGTATTTTTTTTAACACCAATAAAAAGAAATTTGAAAAAAAAAAAAAAGAAAAAAAAAATATTTGACGCAATTAACGCACATGTCCCGCTCAGACATTATTTTGCCTTTTGGTAAGTTTACAGCAAGGTTTTTTGTGCTGTCTAACAGCGAACACTTGTGGTCGCTTTGCGACATGGTTTATTGCTTTCTTGCCAGTTCAATATGGCTGCACGACGTCTCGGGCTGACGCCTACATTGTAATGTTGTGCTTATATGATCCTTGGACAAGATTTGTCCGTAAGTATGGTTGTTGTAAAGAATGTACATATTATGTAAGTAAGCGAAATGTTATATTTTTTGTATGAGACGCTTTTTGTTTATGTGTAGTGAACCGGTATGGTGTGCTAAGCTAACGTTGGTGCTAATGCAATGCTTGTGTACTTTTTTTTTTGTAGTTTCACTACGGTCTAAAGAGGACAATGGTTTGAGGCCATTTAATTAATAAATCAGATGAAAAAGGAAGAAGTCTGATTATTAAGGCGTCGTTCACTAGCTTTCTAGCTTTGGAAAAAGTAAACGCTTCAGAGTGAGGACAGCATAGACAGATTTAAATGACAGTAGAGTGAAATGCCCACTACCGTCCTTATGTACCATATGTTAAATGTATATATCCATCTTGTGTCTTATCTTTCCATTCCAACAAATTATTTTACAGAATATATATATAATTTACAGAAAAATATGGCATATTTTATAGATGGTTTGAATTGCGATTAATTGCGATTAATTACGATTAATTAATTTTTAAGCTGTAATTAACTCGATTAAAAATTTTAATCGTTTGACAGCCCTAATTTTAAGTCAAAAAAATGTTTTGTTAATTTATTTTTATTTAATCAGAATGTCCATTGTATTTTTGTTTGGTCCAAAGAAAACCACCTTTACCACCTTCGACCTACCTTGTACTTGACCGACATTAACAAACCCAGGCTTGTATGAAAAAAAATAATTGTGGACCTTCAAATTTTTAGTTTTGAGGACCCCTGGTTTAGGGGTTTAAAAAAAAACATTAAGTGCCCTCCTGTTCAAAATTTTTCCTCCCCCTGAAAATTTAGATTTTAAGCTTTCCAATGATGTATCACACATGCACACATGACAATTTTGAAATTTGGCCAAATTGGGGGACTCAGAGCGGAACTTCAAGTCACCTAACTGTTTTCCGCCATATGCAAACGCGGCTAATGTAAACCTGGAATGCATGCATGTTGAGAAGACATTCTTTAAATTCTATGGAAAAATCGCTAACTCGCAGCAGGTTTACCTAGCGACATGAAATTCAGGAAGTATTCTTATTGCCAAGTCGCAAAAAGACTGGGAAAGTCATTGGTTGAAGTAGATCAAGCATGGCAGTTAAATTCAATGGCAAAATTAGAATAATCTTGAACCAAATATAAATATTTACACGCTTCGAAATTTGGGAAATATGTTTTGGCATGTCTTAAAGGCACTGAAGAAACAACAAGAAAATTGAGTGAAGTTTTCTTAGTCATTCAACATCACCAACATTAACACAAATTGAAAAACAAAAAATCAACACTTGCCTGTACTGTGTACAGTACCTGATTCAAATATGTAAGCCAACTGAGAAAATCTCCAGGAATGGTTGTTCTTTGAAAAACTAGAAATTCCAACTTTAAACTAAAATGGGTGACTCTCAGTATATTTTCAGGTATATGTTCTTTGGGCTTTTTTTTTTGTGAGTGTGTTGGGACATTCCTTCCAAATTCCGCAACTTTATATCACACAGGCTTCAGGGGCTGAATTTTCCTCTAAAATTAAAACTCCAAATTATGTCCACATGTAACATGTTGCAGCTAAAATTACATTGCATTCCAGAGTACTTTTAGTTTCAGTTGAACCCATTAAATGAACTAACACTTACATCTTCACAGTAATATTTATGAATTTATTCAAACTTTCCCATGGTGCTTTTCACCTGTCTACACTTTGTTAGCGGCGGGCGGAAATGAATGAAGTAGGCCAACATTGTTCTAGTGCAACATAAACATGTGCAGCTGCACAGAGGTAACGTGCGTAAGTGTTTGAATTCCACAATTAGCTATTATTATTCGCCTGCAAAGCAGGAAGTGCGCGCCTGAACGTCCATTCACAAATTTCTTGTAGGGTCACACAGCTGTCAGGATGTCATGATCGCATGGATTGTTGTGGTCATTGAAAATTTACCATTTTTAGAGGAAATTACAATATTTTTTTCTACATTCTGTTTTTTGATGCTACTATATAGATATATATATATATATATATATATATATATATATATATATATATATATATATATATATATATATATATATATATATATATATATATATATATATATATATATACAGTGCCTTGCAAAAGTATTCGGCCCCCTTGAATCTTGCAACCTTTCGCCACATTTCAGGCTTCAAACATAAAGATATGAAATTTAATTTTTTTGTCAAGAATCAACAGCAAGTGGGACACAATCGTGAAGTGGAACAACATTTATTGGATAATTTAAACTTTTTTAACAAATAAAAAACTGAAAAGTGGGGCGTGCAATATTATTCGGCCCCTTTACTTTCAGTGCAGCAAACTCACTCCAGAAGTTCAGTGAGGATCTCTGAATGATCCAATGTTGTCCTAAATGACCGATGATGATAAATAGAATCCACCTGTGTGTAATCAAGTCTCCGTATAAATGCACCTGCTCTGTGATAGTCTCAGGGTTCTGTTTAAAGTGCAGAGAGCATTATGAAAACCAAGGAACACACCAGGCAGGTCCGAGATACTGTTGTGGAGAAGTTTAAAGCCGGATTTGGATACAAAAAGATTTCCCAAGTTTTAAACATCTCAAGGAGCACTGTGCAAGCCATCATATTGAAATGGAAGGAGCATCAGACCACTGCAAATCTACCAAGACCCGGCCGTCCTTCCAAACTTTCTTCTCAAACAAGGAGAAAACTGATCAGAGATGCAGCCAAGAGGCCCATGATCACTCTGGATGAACTGCAGAGATCTACAGCTGAGGTGGGAGAGTCTGTCCATAAAACAACAATCAGTCGTACACTGCACAAATCTGGCCTTTATGGAAGAGTGGCAAGAAGAAAGATATCCATAAAAAGTCTCGTTTAAAGTTTGCCACAAGCCACCTGGGAGACACACCAAACATGTGGAAGAAGGTGCTCTGGTCAGATGAAACCAAAATTGAACTTTTTGGCCACAATGCAAAACAATATGTTTGGCGTAAAAGCAACACAGCTCATCACCCTGAACACACCATCCCCACTGTCAAACATGGAGGTGGCAGCATCATGGTTTGGGCCTGCTTTTCTTCAGCAGGGACAGGGAAGATGGTTAAAATTGTCGGGAAGATGGATGCAGCCAAATACAGGAACATTCTAGAAGAAAACCTGTTGGTATCTGCACAAGACCTGAGACTGGGACGGAGATTTATCTTCCAACAAGACAATGATCCAAAACATAAAGCCAAATCTACAATGGAATGGTTCAAAAATAAACATATCCAGGTGTTAGAATGGCCAAGTCAAAGTCCAGACCTGAATCCAATCGAGAATCTGTGGAAAGAGCTGAAAACTGCTGTTCACAAACACTCTCCATCCAACCTCACTGAGCTCGAGCTGTTTTGCAAGGAAGAATGGGCAAGAATGTCAGTCTCTCGATGTGCAAAACTGATAGAAACATACCCCGTGACTTGCAGCTGTAACTGGAGCAAAAGGTGGCGCTACAAAGTATTAACGCAAGGGGGCCGAATAATATTGCACGCCCCACTTTTCAGTTTTTTATTTGTTAAAAAAGTTTAAATTATCCAATAAATTTTGTTCCACTTCACGATTGTGTCCCACTTGTTGTTGATTCTTGACAAAAAATTAAAATTTTATATCTTTATGTTTGAAGCCTGAAATGTGGCGAAAGGTTGCAAGGTTCAAGGGGGCCGAATACTTTTGCAAGGCACTGTATATATATGTATATATATATATATATATATATCTTCGCTGCCAGCCCTTCCGGACAAAGTGGATTGGATATTTACAGCGGTGAAAGTGGCTAAAATTTCTTGCCGGAACTCCCTGACATAAAGGTCGCCACGGAGCCAGAATTCTTTTTTTTTTTTTTTTTTTTTTTTTTTTTCTCTTGGGGATCAAACCTCCTTAAACCTCTGAAATGCAGATAAAACTGCCTTTGGCACAGTTATTCCTATAACACACGCAAGCAAAAAATGCTTTCTAATAAAAATGGCTTTTTTTCAATGATTTGCAAGATAAAAGTTGACAAAATCAGCAGTAACCCCAACCTACATCTCCTAATTTTCCCCCCACATTTCCTAAATGCAAAACCTCCATTTTAAAAATTTGAGAACATTGGATGTACATTAAAATTCAAGCTAATATAAACATTTACTTTTCGTTTTTTTTCCTCAAATAATTAAGATACACGTCAAACGTTCCTCCAGTACAATCAATATGTAAATTTAGTAAATCAAAGCAGCCCAAGCTGCATAATAAAGTCCGCTAGCTTAGATGCTACGAATGCTAACGTATTCATGCTTCTCTCATGGCAAATCGCTCTACAGGTAAAAAAAAACAGTATCTCCAAACATAACCACAAATGCCTACTCTAACATACATCAACTGAAACAACTTACAGCCTCATGTGGGCCGAACCAGAGCATAGCTGTCCCTTAGCCATGTCGGACACGTCTGCTTCTCAGTCATAAAAGGCAAAAGTTCAGCCACACCAAACATCGGCACTAGAGGGCATCATTTGACAAAATACAATACTTTAAACAAACCATCCCACATAGGGTTTTGACAGTTGCCGTCCTATTTTCGGGATCAAAACACCCTATGTCTGAACAGCATTCCGGCCCACTTTCCCCCCTGGATATCTATCTTCATCAATGATAGAGGAGGAGCAAGGTGATCATTTCTCTCAGTTCAAGTGATTCATATTGACGAGTGTAACGTACACACAGTCCACTCCCCCTCCGACCAGGCTGGGTCATGAACCTGCACCACGCCACACGACACGTTTGATTTGACAAGTACCGACACTAACCGCTGAGCCATAAGCTCTAGCCAACGGCTCAGCTGCTAACGTACCCACATAAAGGCATTGGAGGGAAGATTTTCCACGCACCGCTTCACACATGTGGACCTGCGTGTACCCATTATAGTCACCCCCTGAAAACCTTCGCTGCCGATCCGGGTCACGGCACCAATGTAACCGGTGAAATTCATACTTTTTGCAGATGACACAAACATATTCTATCGAAGTGAAAACCACAATGAACTGGTAACTACCGTAAATGAGCAATTAAGTAAATTTAAGATGTGGATGGATATAAATAACTATCACTTAACTTAAATAAGACAAAGGTAATGATATTATGTAACCTAAAATATAACTCAGAACTACAAATAAAGATTGATGAGGTCCCAATCGGTAATGTAAATTAATTCAAATTTCTAGGAGTTATTGTAGATAGTAAATTATCATGGAAATCCCACATCAAACACATCAACAGTGGAGCCTCCAGAAATTTTTCATCGGGGTGGCCAGATGGGGCCACTTAAAATCTTGGGGTGGCCAAAACTAAAAGCCATAATTTCAGGTTTCCATTATATTATTGCAGTAAAAAGGTCAGGGGAAAACTATCAGAAAGACTTAAGGACACGGCTACTGATATACTTTGGTGTATTGTGTAATATTTGATGTTACTAATGATTTAATGTGCATAGTCCATAACTGTCCAGTCAACATTTTGAGTTCCTCAACAATTCTGTTTTATTGTGTTATGTATATATTAGGCATAAGGTGTACATTTAACTAGGGCTGTCAAACGAATAAAATTTTTAATCGAGTTAATCACAGCTTAAAAATTAATTAATCGTAATTAATCGCAATTCAAACCATCTCTAAAATAAGCCATATTTTTCTGTAAATTATTGTTGGAATGGAAAGATAAGACAAGATGGATATATACATTCAGCATACTGTACATAAGTACTGAATTTGTTTATTATAACAATAAATCCACAAGATGGCATTAACTTTATTAACATTCTTTCTGTGAAAGGGATCCACGGATAGAAAGACTTGTAATTCCTAAAGGATAAATGTGAGTTTGTATATTGTGACTAAATATTGCCATCTAGTGTATTTGTTGAGCTTTCAGTAAATGATACTGTAGCGACTTAACTGTTCTGCCCAAATGCATGATGGGAAGTTGTGCAACCATGACTGTGTGTGGTGGCTGCAAATGTTATATCTTCTCTGTGTTGGGTACACTACAGGGTGATAAGAAAAAGATCAACTCCTGTCATTCTTCCCCACATCGCTACCCACAATATTTATAGTTGCTGTGGGAGAGATGACAAAGCTTTTGCCAATTAAAAGCACGGCCCAAATGAATGCTTGTATCTACTCCACTCTGCCTCTTATCTCTGTATATAAGTAAATGGCGCCATTGTAGGCTGTTTGACGATATACTGGCAAGCGGGGTGGCCTGGTGGCGCCACTGCACGTCAAAACCAAGATCTCCAAAAGCCTGTCACTAATCAACAAAGTGAAATCATATCTTGATAACAGTGCACTCCGTACTTTGTACTGTTCCCTAATGCTCCCATATTTCACGTATTGTATTGAAGTGTGGGAAAACACTTACAAATCTACCATCAATTCATTAGTCACATTGCAGAAACGTGCTGTACGAATCACACATAAGGTCAGATTTGTCGATTACACCCATCGTTTATTTGCTCATTCAAAACTATTAAAAATCAAAGATCTTGTCAACTATCATACAGTTATAATGTTATTTAAAGCAAAAAATAAATTACTGCCACATAATATACAAAACCTATTTAAGGTTCGTGAGAATATCCATAGTCTGCGAGGCTCTGGAAATTTTATGTTACCAAGATTTCGAACTACTTGCAAACGTTTTCATGTGTCTGTATGTGGAGTAAAACTCTGGAATAATTTAGATAATCATTTCAAGCTAGGGGTGTGACAAAATATCAAAATGGTGATATATTGTGATACTTTTGTCCCAAAAGGTTATCGATACCCTCCTGCCAAGAATCGAGATATCGTTTTAAAAAGGTGTCAGTGTCTAAAATAAAAATAAAAATGAAGGAACAAGTTGCTACCAAAATCTTCCATCATAATAGTGTCTCAGTGCTTGACGCCCAATCCATTTAGACTGGGAACGTTTGTTCATTCGAAACCAGAGCATTCACAGTCATTCTGTCTGATTTTCAGGGCATTTACAGGTCACTTGCTGTTCATTTTAGGGCATATATAGGTCATTTTCTGTTGAGTTTGAGTCACTGCCTATTCATTTGGGTGATTCCCAAGTCACTTTCTGTTCTGTAACTCAAAATAAACAGGAAGAGACCCATAAAATACCCCAAAATCAACAGGAAGTAACTGAAAATCAACAGGAAAATGACCTTAAATGACCCGAAATTACATCTGTGCCTGGCATTGTCTGCCACTACCGGCCATAGACGTTCAATCCGTTTGAAGTGGGGGGGATGGCAGCGAATGAACGAATGTTCATTCGCTGCCACCCTCCCACTTCTAATGGATTGGACGTCTACAAGTGATGAACTCATTCTAATCCACAGCAGAAGCTTGTTTTTTTCTGTTTATTAGTTGTTTGTAGAATATCCTAGAATGATTTGCTTACCAATGTATCGATAATCGTTGTATCGCCATATCGTCAGACCATCGTTATCATGAGCTTTGTATCGCAAATCGTATCGTATCGTGAGGTACCAAGAGGTTCCCACTCCTATTTCAAGCAGTGTCAAAATATCCCAAAATTTAAATCGTTGTATAAAAATACAGTCTGGTCACAGTATAATGACATTTGCTGACAATGTGTGTTACTGTTTTTGTCAATTGGTGTAAATATTGAAATTATTTTTAATGAGCCAACTTTAGTTGGTTGTCTGTTGGTTTAGTTGTTTTTGTCTGTTTTTGTTTTTTTCTTCGTTTTGACTGTGTGGACAGGAGTATCCCACGAAGTAAGGATGCTGGACAATGAGATCAGGGGTGGGATAAAATAAGTTTTTTCTTCTTCCCACTCCCCTTCAAGTGCAATTATTTTTGTTGGATTTTATTCTATGGTTTGTTTTTTGTTTTTTTGTGCGTGCTTGAAATAAAAAAGCTTCATCATCAACCGGTGTGAAACGCGCCGCTTGACAGGTAAAGACACTAACCGCTGAGCCATAAGCTCGAGCCAATGGCTCAGCCGCTAGCTTACCCGCATGAAGGCATCGGAGAGAAGGTTTTCCAAGCACCGCTTCACACATGCGGACCTGCGTGTACCCCTTACACGACCTTTCTTTTGTCAATGGATATTTGTCAAGAACAGATATTGTAAAGTTATGACTACTAGTAATGCTACTTGTAGTCATGTAGCATGTATATTCCTATTCATATTACATTGGTGTGAATCTGAAAATATATTTTTGGTGAATTTGATTTTTTTTGTTGTTTTTTGTTTTTTTAATAAAATCGGTAAGCTGACTCAAAAATTGCAGTTTTTTTTTTTTTTTTTTTTTTTTTCTCGAGAATGTCAAGTATTTTTCTCCACAGTTTACCTAGGAACTCTGAATGTTTTTACTGTTACAACTTGCATACAGCTGTAAATATACTTTGTAAAATAAACATTTTGGTTTATACTTTATTGTATGTCAATATTTTGAATTGTTTTGTGTTGTTGTTGCTTTTCTATGTTTGGTTTTTATAATACCAAAAAATTCAAGTTCTGGAGAGTTTGCCTGGGATTCCGGAAATGCTTCTATGCTAGTTGGTAAACTTTCATAGGTTGCTCCCTGTTGTTCTGGGTCACTTTCAGCTGATCTCGAGTAATTTCCTGGTTCGAAGTCACTTCATGTTAATTTTTGAGGCTTTAGAAAATTAGAACATCACTTCCTGTTAGTTGTATTGAGTTCATTTCGTCTACACTTATAGATTAGTTGAAATTTTCTCTTTTATCCCAGGCCCGAGGACTATCACAGGGGCAAGGGGGTTTATATGTTCTTTACTACCTGGACCAGCATTCTGGAAGAGTGTGAATGGTCAGCAGAGGGCATGACTCGCCTGTCAGATCTGACAGGTGAGTCACGCCTTCATCCATCAGCTGATAAAGACACATCACACCAACATCAGTGCCACTCTGATGAAGGCGGAAGTAGTCGCCGAAACATGTCAGGTAGTATCAACAACCTAAAACAATTGTCTGGGATAAAAGAAAAAAAATCAATTAGTAATTTCCTGTTGATTTTGTGGCAATTCCGATCACTTCCCATTGATATTGTGTCACTCTCTGTTAGGTTTGGGCATTTATAGGATTTTGTGTTCCAGAAGAAAAAAAAAGTGACGGCCAATGTTTTTGTTTTTTGTTGTTGTTATTGTTGGAGTCTGATAAGTTGGAGATGAAGTTGGAACAGTTGAAATCCGTCAAAAAAATACATGTTAAATTTCGGGGTCCTAGTTAAATGTCAAAGGGATTTCGTGAAAAGTTTTGGTTACAAATAATGCCCATATTATCAAAACGTGAACACATAAGAAACTTCATAATTTTGATAGTAATATGTTGAAATGTTCATGATGCTAACAGGTAAACGTTGTATTTGTATTAATGACTTTTTGGTTTAAATTTTAAAAAAGATTGTTTTTGCGTGGGGCTGCCGATGAAGATTTTTTTACAGGTGCTTGTTCAAAATCAATAGGAGTGAATTGAAATTTTTCAGGAAAAAAATAAGAGAGACAGAATTGGACGGCATTAAGAGGCTTTTCAATCAAGGGTGTAAGTTTGCATAGGGACTGTGGGGACATAACACTATCAACTTTTCAGGATGTTCAAATTGTCCCCACCAACTTTAGCAACCTTTGCATTACATAATGAATTCAGTTATATAATAATAATAATAATCATATTTATATAATATGATAAAAATTTAGACGCATTACACACACACACCCCCGCCACACAGACACACACGCACACTCACACAACCCCGACAGATCCATGCTGACAACATGCCGCCTCCTCCGCCCCCTCAAAAGAGGAGGGATTTTAGAATTTTTTTTCAGCCAGCAGCAGCCAATGTAAGTATTGTAAAAAGACGTCAATGTTGTGGAGGTGGGGAACACACCACTAATTTTGCTACTGAAAATCAGACCTGCATCAGAGTTGGCATAACATTAAACCGTGTGAACTTGCTAACCTGCAAAACGGCTGCCGTCAATCCAGCCTCTGCAAGGAACAAAGAAGTCATGCTAGCCATCCCTCATTTGGATCATTATTTTCATTTTGTGCATAACGGTAATGCAACACGGTGGCTTCAGAGTGCAAGTCCCTTTATTTAAAGTCTTGGAGTAGTCTAGTATGGCTCAGATGTACATCGGTCCTTGGACATCTAATTTTTTATTTCATTGATTTTTTTTTCCCAAATCACTTTTATGTTACAATACTTTCTTGGGGTGCTCAATGTCCCCCAAAAGTGGACCCATTATTGGATAGTTTCCAGTTTTTTCAATAAAGGGACTAGCACTTCAAATGAAAACAAAGAACTGAATTGACCGTTTTCACCTGAACCAATGCGCATGAAAGTTAGTATGAGTCAATACAGATTTATTTTGCATTGATCATCATGTCTTATGTCATATTTGTGAGAAATGTAGCCCTGACCCCTGTTCAATAATCTGGTTTTATTAATGTCCCGTCCCCAGCAAAAAGTGTTCGTGAAGTTGATGCTGCTATATCGTCCCTACCAATGGTGAGACCAAACCTACGCCCTTGGTTTAAATCTACCATTCTGCGTCTCCAACCAGATAAAGGACAGAAGCCTAGATAGCAAATTTGCTGGTAGTCGTCAAAACACCGAATTTGGACCAAAGCCAAAAAATGAGAAGAGCAAAACAAACAAATCAGATTAACTGTGTAAATTTCTGCAAATCTGTGTGCGCTGGTGTAATCTCTAACATGTTTGCTAATGAATGTCAACTGATTTTGCCCGATTGACTGACTGACAGGCTTGTGCTAGCGGCCTTTACACGACATTCGGAGATTATGCTGCCGGGGGCCTGTCTGGAGCATGCCTGTCAAGCATATCTGACTCAAATCTTTTTCAAAGTTCACATGACTTAGAAAATGATGCCATTAAACTAACAATGCATGAGTGAGGTTTCATGTGTGTGGGCATGTACATGTTGGCTGCCTCTTTACTGGCATTGACAGACAGCTCATTTTTTTCCAGGATTAGGTTATTTGTGAGCTGACACGTTGAGACATTCCGTTTCCAGTACCCCGATTTGTTATTTGTGAGTAGTTGGCATGCCGTCTGACGGCTTAACAAGATGTCTGACAGCTGCAGGTGTGCGTATAGACCTATCTATGCGTGCAGATATGTCAGTGATGTGATTAGGCAGGTGAGTAGAAAAAGCAGAGGGATGGTGAACTGCATGATCCGGGGCGGTGCCCATATTCAACAAAATACCTGAACCTTCCCCAGCAAAATTACCTGTAATTATACTAACATGCTGGTTGTTTACCAGTACCATACTTTGAGTTACCGAGGAGACAAATTCATTGGTTTTATGGCTCAGTTGTATGAATGAATCCAGTTCCCTTGGAAACCCATTAAAGTAAATAAAGGGCAAGGAGAACTGTGAAGAACTGCCAGTTTTAAAACTACACACCAGTAAACCCATTAATTTTGTTTCTCCACATTTGTAATCACTACTTTAGAGGTGAAAAGTCTGACTTGTTTGTTTTACCACAGCGCTATCTGTTGGATTTAGAGGGTCGTTGCACCTCTTACTAGAACATCGTTTCTGGTTAGCACTTGAAAGTATATTCTACCAGATAATCCACATCAGAAAATTAAAAACAATATTTTATTTAACATAATAATAAAATGTTTGTACACTGCTGGTCAAACGTATTGGCACCCCTGAAATTCTGGGTGATAATAGATAATGCTCACTTTCTTCCAGAAAATGATTGCAATTACAAATGCTTTGGTAGTAATGTCTTCATTCATTTTGCTTGCAATTAAAAAACACTAAAGAGAATGACCAAAAAAAAAATCAAATCATTATCATTTTACACAATACTCCAAAAATGGGCCGGACAAAACTATTGGCACCCTCAGTCAAATACTTGGTAGCACAATCTTTAGAAAAAATAACTGCGAACAATCGCTTCCGGAATCCATCGATGAGTTTCTTACAATGCTCTGCTGGAATTTTAGACCGTTCTTCTTTGGCCAACTGCTCCACGTCTCTGAGACTCTAAGCGTGCCTTCTCCAAACTGCCATTTTCTGATCTCTCCACAGGTGTTCTATGGGATTCAGGTCTGGACTCATTGCTGGCCACATTAGAAGTTTCCAGTGCTTTCTCTCAAATCATTTTCTAGTGCTTTTTGAAGTGTATTTTGGTGGAAGTGTGTGTCCTGCAGGAAGAACCATGACCTCTGAGGGGGACCCAGCTTTCTCACACTGGGCCCTACTTTATGCTGCAAAATTTGTTGGTAGTCTTCAGACTTCATAATGCCATGCACATGGTCAATCAGTCCAGTGCCAGAGGTAGCAAAGCAACCCCAAAACATCAGGGAACCTCCGCCATGTTTGACTGTGGAGACCGTGTTCTTTTCTTTGAAGGCCTCGGTTTTTTTCTTGTAAAGTCTATGTTCATGCCTTTTCCCATAAAGCTCTTCTTTTGTCTCATCTGACCAGAGAACATTCTTCCAAAACGTTTTGGCTTTCTCAGGTAAGTTTTGCCAAACTCCAGCCTGGCTTTTTTATTTCTCTCGGTCAGAAGAGGGGTCTTCCTGGGTATCCTACCATAGAGTCCCTTTTCATTCAGACGCCAACGGATAGTAAGGGTTGACACTGTTGTACCCTCAGCCTGTAGGACAGCTTGAACTTGTTTGGATGTTAGTTGAGGTTCTTTATCCACTATCCCCACTGTCTTTCGTTGAAATCTCTCGTCAATTTTTCTTTTCTGTCCACATCTAGGAAGGTTAGCCACAGTGCCATGGGTTTTACACTTATTGATGACACTGCGCATGGTAGACACAGGAACATTCAGGACTTTAGAGAGTGACTTGTAGCCTTGAGATTACCAATGCCTCCTCACAATTTTGCTTTTCAAGTCCTCAGACAGTTATTTGGTCTTCTGTTTTTTTCTCCATGCTCAATGTGGTACACACAAGGACACAGGACAGAGGTTGAGACAACTTTAATCCATTTTAACTGGCTCCAAGTGTGATTTAGTTATTGCCACCTGTTATGTGCCACAGGTAAGTAACAGATGCTGTTAATTACACAAATTAGAGAAGCATCACATGATTTTTCAAAGGGTGCCAATACTTTTGTTTGACCCATTTTTGGAGTTTTGTGTAAAATGATAATGATTTTTTCCCCCATTCTCTTTTGTGTTTTTTCATTGCAAGCCAAATAAATGAAGATATTACTACCAAAGCATTTGTAATTGCAATGTATGCAAATGTATGAACATGTATGCAAATGTATGAACATAAAAAGAGAATTTAAACACATATACATAGGATATTAGGATATACATACGTATGTATGTATGTATGTATGTATGTATGTATGTATGTATGTATGTATGTATGTATGTATGTATGTATGTATGTATGTATGTATGCATTTAAAAAAATAAATAAATAAAATTAAAATGTGCCTTTCACCCCGGTGGTACTTGTGTCATCCTCAAGCTCGGGTCCTCTACCAGAAGCTTGGGATTTTGAGGATTCTACGCAGTATCTTAGCTTTTCCTAGGACTGCACTCTTCTGAACTCAGGCTTCAGATGCTTTTCCTGGGATTTACTGCATTGGGTCCTCCTATTATTATCATACTGTGGTTATAATGCTAACGATTAAAATATATATGGTGGAAAACACAGAGAAGACCAAAAAAGCAGTTTCTGCTCTTGCACTCCTTTTTGAATTAACTGCTGAATTTTAGGCCAAAAGAACTGTTGTGTTTGATAGGACAATATGTCTATATGCTGCCATAGCAGATTCATGGCGCATTAAGCCCCCAAACTATTTTTAATTTGTCCATTTTACCCTGGAAACCCCTGTTTACAGACGTCGCGCACCTGCTTTTGTTTCAACCCAGCCATAAAAAGAAGGTAAGTAACTATATTTATTCATCAAAATGTCATTTTTAGCTTAGAATCATTAATTAGATTAGACTTTTAATTAGACTTTAAAAAACTATCCAATCGCGTATTTTAAACTTTTAAACAAATTACGTCACAATGAAAGAAATGGCGCCTGTAAAAAAGTCACGGATATCTACCTCATAACTATCGATTAACTGTATTTTTTTGTTACTGTCGCATTTTCCCCAGTATGTTAGATGATAAATAATCGATCCAAACAAAGAAAAATTGGAAAAAATGCTTAAAAGGGTAAATACAGTATATGAAAGAGAACATCTCGACCACTCCTTGATGTCTGCGATTTCTGCATCACGACCCTTTTTATTTTACCATGTTTTACCTATAAAATCCCCAACAAATCCGGCTGTGGCCATTCACATCTGTGTCTTGACACTCGATGATACATGCTTCATGGAGTTTTTGGATCGAGAGAAGGTAAGTATGCGATAATATCTCGTTAAAAATCATGCCGTCTTTAATTCTGCTCTCGCGTGCTCTCGCCTCCAGTTAGGGTTTTGCTGTTTTTTGGGTTTTTTTTTAAATGCCCCCCTGTTCAAAATTTTTCTACTCCCAGAAAATACAGATTTTAAGCTTTCCAATGATGTATCACACACGCATATAGGACAATTTTGAAATTTGGTCAAATTGGGGGTCTCAGAGCGGAACTTCAAGTCACCTGAGTGTTTTCTGCCATATATTGTTGCACTAACATTAAAGATTTTTTTTTCTATTTTGCTACATTTTCTTTTTTCTTTCATTTTTATCTACATAATGGCACCATTATTGATGAAACCTATTTTTATTTTATTTTATTTTATTTTATTTTATTTTATTTTATTTTATTTTATTTTATTTTATTTTAGTATTAATTCTCTCCATGGGATGAAATCTTTTGCACCGTAGAGGGAAGTTTTCCTTCTCAAGTGACTTGTTTTTATTTTTTGTTTCGTTTTTTATTTTTGTTTGTTTTTTAACACAACCAGCCTAGCACTGATACGATACGTACGTACTATGTATAGCAATAAAATCCCCTTAAACATCCTACACCATCCTACAATCCTACACCGGCGAGGAGGAGAGTGAGCCGATATCCTCTGAGGATGAGGCCATGGACTCAGACGGTCGTACGAGTATTAACCCTCCTAATGTTCCCCCTCCGCCTCCCTGCTTGGTGGCTCGGTTCTTGGGACTTCTGTTACCCTCCATTGAGAGGGGGCTTCTGTCATGTGCCTGGCCCTTCTCCACTAATTGTCAGCATATTCCATCACACTCATGCGTCACAAATACAGCGTTCACCTTAATGCGTCACAAAACATGTCACAAAGAACAAATGAGAACAAAGACATGACAGTTGTCAACTGTGCATTTAGGGCACGGCCGTAGAGTATTCAGTGTCAGTTCATCAGCGACTCGGTACATTCCTGCATGTCAACTGTCCATGGCAGCTTGACTCGCTTTGCCTATCTTGCTCTTCCCGACATCACCATTTCTCCAATTCCTGATTGTTTTCTTTGCCTATCAACATCAATAAAATCACTTGATGGTGAAAATTGAGCCAGTAATTAATGTATATTTACAGGGTCACACACAAAGGTAAAGGTAAAACTAAAGTTTAACAAATAACATTTTCCTTTCTCTTGTGATTACCATTCTGCAGCGTAAACACTCAATTGTGGCAAAGCTTGAAAACGTCGTCTTCGTACAGTAAGAGTTTGTGTGTGAGAGGCAACCCTGATTTATGTCCCTGACTGCCTCTTATTATACTAAAACATTCTGTTTTTAGCATTGTCTGCTGTCTAAGATGACAGACAAAACATGTTAGTTGAGCGTTCCCACGCGCCGTTGTCCTTCGTCACCCACTTAGACATTGTGCGTTGACGTCAACACTCATTCATTCTTCCAGGACGGCTTTGTTGAAAAAGTTTAACACTCACTTCCCGTGGCATTGGGCGTCAATATGCATCAATTTCATCCATTGAGATTAAATTTGGTGGATGTGTGTCTCAAGTATACCAGTACATGCCTAAAATTTCAAAAGAGGATTAGGGCCAGTGGAAGGGGGAAAAGAACGGCTGGCAAAGTGAGAATTCTGATTTTATTCTCACAATTCTCTCTTTAAAGTCTCACTATCATGTTTTTCACACTAATTAGATTGTGATTGATTGAATTTTGTCACGAGTATTCAAAAATCAATTATCAAGACTCACACAGATCCATAACTATTGAAGTTGCCTCTGCCTCACTGAAACCGATGACGTAGATTCTGGCAGATGCAATAGGACTCAATGTAAAATAAAAAAATTAATAAGCCACAATTGTTCTTTTTTAATAAAATATATTATTAGAAATACATAAAATATTGCTATTGATTTAAAAGTCTATAATATTTAGTACACGTATTGACCTACGGAGGGCGCATTGTTTTATGTGCGCAATGGACACTCGGGGTGATAACGTAGTTTGTCACTGTCACTAGACGAACAATACCGGTGCGCTGCAATTCCCTCTACGCGGCGAGACGTCCAACACATGCGCACATCGGTTAAAAGCGGCGAGTAGTTAATATTTGTGTTTTTATTGAGTTTTGTATTACCTTTTCATTTCCTCAAAATACTTTTGCATGTTTCCCTCTCATACTGTTTTTTTTTTGTGGACCGCATTAGTTACGTAGCGTATTTAAACCACCGTTATTTGATATTACTACATTTAGGTATTTTCTTAAGGCGTCTTTATATGTTCTGTCTGTTTGCTCATTTTTTTTCCTACTCTCGTCTCATCCCGTCTTTCCTGTTCATTTTGCTGTTGCTGCTCGATTTGTGAAATATTGACAGTGCTGCCATGCTCATTAATGTTCCGTTCGGGCTCAAATTGAAAGGGTTGAACAGATTACATATTTATGTCACTAGAGTCATACTCTGGAAGCCCAGCAGCTTAAGCCAGTGACGTCACTGTCCTGCGACGACAACAAAAATGGTGACGTACTAACTATTTTACAAATTGTATAAAAACGAAAACATCAAGAGGGGTTTTAATATCAAATTACTTTAACTCATAATAAAGTTTATCTTTTAAGAACTACAAGTCTTTCGATCCGTGGATCCCATAATGCCGTCTTGTTTTGCTCATTGCCATTGTTAACAACTCTCCATTGGCAGCAAATCATTTTTCACTTGGTCAAAGCAGTCTTCAGTATAATGTTTTGTTCAAAAAAACAGAACACTTTACGGCTGGCCCACTCTGTTCCAGTTACTGACACTGGCTTCCTGGCCAACAGTGAAACGGGATTAAAATTGTGTTTTGCGCTTTTTTGGTTCATTTTACAGACAAAAGGACTACGGGTTTTGACTCAGTGAAGTGAAATCGATCAAATTCATTAAAGTACCTCCTGATATGATAGAAGGACTTTATTAAAGTCAGAGTTCTCACTTTAAAGTGTGATTCAGAATTCTGGCTTTTTTCTCAGAAAGTCAGAATTATCACTTTCAAGTCAGTATTTTGACTTTAACCCTTTCATGGACAGCTATTGAAAAGTTGTTTTTTGCTATATGAATGTTGTAAAAACACCTAAGACCTTTAAAGGGCACATGACTATTTTTAGTCGTTTAAAAATATAAACTATAATTTTAGCAATTAGTGTTATTCTTTTTTTTAATTAATCATTATTGTATTTTTATGTTATATTTATACAATTATAAACACATTTATGAATGTTAATTTGTGGTAAAACGATTAATCCATTAACTCGAGTAATTCGATTAGAAAAAAAGCTTCGAATCAAGTTTTGCTGCTTCGAGGATTTGTTTTAATTAGAGTGACGTAGTAATGTTTTGGAGGTTTTTTGCATTTAGTTTTATTGATTTGGATGGATACACTGCCCTCTCATGGCAACAGTCAATATGCCATAATTCGTCTAATATGGCTGAATCCAGCTGTTCTCTGTTAAGACCAACATTAGGTATGTTTTTCTTTGAGCTAGTGTTTGTTTATGCATTTGTTATTTAGTTTAGAAGTAAATCTAGCAGTTTTTTGTGCGAATATGCATTTGAACGATTTGTTAAAAGCTTTGCAAAAAAAAAAGTTAGCATTTTATAGCATTTAAGCTAGTAGACTTTTTCTATGCAAGTCTGCCAATTGTTCTTTTGTTGGACTTAGATCCTTGTTTTTTGTTTTTGTTTTTTTATATCGTTTGAGGCTAAGCTCAGGTATTTTATTTCTAAATGCAAATATTGCTTTTATGAAATGAAAGTTTGCGCTTTCACATTTCATCCCTTCTGCATAGATTGAGGAAACCCTCAGAAAATTTACATTTAATGCTCTTTTGAAAGAGTAATCCTAGCAAGCCAAAATATTATTGCAAGCATAAAGACTTGATTTACATAAAAACAGAAATACAGTGGTTACAGCCCAAGTAGCAATCTAAATTTGATTTTTTTTTTTTTTTTTTTTTTGTAATTAATGGTTGTGAATAGGGTTGTTCCGATCATGTTTTTTTCTCCCGATCTGATCCCGATCGTTTTAGTTTGAGTATCTGCCGATCCCGATATTTCCCGATCCGATTGCTTTTTTTTGCTCCTGATTCAATTCTAATCATTCCCAATATTTTTTCCCGATCATATACATTTTGGCAATGCATTAAGAAAAAAATGAATAAAACTCGGACGAATATATACATTCAACATACAGTACATAAGTACTGTATTTGTTTATTATGACAATAAATCCTCAAGATGGCATTTACATTATTAACATTCTTTCTATGAGAGGGATCCACGGATAGAAAGACTTGTGACTTTGTATATTGTGACTAAATATTGCCATCTAGTGTATTTGTTGAGCTTTCAGTAAATGATACTGTAGCCATGGCCAAATGCATGATGGGAAGTGGAACCCTGACTGTGCGTAGTGTTACCAATTGATATATCTTCTCTGCGTTGGGAAATAACTTAAGGTGTTATGAAAAAGATCAATTGCTACCTAGCTTCCCCACATTGCTTCCCATGATATTTCTAATCGTAGGGAGAGGGATTGTAAGGCTTTAGCCAATTAAAAAAAGGCTCCAAAGGCTGCCAAAATTCACTCTACTCATCATACGCTGCCTTTTATCTCTCTATATAGGTAAAAAGACGCCATTACAGATTGAGCGCGACAATGCGTGAGTGGGTCGTGCAGCGCATGCATTAATTGCGTTAAATATTTTAACGTGATTTTTTAAAAATTAATTACCGCCGTTATCGGGATAAATTTGATAACCCTACCTTAAGCCTAAACTAAAGACTGGATTAGTTTAACATATTATGTTTGTAACGTTAAATACAATTAGAAAACGATTTAATTAAAATATACATATATTAAAAAAAAGGCAGGGCCGATATTTTTATGCCGATTCCGATACTTTGAAAATGACGTGATCGGACCAGATCAATCGGGATGTCGATCGATCGGGACAGCTCTAGTTGTGACTGCTCATGTTTGAGTGCCGTCAATGGTGGCCAATAAGTTAAATGAGTGGCTTGGAAGAGATTAAAAAAACAAAACAAAAATAATTCATGAACGAAATGGTTAAAGTGATCATTTTCACTTTAAATTCTGAATTCTGAGAATAAAGTCAGAATTCTGACTTGAGGAAAAAAGTCACAATCCTCACTTTAAAAGTGAAAATCCTCTCAACTTAGCCTGTCCTAATGCTTTTCAATAGAAATTCAAAAGGGAGTCAGCTATTTTGTTTGAAGCAGAATTCCTGCGAAAAACTGAACTTGAAAGATTTTTTTTTTAATGTCAAATACTTTATTAGTGGAAAAATCCCAATCAGTTTGTTTTATAAAACTAGTTATAATTATCTGATTTGCATATATACGGTAACATGGGTACAAAAACTGTAACTGCAACTGTACACAAAAAAGAGAACTGTCTCCAATCCCAAACAAACAAAAGAATTCGGTGCACTGACGTCACGATCTAAAAATTTCCGACAGTGTTTCCTGCGACGCAGGAAGCGAGTCCTCTCGTTAGCTCGCTGAGCAAACACGATAGCCGGGCTAATTTACACCCTCTCGTCATTCAACCTTCATTTTTTCCTCGGTTGATTTACGATGCCATCCACAACAACGACAGCTCTACTAATTGTTCCACAAAAACATTGTACAAGCACGAGGGTTCAGCAGGTCAGACTGGCGGCGTGCTGTAGCGGATCTCCATGCCGAATTTGTGGATGGGGGGAGGTTTCTGCTTTTTTAGCAGCATGGCGTGCTTGACGATGGCCTCCTCGTTAGCATAAACGGGTGTGTCAGCGTCATCCGAGTGGTAGCCGGACTGGTAGCCGCTTGTCTGGTTGGAAGAGCCGGAAGCCAGGGATTCTTTGCTCTTGCAGCGCAGAAGTTGGCTGATTGGCAGGAAACAAAATGACGTTTTGTGAAAATGTTTGGGTGGAAGAGGAATTTTTTAAAGAGCGACAATGACATTGATTGGCCGACTCACCTAAAGTTGTGTGTCGTGAGGAGCTGAGGATTCAAACCTTTTGCCTCGTCGGCTGAACTATCTATGTGACCTTCCTATATCAATGATTTAAAAAAAACAAAAGTGTTCATGTAGTGTTTTGCTGCATTTATGACAAAATTGCTTTAAAAAAAAAAAAAAAAAAAATATTACTTTGAAATTTCATAACTTTTCTTACGATATTGCAAAATGTTTTAAGTATTAAAAAAAAAAAACATTTGAGCCACAGACGGCAAAAGAGTAAATGATTGAATTAAAAAGTCATATTATTATTGTGGTCACGTGAGACATTTTACATTTAATTTCCGAACATTATTTCTCCTAAAATCACAATTCTCGTTAAAGCAACTTTTTTATTATCTATTTTTGTTATATTAGCACAAAAGTATTTATAAATTTAAAAAATATTAATAATAATTAGGGCTGTCAAAATTATCGCGTTATTTTCGCGTTTAATATTTGACGCAATTAACGCACATGTCCCGCTCAGAAAGTATTCTCCCTTTTGGTAAGTTTTACAGCAAGGCTTTTTGTGCTGTCCAACAGCGAACTCTTGTGGTCGCTTTGCGACATGGTTTATTGTTTTCTTGCCAGTTCATTATGGCTGCACGACGTCTCGGGCTGATAATGTTGTGCTTATATGATCGTTGGACAAGATTTGTCCGTAAGTATGGTTGTTGTAAAGAATGTACATATTATGTTAGTAAGTGAAATGTTATATTTTTTGTATGAGACGCTTTTTGTTTATGTTTAGTGAACCTGTATAGCGTGCTAAGCTAACGTTGTTGCTAATGCAATGCTTGTGTACTTTTATTTTGTAGTTTTACGACGGTCTAAAGAGGACAATGGTTTGAGGCCATTTTATTAATAAATCAGATGAAAAAGGAAGAAGTCTAATTATTAAGGCGTCGTTCACTAGCTGTCTAGCTTTGGAAAAAGACGCTTCGGAGTGAGGACAGCATAGACAGATTTAAATGACAGTAGAGTGAAATGCCCACTACAGTCCTTATGTACTGTATGTTGAATGTATATATCCATCTTGTGTCATCTTTCCATTCCAACAATTTATTTTACAGAATATATATATAATTTACAGAAAAATATGGCATATTTTATAGATGGTTTGAATTGCGATTAACTGCGATTAATTACGATTAATTAATTTTTAAGATGTAATTAACTCGATTAAAAATTTTAATCGTTTGACAGCCCTAATAATAATAATAAACATCTGTGCCATTGACGGCGATAGATTCAATGACTGAACTAAAAAACAACATTATCGTGGTTACGTGAGACATTTTTACATTTAACTTCCAAACTGTTTTTTAAACATCGCTACGTACTTAATTCTCGTTACAGCAACTTTTATAATATGTATACTATTTTTGTAACATTAAGCGCATTTTTATGTGCCTTTGCAATGTTATTTTTAGTTTTATGAAGTTATTCTCATTATATTGCTACAATTAGGTAACATCGTGATTTGCTGTAAGATTACAATTTATTTCTCGTAGCATTTTTAATTTTTCTATAATGTTACGACTTGTTCCTCAAATAACTCCAACTCTATTCCCAAAACTTTCCTTGTCATATTATTATTAGATTTTTTTTTCTTAATATCTAAAACTAGTTTTAATTATAAAATTTGACACTTATTATATATTATATATATTTATGAATATAAGTTTTCTGTGAATTGCAAGTTTATCCTCTTCATTTTAAAATGTTTTTCTTGTCACTTTTTGTTTTAAAACTTCATTTCTTTTGATATTGACTTAATTCTAAAAAAAAAAAAAAAAAAAAAAACATTTTTCATTACAACTTTTTCTAGCCGTGTCACGATTTATTTCTATTTGTTAATTTTAACAGCTGCTTTTTCTTGCAAATTGATATTAAATTTATTTATCGATATTAAACCTTAATTCCAGTAAATTTACAACTTCTGTGTATGGAAATCACTTTTGTCATTAAATCAATCTTTCAATGTATCAGTGACGCTGACCATGACACTGTTATGCTCCACAGGAACATCGTCAAACGTCTTCACGCTGAGCCTCCGGCTGCACGTTTCACCTTGCCTGGACACCAAAGACACTTCTGAACATAAGTGGACTTGAGCAATGGAACACTTCTAGGAGACATGACTTATACCCGAAAGACACAGCGTTGTCGTAGTGTGGCTGCGCATCCAGGGCTTCTCTGCTCTGAGGTGTAGTGTAACCTGGAACTCCCATTGTGTCACCTCCTGCTGTCAGCGGGATGTAGTCCTTACCATCCTAGAGGTGAGAACATCATATGTATGTTAAACCAGGAAATTACTGACTTTTCTCAGAAGTCATATTTGGATTTATGTTTGGATTGTTATGTTATGATTGATTTGTACTCAATTCACTTTTTTTTATGATATTTTGGTTGAAAACATTATTCATATGCAGTATATTTCACTATTTAGTTACTTTAAAATTTGTTTTGCTGAGTAGATCGATAGCTGCCGCTATAATTTTACAGGCAAGGCAAATTTATTTGTATAGCACAAGGTAATTCAGTGTGCTTTACATCACATTCAAATCAACAAGAAACAATTAAAAACAATCAATTAAGAAATAGATTTTTTTTTTTTTTAAAAGTAAATAAAATATTAAAATCAGCAAGACACAGCTAAATCATTTATTGATTTTCCCACCTGCTTATCATCAGGAGGGTAACGTGGGTGCGAAGCCTATTCCAGCTAACTATGGGCAGTAGGCGAGATACACCCTGAATCGGTTTCCAGCCAATCGTACAAGGAAACACAAACGCTCACGCTCATTTGGAATGACCAATCATCCTACCATGCATGTTTTTCAGGCGTGGGAGGAAAACAGAGCACCCCAGAGAAAACCCACGCAGGCACGGGGAGAACATGCAAACTTCACACAGCCTGGGATTGAACGCTTGATCTCAGAACTGTCAGGTGGATGTGCTAACCATCCATCCACCGTGCTGCCAGACACAGTTAAAAACAAAACAAAATAGGAAACAACACAAGTCATGGATTGCCAATATGATTTGTTTTAGTAATAACATTACAATAATAATTATTGTACAACATTGGAAGACAGCTTTGAAAATTAACTTAGCTGTCATACTATTACTATTTCTTTCAACTGTAATATTTGGCACAAAATACAAAGTCACAATTCATTACATTACATTGTGAGTAATAGGTATTTAAAATGCATTTAAAGTTTGAAATATTTATTTTATATTATTCTGTACTGTAAAAATTAATATGATATTTTGGGGGGAGTAACATACAGTAAATTTTTATGTGGACAATTCGTAAGATTTTATAGTTACTGGGACATTTTCCTGACAGTATTATTCACTGTGAATTGTGTGAGGTATTTTCCAATTTCATTGAAAAATCAATTCAAGCTATTATTTTTACTTATTATGAGGTATTTTTCATGTAACTGGGGGTCATAAAATTCACTAATTAACCACTTTAGACCACCTTTTTTTCTGCTGAGCAAAAAAAAAAAAAAAATCTTTCAAAAAAATCTGACTTTTACTCTACTCAAATACCAGAATAAAGTGCATTTTTTTGGTCGGGGATGTTTAATGCTATTATTGGTTATTTTTCAATATTAATGTTATGTTACAATTGTTTCTGATGAGAAATGAGCACTTACGTTTGCCTTTGTCATGGTTTTGTTCTCCGCTCTTCTTTATGACATGTTTGTATTCTCAGTTCTTTATGACGCATTAAGGAGTACACCGTCTTTGCGCGCACTGTATTTAGGGACACCTGTGTGTCTCTGCTTTGTCAGACGATTGCCTTGCTTACCGCTCTGTGTGCCTTCATCTTCATGCTTCTCCAGTTGCCCTACTTTGATCAGTTTGTTTTATTGTGCTGTTTTCTATTGGACTGGAGTCTGTGATTGATATCCACCTAAACGACTTGCCGTTTATCACAACCTTTTTTAAGTTGCGTTTTGTCTCAGCCATTTTCAAAGAGCCCAAAATAGCAAAGAGGCTGTGCTAAACCTAATGATTTGAAAGTTTCGTCCAATCATCTCCCAGAAGTGGCAATTGCAACTAAATTCAGTGTATTTATTTATTTAGAGATGTGAACGCATGCTCAGGTCTAAAGGGGTTAATAATAATGTAACATTTGTGTAAAATCACAATTTTAAAAAAATTGTACTACAATCAATAATGTTTTCGTTATACATATTGCTACTTCATCCTTTTCATTGTAATTTTACAACAAATTTTCACACCTATTATTATCATTCACAAATAATATAAAGAGCAAAAATATTGAATTATTTCTCCAACTCATTCAGTGCCATTTATAGTGATGGACAACCAAGAGGGATAATCAGTGTTGCTAATCTTACTTTAAGAAAGTAATTAGTTACAGTTACAAATTACTTCTCCCAAAAAGTAATGGCGTTAGTAACTCAGTTACCTGAGTGTAAGAGTAATTAGTTACTTGGCAAAGTAACTGGTGATAATTTTCATGGTTTTTTTTTCTCAAAAAAAAGAAGAAAAAAAGGTCACACAAAGTGAAGTTTTAAGGTTTTTTGAGACAAGTGGCCCTAGTCCAATTCTTTACCCTAAACTTAACTAGACACAGGGGTATTGCGGATATTGTGATAACTAGATAGTAACCTTTGCTATGTGTGGAAGTCATTTAATGTTGTGAATCAACCGTAAAGTTGTTAAAATTGCTCCCGTTATTGCATTAGTTCACTCCTGTCTACTTTCGACATGTGTAAGTTTTAAAACTGTTTCACCATTCAAAGATAGATTTAAGTAAATAAAAACAGTTAGGTTCGCTAGGAAGTTTCTCTACCACAGAGCCTTTCTGAGAGGTCTACTACTTTAAGATGGCGACTGTTTACTAACGCATCTAGTTCTTACATACATGTTGTTAATCCTCCGTGTCTGTTATTTGCATCTAGTTCTATATTATGTGATATCTACCGTAACATCATGTGGGCGTAGTTTGTAGGCTATCGGCTACAGTCAGGTAATATTAGAGCCACCTAGCATCGCGTTTGAAACACCGTCACAACTCCCTTGCCTCCTCCCCACTCCTGCTCTGCTCTCTCGTCTCCGTGAGTCCTTCTCTCTCAGACTTTTCTCGTGTCATTCAACCAACACAGTAACACATAATAACGCACACCTTTCCCGGCTCAGTAACGGTAACGGCGTTGCCAAGATGAGAAAAGTAATTAATTAGATTACTCACTACTGAAAAAAATAACGCCGTTAGTAACACCGTTATATTCTAACACCGTTATTAACAAACACTGGGGATAATACAGTATAAATATTTCATCCTGCTAAATCATCATTATGGCAAACATGAATACCTGACGAACGCTGGCCTGCAACAGGTTGCCTAGATGCTCAACCAGTTCAGCGAATGTCGGCCTGTCCGTGGGACGGTCCAACCAGCAATCAAGCATGGTCTGATATCTGCCAAGGCAATTAGATTTGGGAGGGGTGGTCTTAGCATGTCAATAAATGTGAGCTGCCAATAATAACATCCTTGTGACTCACATTTCCGAAGTGGCATACTCCGGTGGACGCATCCTGGTGCCTTCTTTAAGCCTTCGGCAGAAGGTTTCATCAATGCAGACACCAGGATAAGGAGATGCTCCTGGAAACCACACATGAAGTTATTAATCATACAGTTTGTACAAGAATAACCTTGTGTTTACCCAGTGAGAATATCTCCCAGAGTAGGACCCCAAAGGACCAGACATCACTCTGGGTTGTGTACACCCGGTCGAAGATGGTTTCTGGAGCCATCCACTTCAAAGGAAGACGTGCCTACAGGGAAACCACAAAGATGTCAAATCTAATCCTTAGTTATGTGGAGATTTGACAAATTCATTTGTGGAAAGTCACTGTAATTAGCCACTATTTGAGGTTTGAGACTAACATCTCCCTTGCGGACATAGTCGGGGTCCTTGTAGACGTCCCTGGCCAGACCAAAGTCGCAGATCTTTACCACGTTGTTCTCAGAGAGCAGAATGTTCCTTGCAGCAAGATCTCTGTGGATGCACTGAAATTGCAATTTTCAGTTAGCTTTGATGTGGGCAGGCATCTCGATCTTGGACTGTGCTTACCTTGCGAGAGGAGAGGAACTCCATTCCTTTGGCCACCTGAAAACTATAGGATATCAGGTCTTCCATAGTTAGGTGGTCTTCGTCTGTGCTCTCTGCAATGGACAGTGGGCATTAAGGGAAGAGAAACCCAGATTCGAGAGAAGGTCAGACTGAATTTGCATACCGTCCTGAGGATTCGAGTGGCCTGAAGCTCTGTCGGCCGTCCCTGTGCAAATGTCCAGCTGCGCAATCTTCCCCAAGCCGAGATCTCCTTCGGTTACGTCGTCTACCGTGGATGTCCACCTCCGGCTGTCAGTTCTCTTTCGCTGAGGACCGCAGATGGACAAGAATGAATATCGAGTTGCTATATTATGCCATATTTGATTCATCTACCTTGTATGGACTGTACTCTCCGCGCTTGCTTTTCAGGTAGCTAGATAGGTTTCCGTGTTTGCAGTACTCCACAATGACCATGAGAGGGCCTAAAAAGGCGATGAAAGAAATTTGAGTGTCAGGGATTGAGTTATTTTAATAATAATATTAATAATGCATAGATCTCTTGCCAATTCGCGCAAAATTTGCGTTTTCAGTTATTTGCAGATTTTTGAGGTACTGGTTGGTTTTCAGCCATTGTATTTGTTTTTTATCCAACATAACTGGCTAGGAAGGAGTAGAGACTCGGGACTCGGCATTTCCGGCGTCAAAAGACAGTTCCGAGGAACCCCTCGCCGAGAGGTGCACCGATTTTGAATGTGGAGTCCAAAAGCGCCGAGCGCACATTGGAGTCCACATGCACAATGAGGCCCGCGCGTCAAGCGAGAATAACTGGGGAAGGGAGGGTGGCGGGACAAATCCAACGACAGTTCTGAATGAAAGTCAACTCTCCCGTGTCATCGGCTGCCGAGATCGATTCCATCCGATCACCGGAAGTGTGTGTTTCAGCCATTTCGAGGGGATCGGGGGCAATTTGGGAGGGTTCAGGTGCAACTACCACTAAGAATGTCATAAAGACTCAGGATCACTTTCAACGCTAACTGTACTGTACTGTAGGCTCCCTTGACACCTGTGCAATGTGTCGTCATCTTCATCGAAGTGCACAGGTGTTTATTTTCACCATCACCATTATCTTTGTCAGTCAAGGAAGGAGCCGCTGGAGTCTAATGTGTTATTATATTTTAAAATGTAAAGATATATGCATGTATACAAGTATAAATCATTGTTTTCCTTTACATACATCTCATTTATTTCATAATTATTACCTTGCAGTGCTTAAAAGCCATTTATAAAAATATAAATATACATATAAGGGTTTTGTTTTGATTATACAGTACTTTGGGGGGGTGGGGGGTGGGTAAAAAAAATGTCTTATTTGTATCTCTTGCCAATGCTGTTAAATCTGAATAAATACATTGAACAACAAAAAAAATGTTTTAATATAATTACTAATTCATATAATTTCTTAATTATATTTATAATTAATCTACTTCACAGATTTCGCAGGGGTAGCGGTCTCCATTTAGCGCAGAAAATGATTATTTCTGTGTATTATTATATGATTTTTCATTTGTAGAGAGGTTTTACAGTTGCGCAATGAGTTGAAATAGTTGAAACAGAGAAACAAGCAAACAACATATTCAGACTAAAACAATAGATAAAAACAGAACTCCAGTTTAAAAAGGAAAGTTGGGTAGGTTTTGTATGTTGAGTACATTTCTGCTGCTCCATGACCTATTATCGAACATAAATACATCGATATAAATTTCTATCTCAGAGAAATAAAGATAAAGATTAAAATTGTCCCCTTAAACCAAAATGGCTGACTTCCAGTGTCTTTTTGGGAAAGGCATGATGAGCCTTATTCTTGTAGGTCTAGTTATAATAGACATGTCTTCCAATTTTTAATGTTCATTTTTTAAAACCAATTTAAGGATATGAATTTTAAAGCAAGACCAAGACAATTTTAGGAGTCCATTTTTGGGTCATTCAAACTCAAAAGCCCACTTCCTGTGTCTTATGGGGCATGGGTTCATGAGCTTTTTTTTTTTTGTAATTCTAGTTACCATAGACATCCCTCCCAAGTTTAATGTGTTTTGGTGAAGCTAGCATTGGGGTCTAGATTTTTCATTATGACCAATTCACTTTTGGGTTTCCATATTAGGATGTTTAATAATGAATGGTCAATTAGTTGTGTCTTTTTGGTCATATGTCCTTGAGCCTTCTTTTACAATAGATAGACAAGCACACCATATTTATAGTTGCTAGGTGAAACTAGCTTTGCTGTAATGATGGTGTAATTACACAGCATGGTAAGGAGTGAATGATGCAGAAACCAAAAACACAAAGAGAGAAATCATACATACTGACTCAGTGAGTGGAATTGCTTGAAGGTATAACAGGTATAAATGTTATTAACAGTGACTACCCCACCCACTTACCGCCAGTCTTGGTACAGGCTCCCAGTAGATTGACTACATTGAGGTGATGTCCGATGTGGATGAGGATTTTTAGTTCTGACATTAAAGCTCGGTACTCGCTGGACGTGGCACCCTCTGCCATACATTATTGTTCCAACATTAGACTTGTATCCACCTTTGTACATACCATCCATATGGTTTAAAACTCACCTTTAAGCATCTTGACCGCAACAGTGGTGCAGGTGGCAACTTTTTCAATGCCAAAAGCAGCAGCTTCAACGACCTGACCAAATGCACCTCGTCCCAGCGGATCGCCTTGAAATGTATATCACATCTTCAATTATGCTTGTTTGATTTTAGTTCCTTTAAATACTATAAAATGACACTCAGAACTTATAAATCAACAGAAAACATGGTTGACAACCGTTGTTGTGTTGGATTTATATTCTACTGGAAAGTATGACTTCCTGTTTTTTTTAAAAGTAAAAGAATTAGTAACCATTAACTCATTGGCTGCCATTAACGGGGCTGGACGTGAAATCCATTTTGACTGGGAGAGGCTGTGAGCAAATGATTGCTAGAGCCAGCTTTCCCAGTCAATGGACTGGGTGTCTATTGCTGTTAATGGCAATTAATGAGTTAAGGAGCCTTCAGTCATCGTTTCTTAGAACAAACTCTCAAATTAGGCCAAGGGTGTCCAAACCGGTCCTCAAGGGCCTCTGTGGGTACTGGTTTTTGTTCCTACCGATCGAGCACAGACCGGTTAACCAATGAGGTTTCTGCTAAAACTGGCAGCACCTGACTACAATCAACTGATTACACTTGTAAGACACCAGATTGGTGCCGTCCTGTTTTGTTGGAAAGAAATCCAGCACTCACTGTGGCCGATGTGGAATAGTTTGGGGACCCCTGGAGTAGGCATTTGCGGACTTCCTGTTGAGCGGTTTGACGAGGACGTCATGTAAAGTTGTGATGATTTGTCCTACTACTTATAGTCATGTAGCATGTACTGTATATTCTCTTATACTTTTTTCAAAATATTTATCCGTATTACACATGCACTCAAACATGATCTTTCACTGCCAGACCTCCCAGTTTTCACAGAGTGAAATCAAAAGTGTCAAACTCAAAGCCCAGGAGCCAAATTTGGCCTACCACGTCATTTCGTGTGGTCCGCAAAAGCAAATCAAGTGCATCAACTTTTTGAAATTTAAATTTAACTAAAATGTGAGTAGTTCTCAATGAAAGACGGTTGTATACAGATACTGTATATACAAAATATATACAGAATATTTGTTATTAGGAGTTTCAAAAAGAGGACTCAGACCATTTTTGGGTGAATAATGTCTCTAAAAAATCAACTAGCATATAAGCTTTTGATTAATTAAAAAATGTATTCGTTGTCGAATAGTCGATAAACAGTTGTCGAATTTAATGGCCCTCCAAAGGAAACTACAATGTGGCCCTCAACAAAGATGAGTATGACAATCCTCAGTTAAATGATAAGCATCTTCAAATTGAAGTCACGTGAATTCATGTACCTAGCTTCAGCCTGTCCCGAGGGAACTCCCACTTGTTAGCGTCATAAGTGAGCCTCTCACACTGCTCGTCCATAGGCACGTCCTCTGAGTCGAGGATCATGGAGAGGTAACCCGTCTTCAGCTCTCCTCCGTTGGGCTGAAACAGAGCGTCATTTGCATGACTGTGTCACAGTGTGACGTGCTTACAGTGAAGCTCTCGCCGCTTAAAAGGGGCCCAGTGGGTGTACGTGACTTACACAACAGAAAGTGACCTTGTTGTTTCAGGACACGAAAGGCAGCAGTCACTTCTAATCAGTCATACTTGTGTTATACGTGTGTGTGAGTGTTGTATTCAAGCATGTCCACCATGTGTGTGGGCCGAGAATACGAGGGGCCACCCAGAACATCATTCAGGATTGTCTCTCACCCTCACAATTGAAACAATCTCAAATACAGTATACTGGATGGGTGAGAGCTGGAAATGCTTACTCTTTTTCTCCCGCGGATGACAAAAACGATCAGAAGCCAGAAAAACATGGCGATGACCACCGAGCCGATAGGAACAATTAGCTCCACGTTGGTCTTTTCCTCTGCACCTGTAATGAGCATAATCGCGCCACAAAAGTGCTGAAGATACAATAGAAAATGTAAGAAACTCTCTAAAAGTTGTGTAGTTATGAAATATACTGTATGTTTCATTTCTGGTAGCTTTTATTAGTGAATTTAATCCTACCCATCCAGATTTGGTAAAATGTCAAGTTTCTTCAAAGACATTTGAACAATTATTTTGTCAGTTGCTTTCACTGTGTCAATGGTTAGGTTCCACGCTGATATTTTTTCACATAGTCTACACGCGCATAGAGCCAGTGACTTTTTGGTAATTAGAAAAATAATAATAATAAAAATTAATTAATTATTATTATTATCTAATTTTAAAAAATCCTCATGAGAGATATTTTTTTTAATCAATAAACACATTCATACAGTAATAAAATGTTATAGATATTTAGTTCATCATTCATCAGATATTTAGTGTCGTCACTCATTGCTTGGTCAACCTTTGATATGATTGATTGGTCAGAGAAAAACCTCAAACTAGCATGGCAAATCTATCAAAATATGAGAAAATTATGACAAATTAGGAAAACGTATAAAAACTAAGAGAGAAAACGTATAAAAACTAAGAGAAAACAAGAATCCTGCAAAAATCTGACAAAAATTTGTACACAAAAATACCCCCCACCCCACCCCCCCAGAATATATACAGGACTGTCTCAGGAAATTAGAATACACAATATTCTAATTTCCTGAGACAGTCAGGAAATTAGAGTCAGGACTGTCTCAGGAAATTAGAATACACAATATTCTAATTTCCTGAGACAGTCAGGAAATTAGAATATTGTGTATTCTAATTTCCTGAGACAGTCCTGTATATATACACAGGACTGTCTCAAAAAATTAGAATATTGTGTATTCTAATTTTCTGAGACAGTCCAGTATATATATATGACACAGAAAAAAAAATAAAATACTGGGGGAATAAAGAAAACTCGGAAGAATCCATAGCAATCTGCACAAAAACCCTGACAAAAAACAGTTGATGAAGGGGAAAAATGGAGGACTTGTGATTATCCCATAAAGGTGTTCTTTCAATAAATTAGGAAGAACTTTGCCTGGTTCCTGTAATGATGGTGACGCCTAGTGATCAAGACATAAACAATTATTTGTGTCTGATTGATATCCTGTTTTTCTGAATTTAAGGTGATTTCGTGACCAAGCACAAAAAAAACAACAACAAAAAACAATGTCATTCTTCGTCTTGGCCAAGATGCGCCCTCCCACTTAGTTGGATGACTGTGCCATTAAGTGTCTGAATAAAGCAAACAGATTCTTGGGATTTATAATACGATGATGTACAGGGTAATATATTCAATACAATTTTCTGTGATGCCTGTGACAAAGGGTATTCGGCACCCTCAACGATTCTGAATAGAACTCACGATGGGATGGACAGATAGAAAACGAAGGGATAGACTCAACGTTGGTTTTGGGTAGTGCCAAGGGCGTCTGTTTGCATAGGGACGGTAGGGACATAACACCACCAACTTTTCAGGATGCTTAAGTTGTCCCCACCAATTTTTAAGCAGCCTTATTTGCATTATATAATAAGTTCCGTTAAACAGGTAATTTAGATTGTCTTCACATACTGTATTTTGTAAGGATAGAATTGACCCTACTATTATTAAGTACTGTATGTTTAGACTTACATATCCCCTTTTCACTTGCTGAAAGTGCCGTTCCATTTTTTTTTCCTCAAATGCACAGTTGATTGGCCCCCCACCCCACACACACACGCACAGCCCCGACAAAACAATGTCATGCCGCCTACTCCATCCCCTTCGAAGAGGAGAGATATTAGATGTTTGTTTGTTTGTTTTTTTCAGGCATAAACGGCAGCAGCAGCCGCTGTAAGTAATGTAGAAAGACGTCAATGTTATGGAGATGGGGAACACACCACTAATTTTGCGACTGAAAGCATGACCTACATCAGAGTTAGCATAACATTAAATTGTGTAAATTTGCTAACTTGCAAAACTCAAGCAGGAAGCTGCCTCGAGAGTGGTGTCCTGCTGTATGTGTTTTCGACAGTTAACGTGAATTAAACTGTGAGAAATGTAATGAACGATGCTGGAAACTTTGGAACCAGAAAAATGTGAGCAAGAAGCTGCTTAGAGAGAGGTCCCAAGTCTGTGTGTGTCAGTCAATTTTTAATTGTATTATATTTATGTGGTCTGAAAACAGCCCAAAGGAGCGTTCATTTTTTGTTGAGTTTCGCTGTGCTTGTGGACAAAAGCAGTAGTGTTTTACCCGAAGGAAGGCTCCATTTTTATTTATTTTTGTAATTCCCTGACAAAGAAGTCCTTTCAGTTATATTTAATGTGTTTATTTAGAAAAACAATGTTGAGTAGTCCTAAGAAAAAAACTTTTTTTTTTTTTTTTTTGCATTCCTGGATAGTTAGGAGATTATTAACAAGTTTGTACTGTTTATTGTGTACGTTAATATAATCTAAATTATGTTCAAACATTGACATTACATTTGCTAATAAAATCCAGACATTTATTCTGGAAGTTTTCAAAATGTTTCTTTAGTAGTTTTTGAAATGGAAGTTTGAATCGCATGGTATATCACCTGATCCAATACACATAAAAGTTAGTATAAGTCAATACAGATTTATTATGCATTAATCTTTTCGTCTTTCAATTAATTACATTCATATTATTGAGAAATGTAGCCCTGACACCCGTTCACCCAATCTGTTTGGTCTTATTAATGTCCTGTCCCCAGCAAAAGTGTCCATGCAGGTTACGCTGTTATATCGTCTCGACCAATGTTGAGACAAAACCTACGCCCTTGGGTAGTGCGTTGTAAATATTTCGTGAGGTCAGAACATTTTCAGCAGCCAAAGTCAGTCAAACAAAGAGGTGTCTATCGTTTCAAACGAGGTCTCTTTTCTCTCTCTGGTGCGCGCGTGCTAATTTGTGGTGTCTATCTCGTTAGCAGCGGCGCCCTCATTTTAAGCGGGTCCGCATTCTACTGGCGAGCCCCGCGTCACGTAGACTGCTTTGTTTGTGTGTCTCACAGTGGTCGACTTTGGAGGCCAGCACCCTTCTTTGTCCAGAGTCCTTCCATTGTTTGGGATGGAGGATGTGCACAAACGGGGCCGGCTTCCCGTCATCAGGAAGTTTGTTCTCCTTTGACATCTTTGATATCAAAAAGTTTGCCTTGAGGTTAAATATAAATGAGATAGTTTAGCCAGGAGGGTTGACAAGCAAACAGGAAATGCTGCATCACATTTGGGAATGCTGGAGATAAAAATTTCATCCTGTAGCTGAGTATGGATATAAATAGCTTGACTGTATAGCAGTAATAGTATATGTCAACAATGCAGTTTTGGTAGTTTTTGTTATTTGGAAGGGTCATATTTCCATTTGTTTTTTAATTTTCTTTGGGAATATTTTGTCAAATTTCTGCCCAATTTGTGTGTTTTTTTTTTTTTTTTTTTTGTAGTTTTTATCATTTTTTTCCATTTTCAAAAGGTTTTTGTTGTATTTCTTAACAGGTTTTGTGTGATTTTTGTTTAAAAAAAAAAAAAAAAATTGTTGGATTATTTCCCAATTTAGGTTTTCTTTTTCTCTAGCATAATTTTTTTTGTTTGTTTGTTTGTTTTTTTGTTTTTTTGCAGATTTTGGCACAGTCTTTGTTTGTTTTTTGACAATGTTCAAAAATCATTTTTTTGTCCAGTGTTGCCATCTATTTGGGATTTTTTTTTATTGGTCTGATATTGACATTTTGTCGTTTGGATTTTTTCTTGGTTTTGTCCATTGTTTTACATATCTGTGAGCATATCTTTTGAACTTGATTTTGTCCTCTTTTCCTATTAGATATTTTTGCTTGAAAATATATGTCATTTGTCGAGTTTTTTTCCATATATCCGTCCACATTTTTATTCCTTCATTTTCTATGTACGGTACATCGTGAGTTCTGTTCAGAATCGTTGAGGGTGCCGAATACCCTTTGACACAGGCTTCACAGAAAATTGTATTAAATATATTACCCTGTACATCATCATATTATAAATCCCCAGAATCTGTTTGCTTTATTCAGACACTTAATGGCACAGTCATCCAACTAGGTGGGAGTGTGCATCCTGGCCAGATAAGGAGGAAGGTTTTTTTTTTTTCGTGCTTGGTTGTGGCCATTGCTACAGGAACCAGGCAAAGTTCTTTCTAATTTATTGAAAGATCACCTTTATTATGTAATCACAAGTCCTTCATTTTCAGCCCTTCATCAACTGTTTTTTTGTCAAGGTTTTTGCGCAGATTAACATTTATTATTCTCATTTTTTTGTCCAGTGTGGCCAGCTATTGGGGATTTTTTTTTGTCTCAATTTTGTTTTGTCTTATTTTCTGTTGTATACCCTGATGTTCAAATTTATTGGTCTGATTTTGACATTTTGTTCTTTGGACATAATTGTGAGCATTTTTTAACCTCAATTTTGTCCTATTTTTCTATTAGATATTTTTGCCTGAAAATATTTGTCATTTTTGCCAAGTTTGTTTTTGGCTTTTTTTTTTTTTTTTTTTTTTTTTTTTTTACTAGATCACAAAGAATATAGACAGAGAAGAGAACACATAGAATTCCATGACAAAAAACACTATTCAAAATTTACATGAAATGAATCATAATCACTTTTGCTAGTGGAAATAGTTTTGCTCTGACCAACCAATGAGAGGATAATTTTGCAAATCTGATTGACACCAACAAGAGAAAGTCAATTCCATCCTGACCTTCAGTAGTCAAGAAGGCTTGCGAGGTGTCGCACCCGTGGCTGTTGCAAGCAGAGCAGCTGTATAAGCCACCGTCATCCTGCTTTACGCGCTGGATGGTCAGCACGTGACTGCGCCGGCTCAGGATCACGCCTAAAAAGACATTGTGGACGTGAAGTGAAAAAGAGTTTTTAAAAAAAATGCTTAGGTGACTCCAAACCAGCGCATCTTACCCGAGCCTTCCACCACCGTGTGGTTGTTTTTGGTCCACACCACCTTTGGGTCAGGGGTGCCGGTAGCGTCACACAACAGCGTGACAGTGGTGCTCACATTGACTTTTTGGTCGGTAAGATTGTTTAAGATTCTTGGAGCCTCCAGACCTAAAAAACATTGACAATACAATACAGACAGCCACCAGAAAATGTCTCTCCACTCAATTGAAGACAGATGTCTAGCAGCACAAGGCCTCCAAATATTTCACGCAAGCTTTGATTGAGCACAAAAGAAGGCAGCAATATTCTGATTGTATTTTGAAATGAACAGCAGCCTATTATTTATATTTACTATTATATAATTTATAAAATATAATAAAGGTACGCTGGATGTGCCCGATATTGTGAGGTTGTGTCTTATTTTGCCAGCAAATTCAGATTTTTTTCTAAATTGTGGAGTTTTTTCTTTTTTAATGTATTTTTTGGCAAACATTTTGACTAAATTTTCAAAGGTTTTATGATTTTCATTTTTTTGTCATTTGTTTTCAGAATTGTAATTTCATCAGATTTGTGTCAAAATTTTTGGATTTGGCTCCTATTTTTGTGGGATTTGTTTTATGCAGTTTTTGGAGAGTTTTGTAATGTTGTATTTAAGTTTTGGAATTTTTCTGGGAGTTTTTGTCATTTGTCTTTTTTTTTTTTTTTTAATCAATTTTCTCTGTTTTTGTTAGTTTTTTTTTCTTTGCTAGATTTTTGCATTGTCAGATTTTTTTCTACAGCTTTTTTCTCTTCAAATAGATTTTCTTTTGTTTTGCTCGATTTTTGTCCGATTTTGGTGAATACGGTATTGTCTGCTTTCCCCTCTTGTTTTTCCAGTTTTGGAAAAGCATGTCAGAGCATGTTATTAAAACTTGTTTTAGTTTAGTACTTTTTTGTTATTGTTGATCATTTTTAATCCACTTTGGTCACATTTTTGTTATTCATTAGTTGACAGATTTTTGCATTTTTTAGCAATTGTTGTTCATTTTTTGTTTGCTCAGTTGTTTGCTTCATCCGTTTTTGTCACAATGTCTTTTTTACATTTTTTTTTTTTACTTTTCTTAATCTACTTAAAATATCTCTGGAATCACAGATCATGTCTGGTTTAACTTTACATTAGAAATATTTGAAGATCCCCAAATTTAAAAAAAAATGGTAGAAAAAATAAGTCACAAACTGTCATTCTACCTCTGAGCGACAGGTAGCGCAGCAGGCAGGTCCTCTCTCGGGTCTTGATGTTCTCTACCTGGCAAGCGTAAAGACCCTCGTCCTGGCGGGAAGCATTAGGCAGAAGCAGCTCTAAGCTCACATTGGTGCCGCGATCCCCTTCTGACGTAACGTGCCGCAACAGCGGTTTCGACGGCAGCACCAATGAACGGCACGGCTGCACGCCTGCCGCCCGCTCCCAACCGGACACGTTGGTCACGTGGTACCAGGCCAGGTTGCCATAGATCAGCCCGTCCGCCTTGCACCACAGAGCTACACGTCCTTCCTCCAGGGGTACGGACGGCGACACACTCAGCTCCAAACCGCCTGCAGAAGCACATGATGTGTGTACAAATTCATTTTTAGCTCTGCAAAATCTTATTTTCAAAATAGATCGGAATTTGGAAGAAAAAAAACTGTCAAAACTTGGTAAAGCAAACTCACGTGTCACGTGGAAGAAAATGACACGGGAATCCTTTCCGATTTTGTTTGCAGCCGTGCATCGGTAGAGAGCGTGAACTTCGGCTTTCTGAAATTTCAGCGAGCTCACCATTTTCTAGAAAAAAAAAAACTAAAGTCTTTTTCCTGGCCCAAGTTTCATCTCAGTACAGGTAGTCACCAGGTTTGAACGTACCCGACATACATGATTTCGACAATACAAAGTCTCGTTTTTTTTGTTGTTGTTGTTTTGTTTTGTTTTCTTAATATTTTTTAATAATAATATATGCTGCTTATATCTTGGCGCAGGACTCATAGCGCAGGTAGTACTAAGGGCACGCGTGTAAGAGCACATGTACACACGAAGAAGAAGGTATTTGCAGTTTGCACACACGAAGAAGAGCGAGCAGGCATGCGCACACATGAGGAAAAGAGCATTTGTTTTGTTCCGACAAAGAAGTCATGCAGCCAAGAGAGACAGGGGAAAGCCTGGAAGCCTCCACACACATTTGTTGCTTGTGAAGCATCCAAAGAGGCAACACCTGTATATAACAGCTTTTGTACTGTTTGTTACTATTGTGTTTTCAATTGTAGTCGAATACTTGGGGCGAGTTGATGTGATTGTTTTTGATGATGTGCGTACGCTAACTGATAGATGCTAATCGTTTGTGTGGATTTTTACTGCTGTATCTGCAGCTAGTTATAAAGGCAAATTTAAATTGTTGCTATTGAAGATAAAACCAATTTAATTTCATTTTTATTTTGGTTAAATTCTGCAAGTGTTGATGTCATGAGCAGCTTAATAATGTCAGCAAAAAATACGGATGTCAGACATCGTCATTTCAGAGCTTAGCTCGCTGTCTAGCCAGGACTTAGCTCCAATGTCTTGGCGCGGACAGTTCAGTGACGTATTTTATATGATTTTGGATAGTTATTTTGATATTTAAGGGATATTTAGGGGTACTTAAAGGGTTAATTCCAACTTACGCAGAAATTTGGGTTACGTCGCCAGTACAGGAACGGAACTCGTTCGTAACCCAGGGACTACCTGTACTGTGAAGTTAGTTTCCTGTAAGAACCATTATGCAACTTTTAAAGTTTGGCTTTGTTTCATTTCGCTTAACCCTTTTTTCTTACTAACTAATAACATAATATAATTGATCATTCGTTGGACCACGCACCACAGAAATAGAATGACATGTGATTTTGTTTTTTATTACTCTCAGCCCAAACCTCGGGGGTGTAAAAGGGGAAAACTGACTGCACCTTCTGGGCATGATCAACATCAGTGGAAATCCGTTCCACGGGGTTGTGTGCAGTGCCATTGTGGATGTCGCGCCAAGCCTTGCAGTACGCTATTTGTTCCTCAGAGTGCAACAGTTCAGGCCTGTGTAGTGAAACAAGTGGGAGCAGGTGAGACATCACAACAAAAAACTTATACAAACTTGAAGAAAATCAGCACAAAAAACTGACAAATAGAATTAAGATTGCCTTATTGTAACTTCAACCAGTAAAAACAACTCTGAAGCAACCATCTGATCAAAACATAACCTTGCTCATTTTTTAATGTTATATATTGATTTCTATAAACAGCTTATATGTGTTTTTCCTTAAAATATACTGAAGTTTTGGCATCACCTCTTCATTAGCATAGGCTAGAGATGGACTACAGTGTTTTCTGAGTCATGTACAAATTTGCATTATGCCAGACAAATAATTCACTTAGCGCAAAAAATACAAAAAAATGAACAATCTGAAAATTTGTTTCTTGAAAGACAGTAAAAACTTGTAAAACCTTAAAAGTGCCGATGTTAAAAAGAAGTATAAAACTTGGAAAAACAAACAAATCGGAGCAAAGCTTATGAAATATTGCCAAAAAGTTTTTATACAGTATTCCCAAAAGTTAATTAAAACAACAAGAAAAGCAAACAGAAGAATGACAAAAATGGATGGAAATCTGACAAAAAAAAGAGCGAAAAGAATTAAAACAATGTTTTGCAAATATTCATGAAATTCAAACCCTTGCAAAATACAAAAATCTGAGAAAAAATATATCTGGAGGAAAACTGACAAAACATTAACAGTGAGCAAAAAAAATAATGACAATAACTGATAAAAATGTTACGGACCTTGGATCAAACTAGAAAACTAAACTAGAAAAGAAACAGAAAAACAAACTAGACAAAAAAAAAACAAAGTCTCTCTAAACTGACCAAAAAACAAAGGGTCCACAAAATGTGTTTGTTTCCTTGGCCCGCTTTGTCAACCCATGAAAAAACAAATCACAGCTTTATGCCTGAAAAAAAGACAACAACCAAGTGCTGCTTCCGTTTGATTTCATTCGATTTCCTTGTTTTGCTAGGTTGCATTTTGAGCAGAATACGCTGTTTCAGTTCAATCGGCAACTCAAGGAAGACTGAAAAAGAACACAACAGGAAACATTGTGTGGGACATCGAGGAAGCTGCGGGATATGTGGATGACAGATAAGAAGTCTCCACCTGCTCTCTTCTCCAGACTGTTGTGAAATCGCTTTGTATCTGATAACCGGTGATCAACTCCAAATGAGCACGGCAGGACCGTCGACTCGTATCTGGTCATTGTCTCCACCTGTGTTTTGATTATTCCCGTTCCCAACGGTGGGAAGTATCTGTGCTTCAAGTCAAGAAAGCAAGTTGGTAAACTCACAGGAAGGCTTCTGGACAGTCAGCCATGGGCATCCACTGCCACTGGATGTGCGTGGGCGTGGGGAAGCCTCGAGCAGTGCATCGCAGCATGGGACTGCTGCCATACAGGAAAACATCAGTGTCGACCGCCACTTCCTTCTCGATGATATGAGGAGGAACTGGTAAGTGAGAAAACTACAATTACGGACGCCGCTACAAACAATACCATCAATTTTCTCTGAAGGTTATAAGGAAACGTGCCATTAACCAGAAGCTGGAAAGATCTCTGCTCGTCTTTTATCTTGTTGCTGAGGATGATGGTATAGTTGCCCGCATCCGTTTCGGTAACGCCGTTGAAAATGATGGCGTCACTTCTTGGCTTAATCCGGTGGTCTTCCTTCAGGGGAAGACCATTTTTTAACCTGTAGTGACACACATCCTTAGCCTTGAGGATGTCTCTTTGTAAAAAAAAAATAATAATAATTTTCTATTTCTAAATGTTTTCTATTTATTGTTATCGTTTAGGCTTATTTGGCCAAGTTGAATTGTGAATTGGACCACTTTAGAGGTTCCTCTTTATCGAGCAGTATGGTTCCAATAACATTTTTTGTCACATGATACCGATGATCATACTTAGCTGTGCGGTATCGCCCGATGCCAATACTGTACCGATTCCACGGACTAGCATCACTGATGTTACAAATGTATTTTACAACAAAACAAGCAAGTGTTGAAAGGCACCGAGATCTTGGTTTTTATTCAGTCTGGTTACTACCTGTTACATTGAAAAGATATCCAGTTAGCACCGTGTTACGGACAGTACAGACTTCTTTATTGTGTTCTTCTACTCCTGTTTAATTCATCGCATTTGGAAACAAAATCTATACCGATGCCAGCGTCCTTGTGTCGTATTAGTATCGGTAATGGTACAATACTAGTATTGACCTCATAAATGCTTAATACGTTTTATTAATTTTGTTTAGTAAGACAATTTTTGATTGACTAGAAAGGTGACTTACCATTTAAAGCTTGGTTCGGGATATGCTGAGTACTTGACAGGTATGGAGGTGGGAAACAAACCTCCCACATTCACCTCCCATACATCATTCCACGGCTCCTTCATGTCAATAAACGGCTTCTCTGGAAATGGTCTCAAATTCAGCGCAGGGATCTTTTTGGTTTGATTTTATTTTGAACAAACGTACCATGGACCTTGAGGAAGGCCGAAGCGCTCTTCTCCATAGCGCCACTGGAGGCGGTGCAGGTGTATTCACCAGTGTGCTCCACTGTCACGTTATCCACCGTTAGCGTGTTGGACAACTCCAATGAGTCCCAGAGCTTCTTCTTGTGCGCCGTCATGTTAGCCGCCCTTGAACTGTTACCTGTTATCTGAAGGAAAGACACATGGAGTATTTTGAGTTACTATGAGCCTTTGGTAGTGTCTCACATAGCAGCAATGTTAGGTTTCCCAAAAGAATAAACCAAAGATTTCTTAGGTATATTATCATCTGCGGGCAAACTAACAACAAATTTACTCAAGCACAACAACAACAAAAAAACAACTGTAAAATGTGTCCTAAAATGTAATAATGACACTAAAATTTGATAGTTCTATGAAAGTTGAAAGGATGTGGAAATAGAAGGTGTTTCTATTATTTAAATATGGATTCAGCCATCCACTCAAAATGTTTTTTCTTACTCACAGTCAGAGAAAGGTGTGAAAACCTGATTTATTCAAATCAAAGACACCTAGCTGCATTTCCATTACCCCTAGTAATGCGGGAAACTAAAATTTTCGCAATTAAAACTGGTAATGGAAACACCCAAATTTCAAAAACCACACAAATATCACCAAAATGTTTTTACGTTTTCATGACAGTTTTCAGACGTTTTAATATTAAAATATATCGAAAGAGCTCAATGGAAACATTTTCGAATTTATCCGACACAGGAGGTGCCGTCAGACGGAGTCTTCTTTATTTTCTCGGACTTTAAACATGGCCTGGTACATATGGCGAGAAGAGCAGGCTGAGGTTTCTTCTCACGTCTCTAAGTGCAACTTCCTAGAGCCTAGATCCTCTGTTTACATGATCGCCCCTCCAATCAGAAATTCCATCGACGCTAGCCCGGATGAGTTTTTTTATATTTATAGAAATGATACAATCCGTACTCGATGACGTCATCTAATGGAGACAGCAACTATGATGTCACGTCATTGAAGCATGTCGTCTTCAGTGTTTTGAGGAAGAAGAAGCAAGGGACGTTGCAATAAAGAGATTTGAGATGAACTTTGAAGATTTTCTAGGCATGTTGCGGGATGAGATTTAACAAAATCAACTGACTTTTTGTTTTTTATTTTTTATCTTTTAACAGCCTACTTTGGAAACGGGGAAAGCTTACTTTTAGTTGTCCCTAACTGGGTCTAGGAATTCTGGTTACGGTTAGCCAAGGGGTAAGGGTAAAGGGTTAAAGGTTTAGGGCTTGGTGAGGTGGGATTTTTTGGTTAAGTTTAGTGTAAAGGCAAGGGTAAGGGGCTAGTATGAGAGATCAATATTTTAAGGCCGGGTGGTACGTCGTTCCAATGAAAGAGAATCCATGTGAATGGTCGACAGTTAGGGACCACTAAAAGTAAGCTTTACCTGGAAACGCGCTTTTATCGCCATTATGCTTTGCCAAAATGTTTTAAATATTGCTTATATTCCGCAAAAAAGGTAATGAAAACATATATTGGTCCTTCTCAAAAAATTTGCATATTGTGATAAAGTTCATTATTTTCTGTAATGTACTGATAAACATTAGACTTTCATATATGTTAGATTCATTACACACAACTGAAGTAGGTCAAGCCTTTTGTTTTTTTATACAAAATAAATGGAAATGTATATTGTATATATAATGTTTTTTATACAAAGTAAAAGGCTTGAACTACTTCAGTTGTGTGTAATGAATCTGAAATATATGAAAGTCTAATGTTTATCATTACATTACAGAAAATATTGAACTTTATCACAATATGCTAATTTTTTTAGAAGGACTAGTAGCTTCTGTCTTCTTCATAGAGCCAGTCCAGCAATTAACAACAGCTGTGTGGCATCATAACAGCTATATCCTATTTAGTCTCAGCTATGTGGAGTCTTCACCGAGGGTAATATCCGATTATCCAAAGTAATTCATTACACTCATAACAGTACAGAAAGCATGTGTGTCAGAGGATCTGACCAAAGGCAGTCCAGCGTGCGTCCAGTTGAACTCGATGCCCACATTGAGTTCCGTGAACGCAATACAAATCAGCTTCAGACGCTCCCCGACGGATAGCCTGACTTGTGTCGGGGTCAGGGTTAAATCGTAGATCTTGTATCCTGCGGAAGGAAGAGGGTGGGGTGTGCACACGGGCAGTCAGCAGGCTCATTGCTTCCATTGTTCTCCCGAGACTTCAGAGGGTTTTTTTTCTCACCAACGACTGCCACCACGTAGAGGGGAGACTTGAATGTCTCGTCGCCGATGCGGGTCTGACAAGAGACTAGGCCAGCGTAGCTGATCAGATGACTGGGGATGGTAAAGCCGGTTTTTGCATCCCACAAGGAGTCTTTCCCGTCAGGATGGAACTCCTTGTTTGGATACTCCTGACAGACACAGGATCATAGTGTTTGAACAGGGAATAGACAAGGAAATAAAACTGAAATTCTCCTTAATTACATTTTCTTGCAAGTAACCGAAGAGTTTATTTGCATGGTGAATGGTAGTGTACTTTCAAAATCTAATTGAGTATACGTACATGTCAAGCAAATGTAAGAGAACCAAATAAACTACTGTATATTTCTTACGGTATGAAGTGTTACGTTGAGGTTTTCCAGAGACCCTCGACATGGGATAACCACCCGTTCGCCTTCCCGGATGAACACCACCTCGTAATCCTTCCCAGACGGGACAAACGGCACCTTGTCATCTGCAACCACAAACAGCTTCGCTTAATCGGTCCAGTCAAGTACAGTCCATCCTGAACTGCACAACTTACCTCGAACAAACACGTGAACTGACGCTGATGTCTTGCTACCTTCAGTTTTGAGATCGCGGTACAAACACCTGTATTGTCCCGTCTCGTTTACGGTGGCGTTGGTGATCTTCAGCTCCATGCAAAAGAGTCCCGATCCGCGACAGTCGCTGATTGAAAAGCGAGCACTGGTGAGAGGGGTGATCCATCGCAGGTATTGACGACCACTGCGGAAGACATATTCGGTTTCATGGGGCGTCATTTCATAGAGTTACACTAGGGGACATAAATTACCTGCATGTGAGCTCTAAATTGTCCGATTTGTTCATCCTGTGGACGCCAGTGACACTCAGCGTTGGCGGCTCAGAAGTGAAGCGCGGCTCGATAGCTTGAAAGGGATAAACTCAGATTACTTCAGTACAACGGTTTGCTTTTTTAATTTAAAAAATAGCAGTGAACTAGGACTATAGTCTATAGGACTAACACTTAGGTTAATTTGAATTCAACATAATCCTTCAAAATAAGACAAAAATTATATTCAGTCAATTATCTTTTTGATAGCTGCTATCAATGTGGTGAAAAAACACCAAAGGATTGATTTGACTTGTCTTGAGGACTTAATAGACAATAAGAATAGATGAAAATGTTTGGGGGTTTTTTTGCAAAATTATGAAGACTAGTCTTGAATTGAAAAGCAAGTTGGCAATTCTGGTTTAATGCAGGCAGTCATTGCCGGCTAATTAAACATGGATGAATGAAATAATTATTCTTTTAGGATCCTTAACATGCCTGATACTGCGCAAATTTTACAAACTCATGTATCCCTTGGGAACAGTGTATATTTTAGGGCTCTTGAAGGCAAACACCTATAATGCATCTAGATATGCCACTTAAATTGTCAATTTAAACAATCTATTCAAAACCATGAAACATATCATGATGATGCAAGAAAAAAATCCTAATGACCTATGTACAAAATTAACAGAATATTAGCCATTTTGGTCTGAATCAGGTTTTTTTTTTTTTGCTCATTAGTGCCTCTTGGAAAAAGCTGGGACACCAATTTCAATGACTGACTCGAAATTGGGCGGACATGTCCATTACAACAGAACACGGGGAAAAAAGTCTTCAGTAGGTTAAGTAGGCTGTTGCTTCTGTTTTGGTTGAAATCAACTATTTCCCACTTGGTAGAGCTTTTGAAAAAATAAGCCCCCCAACACCAGTTACTCAAGTCAATACATAACTTTGTTGAGTTATGTCGTAACAGGATGCACAAAATGTCTCAAAGACCCATGCGAAAAATCCAACAGGAAGTCAGCCATTTTTATTTCAATGAGCCATTTCTCACTTGTAGCATCATTGGGAAAATTTGGGGAAAAAAACGGTCCTTCGAAACCAGTGTTACCGATACCAACTGACATTGAATTGGGAGCGTCTCAAAACCCACAAAAAAGTCTCAAGGACTCACATTGGAAATTAAACCCCAAAAAATGCTACATTGTTGTGAAATGGACACATTGGGTAAATTCCAGGGATTGTGATGAAACCCAACTAGGGAATTCACCCAAATGAGTCAAAGTTAGGAGCAGGTAGGGCACCAAACTCATTCAAGCATGCCTGTACAGATCATGCCTTAACAGTACAGGAACTTCTCCAAATGGTTCACCCCAGGTCGAAAGAATGCATCTAAACGGCCTCGATCAAGGTTTTAATTCATCATTTTATTGTTCCCCTAATAGATAGATAGATAGATAGATTTTATTTACAGACTCAATGCCCAAATCACAACAACACAACACAAGCAAGCGATAAAAACACAATAATAAAAATAATAAAACAATAACAAGTGGACTTAGGAACACAACACTGGGTCTCCAGCGACCCACTTTTAAAAGGCACATATACCAGTGCTTCAATAACCGTGACAAGTAGTGTGTAACGTTGTACAAAATTTTAGTCAGACCCAACACAATCACATTTTTTGAACCATTCAGACGACTAATACAATTAAACATGAGTACCCTTAAAACAGACTGGAGGGTATTCACCCGAGCTGCTACAAACATATTTGAAGCACTGGTCCATCTGGGCCTTTTCAACAAGATTCTCAGAGAGTCATTATATGCCACTTGTAGTCTCTGAAAACTTGCTTTGTTATAATTAATAAAATAAATAATACTTTCACCGATAGTTTATTAAAGACGATTACTTAAATTAATCCTTTAACCCACAAGTTTTAACTCCAAATTTGTGTTTTTCCAGTGCAGCACCAAAATGGAGGTGCTGTGTCAAAACAGGAAGCCGGGAAAGGTGGGTGGAGTCAGGCTCAATAGGCCCGGGCCCTGCTTGGCCTAGGTGGGGTTCCTGTTTCTGAGGATACGGACTGACCCGCCAACAGACATTGTATGGAAAAAAAACGTCACGGAGAACACAATAGGACTTTAATGTACCCTGTTTTAGATTTTAAAACAAATGGAATCTAGACTAAATCCCATTTAAACACTCTCTAATAATGATTAATGACCTTACCAGCAATGTAACAAAGTTCCAGACTAAAAATTAAAATCAAAAACATCCAAGCCATTATTCCACAAACAGATTTCCGGAATAAATTGAAAGAAGTAAAATAATCCGTTCAACGCCGATCCATCGAACCGGGGGTGCTGAAGAGCGACTAGTGCTCAGCAGCAGGTCCCCATGGAGGTGAATTTGCTTCTGAGAGGGGCAGAGGTAAAGTGCACTGAGCTGGGCAGAACTGGGAGGAGCATCCCAAACTGAGTGGACACCTCCACTTGCTGGACTAACAGAGGAAATGGTTGGAAAGTAATTTATATCCAGCACAGCCTTTCACACAGAGCCACAAAATATTTGACTTTCATAGGGAGATCCCGTAAAATAGATAAGTCCAACCCTTATCCCGCTTTGCTTTTCAGAGCTAGACGAAAGTATTACCGGTAGGTTATCCCACGTTTCTTTTCATACAGAGACTCCTGCCTTCCCCTTTTACATTGAGCTCTTGCATCACACTCTTATACCAAGTGTGTTTGCTTTTAAAAGTTCTGGGTGTTTTAACAGCACCGCACATCACTTTGTGGGGTTGTTATGTGAAAAATGCACCATTGTTAGTGCCAACTATTTCCACAACATTCGGGCGTGGGGGCCCAGTGAGGGTACTGCTTGGCATTGTCAACAAGAAGAGGACACTGGCTCGGCATGAGAGAGAGGTGGGAAACAGGAAACAGTCCACACTTCCTCAGACAGGATGTTGCGCTTCTCCAAGAGGCATCCTGGAATCCCAGAATCTCAAAGGCTTGCGCCCTTACAAAATGTAGTTATAGAGAAATACAAGGTCATCAGCAAAACGGAAATGCAATGACTGACACATGAAGGCCAGTGCATCCATTCTCTGCACTGCTTATCCTCACTAGGGTCTGAATCAGTAAACTACGGTGGTCTGAGTCGATCCCCTTCTGGCAAACAGGTTAAACAAATGTTATGGGCTGTCATCGGATCGGAATCGTGTAAAAAGGTCCAGGTTTTTTTAATTTAAAAATATATAAAGATATCTAAACATATATGTATATATATATATATATATATTATATTATTATTATTATTAAGGACTATTATATTATTAAGGACTAAAAGTAACAAAATAATCCAGAAATACAATGGTATTAAAAAAGAAACGCATGTGTGATACATCATTGGAAAGCTTAAAATCTTTATTTTCTTGGGCAAGAAAATTTTTGAACAGGATTGCGGGGATTTTATGGGTGAAACACGGTAATATAACAATGGTCGCGATGCAGAAGTCACAGACAACAAGGAGTGGTCGAGATTTTCTTTTTCAAATATTTATCCTTTTAAAGGTTTTTTTTTTTTTTTTTTCTTTGTTTGGATCGATTATCATCTAAAATTGTGGGGTAAATGCAACAGTAACAAAAATAAAATAAAATTAAGCGATAGTTGTGAGGTAGATATCCGTTACTTATTTACAGACACTATTTTTTTCATTGTGACGTAATTTGTTTAAAAGTTTAAAATATGCGAGTGAATAGTTTTGTTAATGTGTTTTTTTTTTTCAAACTATAATACTACAATAATATAAATGATAGACATTTCGAATAATAAATATAATTACCTTCTTTTTATGGCTGGGTTGAAACAAAAGCGGTTGCGAGGTGTTTGTAAACGGGGGTCTCCAGGGTAAAACGGACAAACTAAAAATAGTTTGAGGGCTTAATGCGCCATGAAACTGCTATGGCAGCAAATAGACATATTGTTCTATCAAACGCAACAGTTCTTTCGGCTTAAAATACAGCAGTTTATTTTAAAGAGGGGTGCAAGAGCAGAAACTGCCTTTTCAGCCTTGTCTGTGTTTTCCGCCCAATAAGGAAATAGGGCGAAAAAAAACTTTTTTTTGGTATCGGATCGGGACTCGGTATCGCAGATTCTCAAAATCAGGTGACTCTGACCCGGGTACAAAAATATGCAATGAGGACATCCCTATCATTACTATTGACAATGATAGACATCCGATCAAATTTGACTGGGATCGCAGCCACCCCCCCCCCCCCATGTCAATGGCAGCTCTTGTTTTGTGCGTTTTGCTGGCAAAGATATCGAACACACGACGTGCTGACTTTTTTTTTAACACACGGAGTTAACACCACTTTCAGAATTTATGGCTCTCAGGCATAGATGTCTCACTCCCGCGTCAAATGACAAAACAACATCACTGTTGCATGCACTTCAGAGTGCCACTGAAAACATTCAATCAGAATATTCCAGCAGCCAATAAGTTAATACTTAAAAATGAAAATGAATCTGATTTTTAAAACCCGATCTTTTTCACCCGATTCCGATCCTCTGAAAATAACGTGGTCAGTCCCAATTTCCGATCACGTGATTGGATTGGGGACATCCAAGTGCAAACAGCTGCTGTCGAAATTGATTGGTGTAATAAGTCAACTAAGAATAGGGCACACGAGGCTGAATGATTCGATGCATAGGATAGGAAGACACAAAGATGGGAAATGTGAACACTGTGGGATCATGAAACAGTTGAACACGTGTTAATGGTGTGTGGGAAATATGAGGAGCAGAGGAATCGGTTGAAAACAGTGCTGGAACAGGCAAAAGAGGCATTTAGGTTTAGGATGGAATACGTTCTAAAGGTAAAGACGGCAAAATTCGAAAACAACTAATGGAGTTCCTCAAGGACACAGGGCTGTTGAAAAGGATATAGAAAGAGGGAATTTTACTTTTATTTTGTGTTTATTTTTCTTCTTTTGGTTTAGGTTTTGTCTTCACTCTGGGTGTGTTTCACTGTTTGTCACAATAGCATAATTTTTGTCTGTAACTGCCTGATCTCGTGTACCTGTCCCGTTTTAAGGATGTTGACAACAAATGCACATTCTGCAAGATTGAGCCAGAAAATTTAACTGTTTTCTTTTACGGTTGCCCCATTAGTGCAAAGTTTTGGACTGATCTTCAAAAATATATTTTATTTCAAACAAAACAAAAAAAAAGGTTGAATTAAAAGGGAAAACAATTATTACTGTAAGGGCCTACTGTAATTTATTTATTAATTTATTTACTACTGTATTTTATGTGAACTGATTTTTCTGTATTGCTGTTATTTGTATGTTTGTATGAGGGCTGTCAAACGATTAAAAATTTTAATCGAGCTAATTACAGCTTAAAAATTAATCGTAATTAATCGCAATTCAAACCATCAATAAAATATGCCATATTTTTCTGTAAATTATCGTTGGAATAGAAAGATAAGACAAGACGGATATATACATTCAACATACGGTACATAAGTACTGTATTTGTTTATTATAACAATAAATCAACAAGATGGCTTTAACATTAACATTCTGATAAAGCGATCTATGGATAGAAAGACATTAAGTTTTGAAAAGATAAATGTTAGTACAGGTTATAGAAATTTTATTTTAAAACCCCTCATAATGTTTTCGTTTTGATAAAATTTGTAAAATTTTCAATCAAAATATAAACTACTAGCTCGCCATTGTTGATGTCAATAATTACACAATGCTCATCGTGCTGAAACCCATAAAATCAGTCGCACCCAAGCGCCAGCAGAGGGCGACAAGATGCCAAAAAACACAAGTAACAAGTGGACATTACACTGTGCTGTCATTTTAATCCGTTTGAGAGGGCATGTGCGTTAAATGTGTCAAATATTTTAACGTGATTAATTTTTTAAAATTAATTACGTTTTAATTACGAAATTAAAATGATAATTTTGACAGCCCTAATTTGTATATATATATATATATATATATATATATATATATATATATGTCTATTGTTCAATTTTAAAAAAAATAAAAATAAAATTTAAAAAACTGCCTTTTCGTTTCCAAGTTGGAAAAAAATATACAAATAAAATTCATACAACCGTTTTTTTTTTTTTTGTGTTTTTTTTTTTGTGTTTTTTTTTTAATAAAACATTTCCGTGCCCTTACGATTTAACAAACCATGTTCGCCTCAGACCTTTTATGCATATCTGTTGTTAGACGGGTCGTTTTCGGTGTTACACAAAACACCACGGCGTTTTAAAAATGAGTTGGAGCGCTTTTGAAGTCTGTTTGATAGATTTCGTTTGGCTATTTTTGTCTTTTTCCTTTTTCGCGGCGCTTTTGGTACACAAGTTAGCTAAGCGTTTACCCCAAAAATACCAAACGTGTCGTCTAAACGTGTTGTTCCAGGATTTGGTTAGATACGGAAAAACCAAACAGAATCTCAAACGTGACGAGTGGCTTTGCGCATTTGACGTCCCAAAGAGGTAAAACTTTTTGTTGGATTTGTGTTTTGGTACTGGTTACTGTACAGAAACTATCTTATGCTAGATGTCTTGCCTGGGGTACGGATACTGTAATAACAATGTTGTTAAAGCAATTTTATTTCATTATTTAGGTGGTTCTGGCACTTCTACGCCACGTCGCTCGTGTGGAATGGTCTGCTGTTGGCTTTCAGCCTGAACGTGACTCTACGACATCATTTATATCCGACTTGGCTGACAGGCTTCATAAATATGCTATCTGGTTCATTACACACAGAACACAAAGGTAGGCTGATCAAATACTTCGATTTTTGGGGGCTTTTGGGGTCTGCAATTTATTTTTGGATGACGAAAATTCTTTTGATTAAAAAAATATATCTACATCTAGTTCTAGAAATGATATTTTTTTTAACTATCAAAATGTCAATAGTCCACGATATAATAAATTTTTGATAACTTGGTGAAAAAGTATAGATTTTTCCCCTGCTCTATTTTTCAATTGACCTGCCACAAATGTTAAATGTATCAAGTAGTGCTGCAACCAAAAACCGTTAAGTGTAAACAGAAGCAGCGCAGTAGCATACATTTGTTTGCTCAAATGTAAAGATATTTTTAGAAGTTCAAGATATTTTTACTAATATTTCTAATCAGTGGTCTTAACTTTAAGACTGCTTTATACTAAGTTGGGATAATATCAATAATATTTGATATTGTTATTGGAACAAATTGCGTTGTCTGTACTCTGTATTCTGTGTAGATTATATGCGTTCATGTTTTCAATTGCTTTGCATGCATTACTCATTTACGTTTGGCAGGCTGATCCAATTGGCTAACTTTAGAGTGTTTTAGGGACCTCTTGAGGCTTATTGTTTGTACTAATATGGCATTCCATCAGTGTAGCAAGTCAGCGCAAATTGGGCATCATCTGCTGCCTAAAATGTGCATTGCAGTTACAGGTTTATTTATGGCATTAATGACACTAGACATGAAAGTTAGGAAGATTTATATCATTTTGTCGATATACTGTACAACACTAATTAGATTGTAGTGATTTCTTTCGCTTTACATCCATTTTGGACATTAAATTGTGTCCTTTGTATTCTTAAGTAGTTCTTATACTAAGTATTAATGTGTCTCGTAATTTAGCTCCACCTATCAGCACTGTGCTGCTGCAGCTGCTGCTGTGGTCACACTCCCTCCGGAGGCTTGTGGAGTGTCTATTCATCAGCGTCTTCTCTGATGGCGTCATCCACCTGTTGCAGTACCTCTTCGGCCTGGCATACTACCTCTTGCTGGGGCTGACAGTGCTTTGCTCGGACCGCCAGACAAAAGGTCAAACAGACACTCCTTGAGGTATCCCGATGGATGATTGATGTTCATGTTGTGCGATCTTTTGTGATTTTTAGCAAGTGGGCCTCTATTATTCCAACTGGAGTGGTTTCACATAGCTGGGATTGCACTTTTTATTGTGGCATCTGTGCTGCAGCATCAGTCCATGGTGCTTCTAGCTGGACTTCGCACTGGAAAATCAGGTGATGTTGTTTTCCGCTTGAGAGGGCACAGCATTTGTTAAACATTGATATTGTTTATTAGTCTATTCAATAGTGTGGGGGAGGTTAGGTTGTCTACTTTAAAAATTGTCCCTTCATGTATAAATTTGTTTTGTGACCATGCTTGTAACATATATGACTTGAATCACCACTCACCTCTTTCCTCAAAAACTAACTATAGTGTATTTTCAAAACCACACCCCAGACTACAAAGCTTGGTGGTAAAGAAGTTCACCAGTAGCCCAACATGTTTTGTGTAAGAAATAAAAATGAAAGTGGTAAGTTAACAGAAATTTTGAAAAGTCCACTATTATGTGTTATTTTAAGACATTTATTAAGAATATTTAAATGTATCGCCTTCCATAAAGGTGCAGACTTGAAATATAAACAAAATTACAATGTGCAATGGCAGAGAAGTGGACATGTTTGTACTCACATCGACCATAAGATGTTGCCGTTTAGCTTTCAGCCTTATTGCCAAATGCGGTTAGAAAGAAGAAAAAAGATATAAAATAAAAGGATAAAATGCGGTTAAAATATGTCCACTTTTTATACTTGTTTGTTGGTCCACCAGGCTAACAAAGAACTAAGGGGAAAACCTGGTGCAACCAGCTCGAGAACAATTGACTCTTTTCTTAGTTTAGTAGCGCAATTTACAGAATACATTAGTGGTGGGAAAAGTTTGTAAATGCTTTACGCTGTTCTCCCTTTTCACTGGAAATCTTTTACCTTCGTGGAACTTTCGCCTGTTCCTTTAAATCTCCAAAACATGTCATTCAAACAGGGCTCTGTAGACTTTATGGCCTCTGTACATCTTTTTCATGCTGGAATTTTAGCAACCAGCAGACACAGGACACTCTGAACACCGAGTCAAGTTGCTGTTGCTGCTGACCTTAAGAAAACTAACCACTCCAGTTCTTCAACTATGTGTTGGTTGTCCAAAAAAATCAAAGAAACTAAATTATTGACCATTTTGTTGCTTTGAGACATTTTGTGCATCTTTCCCCCAAACTCAGATCTGCTGTTACAATGTATTCGATTGTTTTTTTGTTTTTTTTCCCCAAAATACCACAAGCATCAATAATTTTTAGTTGAGACCATATTATTCTGTCACCTCTGGCTGCCATTGAAGTCGAGAAATGCTGCCAGGTATCCCAGGCAAAATGATTTGGACATCTATTGCTGGATGTTTTTAAATATAATATATTAATAATAATATAAATATTATAAACCACCACAGCAAATACTCTATAAAGTTGGCAGTGAATAAGTTAATCCTTCAGATAGGTCCCCTGTACAGGATTGCCAACTGCTAATTGAATATTAAATGTAATTCTTATGTTTTGTTTTAGGAAGGGTCGAGACATTGGCTCATCGAATGCCAAAGGGCGGCTGCTTTGAGCTGGTCTCATGCCCTCACTACTTGGCTGAGCTGCTTGTCTATGTCTCGCTAAGTTTGGTGGCTGGTGGTCTTTCGCTTACCTGGTGGCTTGTGGTCCTTTATGTATTTTTCAACCAGGCGCTGGCTGCGCTGCTGTCTCACGACCACTACATCGCCAAATATCCTTCCTACCCGGCGAGCAGAAAAGCATTTATACCATTTGTGATTTGATAGTGGCAGCTGGTGAGTATATTTTTATGTATTTATTTTGGACTTTGTATCCAATTATGACAATCCATGGAAAGAGGTTCATTGTGCCTATACTTTTAGCTAAAAAGCTAATTGGTTTTCTTTAAACAGATAGGTATTTTTTAACCTGACGTTTCAAATGGTTCTCCAAGGCAGAAGTATATTAAGTAATCTCATCTGTAGTCAAAATCAGCTGATAAAGACTTGCCTCATGTCACATCTAACCATTGTTGTTTTGGTCAATACTGATGATAACGAAAACATGTCATTGACGAACATATTTTTCATGATGATGACATGACGAGCTAAAAACGTGTTTTGGAAGACTAACATAACGAAAAGATTACCAGTATTCATCTGACGAGACGAAACGAAAATGCGACATAGTTTCTGTCATATGTTCACAATGCGTAGCATTTGCTTATTGTACGTGCAGTTAGTCAGCCTACATCAGGGGTGTCCAAACTTTTTGCAAAGGGGGCCAGATTTGGTGTGGTAAAAATGTAGGGGGGCGACCTTGGCTGACGTCCTTTACGTAGAACAATATATTTAAGCACATTTTAGCAAACCATTCTGTGTGTCACATTTGCTTTAAAAAAAATTTTAATTAATAATTTCAACAATCTCGCAACTAGCCTTTGTGCCGTTCTCTTTTGACTCTCGGCTCTTGCGAAATACTGCTGCTGTGAAATTAAACTAGCTTCAAGTTGCTTCAATTTCTCGCTGCGTATCTTCCCTGAAATCTTGTCGTACATGTCCGCGTGTCTTGTTTGGTAATATCGCCTCACATTGAAGTCTTTAAAAACAGTGACTGTCTCTGCAAATGAGGCAGACACAGTTGTTGCGTATTTTAGTGAAGAAATAGTCCAATTTCCACCTATGCTTGAAGCATCGGCCGTCACAGTAAACTTTTTTTGTTGATTGTCGCCATTTTAAAAAATTGGAAGTAGAGGGTCACACGGGGTAATGTTGCTTACAGTGCTGCTGCCTTTTAGTGGGTAAATGAGGAGCAGCATTTAGCGTGTAAGCTACTTCATATGCTGGCAGCAGTACTGCTGACCAATTTATTCAGTCTGTGTGCAGGCCAGACGTTATCGATTTTATGCTGGGGGCCGGATGAAATTTGACCACGGGCCGCATTTGGCCCCCGGGCCGGACTTTGGACATGCTTGCCTACATCCTTGCAGTGTTTGGTCGTGTCACTTGTGATGTGCTCGTATTCGTAGTATTCGGCGACTAAATATTCTCATATGAGACAATAAATTTAGAAACACTGGATATTGTTTTAATTAGAGATGTTCCGATCGATCGGCATCCCGATCGATCGGGTCCGATCACGTCATTTTCAAAGTATCGGAATCGGCAAAAAAAATATCGGCCATGCCTTTTTTTAATATATATATTTATTTTAATTAAATCGTTTTGTAATTGTATTTAACGTTACTGACATAATATGTTACACTCATCCAGAGTCTTTAGTTTAGGCTTAAGGTAGGGTTATCAAATTTATTCCTATAACGGCGGTACTTAATTTTTTAAAAAATGTATCACGTTTAAATATTTAACGCAATTAATGCATGTGCTGCACGACCCACTCATGCATTGTCGCGCTCAATCTGTAATGGCACCGTTTTACCTATACAGAAAGATAAAAGGCAACGTAAAATGAGAAGAGTGAATTATGGCAGCCTTTGAAGCCTTTTTTTAATTGGCTAAAGCCTGACAACCCCTCTCCCCACGATTAGAAATATCATGGAAAGCAATGTGGGGAAGCAAGGTAGCGACTGATTTTTGTGTTAAGACATTATTTTCTTTCCCAACGCAGAGATTTTATCTGTTGGTAGCACTACACACAGTCATGGGTCCACTTCCCATCATGCATTTGGGTTGAATGGCTGCAGTATCATTTACTGAAAGCTCAACAAATACACTAGATGGCAATATTTAGTCACAATATACAAAGTCACCAGTCTGTCTATCCGTGGATCCCTCTCCCAAAGAATGTTAATAATGTAAATGCCATCTTGAGGATTTATTGTCATAATAAACAAATACAGTACTTATTTACTGTATGTTGAATGTATATATTCGTCCAAGTTTTATTCATTTTTTTCTTAATGCATTGCCAAAATGTATATGATCGGGAAAAATTATCGGAAATGATTGGAATTGAATCGGGAGCAGAAAAAAGCAATCGGATCGGGAAATATCGGGATCGGCAGATACTCAAACTAAAACGATCGGGATCGGGTCGGGAGCAAAAAAACATGATCGGAACAACCCTAGTTTTAATTATTTTATGATTGCTGTTTACAAGTGTTCTGCTCATGTGATATGTTATAATGTACATATTTCAAAGAAATGTATATTTTTAATAATAAAAACACTGTAAACACTGGTACAGTATTTGTTTTATGTGCAGTAAGATTTGGCAGTGTTTTTCATTGTGAGAGCGGTTTGTAATAATATGGATATAATATCTGTATCCAATTTTGAAATGGGTAACCAAGTAAATTTCTATTTTAAAACTTCCAAACAGGAAAACTGCAAGGGTTTCAATGGCTATGTTTTACGATTGACGTTTGAGACCATCCAATCACAGGGTTGATATCCTAATTAGACAACCTCATGCAACGTCATTTTTAGACTGACCAATCACGGGGGCCGTTAGACTTCCATGCGGTAGCAGAGAACAACTTCCTCCGGAGTTCACAGTTCAAACAACTGTCTGTTTATAATATCAAAAAACCGACGGCTAAAATGAAGTGGATTTTCTTCTCTGGTACCGGCGGGCTCTAGTGACTCGCGGGAAGTTGAAAGTGACCCGGACGGCCGGCTAAGAAGCCATAAAACAAGAATACGAACAAGAATACGAACAAGAATGCCTCTGTGGATTGGCAGAGGAGCTGGACGAGCAGTTGGGAGCTTCTTTCTCCCACTCAGCGCTTCGATCTTCTTCGTGTTGCTGGTCGCAGTCGCAGCAATTCCTGAGGAACCAGTTGTCATCAAGGAAGAAGCTCCCGTCGAGGTAACTTCTTATCTCAAATCATTGTTAAATTATCGCCAATGAAAACGTGTCAGGCGACGTTTCCGACTTTAGCATTTGAGTTAGCCGCTACTTGCTAACTGAGACGTGTCATACAAAGAAGGGACCAGTTCACCATTTGGATAATGGGCAAGCCAGTGTTGGTACCACACTCCGCGTGTGTATATGCCTGTGTAATTTTTACAAAGAATTAAAATATGTTGTAGATCACGTGTCGTGGTAATTGTACACACGAAACTGATACCATAGGTCCCTAAACAGCAGGGGTGCCCAAGTCCGGTCCTGGAGAGCCCATATCCAGCTTGTTTTCCATGACTCTCTCCTTCATGCTCCTGCAGAACTTGCTGATGAGCTCATCATTTGATTTAGGTGTGATTAGGAGGGATACACGGAAAACAAGCTGGATAGGGGCTCTCGAGGGCCGGACTTGGGCACCCGTGCTACAGAGTATTCATTCACCTATCTTCTCTTCCGCTTTATCTTCACAAGGGTATCACGTGCTCTCGAATTCAACTCCATAAACCTGACATTAGTGCTGCAACGATTAATCGATTAACTCGAGTATTCGATTAGAAAAAATATTCGAATTTTGTTGCTACGAGTATTCGTTTAGTTAAAGTGGCGTTGTAATGGTTTACTTTGAAAAGGTTTGCATATAGTTTTACTGATTAGGGTGGATACACTGCCCTCTGGTCTGCCTCTTCACATTGCTAAATCCAACTGCTCCCTGTTAAGACCAACGTAAGCTAAGTTTTTGTTGGAGCTCATGTTTTTTAATGCATTCATAATTTAGTTTATAGGCAGGGGTGCACATAAGTGGTCCGCATGCGTACTGGACGTAGACAAACGCGCTGGCCCTCAACGGCTTCCATACGCTTTTGCGTACCGATGGCTGACCACTGTATTTGCGGCGGACACGAGAAAATAACTTCTCAAAATGTCAAAGAGGCAGGCCACACTGAGTAATGACTTCCGTGTTCCCCCACCCCCGTCAAAAGACAGACAGACGACAGAGACGTCACTGGAGCTACCGAAAAAAAGGACTTTTGCTGAAAAGTGGCTATAGGAGGTACCGTGGCTAGAAGCAAATGATGCTCGCACGGAAATGCGATACAAAATGTGCCATGAGAATCCCAATGTCGCCGACAAGAGCAGCGCATTTTATGTAGGGTCAAAGAATTTCAGCCATCCAAACTTTGACAAGCACGAAAAAAACAGAGAGCATGTGGCAATTAAGCAAACTATCGATGTCAAACAGGACCCCACTCGCCCTATGGACAAGTGGCGGAATAAAGATAATGAACGGCGACATACACTGACAAACGTGTTTTTGCTCGCATTTTACGAAGCTAAACATGCACGTTCAATGAGGTCTTATGAGGAGGACATCCCACTTTTAAAAAGGCTTGGAGTTCATGTGGGAGCCGCATAATGCCCTTTATTCTGAATTGGTGCTTTTTATTTCTGTACATTTCACTTCAAAGTAATGGCAATTTTGTTGTGCCAGTTGATGTTAATCAAGCATTAATTGTTAATATAATTAAAGTTAATTGGCTCCAAGTAAAGTTTGTCATAAATTTATCGCATCAGGCGGATCGGCTCTCAAGCTCAATGAGGACCAAGTCTCATCTCCAGGTCTATGGAGGTAGATTTGTGTCTTTATTATTCAATCCAAAAAAAAGTTGCTTCGATCAAATAAAAAGTTGCTTCAATCAAAATATATACTTTCAATCGAAGAAAACGTCACTTCAATAAAAAAAAAATGTGTTTGAATGCAAAAATAAATTTGAAACTCAAAAAAATATATTTGAAAACTATTTTTCTTTGATTGAATTTTATTTTTTTGATCAAAGTCAAGTTTTTTTTAATTGAAACACCATTTTTGATTGAAGTCATGTAATTTTCCGTTTGGACCACATTTTGGCTAGGACATTTGTGTCTTTATTATTCAATCAAAAAATAAATTGCTTCAAACAAAAAAATATATATTTTCAAAAGAAAAATCACTTCAATCAAATTTTTTTTTTAAATCAATCGTAGAAAAAAAGGTTTGAATGTGAAAAAATATTTGAGACTCAGAAATTCGCATTTGAACACTTTATTTTTCATTCAAACTGTTTTCTTTGATTGAAGCAATCCTTTTTGTGTTTGAGCCACATTAGGGGTAGGACATTTGTGTCAAAATCATTCAATCGCAATAAAAGTTGCTTTAATCAAAAAACTATTTTTAATCAAAGAAAAAAATCATTTGCAAAAACTTTTTTTTTTTTTAATATATTTTTTATTTGAATTTTTTTTTTTTTTTTTTTTTTTTGAAGTGTCACTTTTTTTGAAAAGCAAAAAGTTTTAAACTTATTTTTTTCAAAGTGGAAAAAGTTTTGAAGGCACTTTTTTTCGATTGAATCATTTTGACACAAAGATTCTCCTTCAACGCTAGTTCCGGTGTGTTTGATTGGCAGGTAGCTGAGCCAATGACATAAAAGTATGAAGCAAGCATAATGGCCACCAGGGCTCCATCCAGCCATCGGAGTCTGTTGGAGTCTAAGCCGAATATAGGGCACCGGTACGGGCGTGTGACATCGGCATTTCACCGGAGTACCCGCAACGGTACGGTGCCCTGTCGTGGCACACTGGTCGGACCCCGATATCACCCCCCAGGCGCGGAGGCCGGCTGTCGAGTGGACGCCCCGCGAATGACACGGCACTCATTCAAAGCTGAAGCGATGGGGCTGCCGGCGTGGAAGCCGGCGACTCGCCGGTAGTCCACTCGCTTACTGGGCAGGCTAGTGTCGGGCCACTCGCCGACCACTCCCGTACCGGCGCGTCGCGGACACTCCGGTTGGAACCAATTGCCAACCGTCACGTCAGGGCAGCGGGTGAAGTTCGCCGTGTTAAATCACATTAAGCAACAGGGCACCGTACTCCAGTGAAATGCCGATGTCACACGCCCGTACCGGTGCCCTATATTCGGCTTAGAATCCAACAGACTCCGATGGCTGGATGGAGCCCTGGTGGCCATTATGCTTGCTTCATACTTTTATGTCATTGGCTCAGCTACCTGCCAATCAAACACACCGGAACTATGTTGAAGGAGAATCTTTGTGTCAAAATGATTCAATCGAAAAAAAGTGCCTTCAAAACTTTTTCCACTTCAAAAAAAAAAAAGTGTGTTCAAAACTTTTTCCACTTTGAAAAAAATAAGTTTAAAATTTTTGCTTTTCAAAAAAAGTGACACTTCAATAAAAAAATATATATATATTTCAAATAAAAAATATATTTAAAAAAAAAAAAAAAGTTTTTGCAAATGATTTTTTTCTGTGATTAAAAAGTTTTTTGATTAAAGCAACTTTTATTGAGATTGAATGATTTTGACACAAATGTCCTACCCCTAATATGGCTCAAACAAAAAGGATTGCTTCAATCAAAGAAAACAGTTTGAATGAAAAATAAAGTGTTCAAATGCGAATTTCTGAGTCTCAAATATTTTTTCACATTCAAACCTTTTTTTCTACGATTGATTTTTTTTTAAAATTTGAAGTGATTTTTCTTTTGAAAATATATATTTTTTTGTTTGAAGCAATTTATTTTTTGATTGAATAATAAAGACACAAATGTCCTAGCCAAAATGTGGTCCAAACGGAAAATTACATGACTTCAATCAAAAATGGTGTTTCAATTAAAAAAAACTTGACTTTGATCAAAAAAATAAAATTCAATCAAAGAAAAATAGTTTTCAAATATATTTTTTTGAGTTTCAAATTTATTTTTGCATTCAAACACATTTTTTTTGATTGAAGTGACGTTTTCTTCGATTGAAAGTATATATTTTGATTGAAGCAACTTTTTATTTGATCGAAGCAACTTTTTTTTTGATTGAATAATAAAGACACAAATCTACCTCCATACAGGTCCTCCTCTGAGAACCTGGGCAAAAAAATTATGTGCACCCCTGTTTATAGGTATATTCAGCCGTTTTTTTATGGGAATATGTGTCTGAACCATTTTTTTAAAAGCACTGTAAAAAAATAACATAGCATTTAAGCTAGCGGACTTTTTCTATGTAGGTTAGCCAATTGTTATTTTGTTGTACATAGATCCTCATTTTTAAATATTTTTTAATACCGTTTGAGGCTCAGCTTAGGTATTTTAATTTTTCATGTTCCTTATTCCTTATTTTTTATGTTCCTTACTCCATTATTCGAACTAACTAGTCCATAGATTAATTGACATGCCCGTCAGGAAAGTGATGCAATCAGTGTTGTGAAGAAAGTAGTGTTTCGAAGGATATTACACTTTTGGGGGAACTACTCCTCTGCTACACTGTAAAAAAAAAAAAAAAAAAAAAAAGTTAAACGTGCAAGACAACACTTTGTATAAAAGACATTCATATCAAAGATTGTTACTCAAAGTACTTCAATGTGCAAAATGCAAATTTCTTAGACCTCCAATAATGAACAAAATGTTTAAACACAAAAAAATCTGGACTCAGCCATTTTTTATGTCAGTTATACACACGCACATTCACACAAATCGACTTATGAAGACCGTGGTGTGTGTGTTAATGGGTATTAGTACCTAAATCCAGTGTTATTAGAATTTTGAGTTCACATAAGTTAATAAGGCTTTTGCTTGAAAATAAACTTAACATTTTTTCCATCAAAACTTGAAAGTCAACCTATTTCACTTTTCATGTTCTGCTATGTTTTTTTTTTTTACAGTGAATATTCTAAACTTTTTTTTTTTTTTTTTTTTTTTGTGCAATAATCCAGTGTTTTTCAACCTTTTCTGAGTCACGGCACGTTTTTACATTGGCAAAAATCTCGCGGCACACCACAAACCAAAATGCTCCAAAATTACTTTCTGTACAGTATATTTATTCATAAAATAATATATACTTACTTAGTGTGAAAAGAGCCTGTTTGGATGAACCCAAAGCTGATATCCTGGCAGGAAGCTTCATCAACAGCTCTGTCGATTTTATTTTTATGAAACAGTTAGGCCTGAAAAGCTCAGAATTATCAGATAGGGGGACTTTAGCAATGTCTTGAACCGCATCAGGGCCGAGCAGCTCGCTCACAGTAGCTTTGCAGGCAGGTAGTATTAAGGTCTCTGCCACAATGTGGGACTTTGGATGTAGCAACAAGCTAACTGGCTTTGGGGCCTTTCTCATTTACCTTTGTAGCTTTTCTCAAAAAAGTTTCCTGTTTCTCTGTGTTTCCACAAAGGCGAACAAAATAGTCCATCCACTTGTTTTGAAGCGACGGGTGTTTTGTATCGGGATAACCTTTAGGATAGCTGCTCGTGTCACGTTCAACGACTGCTCAGATTTCTAGCCGTCAGCCACTTTGCTGCGCTTGACAATGTGTTGGAATAAAACACGGGGAGGACTGACTGTTGTCACATATGGATAGAAAGGAAAAGACACTTTCTTGAATATTGACTCTTGACGAGTCTAATCAAGTAGATGTACAGTAGACATGCTAGGGTCCACATTGTCGCGGACAGCAAGGTAGCTAATGGCTAGAAATCCAAGCATTTATTGAATGTGACAAGAGCAATACCTCGCTCATCTGCACACGACCGCAACTTTTTACCGCCTCCTTCCTTCCTACTGCAACTCCGCCCGACGACGTAAAAAAAGTACAAATGCGATATTGGATAATTTGTCACGGCACACCTGACGATCTCTCACAGCACACTAGTATGCCGCGGCACATTGATTGAAAAACACTGCTGCAATCACAGCCCTGTCTGATGAAAGTATTGGTTTGGCTACAGCAATTGGCCTTTGTTGCCAGTAAAGTTATGGAGAGGTTTGGTTTATTATTCAAGCAAACACCTGGTGTATTTCTTTGAAATCCAATCAGCTGTTTACGTCCAAGGTGACTTTTCATGTTAATATTTCTTACCAGAAAGCAGCCAGTCTCCATCCCTTGCGGCACGCTGTCAAGGAGGATGACCCTGGCAAAGGCAACCTGGGATTCATCCACGCCTTTGTGGCCTCCATTTCTGTCATCATCGTGTCCGAGCTGGGCGACAAGACCTTCTTCATCGCCGCCATCATGGCCATGCGGTACAACCGGCTCACAGTGTTAGCTGGTGCAATGCTGGCCCTGGGGCTCATGACATGCTTGTCAGGTGAGATTTACCGTAAATAGTTGAATGTCAAACTTATCTTGGGTACGTCAGTTTATCCTTTGATACTTAAATAGAGGTTTACTGTGCCTTGACATCCCGCCACAGTGCTCTTCGGCTACGCCACTACTATCATCCCCAGAATTTACACTTACTATGTGTCCACTGGCCTCTTTGCCATTTTTGGTGTGCGCATGCTCCGCGAGGGCTTAAAAATGAGTCCTGACGAAGGCCAGGAGGAGCTGGAGGAAGTCCAGGCTGAAATCAAGAAGAAGGATGAAGAGGTGAGAAAACAAATAACATGGAATGGATGACCAATCCATTTTAACCAGAAGGGCTGACAGCGAATGTTAATGGTTCATTGGGAGCTAATGAATTAGTTAACCTAATTGGGGACTGCATTAAGAGCTACTACGTTATTCAGTGTAGCCTTTTAACTCATTCCTTCCCTAAGAATATCAATTTATGATGCGAATTTCTTTTTTTTTTTTTTTTTTTTTTTTTTTGTCTATAATTTTTAATAAGCTATGCAAGACTGATGCAACTTTTTTTGTCCGCTCAGCTGCAACGTTCCAAAATGGCCAATGGCACGCCAGACTTGGAGGCTGGGACCGGCTCCCCATCGCCGCCATCATCCAGGTGGCACAGCATCATCTCGCCCATTTTCATCCAGGCGCTCACCCTCACCTTTCTCGCTGAGTGGGGCGACCGCTCCCAGCTCACCACTATCATCCTTGCTGCACGAGAGGTTTGTCACGTGACTCAGTGCTTTACTTTTTAATGGATTGTATACAAATACTCCCATAGCTACAGCTAAGGAACTGTTTTAAATTGTGAAAATTCCATCTGAAACCCAAACTAGGATCCTTTTGGCGTGGCTGTGGGAGGCACACTGGGACATGGCTTGTGTACGGGCTTGGCTGTGATTGGAGGCAGGATGATTGCCCAGAAAATATCCGTCAGAACAGGTTAGACAACATTTGTGTGAAATTATTGAATTATTCCAAACAATGGCAGCACGCTGAATCAAATGTCACTGCTTTTTCTTTTAGTCACAATCATTGGTGGAATCGTCTTCCTGGCTTTTGCCTTCTCCGCCCTCTTCATTAAGCCTGACGCTGGACTGTAAAGAGCGCCAAAGGACTGTTTTGAGTGTACATACTGTATCCGTTAGTCGCTGTAGAGATTGTACCGTCCCTGATTCTCAGTTACCCATGGATTTATAGGAGATGAAGTGCAACGCGACAGGGATGTTACTGAACTTGAAGATTTGCAGTCTTTTCCTCACAGCTTTTTTTGGTGTTGATTTTTATTCAAAACGTGTAATTCAAAATGTGGCACATCAGTAGCTTTTTGGGTGATTTTACAGGTAATCAGTTTCATTTGTTTAATCGAGCTTTTTTTTTTTTTTTTTTTTACTGCTGTATCTGGGCGCAAATCTTTGGTCGCTGTCACTCCACAATCTATTTATTTAGTAGTTTCATGTGCTTTCCAAAAGATGTTTAAGGAAGCAGTGGCCAGGAAATATTTTTTTTATATTTGTCAGTTGTGAAATATGTAGTATACCGTAAAAATGATTTAAGAGTTGAATTGAAAGCCTTTTAAAGTTTAATTGCTCAATAAACGAAGAAGAAAATGTGAGTTGGGAAATTTGACACTGACCTGATAAGAGTATTATTCCAGATTCCCAGTTAGAAATGATTTGTAAGTGCTTAAGAAGTGACAACATGAAATGCTGTCGAATTAATTCACTTGTAAAATGTGAGCGTGAGACTTATTGCTTTGGGAAGTATCACATACAATATTGGAATTCTTTCAACGTAGTTTTAAAAATAAGAAAAGCTTATCAAACACAGTAAATGGACAGCAGATGGCGTAACAGTCAAGCTAATTATGAATGCAACAATTTGCACATAAATTCATTTTAGTTGTGAGTGTAATAAATTATGTTTAAAGCCCATGTATATACAGTACTTTTTAAATGTTGTAATGGCGTTCTCGCCAAAAAGTAACATTTACATAATTCATTGAAAAAATATTTTTTGTGGCTCCTTTGCGCCTTTTTACGTGTTCTCTGGGAAAAATGTGGTCACACATTTTTTAACCATCCATGGCACCTATTCCAGGTGATCCAACCAATGTGCCCGCCATGGCTTCTCCTCCGGGTTTATGCGTGGCATCTCCCCGCAGCGTATTGCCGTTTCTATTCAACCAGGCAGCGTCGTCCCCGACTGCCAGTAATGAGCACCACCAAACCGGTTAGGGGTGGACTGACTGACAGTCCTTGGAGGATAAGTGGAATAGCGCCAGACGCTTTGCTCCGGTCCATGTCTGCATCACAACTACAGCCGGAACAGCGTCGTCTTGTTGGGCTTGGGCTCTCGCCAAAGGCCCGTTGACCCACTTTCTTATCTAACGCGGCGGTAGCTAAGCTAACTTGCTTCTCTGGAGATTGTCGCGTCGCTCTTTTTAAACTCTTCCATTTTACCGGCACTAGAAAACTTGGAGTTTCATCTTCTTAACGCCGTACGAGTGGTACCCAGGAAAGGTCTCATCAAAAGTAATGGTAAGCAGTGACACCCCAGAATTGGGATGTTTTTGGGCTAAACTGCTGAAAAATATACCGGTGTTAGGTGGTTAGCATGTGGGCTAGCTGCCGTTAGCCTCGCGGTGATTCGTCAGTCACAGATGCCGGCCGGTGTCCCTTCCTAGCCGGCTACGTGGGGGTGAAGTTGTTCGGCTGAGGAGCTTCACGCTGAGAGGTCACGTAAGGATACTACTTTTGAAGGGTCGCCATTAAATTACAAGCTGCATCAATAGATTGCTATTTAACGTATTTTTGTTGCACAATTTTAAAATTTAGTGCTCACTATTTCATTTCCCAAACATTCTACAAAAAAATCGAACCTAGTTGAAATCTGGATTTTTAAAAAACGGTGTATCGTTTATCATTTAGGCATATGGAATCTTTATTTATTGTCATTGAATGGAGTCTTTAGAATAATTTAAATTTATATATCGATGTCACGAAGACCAGAGTTTGTGTCCCCTGTTCTAAATTTTGTCATTGTGATCATTTGGATTTTTATTTAACATTTGATATATGTTTTTGCCGCTTGTAAAATGCCGTTTTAATACATAGAAAGTGAAAGTGGCACTCTGGTGCAATAATGGTTAGCCACACATGTCTGAGGTTTATGTTCTTATTATCGCTCTTAAAGTATTCCTGTGTCATGTTGGCATTGCTTTTCTCTGGGTACTCTGGCTTCCTCTTAGAATCCCAAACATGCACTTCAGCTTCACAGAAGACCATAAATTATAAATTGGTGTGAATGTTTTTCATATATGTGCCCTAAGATTGATGGCAAGTCAATGTTCAAGCAACCAATAGAGCTTGTATCAAACAACAAACAGGAAGAAAATCACTTCTGGAAAAGGCATAATTAAATTTAGTAACATGATCAAATTGTTCCAAGTCACTTCATTAATATGGGACAACAAGAACATATTTAATCCTTTACGTATTTCTTTGGTAGAAAAAGGGTGACTTCACTTTGGTCAAGTTGGTAAAATGTCAAGCACTTAAAAAACAAGCGGAAAGCATGTCATAATGCTGCATGCAACATGTCTGGCTTTGTGGTATGACAGACATCACAAGCAGCTTTATATTGGTAATGATAGTTTGGAGGATTCTCATGCACTTCTTGTGGACTTGTGTGGTTCATGTGCGCCATGAATAAATCCTATGAACTAACCTATTCATTCTAAACATTCCCAGTGTGAGTAGCATTCACCTCGGGCTATGAAGCCTTATGATTGTTGAGAAAGTTGCACATGCTACAGATCTTCCAATAGAAGCCATTCAGTCTTTTGTTTTCTTGAAATATCATCAAATGACCTCGTGTTTTGCCATAAGACTGCACCTCATGAGATCAAAGATCCAATTCTGTCTCGCCTCTTTGTGTTTGGCAGCGTGTCAACTGGATGCTGCACTTGCATGGATAAACAGCTGGCAGATTTACTCTGCAATATCTTTTTACATATTGTAGCGCCTCGTTTTAAATGTGATTAACAAGACGTCAACAGTGTAAACTAGGGATGTCCCGATCGCATATATTTTTAGATGCGGGTCCAAGTCACCTCATTTTCAGGACTTGCCAATACCGAGTCCCAACCCAATGCCTCGGAAAGGTATTTAGAAAGGAAAATAGCACATCTAAATATTCTTTTTTAAAATAGTAAACAAAATAAGGGTGCAAATTATGTTTAAAAAAAAATATATATATATATATATATATATATTTTTTTTTTTTTTTTTTTACAAAAAATAGCCTGTATAAAAAATATTGATCTTCAATCAGTGTAATAAATTGAGCCACTTAATTGGGATTTTCTTGACTTATTTGCTTTCACTTTTTTGCACAAGCTGGTTTCAGTAGTGTAAAATACATAGTATAAAATGTAATGTATATACAGTAGATATATTGGTTGTAAATATCCTTAAACCAGTGGATTATTTTGTTGCTTGTAGCCCTTTACTCACTCGCTGGCTTTGACAGTCGCAGACAACAAATCAATTTCAACTCGGAAGGCTGGCATTAAAGAGCATACGACACCAGAAAAAAAGTCTTAAATGGCATTATTATGTGAATTAGAATCATATTTTGAGACGATTCGACCATATACAACAATTTAGCAAAGCGCAGATGACGAGAAATTAGTCTTTTAATCTGCCGGTTAGCCACGCCTACAATTATAGGGCTTTAGCGTCCCCAACAGGTGGATGACGTCAGCGGTAGACTAGGCTCATCGGTTTTACTATTCAGCCCATTGAGGGGGAATTGTTCAGAACGAGGAAAACGAGACGAAGAGAGCTGCAAAATGTCATTGTTTCAGTCTCTCTACTCCCAATATTTTTACAGGATATTCTTTTTATCCAAGTATTTTCCCCAATAGCTATATAAATTGCTTGAGAAGGACCAGTCAGCCCGTCGAGGGGGAACTATTCACAATGAGGAAAACGCGACGAAGAGAGCGGCAAAATGTCATTGTTTCTGTCTCTTTACTTCAATATTTTTACAGGATATTCTTTTTATCCAAGTATTTTTCCCCAATAGCTATATAAATGGCTTGAGAAGGACCAGTCAGCCCGTCGAGGGGGAACTATTCACAACGAGGAAAACGCGACGAAGAGAGCGGCAAAATGTCATTGTTTCTGTCTCTTTACTTCAATATTTTTACAGGATATTCTTTTTACCCAAGTACTTTCCCCAATTGCTAAATAAATGGCATGGTCATGACAAATAACTTGTGCTAAATGGAATATAAAATAATAAAAATCCATTTATTCAAGACGACATGGCAAAATTACTCCATAATGGTCAAAACAGTCGACTTTACCTTTACTGTCACACCTGCCGAACGATATTTTATGACACCTAAATCGGACATATGTCATTTCCCTTCCCCGGCTTCGGAGAATGTAAACAGACCAGAAGGAGTGACAGCTAGCCGACATGCTAACCCGAACCGAGGGATGTTTCAAAGTCTTCGAAGTGGAAAATCACACATAACTAGCCTGGATTATTTGACATGACGACCCGGTTGTCGAGTTTCTTTGCGGATCGGCAAACCGCCCGGCGGAGAGCAATTTACAGTTCGTTCCCTGGAGGAGGGTGGCTGGAATTGTTGTGTAGCTAACGTGCTAACAGCTAACTGCTAATGAGCGTGAGGATAGCTTTTTACATGCCTATCAATGATCAAACGTAAGTAGTCCTTTATTTAAAGGAATTTTATAGTGTTTACTTTGTAATCACTGTATTCGTATTTGACATAATACAAAACAAGATGTTTACTCACTTCCTCGTAAGTCCAATGGTCCCACAGTAAATATCCACGGTGAATGGGAACCTTTTGAAACTCCAAAAAGGCGCATACGCCTCTCCCGCATACAGAATGATTTTTCTGCAGCCGTTTGGCTGGCGTGATGCAAAAAATAAAAGTATTAATCCGCAAAATCAGCTGAATCCTTCGTCCTCATACACAACAGTAACTGTAGCGTGAAGAGGACGTCTTCTACCGTACACGTCACAGCGCCCTCCTCCTCAATGCGAGACCGAAGCCGGAAGTCACTCATTTTCCTGGCGCGGGATTCAAAAAACTAAATAAATATAGCGATCGCTTCCACACACATCCAAGCGGTCCATATCATTCAGGAGCATAAAATACCGCGTGTATTATGAAATAAACATGCTTTTTCGTGTCACAAGCACTTTAAGTGATCATGTTTCACTTCCATTGGGAGTAATAAATGTACAATCCAATTTGACTGGAGTGCTTGCAGTGATTGATCAATTGCTGTCAGCCCTCCCAATCAAATGGATTGGACTACTATCACTGTCAATGGCAGCCAAGGAGTTAATACTTAAAAATGAATAAATACATTTAAAATAAAGATTTTTTTTTTTACCCAATTCAGATCTTCTGAAAATGACGTGATCAGCTCTGATTTCTATCACGTGATGTATTGTGTCTGTGACCTGTTGCCTTAGCAACAGTTTTGATCAGAACTAAATTGGCTGGATGGCAGTGAACTAAAGCAGTTGATATTCCGTTTGAGCCGGTCATAGTTGTACAATACAGTATATCTGTAAATACATTATTTTGCCATAGAAAAGCAATTCTTCTGAGTTGTTTAATAGTTTCAGGTGCCACAAAATTCAACAGTCAGTATCAAAATCACTGTTCTGCGGATGAACTACCTTCAGTTTTGCAAATTCCTGGTTTGTTCAAATAGATTTCCAATAATTATTAAATCGACTCCTGTGTCTTAACACAAGTGACAGCAGTTTTTGCAAATAACTCCTACTCTCTTTTTTTTCTCCACATGGATTTGAAGACAAAAAAGCCACCTGCTGTCTCAGGTTACATGGACATGCTTCTATTTTTAGACAATTTAAGCGATACACCTGCTTCAACATTCTACCTTGCAGCCAGCCAGTATTGTGTCTTTTTCATTGTGCATGAACAGGGAAAAATGACCTACATGCAGATTCAGGCAAACAAGTCCAGTGGGGCAAATAAGTATTTAGTCAACCACTAATTTTGCAAGTTCTTCAACTTGAAAATATTAGAGCGCCCTGTAATTGTCAACATGGGTAAACCTCAACCATGAGAGACAGAATGAGGGGGGGGGGGAACAGAAATCACATTGTTTGATTTTTAAATAATTTATTTGCAAATTATGGTGGAAAATAAGTATTTGGTCAATACCAAAAGTTCATCTCAATACTTTGTTATGTACCGTTTGTTGGCAATAACGGAGGCCAAACGTTTTGTGTAACTCTTCACAAGCTTTTCACACACTGTTGCTGGTATTTTGGCCCATTCCTCCATGCAGATCTCCTCTAGAGCAGTGATGTTTTGGGGCTGTCGTTGGGTAACACAGACTTTCAACTCCCTCCTCACCCCATGGCGTCAAAATGATAACAAGAACGGGGAGCAAAAATCCCAGAACCACACGGGGAGACCTAGTGAATGACCTACAGAGAGCTGGGACCACAGTAACAAAGACTACTATCAGTAACACAATGCGCCACCAGGGACTCAAATCCTGCACTGCCAGACGTGTCCCCCTGCTAAAGGAAGTACACGTCCAGGCCCGTCTGCGGTTCGCTAGAGAGCATTTGGATGATCCAGAAGAGGACTGGGAGAATGTGTTATGGTCACATGAAACCAAAATAGAACTTTTTGGTGGAAACACAGGTTGTCTTCTTTGGAGGAAAACAAATACTGAATTGCACCATACCCACTGTGAAGCATGGGGGGGGAAACATCATGCTTTGGGGCTGTTTTTTTAGCAAAGGGACCAGGACGACTGATCTGTGTAAAGGAAAGAATGAATGGGGCCATGTATCGAGAGATTTTGAGTGAAAATCTCCTTCCATCAGCAAGGGCATTGAAGATGAGACGTGGCTGGGTCTTTCAGCATGTCAATGATCCCAAACACACAGCCAGGGCAAAAAAGAAGTGGCTTCGCAAGACGCATTTCAAGGTCCTGGAGTGGCCTTGCCAGTCTCCAGGTCTCAACCCCATAGAAAATCTGCGGAGGGAGTTGAAAGTCCATGTTGCCCAACGACAGCCCCAAAACATCACTGCTCTGGACGAGATCTGCAAGGAGGAATGTGCCAAGATACCAGCAACATTGTGTGAAAAGCTTGTGAAGAGTTACAGAAAACGTTTGGCCTCCGTTATTGCCAACAAAGGGTACATAACAAAGTACTGAGATGAACTTTTGGTATTGACCAAATACTTATTTTCCACAATGATTTGCAAATAAATTATTTAAAAATCAAACAATGTGATTTCAGTTTTTTTTCCTCATTCTGTCTCTCATGGTTGAGGTTTAACCATGTTGACAATTACAGGCCTCTCTAATATTTTCAAGTGGGAGAACTTGCACAGTTAGTGGTTGACTAAATACTTATTTGCCCCACTGTATGTTTTAGTTTTAAAAAATGATAACTTAAAGGAAAAGACAAAACCTTTATCACTTGCATCCCAGCAGAAAGAATCATGATTAATGATAATTAATTGAAAAAAATACAGAATTGTTTTTTCCTGATCCCTAATAATGGAGAAAAAAACGTAAATAAAAGCCGGTATTAAAAGGAAGTGGCTGCCCGACATTGGGGCGGCCATTCATCAATACAGTACTATTTTAGCCAATCAAATTTGAGTATGCCAATGCCAAATTACCCACCCTCTCTTATTAAATGTCATTAATAACCATTATCACATGCCCATGTATGCGTGCCTATTTGTGTGTATGTGCAGAGGTGGACTCAGGCCATCGGTCAAGGTTGACAGGTACTGTATGTGATACATGAGGCTAGAGTTGCTTCAGTTACAAGAAAATATTTTACAAAAAAGTTACAAATCACGGCGCTCCTGCTTCTTGTCCATTCAGTAACGAGTTAAACTAAGAGCACTAATGTGTATGTATATATATGGGTTGGACAAAATAATGGAAACACCTAACATTTTGGCATCATAATCATTGAACATAATTGTTAAAGAATGCCACGAGGAACATTCTAATGAAGTTGAGCATCTCATAAGGGCGGCACATTCCCCAGACCTCAACATTATTGAGCAATTGTGGTCAGTTTTAGAGATTCAATTAAGACATCAATTTCCACCTCCATCGTTTCTAAAAGAGTTAGAGGGTTTTCTACGTGAAGAATGGCTTAGAATTGCTTTGGAAACAATTCACAAGTTGTATGAAACAATACCACGTATAATTGAGGCTGTAATTGCTGCAAAAGGCGGACCTACACATTATTAAATTAGGTTTTGGTGAGTTTTTGAGGTGTTCCCATTATTTTGTCCAAACCCTGTATGTGTATATATACACACTCACACAAGGTGTGCTGCCCAGGACAGAAATGCAAGGCCCATTGTTTGGTTTCACATCACCCCCTGTGTATGTGTGTGGGTATAACTGATGTCACACAATGGCAGTGTCCATCCTCTTTTTGTTTAATTAAGCATTATTTTTATCCATTATCATAGGTCCAAGAAACTCCAAATTTGCATACTTCAATAGTTTGAGCAATTGCCTTTTATATGAATGGCATTTTTTCTAGGTGTTGTCTTGTGCTTTAACCGTCAAGTAAAACTTTTCAGTGATTGCAAAAGCACAAGAATCTGGTCAGGATTTGCAGCTATTTTAGGAATGCTCTGTAGCTTAGCAGGGGTTGTTTTAAGATCATGCTAAATAACAAGCAGGTTCCATTCATACTGCTCTAAGAACAGATGCTCGTGTTTACCTTTCTTGGAAGTGCCAGCTGATGGGAAGTTTGCTTGTGAATGAACTAGCAGGATATGTGTGGTTACATGTTGGTGTCTGTGCGTTCTCATGTTGAACTCCTGCTGATGGTAACCTAGAAGTTCTGATTCACCAGAATGAGGTTCTCACCTCGGTTAAATGTCGCCTTTCCTGTCTTTTGATCAGAGACTTGATCAACCGAGACCTGGACCGTCGGACTAAGCTTTTACGACGTGAGGAGGTCAAAGGTAAGTCCTTCTAAATTGGCACATCAATGCAGTAACTTGACTTGACTAAACCCCTGATCTTGAAGGAATGAGCTATTTGAAATGTGTTCAAGTATATAGCTTGCATGTGCAGCTGTGTTGTTGCTAGTTGTTGCATGAAACAATGGAGTAAGGCTTCCACAAACAATTATTTTGGTTGTAGACTCACCAGTTCGCCATCAGTCGACTAATTGGCTCATGCTGTATGTACAGTGGGGCAAATAAGTATTTAGTCAACCACTAATTGTGCAAGTTCTCCCATTTGAAAATATTAGAGAGGCCTGTAATTGTCAACATGGGTAAAACTCAACCATAAGAGACAGAATGTGGAAAAAAACAACAGAAAATCACACTGTTTGGTTTTAAAGAACCTATTTGCAAATCATTGTGGAAAATAAGTATTTGATCAATACCAAAAGTTCATCTCAATACTTTGTTATGTATCCTTTGTTGGCAATAACGGAGGCCAAACGTTTTCTGTAACTCTTCTCAAGCTTTTCACACACTGTTGCTGGTATTTTGGCCCATTCCTCCATGCAGATCTCCTCTAGAGCAGTGATGGTTTGGGGCTGTCGTTGGGCAACACAGACTTTCAACTCCCTCCACAGATTTTCTATGGGGTTGAGATCTGGAGACTGGCTGGGCAACTCCAGGACCTTGAAATGCTTCTTACGAAGCCACTCCTTTGTTGCCCTGGCTGTGTGTTTGGGATCATTGTCATGCTGAAAGACCCAGCCACATCTCATCTTCAATGCCCTTGCTGATGGAAGGAGATTTTCACTCAAAATCTCTCGATACATGGCCCCATTCATTCTTTCTTTTACACAGATCAGTCGTCCTGGTCCCTTTGCAGAAAAACAGCCCCAAAGCATGATATTTCCACCCCCATGCTTCACAGTGGGTATGGTGTTCTTCGGATGCAATTCAGTATTCTTTCTCCTCCAAACACGAGAACCTGTGTTTCTACCAAAAAGTTCTATTTTGGTTTCATCTGAGCATAACAGTCTTCCAGTCCTCTTCTGGATCATCCAAATGCTCTCTAGCGAACCGCAGACGGGCCTGGACGTGTACTGGCTTCAGCAGGGGGACACGCCTGGCAGTGCAGGATTTGAGTCCCAGGCGACGCATTGTGTTACCGATAGTAGCCTTTGTTACTGTGGTCCCAGCTCTCTGTAGGTCATTCTCTAGGTCCCCCCGTGTGGTTCTGTGATTTTTGCTCACCGTTCTTGTTATCATTTTGACGCCACGGGGTGAGATCTTGCATGGAGCCCCAGATTGAGAGAGATTATCAGTGGTCTTGTATGTCTTCCATTTTCTAATAATTGCTCCCACAGTTGATTTCTTTACACCAAGCGTTTTACCTATTGCAGATTCTGTCTTCCCAACCTGGTGCAGGTCTACAATTTTGTCTCTGGTGTCCTTCGACAGCTCTTTGGTCTTGGCCATAGTGGAGTTTGGAGTGTGACTGACTGAGATTGTGGACAGGTGTCTTTTATACCGATTATGAGTTAAAACAGGCGCCATTAATACAGGTAACGAGTGGAGCCTTGTTAGACCTCGTTAGAAGAAGTTAGACCTCTTTAACAGACAGAAATCTTGCTTGTTTGTAGGTGACCAAATACTTATTTTCCACTCTAATTTGGAAATAAATTCTTTAAAAATCAAACAATGTGATTTTCCTTTTTTTTCTCCACATTCTGTCTCTCATGGTTGAGGTTTACCCATGTTGACATTTACAGGCCTCTCTAATCTTTTCAAGTAGGAGAACTTGCACAATTGGTGGTTGACTAAATGCTTATTTGCCCCACTGTAGCTTGCATGTGCGGCTGTGTTATTTCTATTTGTTGCATGAAACAATGGAGTAGGGCTTCCACAAACAATTATTTTGGTTTTAGACTCACCAGTTCGCCATCAGTCGACTAATTGGCTCATGCTGTATGTAAATCATGCTATTCAATGTTATTTTACTGTTGATTTAACACTTCAGCTGTAAATGTGTTTTGGAACCTAAAAGTATGTGCTGAAAAATGCTGGACAATGAACACAATATAACTATGTAACTGTTTCATTATTTTCAAAAGCTAAGCGCATATTTGCAAATATCTGAACTTGGTGAATTAAAAAGATAACAACGTAACCCTAACTTTACACCCACAATTTCATTGAACACTACAGAAATCAGAAAATATTTATATTTGAGAGCCTCAAAGAAGAGAAATTGGGCAAATTTTAAGTTAAAAAAAAAAAAAAATCAATTACTGAAATTTTCGGACTGTAAGGCCATGTCTACACCTAGCAGGTTTTTTTTTTTTTTAAACCGAGGATCCTGCCCAGTTACGTCAGGAAAAAATATTACGTCAGCACCAGCTTCCACAGCTATCCGCATTCATTCATTATTTAAGTACATTCGTAACAATGCGCAAAAAATAGTCCATAATGCCACCATCCTTCGCATGTGTTCTTCAGTATGAAGTGCTGCACGAGTCTGTAAATAAATGGAAGCAATTTACTCCAAGTGTAAACATTGGTCATATTTGTGACGTAGGGACAAAGTTTGTTGCAGTCGGTGATGTTTCCACAGTTAAATCTTTGGTTACCAGTGTCCACATGATGGCGCCACAAACGCAGAATTCGCACATCTTCACTATGGGCCGAGTTTTTAACAACCCTCGTTTAGATGTGCGTGTGGATCATAGGCCAAACCGTAGAAAAAGTTCTTTTTGCCAAATACCTTGCTACGTGTAGACATGGCCAAGACTCTACTTTTTTCTCCACTGTGACCCTTCCGTTTTATAGTCCAGTGTGGCTAATTTATAGATTTTCACGGGATAAAGAGTTGCTTGTCTTTTGGTATAACTATCTATTAATACAATGTGGAGACCTCCAGCTTGTCCATTTTGGCTAATACTATGTACAGTATGAACAAATATAGGGTAGTTTTCTTTTAAAATCCCATACTTATAGTCCAAAATTATTATTTGATGAATTTTAAACTGATTAGTTTGCGATCAATCGTGGCAGGCTATTGGAGACTCAATCACATTTCCTGATGATGAGATATTTTTATCATATTCAACATGCTCTGAAAATATTTACAATGAGCTGTGTTTATTTAGAGCCGGAATATTTAACAACTTTCCATAATGGATAAACATTAAATTTACTTGAACTGAGACATGTCATAATTTGATGCTGTTAGATTATTGTGATTTTGTGTACCATTGACAATGTCTGTAATGTCGACATAATATGATATCAAAAGGTGGATAAAGTCGACCTGAAGTACCAAATACAGAGCCCACTACTGTATTTACTGCTAAAATATGCTAATGGTGATATTAATGAGAAAAATCTCACCTGGACACAACTTGTGTCTCACTGTCTGTGGTGACAAGCAAGTCTTTATGGAAAAGTTAAGCATTGGCTCATACCCACAGTGATTTTCCACGGGTACTCTCATACCACTAGTCTTTACTTATAGCCCAAATGACCCACTTGGCACCAGTACAAACCCCCTGGCCAGGTTTCTTTCCCAGCAGAGACACAAGGCCATGGTGGTGCGGGTGCCTGCCAATCACCATTACTACCACTACCACCACTGCTGCTCCTGTGGGCCTTGTAGACATTCCTGTCTGTTGGCTGGAAAAGGAAAAGATGACATAAATAACCCCTATGTTCTGTCAGGCCTGCAGATAAGTGTAATGTTGGGTTTGAAACCTGTCTTTGATATCCAGCATAGGTTAAGTTTAGTAGTTTTAATAATTTCTACTATAGTAAGATTCGGGTGCATTTTTTGCACTCGTCTGTTGGGTCAATCTTCTTTCTTTTTTCTGTTGGAAACACACAAGGAATTCAAATATCTGTTTAACTCACCCAGGAACATAAAAAGATCAACACATACGGGAGGAGGAAAGGGTAAAAAAAACTGATGAATTGCCATGAGGCGCCCTGATTCCTTAGATGAGAAAGGGAAAACAAAAGGGTGGAAATGGGGAAAATAAATCTCACCGTGTTCCAATAGCCAGCATTTTTCCACCTTCTGTGGAAGTATCAAAGCCACATCTAACTTGTAGTATAAGAGTATTCATCACTGCTAGAACCAGGGCATGACAATTTTTTCCCCACAATGATTTGTTGATAGAAATAGGATCCCTCAGACTTTCCCTCGTTCTGTTATTGGTGAACAAGTAGAATCATTTATGTGAGTGTCTCACAGATGTTTGCAAATTGAGGTAGTATGTAACAAAGACAAAATATGATGGATTATGTTCCACAAATTTTGGTGTCAAAAGTTCAAAAGATCCCTCAAAACATTATTCCAGAAATGTTCCTGCTTCTGAGATTTTACTGTCGCACAATTGCTAATCTATCTGTTTTTTCCCTGTTCTTGAAATGGTGCTGACATTTTACAACCCAATCACCTCTGGTCATTTTGGGAAACAATCAGGTTACATCAGCGCAACTTTCTGAGAGATCACATGAGATTTCTGCCTCGGTGGACTTTTTTCGGGAACAAAATCTTTAAGACGCTCAGTTACTCACCCTTTATTCTTCCCAAGTATAAAAAAAAAAAAAAAAAAAAAAAAAAAAACAACTAAGGGTCACTGTTGCCAAATAAGCAATTCGAAGGTAAATGTATATTGTACATAGAAAAAAATGAGCTGCAAATGTGGGATTTTGACAATGTCTTGTACTACATTTTCCATGTAAAACGCAGCAGAAGATATACCAGAAGTGGGAATTTTAGTGCACCTCACGATTCAGTTGCGATTACGATTCAGAGGCAACAGTTCAATTCTTGATCCACAACCCCATAAGCCCGCCTTTTACTGCTTTCAATGTTTCGCACATTAGTTCCAGTACAAAAATCCCCTCGGGCTGCTATTCCAGTATCAAGCAAGTCTATGTATCAAGTTAACAATTCAAAACTGGAAATAAAATGCTCAAGTCCTCATTGTGTGTCAGCAGAATAACTTGTAGCATTTTGCAGAAATCTATTAATACTACTTTAATACAAATGGCTCAAAAAAGTGCTTTTCTGCTTTTCAAATTGCGTAAACATGAAGATGTAAACACTCAGGAACAAATAATTGAAAAAAATAATAATTTTTGCATCCAAACCTCAACAATTTGCAGGACAGGTCAAGTGTGTTTAGCAATAAAATCCAGATTAAATTATTTTTTTATATTAGTATAACAAAACTTAAAATTGCTATAAAATTCTCGAATTTTACACTGATACACAAAAATCACCAATTGCGGAGATAATCACCAATATTTTCAGGATCAATAGCAATATTTAACATATGAGTTTTTGCCCAAAATTGCAACTTAAATTTTTTTCAACAGCTAATAAATCACTCAATTTTCACATCAGAAACTTAATACTTGAGGAAAACATGCAGAATCAATTATAAATAATTTATAAATAGATTATTCGTGAATTCTGTATGCAATCAGAACTTATTATAGCACAGAATATCCCTTCATTGTCATTATACAGTTGTATAGTTAGTTATATAGTTGTTGTAAATGAGGCTAGCGGCCACCTGACGTAAACAGCGCTTTTCTGGTGAAGATTCTTCTGAATAAATGCTTAAATCCCCGAATTCTTCATAGATATGGACGTAAAACAGTCTCGATTCTTGGTTAAAAGCAAAGAAACCGTGCAGTTAGCGTTTATTTTACGCAAATACTGTATGTCAAAGGGCAATGCTACTCTGTTAGTGAATGAGGGGCCGCCTGACATGAGCAGGACTTTTCGGGTTAAATTCTTGTGAATAAATGTTTAAATCCCCGAATTCTTAATAGATATGGACGTAAAACACTCGATTCTTGGTTTTAAAAAAAACCAAAAACGTGTTTATTTCACGTAAATATGGCGAGCTATGATGCCAATGCAGTAGCGGCTGATTTCTCCCATTGATTTTTTTCACAACGTTTAAAAATGCATGCCTGATACGAGAAATATAATAGTTACCTGGAATTCTCGAACAAATCACTCCTGTGACAATCCTTTCTGTTTGTATGCGGTATAGCTTACGTACTCCTTCAAAAATCCAAGCTTAAATCCGGCTTGGACATGAGCGTGTGCTGTCTTCGAATGACTATTACTAAATGAAGCTCAGCCCCCTATGGTAAGGCGCAAAGAATAAAGAAGTGTCAGGTCAATAGAGTTTTGAAGTCTATGTTTCAAAATTCATCGAAATCTCCTATTTTCTAAAACAAGATTTTCTAGTCGAAATCGAAAATAATTCCATACGTCTGCTTTTAAATTTTTGGGAGCAGGTGTGATCTCACGGAGAATTTGGTTAGTTAGGTCAGGCTCAGCCATGCTTGTTGCTGTTTTGTATCTAGAAAGCGTGAGTTGTAGATATTAGGGATGGGCGGATCGATATCAAAATATCGATATTTCGATCCAGCGCGTTAAATTTTAGGTATCGATCCCCAAGCAAAAGTATCGATATCTGGAATTAATATATTACATTTTCTTTGTCAATTTTGGGGTATATTTTTGTGCACACCTTTTTTACTACTTTTCCCTTTCGCATTCTACACGCACGTAAGCAGTTCACACACATAAGCAGTGCACCGGCGTGTGCTCCCGCCCCCATTCATGTCCCTATCCTGTGTCGAACAGCATGCTTTTCCTCCGCCCCTCCACGCCTGATTTCTTACTTAACCTTATTATTTCTTATTCATTTATTATTATTTCTTGTGAATTTATGTTTCATATTTTTATTTTTTTCATGAAATGTTTTTCCATATTTTTTTTATGTTACAAACAATTAAATGCTTGATTTCTCATGTTTTGTTGCTACTTATTTTTATTTTGTTAAAGGTCTGTTTCAATTATTTCAAGATCTGTTTTTTAAAATGTATTTATTTATTTTTATTTATTTTTTTATTTCAAAATCTGTTTGAAAATTGTGTTAGTAAAATAAAATTCAAAAACGGCAAGTGACTATTGATTATTGGATTTGTTTTTAGTGATCTACCATTTGAGGGCGGTAACATGCTACTATTAATTCGTTCTTTAATTAGATAAAAAATATTTAATTTAGGTAGATTAAAATTTGATCAAATACAACGTGTAGCAGAGAAATGTTCTGTGCATATGAATTTAAGGGTCACTGTTAAAGAATGAGACTGACTAATCAGAGTTTGTTGTTGATGGATTGGTTTGTGAGTTTGAGGGAAACTGCTTTGCTCGTTATTAAAAGCAGCAGTTTTCCATTGCAAAGCATATTTGACACAAAGAGACTTAATAGTTTTTGAGTGCTTGATGTAGGTGTACATTAGATATCATCAGAATGGCTGAGAACACTGCATATATATATATATATATATATATATATATATATATATATATATATATATATATATATATATATATATATATATATATATATATATAATAGGAACTTCCGGTATCGATATTGGATCGGGATCACAATATTTGGCCTTGGTATTACTTGGTATCGGATCGAATCCAAATTCACTGGTATCACCCATCTCTAGCAGATATTTAGTCTTGGCCCGTTCCCTATAGCGTCCGGAAGACCGCGCTGACTGTGTTTTAGTTCCGCTTTACTTGGCATATTTAAATAATTGGAATTTGGGTGTGAATCGTTCTCGAATCTTCCACGGCCAAATCGCGAATAATCTAAGAATCGGAAATTTCACACACCTTTAATGAATACCATTTAATATAATCACAATTTTCTTTTTTGTTACAGGGTTACAGCATTTCCACCACTCAATGTGGTAGAAGGGTTTAAGAATACCCAACCTGAGCTCCTTTTTCTTTTCATCCCTGCTGGAATCAGACATTGTTCACTCGTTTTTTATTTACTCTACAATAAGCTGCTGTCTGCCTTCTGACAGAGAAGACCTTTTTTTGAGTGATCACAAATGTTCCGGGCTCGGATGTCAGCAAATGACGCAGATGATGAAAATGGCAACAAGGGGTTGCTATGACACACGGGTTTACCTAACTGTGTGTCATGTGTAGTTGTCTTTGATAAAAGTACCTAATTGATGACTTATTTAACTGCGCAATTTTTTGATTACATGTCCAGAGGATATTTTAACTCATTAGCTGCCAGCCTGCTACTGATAACGGTAGATGCTTATTCCATTTGAAATGGGAAGGTTGGCAATGAATATGTTTTAGTGCCATTGACGTCAATACACCTATCATACATATTAATCGCAAGGGCTTCAACATTTCAGTGAGTAAATCATTACAACAACATACACAGCATATTATGAGATGATCTAATGGACGGAGCAATTTAAGCATCTTAACTCGTTGACTGTCATAGACAGTTGTAGATGAACCAGCCCTGCTCTAAAACTTTTTTTTTACATTGACAACTCAATAACTTCGGCAGTTTACTACTTAAAAACCTAAACTAAGGAAATAGATTAACAACCCTCCTAATGTTGCTTCTGCTATAATGTTATTTAATAAATTGGCTGGATTTGGGGGATGAAATTGAATCATGACCAAAACAGTCACCCAAACTGTAGTTTAAACCACTAACTATAAGTAACATTACTTACCTATCCATTAACATTCTAATCCTGCATGAGCTATCTGTAACTGCATCTGTAGCCAGGACGTTGCACACAAACAGCAACTAAAGCCACATGGCAGTGATGAGCACATAATCTCCTTGGTGAAAGTCTCCTAAAAACAGGAGCACATGCTTGTGATGGGCTAGCCCCTGACGACAACCATGAAAATCACTCTCAGGGAAGACTCGCGGTAACAGTGCTGGATTTAGGGTCTATTTTTACACAGCACGGTTGCTATGGCACACCGCCGTTCAGCGCCGTTGCCAGCTTCAGGCGTGGTGGGCGCGTCACTGGATAGCCACCTCGCAGTGAGTCAGATCCTCAGAGATTCGGTGGCCTACATCGGCATGTTCATATTTAAAAGACAGTAAATTCTTGCATTTTTGCAGTACTAAAATTCTGCTACATGTATTAGCAGATCTGCTGGCAGACCTCCCAATCAAAATGGATTAAGTCATTTGCTGTCAATGGGTGTTTTTGATATAAAGTTCATTGACTACCACAGCTCTGTTAAGACTATAAATATGCCTAGGCTAGCAGTTAATGAGTTGATGTGTTCCAGCCACCAACTGATATTCTCCTTCCACTTCAATGAAACCAATGTGAATTGATTGCAGCTAGATATGTATCTATAATTTTTGCTCACGTCTGAAGTCAGAAAAAAATGGCCTAGGAACAGATTATAATTATTTTAACATGTGGGGGCAGCCGAATGTCTTTCAGCCGTAATCTTGTCTAATAGCAAAATAGTGTTTCACTGCCAGCTTGTGGCATCGCTACGTGATTACCAACTTTTTCAACTGGGCGTACAGTAGATTACTCAGGAATTTTCACAATTTGCGGAAAGCATAAGTTTCTATGCCTCCATACCAAGGGATACACTAATTCACAGGTGTCCTACGGCCAGATATTGCATATAGAAAAAAAATCATGTGCATTGACTTCATTTTTCAAGCTCAAATGACAAAACCAGAGTTCCTACAGGTTTCATCAAGTGAAATTAATGACTTTTAAAGACATTTTTAAAACCTCTTAGAATGTAATTTAATGCCAATTCTAGAGCAATTTCACAGACAACCTGACTCACACAAAGAATCCGTAATTCCTAGAATTTCAGAAAAATTCTCAGGCACACTTTCTTGCAAGTGAAGTTGTTTAAAGGAACACTTTGCAACTTTTCAGTTTGGTCGATTTTAGCGATTCCGGTGGCGAAAAGCGGTAGTGTTTCCCTTGAGGAAGACTGCGTTTCCCATGAGGACCACCGCTGCGTTTCGCATGAGAACCAGCGTACACCTGAACAGTGTCCTAAAAACATAAATGAATTAAAAATCAATTTCCCGGTCGCCTGCAGATGGATTAAACAACATTTCTGTTTCCAGAGGCTGTGTGAAGGATGAATAGTAATAGTAATAAGGTAATGAATCTATGATGGTTAGCAACCGTGTGACTTAGTGTCGCCAATCCCCCCACCCCAGGGGTGGCCTCACACCAGCGAGTGAAAGCCGGGCCAGTGTTAATTCTGTATATCCTGGTAGCCTCTTTTTTTTTCCTCCTCCGACAAAACTTTTTGTCTCTTGTTGCTCTGCCATCTTTGCAACATTCGTGCGAAAGCGTTCGATCGACTTCCGTCTTTATAATGAATTGGGAAAGGGGGAAGTGATGTATGCTGTAAAACAGTCAGCACATTTGTATTTTTTTTTTTTTTTTTTTTGCATGGTTCCTGCCACCCTCCTTAAAGTTATTTAGTGCGTAAAGCAGTCAGCAAATTTGTAGTTTTTTTGTGTGTGTGACAGGGTTCCTGCCACCCTCCTCAAAGTTATTTAGTGCCGGTGAAAGTGAGACAGACCCCGTCAAGATATAAAAGAGGTGTCATTCAACTGGTTGTCAATCGACATATTATCACAAATGTTTTGAAAATATTTTATAAAGTTTGAAAATTTACCTCATGTTGCTTTAAGACCTGAACTGCAAGATAAATTTAATGCTTTTTAAGGACATTTGATAAATATTAGTACATTTAAGACTTGTAAAGACAGCAACCTTGAATATTGTATCCTGACTGTTTTAAAAAACATTAAGATATTGCTAGAATTTGTGCTACTTGGCTTCTGATTTCAGAACTTCAAAATGTTTTGCGTATGTACAGTAATAATATACAGTTGTGGTCAAAAGTTTACATACACTTGTGAAGAACATAATGTCATGGCTCTCTTGAGTTTCCAGTTATTTCTACAACTCTGATTTTTCTCCGATAGAGTGATTGGAACAGATACTTCTTTGTCACAAAAAACATTCATGAAGTTTGGTTCTTTTATGACTTATGGGTTAACAGAAAAAGTGGTCAAATCTGCTGGGTCAAAAATATACATACATGGATCTGAAAAAGCGAATCATTGACATTTACAAGTCAGGAAAGTCACTTGGAGCCATTTCAAAGCAGCTGCAGGTCCCAAGAGCAACAGTGCAAACAATTGTTTGTAAGTGTAAAGTGCATGGCACTGTTTTGTCACTGCCACGATCAGGAAGAAAACGCAAGCTATCACCTGCTGCTGAGAGAAAATTGGTCAGGAGGGTGACGATTCAACCGAGAATCACCAAAAAGCAGATCTGCCAAGAATTAGAAGCTGCAGGTGTCAGTGCCCACAGGCAAGCGTGTTTTGCGTCTCCATGGACTGAGAGGCTGACGTGCAAGAAGGAAGCCCTTGCTCCAAAAGCGGCACCTTAAGGCTCGACTGAAGTTTGCTGCTGATCACATGGACAAAGATAAGACCTTCTGGAGGAAAGTTCTGTGGTCAGACAAAACAAAAATCGAGCTGTTTGGCCACAATGTCCAGCAATATGTTTGGAGGAGAAAAGGTGAGGCCTTTAACCCCAAGTACACCATGCCTACCGTCAAGCACGGTGGTGGTAGTATTATGCTGTGGGGCTGTTTAGCTGCCAATGGAACTGGTGCTTTACAGAGAGTAAATGGGATAATGAAGAAGGAGGATTACCTTCAAATTCTTCAAGATAACCTAACGTCATCAGCCCGAAGATTGGGTCTTGGGCGCAGTTGGGTGTTCCAACAGGACAATGACCCCAAACACACATCAAAAGTGGTAATGGAATGGCTAAATCAGGCTAGATTTAAGGTTTTCGAATGGCCTTCCGAAAGTCCTGACTTAAACCCCATTTAGAACTTGTGGACAATGCTGAAGAAACAAGTCCATGTCAGAAAGCCATCAAATTTAACTGAACTGCACCAATTCTGTCAAGAGGAGTGGTCAAAGATTCAACCAGAAGCTTGTGGATGGCTACCAAAAGCGCCTAATTGAAGTGAAAATGGCCAAGGGACATGTTACCAAATATTAGCGCTGCTGTATGTATATTTTTCACCCAACAGATTTGATCACTTTTTTCTGTTCACCCATAATAAAGTCATAAAAGAACCAAACTTCATGAATGTTTTTTGTGACAAAGAAGTATCTGTTCCAATCACTCTATCAGAGAAAAATCAGAGTTGTAGAAATAACTGGAAACTCAAGAGAGCCATGACATTATGTTCTTCACAAGTGTATGTAAACTTTTGACCACAACTGTACATAAGGACTGGGCGATTTTAAGATTGAAAAAAAAAAAGATCAGTTATCAGCCATGTAATATTTAATCAACTACATTAATTTGCTAGTTCAAATTGACTCGCAGATTTTGAACAGTCCATTAAAAATAGTCCAATGTTGATGGTTTATTCCACTCCAGGTGAGATGAACTGTAAAGCTAAACACACATAACAAAGAAAATTACACATATTGTACACTTCATTCATTCATTCACATACAAAATACAAATTCTTATTTGAGCACCCGCTAGCATGCTGTTAGTATCCAATGGTAGACTGTATAAAAAAATGTATAAAAACTCAAGTTAAAAAATCAACAGCATAAAAAACAAGTTTGTAAAATAATCATGAAAAGAATCATGATCAAAAAATATGGAGGAGAAAAAAAAGGATTTTTGGGGGGGGCCACAGACATTTCACAATTAACATCATAGTTGTCAGAGTGCGGGGTGATTTTTCTTATGTAAAAAAAAATTTGAGAAACACTGGCCTACATCTTGACACGCACACATTCATTGATGTTAGTTTGGCTCTGTTGCTAAGAAAGCCCTTTTGCATAGCGTGACTGCAAGCGTCTGGACTCGCCTGTGTTGAAAGGGACTTCCTCTGTAAGGTGGAATGAATTTGACAGGGTGGTGCTAGCAGGAGTGGGTTGGTGATACACGCAGTGCTGTGATTAAGTTTGGAAGGCGGAGGAGGATGAAACTAGGTCATTGGGCCAGCGGGTCAGTGAAGCGGCATTGACATCACAGTTACACAATCTCTTATTTCCTGGTTATAAAATGCTTTTGCTTTCCCAGGCTGATGGTATGAAGTTGTCCTTCCTTCTGGAGTGCACATGACATACCACTGCTGCCTTTCTGTTGCCGCCACCAGTCACTGTTGACAATAAGCACAGCCCCGGGGAGGAAAGAGGAACCTAACCCCAAGTCACGCGAGTCTCATGGAATGAATGGGCCAATTGCGCTGCATATCTAAAGTCACTGTCATGATGACACTGCTACAGTATGTGTCCTCACGTGACACTGTCAATATTAGTGGTGGCGGATAGGCAAAGCAAAGACTCTCCCAACACTAACTAGTAACTACAAAGTCATCACCATTGTTCTATCAATTATCAGGTATAATCAGACTAAAAATGTTTAATTTCAAATGGATTGGACAACTGTCACCGTCAATGGCAGTTAATGAATTAAGCACAGTAACAATACCATGACAATATATGCTGGTGCAATGCTGTTATTGTTTTGATCCACTTAGAATAGAATAGAATAGAATAGAATAGAATAGAATAGAATAGGAGCTAGGAAAGCTTTCCACTGTTCAGTGTAAACACCAAGATTTTTTTTTTTTTTTTAAAGGGGGGGCAGCTCTATCTGTGACTTTGATAGTGTATGAATTTAAAAGGTGGTGAGAGAGTGTCGAGTTGATAATTGTGAACAGTAATGGCACATTGTGTTTTACTAAGAATTTTGATATTTTAACTTACATAAATGGTAAATGGAGAGTACAGTACTTATACAGCGCATTGATCTACAGTGTTACAATGCCCAAAGCGCTTTACATCAGCACACATTTACCCTTTCACGCACACATTCACACACCAATGGTGCTGCTGCAATGCAAGGCGCCATAAACCCATTAAGGGCAAATTAGGGTTCAGTACCTTGCCCAAGGGCACCTCGACAGTGGGCAGTCGTAGCCAGGAGTTGAACCGCTGACACTTCGGTCCCAGGACAACTCCAGCTACCAATTTCGCCACGGCCGCCTGTTGAAACAAGTTTGTTAAGATACCAAAATGTTCTATAATATTATACCAAATTTTATGTATTTTGTTAACAGGACAGAAAACACTTAGTGTAAATTACCTTGGTCTGAAAGGCAGATGCCCAAAGTATTAAAGCATGCAAATCGCAAATTTCTGCAATTTCTCTTGATAAATAAAGTGCATGTGACACCATAAAAAAACCTAAATAGCATTATTATTGGAATTAAAATCATACTTTGAGACGATTCGACTACATACAACATTTTGGCAAAGCGCAGATGATGACAAATGAGTCTTTAAATCTGCCGTTTAGCTCTGGCGCCTCCATCTAGGTCAGTAGTGTCCAACCCGGTCCTCAAAGGCCCGCTGTGGGTGCAGGATTTCATTACAATCAGACAAATGACAATACTTTTTCACCAATCTGGTGTTTTACAAGTGCAACTAGTTGATTGCAGTCAGGTGCTGCTTGTTTTAGCAGAAACCTCATTGGTTCAACTATCTGTGCTGGATCGGCAGGAACAAAAACCACAACCCACAGCGGGCCTTTGCGGACCATGTTTGAGACCACCGATCTAGGTGATGACGTTAGAGAACGAGTGATTTCAGCGGATTTAACATTGAGGAGGGAGGAAGCATTTTTCAGCGAATCTCATTCAAGTGTGGATTTTTCGAATGATATTGTCAATCCAGAGGAAGTATGTGACATACAGCCGTATACTGTATGTTTGAATCCTATTTGGAGGAGGAGGAAGATTCAGAACAAGAATAAGACGACAGAGACAACAAACATGAGGTGCAAAATGTCATCGTTTTTATCTCTCCAACATTTTTAGGGTATTCTTTGTATCTACGTAATATTTCCCAATTGCTAAATAAATTGTGTGGTCATGACAAATAACAGTCTTGTGCTAAATGGAATATGAAATGTTAAAAATGCACTTACCTGTATTCAGTACGACAGGGCTAAATTACTGAATAATGGTCAAAACTGCCGACTTCTTAAACCTCCAGAATGATATTTTATGCCACCTGAGTCAGTCCGGCTCTTGTCATTTCGCTGCGGGGACTCAGAGACTAAGAGCTAGGCCACATGCTAACCCGAACCGAGCGGGTCTTCCAAGTCTCTTTCTCGCCTTTCGAACACGAAAAATCATGCAAAACTACCCCAACTAATGTCACACACGGTGACGGGGGTGATTGCCTTCACCGATCGGCCAGACCCCGGCAGCGAGCAAGTTTCGGCTCTTCGTTGCCCTGCTGCGGCCCCGGCAGGCAGGCAGTGTTCGTAACCGGTGACGCAGCAGGAGAATGAACGCCGAAAATGGCTCACTTTCGGTGGACAAACCGGCCAGCGTCGGAGCGTGTGACTGCCCGAGCCCAAGCCAACTATAGAGCGGGGGGTGGAAGTCTCGACACAATCGAGAACTGGAGACGAGAGCGGGGGGCTCCCCGCGCCCAAGCCGAGTATAGCACTTCATAGGCGGACGCGCGAAGAGGGTAGTGGTGGGTTTGCCTGGCTCTGCCAGACTATTCTCCACTGAGAGAAATAGTCTGGAAACCATCCCATTTACGGCCTTTTCGAGCAGATACAAAATCAATCGACAAATCAGATTCGTTTATTTGCGTGACGTGTTCTTCACGAGCAACGTCACTCTTGCGCGTCGAAAGTCGTCTCTTCAACAACACAGATGGTGAACGGCAGAGCCGAGAATATGTTCCAGTCCACGGTAAAATCAGTTTTAAATGACCAAAAACACATCGACACGAGTCATTGACAACAGTCTGTCTCGCGCTAGCCATGTTGAATAAACTCCGCTCTCTTCGTATGTTTACTTCCGCGCGCAGGTCCCTCGTCCTGCCGTCGCCATTTTACTAACGTCACGTCTGCCCGTCGCTGATTGGTCCACTCCGCTGTCTGTTTGCTGTGGCTTGCTCCGCCCTGGAAATTGTATCCGAGTGAATGGTGGCCAGACTCAATAGCTGGAACAGCGGTGAGTCTGGTGTACCAGGCAAGTGGTGGGTTGAAGTCTCGATACAATTGAAAACGGGAGATGAGAGCGAGTGGCTGCCCAAGCACGGGCGCTCCCGCTTGACGTCACATCCGCTGTCTTCCTCAACCCGAGACTTATGCCAAAAGTTTCTCATTTTCATAGTGCGGGATTTAAAAAATAATAATAAATATGGCGGAAAACACTCAGGTGACTTGAAGTTCCGCTCTGAGACCCCCAATTTATCCAACTTTCAAAATTGTCCGATATGCATGTGGGATACAGTACATCATTGGAAAGCTTAAAATGTCAATTTTCTGGGGGAAGAAAAATTTTGAACAGGAGGGCTTTTTTTTATTAAATGTTTATTAAACAGCAAAACCCTATCTGGAGGTGAGAGCACGCGAGAGCAGAATTACAGACGCCATGACTTTAACGAGATATTATCGCGTACTTACCTTGTTTCGATCCAAAAATTCTATTTAGCATGTATCACTGAGTGTCAAGTCACAGCTGCGAATGGCCACAGCTGGATTTTGGGGGGATTTTATGGGTGAAACATGGTAATATAAGAAGGGTCGCAACGCAGAAATCGCAGACATCAAGGAGTGGTCGAGATTTTCTTTTTCATATATTTACCCTTTTAAATGTTTTTTTTTTTGGATTAATTATTTATCATGTAACAAATCGGAGAAAATGCGACAGTAACAAAAAAAAATACAATTAAGCGATAGTTATGAGGTAGATATCCGTGCCTTTTTTACAGACGCCATTTTTTTCATTGTGACATAATTTGTTTAAAAGTTTGAAATATGTGAGTGAATGATTTTTTAAAGTCGTTTTTTTTTTTTTATTAAATGTGAGACATCAATGAATGATTCTAAGCTAAAAACGAGAGACATTTTGAATGATAAATATATCGAAACGTGTCAAACAGCTGAACAGGACAGGTTTAAAAAAAAAAAAAAAAAAAAATTTGAATAATAAATATAAATAATTACCTTCGTTTCATGGCTGGGTTGAAATAAAAGCGGTTGCGCGACGTCTGTAAACAGGGGTTTTCAGGGTAGAACGGACAAATTAAAAATTGTTCGGGGGCTTAATGCGCCATGAAGCTGCTATGGCAGCATATAGACATATTGTTCTATCAAACACAAATGTGGTTGTTTTGGCTTAAAACACAGCAGTTTCTTTTAAAGACCAAATGTGAAGTAATTTCATAACATGCCAAATAGGGTCACAATTACAGTAATTAAACATTGTCCAACAAATAAAGCATGAAAAAAAAATTTATATGTTGTATATTTGACAAAATAATCGCGTTTCCGAAGTTCGAGCCTGAAAGGGGACGAACCCGGAAGTGATACGTCACATCGAGAACAGCGATGGCAGCGCTCCATACGGCCGCCATACAAAGCCCTTCAAACAATTATTCAAACAGCGATATAAGCAATAGATCGAGCACGAAGGAGGAGATCCAAGTTTTTGAAGAGTTGGTGGAAGAGGAGGAGGTTGGAATTTTATGTTGGACCTAACATGTATTAGCCAGACGCTAATCAGGATGCAAACAATGTGCCTAGACTACCTGACATGGAATGGAGACAAGACCCATCGAGATCACAAGATTGGTAAGATATAGGCTGTTATTATTTTCATGATTTGAAGATGCAGGCATTTGCACATAATTTTATGGTTTTGTCTATCTGATGACATTGTTTAAAAAAAAATAATAATCAGACATCATGTTCATTTTGGCAAATCCGGCAGCTCTCGTGCATATAAAATAATAATATAAAAACATTGGGGGGAAAGAAGGGGATGAGTCGTTGATGGCTTTCTCCACTTTATTGTGGTAACAATAAGAAAACAAAATAATAGTGGACTGCCGCCACATTCGGCCGCAAAGTTTTGCTTCTCGCTCATCTCCCCCTCGCCTCCTACTACACACAGCTCTCCAGTCCCAGAATCTCTTAAACGGATCGTGCATAGTGTCTTGTTATGAGCTTTTTGTTGACAAAGGTTTAGGTATCGAACACATGACGTGCTGACAACTTTGTTTCTTTATTAACACTTGGAGCTAACAGTACGAACACAGCTTGGGGCTCTCGGCAGGCTGTGCGGAGCGATAGATAGAGCCTGTCCCTCTCTATCACACTCCCGCGTCACGTGAAGAAGAGTAACGTTGCGTGCACTTCAGGATGCCACGAAAAACATATCAGAATATTACACGCAGTTAGGACATTACAGTATAAAATATTAATATGCATAAATTCATTTACACAACAAATCCCAAGAATTGCACTAGTTTATGAAAATTAACGTCATATGAAAGAGTCGGAGATTTGTTGGTGCACTGAGAAGCTGGACCAACAAATCACACTCCTGACATTTAAAAAAAAAAAAAAACTTGAAATTAGCGGCTTTTTGGGAGCAAGCAGCCAGGATGAAATGGTATTTCAACATGCCAAAAATACTGTTGCATTTACTGTCTTTTTTCAAAAAGAAGGAAGATGGTTCAAAACAAGTCAGAAAAGCACAAAGAAAAGAAAGAAAAAAAGGAAAGTCCAACGGCATGGCACGTGGGCATTTGCGTTTTGCTTTCAGCACCATTTCCTGCATAATGTAATGTCCGTGACTGTGTGCGGTCCCATGAAGGGGCCATCGGACAGCAGGGTGGTGACGTAGCGGGAAGTGAGGAGAAGAGTGCAGCGTGAGAGCGAAGTTGGCGGTCGCATGTTGCAGCAGTCCGCTGTTATTTTTGTTATTTGTTATTTAACTGTTGCCACAATAAAGTGAAGGAAGCCATCATTCACTCCTCTCCTTTCTATTTCCCTATTCGGGCTATTACAATATGTTCCGGGACCTGTCCACGTGCCGTCATCCCTGCGCTGTCATATGTACTTATGATTTACAAATTAAGCACTGTTCCACAACAGTTGGCAGCTCTGCTTTGACAAGTCATCAGTCATCTATCCAAAAATCACACTTACTTTTTTGCAAATCCTTGATCATAAGCAGACCGGTTGAGGAAGCAGGCATCTTCGAAGTCTTTGTAGCAGAGAACACAACTGGATGATGGCGTGAAATTCATTCACTTAGTGCGAACAAAAGATGTCCATTTACGTGCCCTGCTGTCCTTCAGCCACTCATACAACTTTTCTTTAGATTTAGAAAAATACATCGCCACACACCGCCGTGGCATCTTACCGAGAAGCAATGCAACAATACTGTGTGTATGGCGGACTTCCCTCGCTGTTCTCGGTGTGACATAATTTCCGAAGATTGTCGAAGAAAAGCATTTTCGTTGTCAAGGGCGTTGCTATGGGTTAAACAAAGAATCTGGAAGGGTTGCGTTAAAAAAAAAAAAAAAACGAAAATATGCTTATAATTGTTTAGCCATTGATATTATTCAAAAACATGGTTGGCCAACCTTACTTCACATTTGGTCTTTAAAGAGGAGTGCAAGAGCAGAAACTGCTTTTTCAGTCTTGTCTGTGTTTTCCGCCATATATCGATTGCTTCCGCACGCATCCAAGTGGTCCATTTCATTCAGGAGCATAAAGTACCGCGTGTAATATGAAATAAACATGCTTTTTTGTGTCACAGGCACTTTAAAAGTGTTTTATGGAGTTTGTCGCTTTTTTTTTTTTTTACTCGCGACTGCCAACTCCACCCAACAGCATAACTGCAGCCTCTGTTTAGCGCAGGCATGGCGCGCATGTTTGTGCGAGATGTACTGCAATTGGGGCTGTGCTAGAATCCGGTCTCCTCTTTTTTGTCTGCACAATCCATGTTAAATTTTGGACACTTACCAGGTCACGTGTGCAATGTATTTTTTTTGTATGTGTAGTTTTTTGTGGGTTTTTTTACATTATAATAACTTTACTCAAAACGGAATTAATTAGGTACATATTCAAGTGATATAGTCGCATGAAAAACAATCATTATTAGCATTGTTTTTTCACATTCTTAAATAAGATTCTGTTGAGATGCACATTATAAAAGTGTTGTCTGTCTTATTAAAATTATACAATTGATTAGGGCTGCAGCTATCGAATATTTTAGTAGTCGATTAATCGATGGACTAGTTAGTTCGAATAATCGAGTAATCGGATAAGGAACATGAAAAATTCAAATACATTAGCTGAGCCTCAAACGTTTTTTTTTTTTTTAATGAGGATCTATGTACAAGAAAAAAACAATTGGCTAACTTACATAGAAAAAGTTCGCTAGCTTAAATGCTGTAAAATGCTAAAGTTTTTTTACAATGCTCTTAACAAATTTTTCAGACACATATTCCCACAAAAAAAACGGTTAAATATACCTATAAACTAAATTATGAATGCAATAGAAAACTTAAGCTCAAACAAAAACTTAGCTTACTTTGAGGTCTAAACTGGGAGCAGTTGGCTTATTTGTTCAGACATGTGGAAAGAGGCAGACCAAAGGGCAGTGTATCCACCCTAATCGATAAAACTGAATGCAAACACTTTCAAAATAAACCATTACAACGCCACTTTAATTAAGCGAATACTCGAAGCGACAAAATTTAATTCGAATATTTTTTTCCAATCTAATACTCGAGTTAAATCGATTAATCGTTGCAGCACTACAATTGATTATGTTGATTGAAACTGATTATGGCACTTATATTTCGTCAAATTTTTCAAAATAGCGCCCTTTCAAGATGTAATTGCATACTGCTATCTGGAAATACAAAAGTATTTTTGCTCAAAGGTATCATACAATCAGAATTTGAATCAATGCCTTGGAGCTAGTGTATGTATGTGCTTGTTACATGATTAGTTTGTTCAATAAAACAATTGAAATTGCACTAGCTATTTCATTTATCATTGTACCTATTACTCAATAGTGTGAAAGGCTTTTAATTTTTTTGCTTAACTACATGCAACAATGTGCAGAAGGACATGATTTTGATACATTTTGTTATTTTGGAGGGATTTAAGCCAAACGGAAAACAGAGACGAAAGCCAAACAAGTACCGCTGGTTATTGGTTCACGAAATAAATGGGTCAAATGTTTAAGCTAGAGACCCAGCACCGGCAGGCTTTTTTTAATAACAATAACAATTTGGCAGTCCATTGTGTGACGGCCCGCTTGCCTCAGGAATAACTCCAAATGACAACCAAAGTAAGAACATATTGTTGAATGATTGCTTTATAAAGTGGCTATTATTACAGCGGTGCCTTGAACTACAGGTGGTATCCATTCTATGACTATACAGTACTTGTACATCACAAACTAATGTTCCCCATTTAAATAAAAGCCAATGTCAAGCTCCAGCCTGTTTTTCATATTACAAAAATAACTCTCTTTTAAATTATAGTTTATAAAAACATACGGTCATCACGTGATTATACAAGGTGATTTGGGGCATGTCAAACACCTCTGTTTTTTCCTAATCCTGTAGATTTCAATGTCGTTGCCATGTGTCAAGCTCTCACTCCGAGTCGACACCAAAACCTTTCGACAGCACTCGACGCGCTGATCCGCGACGACGCTGGTTTCAGCGTCCACCTGTATGCCACCTTCCTCCATTCTCCTACTTCTCCTCTCGCCGGACCAGCTCGGCTGTCCGTAAGGTGAGAATGGCTCGTTTTTGCCAGTTTTCATCGAGTAATTCTTATTTGGTTTCCTTTCTCTCTCTCTCCTGAAGTTTGATTCACAAATGTCTTCCTCGCGATTGAAAGACCCCATCTGACATGTTAACCCTGAAAAGGATCAAAATGACCACAAGTATCGATCAGTGAGTCACACACCGCATGAACACCGTATCGAAGCATTTCTCTACTAGCACCAAGCTTATATTGGCTTTATTTAGTTTAGCTTTTTATTATTTTAGAATTGATTTGAGTTTTTCATACTTTGGGTTATCTGTTTGTAATGTGTAGCGTTCAAATAGAATGAAAAAATACAAATCAGCACATAGTACAATTTAAAATTATATATTTGTCATTTTAAAGTGTGTACATAGAGATAAGTTTAATTTCACTACGTTTCAGTTTTGTGAAAACAATAGTGTCACTTATTGCTTTTTTATTTGTTTTAGTTCAATTTAGTCAGTTAACTATAAAGTTAGCTAAAATGTTTCTTCAGTTCTTGCTTTGTTCATTTCGAAAAGTTTGTTTTTGTTAACAATAATAATAATAAACTTGTTTATGACCGGTGGAACATGAGGTACACTTCCCCAGAATTGCAGTCTTATCTTTTTTTGGGTGACCTACAGGGATGATGGTAGCATCTTTGGATTGGACGACGATGACAAGGACAAAGCAAAACGGTGAGAAAACAAACCCGTTCTGTCGTTTTTTTAAGGTTTATGTGAGCGATAGTTTTGACCAAAGCAAATGCCTGTGCAGGGTATCCCGCAACAAGTCAGAAAAGAAGCGGCGGGATCACTTCAACGTTCTCATTAAAGAACTCGGCACCATGTTGCCAGGTAACACCCGCAAGATGGACAAATCCACCATTTTGCAGAAGAGCATTGACTTCTTGCAGAAACAACAAGGTTACAAAATGATCCTCCTCCTTTGAATGAATCTACACATTGGGTGACCCGTCGAGTCTTAAATAAATGTTTTCCTTCTCATGTTCAGAAATCTCTGCTCAGTCAGAGTCCACCGAGATCAGGCAAGACTGGAAACCACCGTTTCTCAGCAATGAAGAGTTCACTCGACTGATGGTGGAGGTGAGGCGGCAATTGTTGAGAAATTATAAAAGTAACGGAAACTGAGAGTCTGCTTGACCTCAGGCATTGGACGGCTTCTTCCTTGCCATCACTACGGACGGGAACATCATCTACGCCTCAGAGAGTGTCACGTCGCTGCTGGAGCATCTCCCTGTCAGTTTTTTTTTTCTCCAAATGTGCATTAAATGTACTAGAATTAATATTAAAAAGACATGCAATGTGTTCCAGTGTGATCTCGTGGATCAGAACCTGTTGAACTTCCTGCCCAGGGAGGAGCACTCGGATGTCTACAAGCTGCTGTCCTCGCATGTTGCTGAGGAGGAGACTTTGACGCCTGAATATTTGAAGAGTAATTTTTTTCAACTTACTGAATTTGAGTCAAGTCACGAGTGTTTTCTATGCTAACATTTGATAATGTCCTTTTATTTTACCCTAATTGTAGCCAAGAACCAGCTGGAATTCTGTTGCCATATGCTCCGAGGGACGATGGACCCCAAAGAGCCGCCCGTGTACGAACATGTGAAGTTTGTTGGAAACTTCAAGTCTGTCAACAATGGTGAGCAACTATTATACAGTATATCACAAAGTCAGCAAATACTCATAAAACTTTATACATGAGCACTATTTAGCTGCGGAATGCTACCAAATAATGTACAAATGGCAGCATTAAAGAGCATATGACACGAGAAAAAAAGTCTAAAATGTCATTATTATGTGAATTAGAATCATATTTTGAGACGATTCGACTATATACAACAATTTAGCAAAGCACAGATGACGAGAAATCAGTCTTTTAATCTGCCGGTTAGCCACGCCTACCATTATAGGGCTTTAGCGTCCCCAACAGGTGGATGACGTCAGCGGTAGACTTGGCTCATCGATTTTACTATTCAGCCCATTGAGGGGAAATTATTCAGAACGAGGAAAACGCGACGAAGAAAGCCGCAAAATGTCATTGTTTCAGTCTCTCTACTCCAATATTTTTACAGGATATTCTTTTTACCCAAGTATTTTTCCCCAATAGCTATATAAATGGCTTGAGAAGGACCAGTCAGCCCATTGAGGGGGAACTATTCACAACGAGGAAAACGTGACGAAGAGAGCGGCAAAATGTCATTGTTTCTGTCTCTTTACTTCAATATTTTTACAGGATACTCTTTTTATCCAAGTATTTTCCCCAATTGCTAAATAAATGGCATGGTCATGACAAATAACAGTCTTGTGCTGAATGGAATAAGAAATAATAAAAATGCATTTATTCAGGACGACATGGCAAAATTACTCCATAATGGTCAAAACTGTCGACTTCACCTTTACTGTCGCACCTCCCGAACGATATTTTATGACACCTAAATCGGACATATGTCATTTCCCTTCCCTGGCTTCGGAGAATGTAAACAAACCAGAAGGCGTGACAGCTAGCCGACATGCTAACCCGAACCAAGTGATGTTTCAAAGTCTTCAAAGCGGAAAATCACACATAGCTATCCTGGATTATTTGACATGACGACCCGGTTGTCGAATGTCTTAGCGGATCGGCAAACCACCCGGCGGAGTTCAATTTACAGTTCGTTCCCCGGAGGAGGGTGGCTGGAGCTAACGCAGCTAACGTGCTGCTGCTAATGCATTAGGAGAGCTTTTTACATGCCTATCAATGATCAAACGTAAGTAGTCCTTCATTTAAAGGAAGTTTGTAGTGTTTACTTTGTAATCGCTGTATTCGTATTTGACATAATACAAAACAAGATGTTTACTCACTTCATCGTAAGTCCAATGGTCCCACAGTAAATATCCACGGTGAATGGGAACCTTTTGAAACTCCAAAAAGGCGCATACGCCTCTCCCTCATACAGAATGATTTTTCCGCAGCCGTTTGGCTGGCGTGATGCGAAAAATAAACGTATTAATCCGCAAAATCCGCTGAATCCTTCGTCCTCATACACAACAGTACACTGTAGCGTGAAGAGGACGTCTTCTACCGTACACGTCACAGCGCCCTCCTCCTCAGTGCAAGACCGAAGCCGGAAGTCACTCATTTTCCTGGCGCGGGATTCAAAAAACTAAATAAATATAGCGATCGCTTCCACACACATCCAAGCGGTCCATATCATTCAGGAGCATAAAATACCGCGTGTATTATGAAATAAACATGCTTTTTCGTGTCACAGGCACTTTAAATCCATTAATTTTAAAATGGCATTCAAAAACGTCTTTTGATGACAAAATATCTATTTTAACAATGAAGAAAATGTAACTTGCATAATTGCCTTTACTGACTTTTAATGAGTATCAAATAAAAAGCAAATAGCTATGTATAATAATAACAATAACAATGTATTACTTAGTATAAAAAATTATTGTATTTAAGAGTGAAATTCTAAGAACATGAAACAACAGATTCCATGTACTTTGATTGAATAAGAACAAAATTGTAAAAGTATGCTTTTAAAAGTTTAGCATCATAAAATCATGTTTGTTGTCTTAGTAATCATGATGTAATTGCCTAGATTGTATTAAACATGAATGAATAAATGAGCAAAATGAAACAATTTTTGTACAAAATGACATATTTTAGAAACATAAAAAATACTAAATATATGGTAATTTCATTTATTAAATCTGATATAAAATGAGGAGTAACAAGTATTTTAAAATGCTGTACAAAAATTACATATTTTTTTTATTTCATAAAATCAAATTTAGTATTTTTAACTAACTGTAATTGCAGCGATCCCATATATTTTACATACAGAAAGAAAAGAGGAAAAAGGGTTTTAAGAATACAAATTGTAAAATTATTTAATAATATTAAATCCCAGTGAGTAATTACAGTATTTTAATACATTTTGCATGAATGGAAGACAACAAAAATGCCATTTCAAATTAAAAAATGATAATAGTAAAGACCAGTGACTAGGAATTACAAACTTGTCAACTTGGAATCCTAACTGGGACTTGTACGCCCTAGTACCTGAATGCCCTCAGAATGGATTCGCAAAGGCCGTCATTCAGCAAACGCTCCACTCGACCTTTGAGGAGCAGCTATGTCTCATCGCCACCGTCAAGCTTGTCAAACCCAAATTTATCAAGGTACACACTCACACAAAATACATACTTGTTACACTTAATATTAGGTCTGTATAGTAAAACATACATTCTCACTTCATTAACAATCATTAATTATTGCCTTTGATGCTGACAGTCCCACCCATTTCTAATGGATTGGACTTCTATCGCTATCAATGGCAACCAATGAGTTAAAAGGAATCATGTACTGTATCTTTGCAGGAAATGTGCACTGTCGAGGAGCCTAATGAAGAGTTCACCTCCAGACACAGTTTAGAGTGGAAGTTTCTTTTCTTGGACCATAGGTACACTTCACTACTTTATTAGGATCACCTGTATCAACAATCCTGCCTTTATATTACAGAAAATATTGTTATGAGATATTGATTCAGCACTATGCAAAGTAACTCTTGAATGTGGGGGTGTCCAGAGCTCCGCCTATTATAGGTTACCTACCGTTTGAAGTCCTGGGTACATCCGGTTATGACTACTACCATGTAGATGACCTGGACACGCTAGCTAAATGTCACGAGCACCGTGAGTATGCCTACATTCAGAACAGTGTTGTGTTTTATATCTTCAACTATTATTGTTTTCACCTTTATGTGTTTACAGTCATGCAGTACGGCAAAGGAAAATCCTGCTTCTACAGATTTCTCACCAAAGGGCAGCAGTGGATTTGGTTGCAGACTCATTACTACATCACGTACCACCAGTGGAACTCCCGGCCAGAGTTCATTGTTTGCACTCACACGGTTGTCAGGTACAGGAAATGCTATCAAACTGTTTCTGCAATGTGTTTTCATCATTTTGTTTGTCAAGTAATCGCATTGTGGTCAGACTTGGTGGGACGGTGCTTATGTTTTTTAAGCAATTGGTCTACAAATCAGTGTCGCCTCCAGATAGGCTTGCCACCCGTCCCTTGAAATACGGAATTGTTCCGTAATTGGGAATTAAAAGTTGCATATTGAACCAATACGGAACAGAGTTTATTCCGTATTTCACAATTGTCCCATGGGGCGACCCCGTGCAACCCGCGGCTCGGGTGGCGGGGAGTGGCGGGCGGCGGTGCGCCCAGCCCATGCACGTCTGTCACACACAAACAAACACCTCCTGCGCTCATGAGTGGCCACTGAGCCACCAATAATGAACAAAAAGGGCAGGAGATAATAAAGACAGCAAGATAGCTATCTGCCTGCCCGCTGCTGTCTGCCCTGCACTGCGCTTCACTTCCGGGTTAGTTGCCTTGTTACCTCGCTCGCTCTGTTCAGAGCACCGCCCTGCATGTTTTCAAAACAAAAATGTCTTCTTCAGCAGCAGAAGCTCAGAACACCCCACTTCATCCTCAAAAGGGGAAACGTCTCCAAAAAATACAGTGGAGTGGGAAGAGGGGAACCCGTGGGTCGATAGAGTCACTGATGATGAATATAAAGCGAACTGCAAGGCAGGCAGGAAAGTTTTTGCAGCGTCTCACGGAAGTGTAAAACAGCATGCTGCAGGGGACCTCCACAAACGAATATAAGATCCCAGAAGAGCCTTTGTCACTATTGTTTGTACCTGAAACATCCCCTGAGCTTGATTTGGTATGTTATTATGCTCTTGTATATGGATAACATATAGGCTATATTTATATTTACCTTCATACATCATACATCATACATAGGAGCATAGCTAGGCTATTTCAGTTGCTACTATGGTTGATTATTTTCAGGAAGGTTGATTTTCTTTTCTTTTTTTTTTTAAACATGCGTTTATTATCAATCAATATGGAATGAATTTATGTACCCATAAAGAACATCATATTTTGTTACGCTAACTAATGCTCCTCATTTGGAATCATTCCTAATAGATTAACAGCAAATAAACACTGAATAAATAGTCCTACTGCGGATATATACTATCTATTTATTGATTGATAGTGAATTTGACATCATCCCACTCCTACCCTCTAAATTACTGCAGCTGAGGTGACATAGGTATACCACACAGTAAAACGTAGCCAGCCAGAGCTACAATAGTGCTGACTGTGGACACAGGCTCAATCAGAAGATTTTTGTGTGATTCCAAAATGGTGAAGAAAATGACTTTGGGGAGAACAAAGCAAGAGGCACTGTTGAAACAAGTCCTGGGTCCAAGGGCAGTGGGTGATGTGCTCAAGATCTTAACGTCGCCCATCCCATTCTCCATACAGACCGATGCCTCGAATAAATTGAGCAAGAAGATGCTTCCCCTTGCTGTCCAGTACTTCAGTCCAGAGTCTGAGCTCACCGACAAAATGCTGGACTTCATAGATAATGCAGACGAGTCAGCTGCTGGAATTGGAGCTTTCCTGGAACATTCCCTTAAGAAACTTGGCTTGTCAATGACCGGATTCAGTGCCGACAACACAAATGTTAATTACGATATTCACAACTTCGTTTTCACTAACCTGCAGAAAAAAAAAAAAAAATCTGCTGCAAGGAAATTGCCATGCCCACATAGTGCACAATACAGTTTTCTCATCTAAAAATAAGATACATTTCTATGCATTTTAGGAGTTTTGGGGATGCTCCTTTTTTTCGCTCGTAAGGCTTTGGGCGCAAGGGAGGTTCCCTTATTTCTATTTCTGAAAGGTGGCAACCCTACCTCCAGAAATGTTTCAGAGGGCCTCACCTGGTGACGGTGAGGGTAGACTATCCACTCGCCCTCACGATCCCCTCGGGGGGCCTGCGCTTGACAGTGATGTTTCGTTATTCTCGCTATAGGATTGGCCGAAGAGTCGAAATGCTCTCCCATAACATGCCTCTTATAAAATTGACCGGTTGTTCTTGAATGCTTTCGCTTAAAAGTGCCTATTTAAAAATGCATATGTAAAGCGATTGATGATATCACACACAGAGAGTATTTTTAACAAATGTTAAAGTATTATAAGGCCCGGGGGACCACCCTGGATCCCTGAGGGGTGGTGATGGCCCCATTGCTGAGCTGCGGGAGGGGGGATGGGCTGCGCTGGCTCGCTTACTCCCCCCCCCTTCAGGATGGGCTGGGGAAGGGCTGGGGCCCTGGGGTGGCACCTACGCGGCATCTCCATTCGCCTGCGGGACTATCACATATTAGATGGGACTCACGCATGACTAGGTGAAATTAGACACACTCAAGTAGGAAAACTCAGGATCAGGATTAGCGAAGAGACCGCATAGAATTGGATGCCAACATACTCACATTTGCAAGAGATTTGCACAATACTGAGATCTAGACACCTTGGATGATTTACCACTTCCAATCACTTACCTCTCAGAAGCCCGCCCCCCCCCCTTTCCAGGCCTCCCACATGATGTCAACCGGAAATACAACCAGCTAACGATAGCTCCAACATATTCATAGGCGATTAATGTATTTCTTGTTGTTGTTTGTGCTTTTTCTGTCTCTCTCCCCTTCTTTTCTTTTGTTCTCCCATAACCCTTTCCTGTTCGCTGCTTTGTCTTAATAAACGAGGTACGTTGAATGATCGCAGTGGATGTATGTCATACTACTATGTGACACATTAGAACTGTTCAGATCAATCGGACCCTCACATCTCCATTCTCCGTGTCAAGCAGCTGAACAGGACAGGTTAAAAAAATAAATAAATAAAAGTTATATAAAAGAGCAAACGTGTGCGCACTCATCTGTCTCTCTTGAATGTGGGCCTTTTGGCCCTTGGGACATTTTAAGGAGAGATGCTGTATTCTCCTGTCTTTAAGTAGTGGAAAATTTCCTCATATAAATCAACCATGATTATAGAAAAGAAAGAACCCAACAGTTCGTGCAAGCGTTGTTGTGACCGACGTTTCATTTTTAAACAGGCATTTTATGGGAGGGCATTTCGACTCTTCGGCCAATCATGTAGCGAGAATAACCGAACGTCACTTGCGTCACTGTCAAGCACAGGCCCCCCGAGGGGATAGCGAGGGCGAGTGGATGGTGTGCCTACAACGGCATTGCAACGAATGGCCTCAAAAACAGTTAAAAAAAAAAATAAAAAATAGTTCAGACACAGAATTTTTTTTGTTTCGACCACCAGATGTCACTATCACCAAGGATACTAACTGGTCCCGACTGATGAAAGAGAAACTATATTTTGGCCAAGTGTTTTGTACAGAAAGAAATGGCTTCAAATTAATTAACTTAAAATCAGTTAAAATGTTATATCTCTTTGAAAAGACCATTTCAATTTCCTTGACAATTTCTTGGTAGAAGTGGGATTTTGCCAACAATTAACCTATCAATAATTTTATTGTCAATCAGCTACGGTGACGTGAGATCAGAACAGCGGAGACAGTTTGGGCTGAAAGAATCGCCAGCAGACAAGGTGAGCACCAAATCTAGGTGAACTCTGTTCCCCCTCCGACACATCCTCTCTTACGTTTCAACAGTCGCATGACTCTGGCTTGGAATCACAGCCCAACGCCTCCAACCTCAAAGAAGCGCTGGAGCGCTTCGGTGACAGCGGGACAGTGTCACCATCGTCTCACAGTTCATGCAAATCTTCCTACACGCCTCTGTCAGAAGCCTCCTGTAAGTAAGATTCTGCTGAGTTTGGGGTATTGTGTTGCATCAAATGGGTTCATTATGTTTGTTGTGTGTTCAGCGTCCCGAGTGAAGCTCCAAGGAGCGAAAAGCACACCGGGTCATCAGTCAGTATCACAAAGAAGATCATCAGTCGGTAGTCAGGTTTGGTGGAATCATCATATTTTGAAAAAAATGATTATGGTTCTTAAAATACTATTTTTATGTCGTTTGGATCAAAATGATACAATTACCTGAGTCTAGGTTTTCATGATCTTACCTTTATGATATTTTTAACTCATTGGCTGCCATTGACAACGCTAGATGTCCAATCCATTTTGACTGGGAGAGTCTATCAACAAATGATCACGCCAGTCCCTCCGGCGTCAATGGCACTGAAACATTCGCATTCACTCTCAATCCTCCCAGTTCAAATGAATCAGAAGTTTAAAGGCGTCAATGGTAGCCAATGAGTTAATATAATCTTTACCAGAGATAACAATTATTGTCTTTTATGATTATGTTCATCAGTCTGTCAGCTCCCAAAGCACAGTACAGACGGCATCATTGGTTTCCCATCCACAACAACAACCACAAGAAGTTCCCCAAGTAAGATTTAGCTTATTGTTATCCATTCGAATGGTCAAATTAAAGTCGATAGGAATCAAACTATAATGTCTGTAAAGTAATTCTTATTTTTTTCAAATCAAATTTATTTATATAGGCCTTTACAAAAGGCCGAAAGGTCCTCAAAGTGCTTTACAACAATGATATAATTTATGATAAATACCGTATTGGCCCGAATATAAGACGGCCCTGATTATAAGACGACCCCCTCTTTTTCAAGACTCAAGTTTGAAAAAAGACTTTTGAACACCAAATTAATTTTTATACATAAAATAATCACAGTACATCTGAAACAAATGATTATAACAATATATTGGAGAGAAAAAGCATGTTATTTTGCCTCATTTAAATCTTAATATCTGAACATGTAAATATGTAAACTAAAGAGCAATCACATTCGTAAATGAATGGCTTCTGGTTTTTGAAATGTAAATAAACCAATCTATTGTGATAAAACAACAAAATTGCAATAACTGCATTAACCATCAAAGTGAGGTCTAACTGTGACTGTAGTCTTGAAACAAATCTGAATAAGGAAAACATTGCAATAAAATATTGCAAACTGGTTAAACTTGAGAGTAGCTGAGATCCGTCATGACAGAACGTTACTCCTCAAGTTCAGAATTCGCCTAATTGATATCTGGCGCCATCTAGCGTCGTGAATGGGTATAATGTCTAGACCCCGAATATAAGACGACTCCCACTTTTTCAGTCTTATTTCAATGCAAAAAACATCGTCTTATATTCAGGCCAATACGGTAAAAGGAAGGGAAATATTATACAATGACATTGAGAAAAAACAAAAACAATGCATCGTGCTAAAAAACAAAACCGCAAATAAAACTGATACAATCCGAAAACATTAAAACTCTTAGAAATATAACCAGGCTACCCTAGTCTGGAGAAAAGGCGAGTCTAAAAAAGGGGTATGACTCTTTAACTGCGATTTAAAAAGGCCTAGATTGGTAATGGTGCCGATTCCAGGGGCCAGGCTATTCCACAACCTTGGGGCAGCAACCGCAAAAGATCGCTCACCCCACTGTTTAAGTCTCGACCTTGGAACTTGCAGAAGAAGTTGGCTGGTAGAACGAAGAGCCGTGCCAGAGTTACGAAGGGTTAAAATCTCCCAACAAATAAGGAGCCTTGCCAATAATGAAATCAAAAACAAACAGTAAAAGTTTGAAATCAATTCTAAAATTAACTGGAAGCCAGTGGAGTGGTGATAATACGGGGATAAAACGTTCACATCTGAGTGAACCGGTTAAAAATTATAATCCTGTTCTTTTTTTTCCATAGTTTCCTCAGTTTTGTGCATAAGATCTTTAAATATATGTAAATATCAGAATCAAATAAACTAACTTGAACTTATCTAACATTTGTTTGATGGTCTTTATAATTAAAGTGAGGAAACTATGCACAAAAATAGGAAATTTAGAAAGAATAGATTACTTTACTATACTTTCTCAACACTGTATTTAAAAAATAATGAGCCTTTAAGCATTCATTCTCTTGAGCTCTGATTGGCTGCAATATTCTGACCCCTCGTGTTCGTGTTTCCGAACGGCAGGCCTCGTCGCTGCAGTTCTGCGACCAGCTGGACAACATGCAGAACATGAAAAAGCAGCTGGAGCAGCGCACCCACGCCATCGAGAACAACATTCAGCGGCAACTTGACGAGCTGTGGAAGATCCAGCAGGAACTGCAGAGGGTGCAGGAGCAAAGCCTGCAGATGCTGGTGCAGAAAGGAGCCATGAATATGACCACAGTGCAAGTGGCCCCCCAGATGGCGCAGGGAAACCCCGGCCACAACATGCAGAGCCCGATGCTCTCTGCTGGCCCTCTGCAAACCACCTTACAACAACAACATTCTGTGCAGCCCCAACAGAATACAGCATTGGCGCAGGTATGAAAGTATTTTTTTGACAGTGTATAGGTCATTCCACAATTGCCGGATATTTTGTTCAGAAATCTGGGAAAATGAGCCTTTACCAGAGGTGGAACATTATATGTACTCTGTTATACTTACTTGAGTAACCTTTTTGAGAAAAATGTACTTCTAAGAGCAGTTTTACTAAGCCATACTTTTTACTTTTACTTGAGTAGATTTGTGAAGAAAAAGCTCTACTCTTACTCCGCTACTTTGTGCTAGACAGGTGTCATTACATTTTTCCTCTTTTTCTACATATTAGATTTATTATTGTTTTTTGTCAGTGATGACAAGAGTAGCTCTACCATTTTCACTGATGAGACGTCGCAACCAATGTTCCTTCACATACTCAGCGCACCAGACAATCTATGCAGCGCACAAAATAAAATTTAAACAGAAACGTATTGCAGTGTCACTGTCAGCGCCGCAGTGATGTGTCAGCGCGACACTCCTGAGTCCTATTGGTCCGTTCGATACAGCGACGCTGATGCTCCTATTGATGCGTTCAGGCCAAATCGACGCTCCCATTCAGGTATTTAGCCAATAATACGATACAGTTCAATTCACTTACGCTGCACAGCCAATCATAGCATGTTGTGCATATCTGCCCTGCTCATAGGCGCCGTGCAAGTTAGCTAGCTTACAACAGTGCAGTGGAACCCAAATGCCAACCCCTTATCATGTCAGAAGGAACGGTCAGCGATATTACACTCATCAAGCCAAAGTAAATAAGAAATACGATTCTTTTAAGATGAAATGGCTGTCGGAGTATGTGCAAATAGAAGAACAAGTGGTGAAACGTTTTTTTTTCTCCCTTTTTAACCTGTCCTGTAAACACTGCAAATGTATAAAGTCTTAATCAGATGATTTCTTAAAGTGCGTACGACACGAGAATTCTTAAATAGGAATATTATGGGAATTACAATCATATTTTGAGACGATTCTACTATATACAACAATTTAGCAAAGCGCAGATGACGAGAAATTGGTCTTTTAATCTGCTGGTTAGCCATGCCTACCATAATAGGGCTCTAGCGTCCCCAACAGGTAAATAACGTCAGCGGAGTCACAATTTCATCTGATTTAGTATGCAGCCCATTGAGGGGGAATTATTCATAACGAGGAAAACACGACGAAGAGAGCCGCAAAATGTCATTGTTTCAGTCTCTCTACTCCAATATTTTTACAGGATAATATTTTTTTATCCAAGTATTTTTCCCCAATAGCTAAACAAATGGCATGGTCATGACAATAACAGTCTTGTGCTAAATGGAATATGAAATAATAAAAATCAATGTATTCAAGACGACATGGCAAAATTACTCCATAATGGTCAAAAGAGTCGACTTCACCTTTACTGTCGCACCTCCCGAACGATATTTTATGCCACCTAAATCGGGCTTATGTCATTTCCCTTCCCCGGCTTCGGAGAATGTAAACAAACCAAGAGGCGTGACAGCTAGCCGACATGCTAACCCGAACCGAGTGATGTTTCAAAGTCTTCGAAGCGGAAAATCACACATAACTAGCCCAGGTCATTTCACATGACGACTGGGTTGTCGATTGTCTCAGCCAATCGGCAAACCGCCCGGCGGAGAGCAATTTACACTGGCCAATGACCGGTGAACATTTACATGCCAATCCATGATCAAACGTAAGTAGCCCTTTATTTAAGAAAGTTTGTACTGTTTACCTTGAAATCGCTGTATTCGCGGCTATTTTTTAACTCAAAGTTGCAATTTCTGATCGGTCGGAAAATTTGACAGAACACTGGGCACTTGAATGAAGAGGGGAATAAGCCGTGTATACTAGTAGTGCTCTCCCGGCGGGGGGATGTGCGACAAGCCGCCGGTCGTCGGCCGAGGGGACAAGGTGCATGTCACAAAATGCAAGCCACCAACGTATTAAAATGATCACAGTATTTGACATCATATTCATACAAAACACGATGTTTACTCACTTCCTCGTAAGTCCAATGGTCCCACAGTAGTAGGGCTTGTTTTGGCCAATACCCACTGGTGAATGGGAACCTTTTGAAACCCCAAAAAGGCGCACACGCCTCTCCCTCCTACAGCAAGATTTTTCTGCAGCCGTTTGGCTGGCGTGATGCGAAAAATAAACATATTCAAAATCAGCTGAATCCTTAGTCCTTCTCATACAACAGTGCGGCTGTATAGTGAAGAGGACTCCTTCCTCCGTACACGTCACAGAGCCCTCTTTCTCAACTCGAGATTGTTGCCGGAAGTCCCTCATTTTCATTGGCCCGAATATTGAGTTCAAACAGGTGACAGCCAGAAATCTTACTTATTTGTCGGTGACCAAATACTTATTTTCCATTCTAATTTGGAAATAAATTATTTAAAACTCAAACAATGTTATTTTTGGGTTTTTTCCACATTCTGTCTCTCATGGTTGAGGTTTACCCATGTTGACAATTACAGGCCTCTCTAATCTTTATATACATATATATATATATATATATATATATATATATATATATATATATATATATATATATATATATATATATATATATATATATATATATATATATATATACATACATACATACATACATATTTGGTCTCAGGACAAATCAACTCATAAAATATATTTACTCATTTATTTATTTTCCCTTCAGGCATGACAAATCCAAACAAACATACAGCATTAACAGTGGGGAGAACAAGTATTTGATACACTGCCAATGGGTTTTTCCATTGTGAGTGTATCAAATACTTGTTCTCCCCACTGTATATGTGTTTACAATAAATTCAACCTGAAAAGAAAAGGGCTGACAGGAGAAGCCGAAGCTTATTGAAACCCATCCCCAGTATACCATATAGGACGCAGATGCGTCCTTCGCCTTCGAGTGTCTGAGTAGTTTATGATTATCTATATGATTCAGTTGTAGTGTGGATTATTATTAAATTTGACGTGTAGGACATAAAATATACTCTAATCTGGAATGGACCATAACCTTGTTGTGGGTGATTGATTATTCACAAGTACTTTGTATCTCAACATTGGTTCCCTTTGCAGCCTTCACTAACAGCATCTCTGTACAACACGGTGATGATCCCACAGCAAAACAGTGCCAACGTGCTGCAAATCGCTGGCAGCCTTCCGTCCAATACGGGGTCAAACACGCCCACGCTGGCCTCCTTCACACAGGACCGTACCGCCCAAATTAGGTAAGGTTTACGGTGTTTCAAGGACATGTCACCTACTATGGAATACTAGTGATAAGCAAAACTGAGCTTTAGTTGAAAACAGAGCAGTATTTAAAAATGTGTCCCTTGCTGCAGGTTTCCGGCCGCCCGCCAGCTACTCACTAAGTTGGTGACGGGCCAGATGGCATGCGGGGCTGTCATGGTGCCATCCACCATGTTCATGGGCCAAGTGGTGACAGCGTTTGCCCCCCAGGCGGCCCCCGCGCAAACCATTAGCATCGCTCAGCAGCCCACTCAGCAACCGGAGCAGCAGGTACACAATTGGATAAAGGCATCTTTTCGCACTAGGTTTTTGTTTATTTATTGTTTCAGTTGTGATCAGTGTGTTTTTTCACTTAGTAATTCAATGGATAAGTAATGTATTAGTAGGAATAACAAAACCACTGGAAAATTTGCAGTTTACTCAATAATCGTAATTTGCAAACTATTAGCCGCTACTTTTTCCCTCATCTTTGAACCCTGCAATTTACAGTATAGTCCAAGGCGGATTATTTTTAGATTTTTACAGTTTAATGGGCTGCATGTCTTTTATTATATATACACCTGACTTTTAGTCCAGTGCGGCTTATATACTATGATTAAACAAACATGTTACATACTTTCTCTTCTGCTTTTTCTGGGAGTGTTGCGCAGTATAAAAAATAGATATTTTTGTTTCTTTTGGCAATGCCTTTGTATTTCTGGATTATTTTGTTACCTTTTAGCCCTTAAAACATTCAAAAGTATAGATATTATTTGAAAATAAAAACCCAATTCGTTTCACCTGCTTCTGATCCTCTGAACAATGGCCCGATCGGCCCGATTTCCAATCATGTGTTCGAAGTGACAACATCACTAGATTATATCATTTTTATTCATATTTATTATCCATACAATTTTATTAGTATTAATGAGCAATTTCAAGTATGTTTTTGTGGCCTTATACTAACAAAAAACAAAAACTTTTTTTTCAAATCATAGATTTTTTTTTTTTATGAATCTAGAAATTGTGACAATCATATATATATTGTTATTAAATATATATATATATATATATATATATATATATATATATATATATATATATATATATATATATATATACACATATATATATATAAACAGTTGTGGTCAAAAGTTTACATACACTTGTGAAGAACATAATGTCATGGCTCTCTTGAGTTTCCAGTTATTTCTACAACTCTGATTTTTCTCCGATAGAGTGATTGGAACAGATACTTCTTTGTCACAAAAAACATTCATGAAGTTTCGTTCTTTTATGACTTTATTATGGGTGAACAGAAAAAGTGATCAAATCTGCTGGGTCAAAAATATACATACATGGATCTGAAAAAGCGAATCATTGACTTGAACAAGTCAGGAAAGTCACTTGGAGCCATTTCAAAGCAGCTGCAGGTCCCAAGAGCAACAGTGCAAACAATTGTTTGTAAGTATAAAGTGCATGGCACTGTTTTGTCACTGCCACGATCAGGAAGAAAACGCAAGCTATCACCTGCTGCTGAGAGAAAATTGGTCAGGAGGGTGAAGATTCAACCGAGAATCACCAAAAAGCAGATCTGCCAAGAATTAGAAGCTGCTGGAACACAGGTGTCAGTGTCCACAGTCAAGCGTGTTTTGCATCTCCATGGACTGAGAGGCTGCCGTACAAGAAGGAAGCCCTTGCTCCAAAAGCGGCACCTTAAGGCTCGACTGAAGTTTGCTGCTGATCACATGGACAAAGATAAGACCTTCTGGAGGAAAGTTCTGTGGTCAGACAAAACAAAAATCGAGCTGTTTGGCCACAATGCCCAGCAATATGTTTGGAGGAGAAAAGGTGAGGCCTTTAACCCCAAGTACACCATGCCTACCGTCAAGCACGGTGGTGGTAGTATTATGCTGTGGGGCTGTTTAGCTGCCAATGGAACAGGTGCTTTACAGAGAGTAAATGGGATAATGAAGAAGGAGGATTACCTTCAAATTCTTCAAGATAACCTAACGTCATCAGCCCGAAGATTGGGTCTTGGGCACAGTTGGGTGTTCGAACAGGACAATTACCCCAAACACACATCAAAAGTGTTAATGGAATGGCTAAATCAGGCTAGAATTAAGGTTTTCGAATGGCCTTCCCAAAGTCCTGACTTAAACCCATTGAGAACTTGTGGGCAATGCTGAAGAAACAGGTCCATGTCAGAAAGCCATCAAATTTAACTGAACTGCACCAATTCTGTGAAGAGGAGTGGTCAAAGATTCAACCAGAAGCTTGCCAGAAGCTTGTGGATGGCTACCAAAAGTGCCTAATTGAAATGAAAATGGCCAAGGGACATGTTACCATATATTAGCGCTGCTGTATGTATATTTTTGACCCAGCAGATTTGATCACTTTTTTCTGTTCACCCATATTTTCACCCATAATAAAGTCATAAAAGAACCAAACTTCATGAATGTCTTTTGTGACAAAGAAGTATCTGTTCCAATCACTCTATCAGAGAAAAATCAGAGTTGTAGAAATAACTGGAAACTCAAGAGAGCCATGACATTATGTTCTTCACAAGTGTATGTAAACTTTTGACCACAACTGTATATATATATATATATATATATATATATATATATATATATATATATATATATTTCTTGACCACATCTATATATACACTATACACTATATATACAGTATATAAAGATATATCTACAGTGCTGCTCAAAAGTTTGTGAACCCCCTCAACATTTTGGAATTTTCTATTATTTCAACCTGATTTCCTAATCAATCAATTCAGTAGTTTTTTTTTGTTTTTTTAACAGTTGTGTTGTCGAGACTAAATTAAAAAGAGTTTTCATCAACTGATGTAGGTGCAAAATTGAACTGTTTGGTCACAACCAAAACCGCCATGTCTGGCGAAAAGTCAACACTGCATACCACCAAAAGAACCTTCTCCCAACAGTGAAGCATGGAGGTGGGAATGTCAAGATCTGGGCTTGCTTTTCATCCTCAGGACCTGGACAACTCCACATAGTCCAGGGAATCATGAATTCTGAGGAATATTGTCAAATCCTAGAACATAACCTGACGCCATCTGTTTTGAAGTTAAAGCTTGGCAGAAGGTGGATCATGCAACATGATAATGATCCAAAGCATTCCAGCAATACAACCAAGGAATGGCTGAAAAAGAAGAAGATTCGTGTTCTGGACTGGCCCAGTCAAAGTCCTGACCTAAATCCCATTGAAATGCTGTGGCGGGACCTGAAGCGAGCAGTTCATGCCAGACGCCCATCAAACCTCTCTCAACTGACTGCGTTCTGCAAGGAAGAATGGGCAAAAATCCCCCAAAGTAGATGTGAGAGGCTGATTAGTCACTACAGAAACCGTTTGGTTGAGGTAATCTCTGCAAAAGGAGGCGCAATATCCTATTAACTGAAGGGGTTCACATACTTTTGCACACATGATATCTGAGTTTTTCTTAAATCAACCACTTTTGTTAAATAAAGAGTGACAATATAACTATTTCTTTTGTTTCAGTCCATTATTTGGAATGTCAGTATTGTGGATTTGGGTATAACTTAACATTTAATAAGGTTATTTTAGTTTTTTTTACAAAAAATCTGACCATCGCTGTGGGGTTCACAAACTTTTGAGCAGCACTGTATATCTATATCTATATATATATATATATATATATATATATGTGTGTGTGTGTGTGTGTGTGTGTGTATAGATAAATATATATATGTATGGATAAATATATATACACATAGTAATTCCAACCTACTTCACGGCCTCAGACCATTGCAGATTTTTTTTTTCAATTAAAAAAATAAAGAAATAAATACAGATACACATAGTCACAATCTCGTGGTTAATGGGGACCAAAACACGCCGTGATAAGTGAGAAAGCGCAAAGTAAATGATTTCTGATTGATTTATCTCACAAGAAAATCAGCCGTGCCTCCGTTTTCCGGCAAAACAAAGAAACTGCGGCGCTGTCAAAAATCAGCGTATTTCAAGCATGTCGTCTGATGTAGAAACAAATTTTACGTCGGGACAGTTCATCTGTATTTATTCATTTTTTAATTGAAAAAAAATCCGTGATGGTCTGAGGGCGCAAAGTTTGAAGCGCAAAGTAGCGAGGGATCACTGTGTATGTATGGCGGAAAAATCAGACAAGGTCGAAAAAACAGTTTCTGCTCTTGCACCCCTCTTTAAAATAAACTGTAGTATTTTAAGCCAAAAGAACTGTTGTTTTTGATAGAACAATATGTTTATATGCTGCTCTAGCACATTCACGGCGCATTAAGCCCACAAACTATTTTTAATTTGTCCGTTTTACCCTGGAAACCCTCGTTTACAGACGTCGGGCAACCGCTTTTGTTTCAACGTTGCCATAAAAAGAAGGTAAGTAAACGTATTTAGTATTCGAAATGTCTGTCATTTTTAGCTTAGAATCATTAATTGATGTCTAATATTTAGTTTAAAAAAAAATAAAGACTTTAAAAAATTATTCACTCGCATATTTTAAACTTTTAAACAAATTACATCACAATGAAAAAATTAGCGTCTGTAAAAAAGTCATGGATATCTACCTCATAATTATCGCTTAATTGTATTTTTTCGTTACCGTCTTATTTTCCCCAATAAATAATAATAAATAAATAATCGAGCCAAACAAAGCAAAATTGAAAGAACGTTTAAAAGGGTAAATATATGAAAATGAAAATCTCGACCACTCCTTGATGTCTGCGATTTCTGATTCGCGACCCTTGTTATATTACCATGTTTCACCCATAAAATCCCCCAAAAATCCGGCTCTTGCCATTCACAGCTGTGTCTTGACACTCGGTGATCCATGCTACATGGAGTTTTTGGATCGAAAAGAGTTAAGTACGTGATAATATCTCATGAAAATCATGGCGTCTTTAATTATGATCTCTCATGCTCTCACCTCCAGTTAGGGTTTTGCTGTTTTTTTAAATGCCCTCCTGTTGGGCGCCGGTGTATCAGCGGGGTGTCGCCTGCACCGGCGGGGGACCCTGCCTTGCCTGGGGCTTGGTGGGCCGCTGGGGGTCCCGTGGCGTGCCGTGCCGGTTGGGGGGCTGTGGCTGTGGCTGTGGCTCGTGGCCCGGGTGGGCGGGCGGGGGTGGGTGTAGGCGTGGGGTTGGTGATGCGTCCCCTCCTGCCATCCCTGAAGGCCGGTTGATGGGCACGCGGGTGGCCCGGGGGACCACCCTGGGTCCCGGGGGGGGGACGGTGGCTCCTTTGCTGGGCGGCGGGAGGAGGGATGGGCTGCGCATGGCCCCCAAACACGCCCGCCCTCCCTCCCCGGGCTGGCTGGGTGGGGGCCGTGGCCCTGGGTTGGCGCCCGCGCGGTTTCTCCGCCCGTCTGCGTGGCTGTCGCGCGCCCGGTGGGGCTTGCGTGCTGCTGGATGTGGTAGGGCATGCTCGGGTTGGGGGTTCCGGTGCCGGGATTGGCGATGCGGCGGCGTAGGGTTGGTCGCCAACGGGCTTACACTCATAAGAGATTCACACGATTACTGGGTTCTAGATCACAGAACTGATTTGTGTACACTCTACCCCTTTCAATCACTTAGCTTATAGTCTTATAGACACCCCCACCCCCATTCTCCTCTTTCACTGGCCAATTGGCCCCCACATGGTGTAAACCGGAAATACATCTCGCTGACGATAGCACCAGCATATTAGTAACTAGTTTAGATGTTCAATGTATTTCTTGTTGTTGTTTGTGTATGTGTTTCTTTTCTTTCTTCTCTTGTATTTCTTTTCTTCTGTCCCCCCATAATCCCTTCCTGTTCGCTGCTTTGTCATAATAAAAAGGTATTTTGAATGATCACAATGGGAGTATGTCAGACTCTCCATGTGAAACATTAAAACTGTTCAGAATCCGGGCACTTAGACTTCCATTCTCTGTGTCAAACAGCTGAACAGGACAGGTTTTTAAAAAAAATAAAAAATAAATAAATAAATAAATGCCCTCCTGTTAAAAAATTTTCCACCGCGAGAAAATTGAGATTTTAAGCTTTCCAATGATGTATCACACATACATGTAAGACCATTTTGAGTAATCGCAACATCTGTGTTAACTGTCAAGGGTCTGCGGATGCTTCAAGGAAGTCAGCTGATCCTGCCGGCGGGGGCATTTCCGTTGCAGCAGGCAGGAGCGTTCGCCTCTCCTACCAACCAGCAGAAGCAACAGCAACACAGGACTGACACTTAACTAACTGCTCAACTGCTGCAACCTCTTGAGGATCCCTGTTTGCACTGGACGTTGAGTCACTTTAAGCAAGGGTTTTCCCAAACTGTTTCACTACAATCTGAGAGTGTCACAAAACAATGGGCTTTCAGGTGACATTTTTTAATTAACCTGAATATGCTTCCGCTTTTACAGGTAAATTTAACTCACTGACTACCACTGACGGTAATAGACATCCAATCCATTTGAACCGAGGACGACGAGTCACTGTTTCACAAGCATTCAACATTTTGTGAGTGGTGTATGCTTTCTTTGAAATTTATTACAATAATTACATCCCAATATCTGACCTAATAAAAATGGACACAACGCCAATAATATACAGTTTGGGGAACCTTGTTCGGTTTTATGCAAAATCGCTCACGGACTACTTGCCTGCCCTATTTTTATGACAAGAATGTACTCTAAATTGGGATTTAAACTGTATTGAAACTCATCTGTATTATATATAATGTAAATATATAGAAAAAGAGGGTACAAGTACTATTTTTATGGCGCATGAGAGTGAATATGCTCTTTTTTTCAGTGTTGTAAGAAGACAATTACACTGATGACAATCATTTACAAAATTTGCCAAAGTGTATTCAAATGTGTTGTGAATTGTGTTACAGGGTTTTTTTTAAAAAAAAAAAAAAAAAAAAAAAACAATAGCAAGCCTCTTATTGGCGAGCTCCTTTTTTTAACCATGTCCAATGTGTGCTACTGCTGGTAAAGTAAAAACATTTGCACTAATGCTCCAAAAAAAGTATACATATGTGTAGTGTTCAAACAGCTTCTCCATAATGCTTCCAATAAAGTTACCGTGTCACTCAAAAGATGCAGAAATGCAAAATTGTTTCAGCAATGATTCCTTATCAACAATTCACTGCCATTGACGGCAATAATCGTCAAAACCAATTTAAACTGTAAAGGATGGCAACAAATGAACATAATGAAACACGATCATTAATTGTACCTACAGTGGTATGAAAATATCTGAACCTTTTGGAAAAAAATTTGTCAAAATCACACAAATGAAAATACACTTTCTGCTTAAACTAAAACCAGCCAAACATTTATAGGTTTTCATATTTTAATGAGAGAATCAATGAGAGAATGGGTAAAAATACAATAAGTACGTGAACCCTCTGCCTGAGGAGACTTAAAGAGCAAATGAAACCAGTTTTTACCAAAGTCAGGTGTGTGCCCAAACACTGATGAGTGGTTAAGGCTGCCCTGCCCACTATAAAACACACACCTGGTAAGAAATGTCTTGATGGGAAGCATTGTCTGATGTGCGTCACGACTCGGTCAAAAAAGCTGTCTGAAGACCTGCGATCAAGGATTGTTCATTTCTATAAAGCTGGGAAAGCATACAAAACCATCTCTAAAAGTCGGATGTTCATCAATCGACAGTCAGAGACGTCTACAAATGGAGAGAGTTTGGCACTGTTGCTTCTCTCCCAAGGAGTGGCCGGCTACCAAAGATGACGCCAAGAGTTCAGCGCAGAATACTCAAAGAGGTAAAAAAAAAGAACCCTAAAGTGTCTGCTAAAGACTTACAGTAATTACTGGCACAGTCCAATATCCCTGTGCACATATCAACTATATGTAAAACCATGGCCAAGAATGGTGTTCATGGGAGGACTCCACAGAGGAAGCCACTGCTGTCTAAAAAGACATTGTTGCTCGTTTCATGTTCGCAAAAACGCACTCGGACACTCCACAGACGTTTTGGCAAAATATTTTGTGGACTGATGAAACCAAAGTTGAATTGTTTGGGAGTAACATACAACGTCATGTGTGGAGGAAAAATGGGACAGCTCATCAACGTCAACACCTCATCCCCACCGTGAAGCATGGTGGAGGGAGCATCATGATTTGGGGCTGTTATGCTTCCTCCGGGCCTGGACAGCTTGCAATCATTAATGGAAGAATGAATTCAAAAGTTTATCAGGCTGTTTTGCAGGAAAACCTGAGGCCGTCTGTCAGACAGTTGAAGCTACAAAGAGGATGGATGCTGCAAAGTATAACACCAACACCAACAAGACAATGATCCAAAACAAAGAAGTAAATCGACTTCGGAATGGTTTCAGAAGAACAAAATACACATTCTGGAGTGGCCAAGTCAAAGCCCAGACTTAAACCCCATTGAGATGCTGTGGCATTACCTAAAGACAGCGATTCTTGCCAGACATCCCAGGAATCTGACTGAACTACAGCAGTTTTGTAGAGAAGAATGGGCCAAGATTAGTCTTGATTGATGTGCCAGACTGATCTGCAGCTACAGAAAGCGTCTGATTGAATTATTGGTGCCAAAGGGGGGCCACAAAATATTTAATGTTACGGTTCACTTACTTATTTTTCCCTCTTCTGTTATTGTTTGCATACTATCCTCATTAAAATATGAAAACCTATCAATGTTTGGGTGGTTTTAGTTAAAGCATTGTTTTTTTCAAGTGTGGGATTTTGACAAAGATCAGATCACATTTGATGGTGATTTAATGCAGAAATGTGAGAAATTACAAAAGATTCAGATAGTTTTTCATACCGCTGTAGTTGTTGCCTTTGTGTTGCTTTGAATGTAGTTGCTGGATTATAGCAACACGTAGCAGTCAGAACAAGTGGTTTTAATTTTAGACTTCCCTGACATTACAGCGCTCATTTAATGATAAATTTAGACATTTTATGTTAATTTGTGTAGATATATTTTGTCTAAATAATTAAATAAAACACATGGAAGGTTTTTTATTTTTATTAATTTTCAATATTTATTATACCGTATTTTCACGACCATACGGCGCACCGTATTAAAGTTTTAAACTAATTCTTGTGTGCTATTTTTGTATTTAACACACACATAGGGCGCACCGGATTATTGGGCGCGTGGGCGTACATGCATGCACTCACGCTAAAACATACAGTAGCATTCACGCTAGCTTGCACGCTAGCAAACACACGAACGTATTAAAAAAAAAAAGGCTGTGGACGCAAAACTGAGTTTGATTGTACTTTATTAAAGAATTTTAATAAGTACTCACATTTTTTGTCAATCCACAAAGCCATCCAAATCCTCATCTTCTGTATCTGACATGAATAGCTGGGCTAGGTCTCCATCAAACACGCCAGGTTCCCCCTCTTCGTTGTCCGAGTCAGTCTCGTTGCCATGAGGCTCCTCCTCGGAAATAATGCCGGCTTTGGCGAAAGCTCGAACAACAGTGCAAGCCGACACATTAGCCCAAGCATCCACAATCCATTCGCAAATGTTATCGGAACTCGCCCGGTGTTGCCTTCCAGTCTTTGTAAAACTGTGTTCGCCATTCGTCATCCATTACTCCCACGCCGCACGCACCTTGACTTGGACGGTGAAACACGGAAAAAACCACCGGTCGCTTCACGTAAACCTCCCTCAGCCACTCTCTCATTTTCTCTACGTCCATCCAGCCCTTTTGATTGGCTTTCACGACGACTCCGGCAGGAAACTTTTCTTTCGGCAACGTCTTCCTTTTGAAAATCACCAGCGGTGGCAGTTTCTGTCCATTAGCATGGCCGCTAAGCACAACAGTAAAAGATGACGTCTCATGCCCCGTTGTGCGTATCGCTACCGTGCTAGCTCCTTTCTTCTCCCCGCTGTCGCTAACCGGGACGTCGAAAGTGAGTGGCACCTCGTCCATGTTCGTGATATGCTTCAGCTGGATACGTTTGTCGGCAATCTTTTTGCTGCAGTAGGAGCGGAAGATAGTCAGCTTTTCCTTGTAATCAGGTGGAAGTTGCTGCGCCAATGTAGTTCTTGTCCGGATGGAAAGATAACGCCGTTTCATGAATCGAAAGCACCACGACGGACCTCCTCGAAAATGTTCAATTTTCATCTCATGCGCCAGCGTGTGTGCCTTCAATCGCATGATGACTGTCGAGACGCTTCTCCCGGCTGTGAATCCACCCCTCGAGTTCGTCTTCCAGGTGAGGCCACTTCGCTTTATTTCCGTGGAAACTCAGCTTTGTTTTCTTGACTTTGCTTAGCTCGTTTTCCAGCTTTCTCCACTTGCAAACCATTGACTCCTTGATGCTGAATTGTCTCGCCGCGGCTCGATTTCCATGTTGCTTCGCTTAGCTGATAGCTTGGCGCTTGAACTGGGCTTCGTAAGCGTGTCTTTTTGTCAGAGTTGCCATTTTCGGGGGTCTTGATTCAAACAGAACTTGATTTGCCCAACGCATGTAACTCAATTTTACACTGCACCTAATGGCGGCCCGCCCCCTATGACGAGCACCATTCACACCTCTAATGGTTCTCATGCTGCTTTCACTCCCGTCCGCCTTCGGTACACACATTGGGCGCACCGCATTATTAGGCGCCCCGCCCATTTTGGAGAAAATTTTTGACTTTTAGGTGCGCCTTATGGTCGTGAAAATTCGGTAATTCAGATTATTGATAATTAATAGTTTTTTCAGTAATAAATTCCTCTTTTGATATATATATATTTAAAAAATAAGTATAATTTTAATAGTTTTCATAAATAAGAAATGTTGGTTATTATTTTACAATACCCGTAAATATTAAAAGATACTATATGTTTCAAAATATTAACAAAATATCTTAATAACAATTTATCTGAGTCGTACCTGAATGTTGTTGCAAGCCTAACTAAACAAAAAAAATTCACCAAACATGACGAGTCCAGTATGTTCAACTTTTACAGATGAGCAGAATTATGGGAAACCGTAAACAAAATTTAAACAAGCACATCATTTTTTTTAATTGATATTGTAACTTTAAACTCAATTGTAATGTGCAATTTTCTATATTATGACCCCCTAAAATGACTGTTCATAATAATTTTTTCTATGTACCTGTGTATCACACGCTCTCAATATTATGATATGCATGCTCATAAAATGAAATGCATTATATCCATCTGCATAGTATATTTTTAAGCTTTATCAGGTAACCCGCATTTCATGCAGGTATTGTATTTTCTCTTTTTTTTTTTTTTTTTTTTTTTTTAGATTGGGGCAAAGGTTATGATGTTCTTAGAGGTAGAAGTAGGCATGAGTTGGTACGTCCATGTAAATTTGGGTGATCATATATAAAATAAAGCGCAAAAAGAATGCAAATTTTGTTTATAAAACAAAAAGTACATTAAATATAAAGAATTAAAATTGAATGGTTTTATTTTGAAATATACTGTACCATTATGATTATGCCTGTTTTCAAAGGGCAAAGGTACATTCTGTGCATGCATTTATTCATTGATTTAAAAAAAAACAAAAAAAAAAAACACTTTGCATAATACAACATTAAAAATTAACACAACCAAGTCTGATAGCACTTTTAATGCAAAGGGCATCCTATATATGTATATACATATCAAATCACAAAATAAAATCTAATCAAAGGATTATAATGTTTTCTTTTTATTGTATATATATATAAGTAAAGTATGTTGTTGAGTCGTTGGTCTAGTCCAGTGCAGCAGCTGTGGGGTAGTGCTCAAGTGCTGCTATTCATTTTCTATTGCTCTTCTTCCATTTCTAGGCTACAAAAAAACAAACATCACTGTATTATTTTTTTTGTTGGATGGATTTCTTTGACTTACCCGATAAAGGAAGTAGCCTCTGCTTTGGATTCCACCGGGTCCCTCCAGTTCGGCCTGTAGCAAAACAAAAGTACGTAAAAATGCAAAAATCCAATTTTTAAAATTATTATAAGTTTTTTGTTAATAATAGGTAACGGTTGTATTAGGTTTTGTATCAAGTGTCTGGATCAGTATGCTGTCTTTTCTGTACTTACTTGCATTCTAAGTCCTCTCTCTAGTCGGGTGTGCAGGTTGGGCACCAGTTGCAGGAGGGGATGCAATGTGGGGCTCTGGTCGACACAAAAACAATGTTAAAGCAACCTTGTGGACAGCAAAAACAGTTGAAAAAAAAGGTGTTGTTTTTTCCAACTTGATATACTGTTTAGTATGTTTTTTGGCAGACTGTACCTTGGACTTTTGGATGAGCATCAAGAAGCAAATTTCCCCCAAGACGTCGGGTGCCTGGAAAATGAGATACTTTGCTTTGCTTTTGAAATTATTGTTCAAGATTTGGGACTCTACTTTTGAGGATTTCTATTTTGAGGATGTATTTTAGAACAGTGATGATAATTTTGCAGACGTGCAGTAGAGCAGTTTGCACTGCTGCGGACATGGAAGTGCCAAATCCATTCGCTGTCAGTCGAAGTGATTCCTCTCATTCCCTTTAATTAATCACTTGATGTCTGATTGCATTTAACAAATATACATACTGTAAAGCATTGGAGGAATACATCAAGTACACAAAATTATTAATGTATAAGTATTAATAGAGAAACACCAAATATATAAAATGAAATTGAAATAACAGCTAAAATTAAACAAATCCTAAAATAAAGTATATTTTAAAAATAATAGTAATAGGAAATAAAAGTAAATACAGGAAATCAATTAAAAATAAACTAATAATTAAACTTCTTTAAAAATGGATTAAAATAAAAAACAAATTTCATAGACGATATATTTTAATTCCTCCTTTTTAATCATTTTTGTATTTAAAAAAAATAATAATAATATTGAATTTTTTATTCATTTATTCATTCATTTCCTAGACTGGTGCTAGAGCCATCAAAGCTAACTATGGGCATGAAGTGGGGTACACCCTGAATATTTGTCAGCCAATCAAACACATTTATTTGTATTAAAAATCTTTCTTTTTAATTACATTTTAATATTTTTTCTATGAAATTTTATATGTGAAATTAGGGAGTGATAACCGCTGAGCAATTTAAATATGTCTGCACTCTTGCAATAATCAGGATGTGCCATTTATTTATGCTTAACCATAATCGTGCCATCTACAAAAGTAGAGCCCCAAGTGTACAAGGTAGTGTACAAGGTACTATTAAATCGATGGGTCGGATGGACAGTCATGCTAAGCAGTGAATGGATAGTAATACATAATAATAATAATAATACATTTTATTTGTAGAGCGCTTTTACCAATGCTCAAAGACGCTTTACAGGAGGAACAGAAACAGCAGACAACGTGAACAGAACAAAACAAAGAAAATAATTATAAGTTAAAAGCTAGTTTAAAGCTAGTGATTGGTTGGTTGAGTTAAACGATGGCGGATGGTGACGGACGATTGGTTGAATGGCTGGATCGTGCTTTCTATTCGATGGATGGATGGATGGACGGACGGATGGATGGACAGATGGATAGACGATTTGTTGAATGGCTGGATCATTCTCTGGATGGGTGGATGGATGGATGGATGGATGGATGGACGGACGGACGGACGGACGGACGGACGGACGGACGGACGGACGGACGGACGATTTGTTGAATGGCTGGATCATTCTATGGATGGATGGATGGATGATAAACAACTGGTTGGATGGATAGACGATTTGTTGAATGGCTGGATCATTCTCTGGATGGATGGATGGATGGATGGATGGATGGATGGATGGATGGATGGATGGATGGATGGATGGATGGATGGATGGATGGATGGATGGATGGATGGATGGATGGATGGATGGATGATAGACAACTGGTTGGCTGGATGGATTATTCTCTACTCGGATGGATGGATGGATGGATGGATGGATGGATGGATGGATGGATGGATGGATGGATGGATGGATGGATGGATGGATGGATGGATGGATGGATGGATGGATGGATGGATGGATCATTCTATGGATGGATGGATAGACGATTTGTTGAATGGCTGGATCATTCTATGGATGGATGATAAACAACTGGTTGGATTGATAGACGATTTGTTGAATGGCTGGATCATTCTCTGGATGGATGGATGGATGGATGGATGGATGGATGGATGGATGGATGGATGGATGGATGGATGGATGGATGGATGGATGGATGGATGGATGGATGGATGGATGGATGGATGGATGGATGGATGGATGGATGGATGGATGGATGGACGATTTGTTGAATGGCTGGATCATTCTATGGATGGATGGATGGATGGATAGACGATTTGTTGAATGGCTGGATCATTCTATGGATGGATGATAAACAACTGGTTGGATTGATAGACGATTTGTTGAATGGCTGGATCATTCTATGGATGGATGGATGGATGGATGGATGGATGGATGGATGGATGGATGGATGGATGGATGGATGGATGGATGGATGGATGGATGGATGGATGGACGATTTGTTGAATGGCTGGATCATTCTATGGATGGATGGATGGATGGATGGATGGACGATTTGTTGAATGGCTGGATCATTCGATGGATGGATGATAAACAACTGGTTGGATTGATAGACGATTTGTTGAATGGCTGGATCATTCTCTGGATGGATGGATGGATGGATGGATGGATGGATGGATGGATGGATGGATGGATGGATGGATGGATGGATGGATGGATGGATGGATGGATGGATGGATGGATGGACAATTGGTTGGATGGAGAGACGATTTGATGGATGGATGGATGGATGGGTGGATGGGTGGATGGATGGATGGATGGATGGATGGATGGATGGATGGATGGATGGATGGATGGATGGATGGATGGATGGATGATAGACAACTGGTTGGATGGATGGATTATTCTCTACTCGGATGGATGGATGGATGACAGACGATTGGTTGGATGGATCAACGATTTGTTGAATGGCTGGATCATTCTCTCTACTCGATGGCTGGATGGGCGGACAGATGGATGGATGTACGGACGGACGGACAGACTTTTTGATTAACAGATTGACAGATATATGGATGGATGGTCTGACGAATGGGTGAATGGGTAATAGTTGTTATGGAGGGATTGATAGATGGGCTGATGGATGGATCAATGTATGGATAACATTTTGACAGCGTTCTCTACTGAATGAATGGATGACCAGTTATGGTTACGGTAAATAAATGGATACTGCTCAGGGATGCATGGTTAGATGATTGGATGGAAGGATGTACTGGCAGATGTTGAGACGGACGGATGAGTGGCTAGTGCTCTCTGTTGGATTGTTGATTGTACAGTAACAGCACCTGAAAGTCAGCAGAGAAGAACGAGGAGCAGGCCGCGGCGATCTGCGGAACAGCAGGTAATCAGGGAAAAAAATGCAGGAATTCGAAATGGCCAAGCTTACCTGGCTCAGAAGTTGCCTCTGGTCGGCTGTCTCTCGCCAAGGTTCTACTGGCGCATCTTTTGTGAGAAAACACCACAAACAGTTAACATCTTGAAACTAAACAGCCTGCCATTTACGTTAAGAGAAGATGCGTAATGATCGTGTAAAAGCTCTCCCGTGTTTTGCAGATTATCATCCATGATTGCCATCGCTGTCCATTAGTTGCGGAAAAGCTCTTCTTTAGAACACGCGCACTTATTGTATTGACGTAGGATTAGTTTACTCATCGTGGGTGGAGATATTTCATTGGCCAAAATTCTGCTGAATCCAAACATGGCATTGAGCAAATTAGCCTACAGTCAATGCAATTTGAGGAGCCAGAGAGAATGTGTTTGATCAGAGATGGATGGATGACCATTTGTGTTTAATCTATAGGATAGTTAACGAATGTTTTGGGCAAATGAATGGATTGTGTTATCAAGCCAAAAGATAAATAAACTTCCTATAAATCCCATCAATCTGAGGCCAGTTGTGCTTATAATAAAATAACAGTGAAGTACCTAAAGTTTTATATACTGTATATGTAATTAATATCATTTTTTTGTTTTTTGGTCCCACATCCCAAAAATATACATGGTAGCCCGATTATAACTCTAAATTCCGCATAGGTGTGATTATTAGTGTCAATGGTTATTTGTCTGCATGTGCCCTAAGATTGGCTGGTAACCACTTCAGGGTGTTCCACTTTCACAAAAATTTCATAACATACCCAAAATCACTCACTGACCATGTCATTATTTATTAAAGGTTTCTGTATCTGATTGTTTTTAAATGCACACATTTCAAAAAAATTATAAATGTTTACAATGAAAATAATGGTAAAGTGGATTGACTCATTAAAACATCTTACTATAGTTCTCCCTTTCAAAAACATTCCATAACAAATCAAACATCTTGCACCAAGTCTCATTCTTTTGTGTTTTTAAACTACTAATTCCTAATTGTTAAAAAAAAAAAAAAAAAAAAAATCTAAATACAGTACAGTATATGAAAATGGGCAATTATTTAATTTCATTAGAAAAATAAATTTAACAGAATAACTGCAATAAATGCAAAGTTTACTTTTGTATAGCAAATTAATTGCCTACAATACAAAATTATTTGCATCACGTTTATATTAAATGTAAACAAATATAGCTGGAAAATAACAGAAAAAGGACAATATTTTAAGAACATTTTTACAAATACATAAAATTAGACATTCTAAACAAATTTCATAGAAAAAAGTAAGTAAAAGCACAAATTTTGAAGGAAAGTTACGGTTTAAAATTCCATCTTACTGTGTATAAGTGGAACTGAGTCCAGGACCAGAATAGCGACGAGACAAACGCCAGCCACACCGAATGGACTCACGCATCCTCGGCCAACTGTCGTCAAACTGCTGCAGCTGCTGCTGGATGCTGTGCGCCGCTTCTCCTTCATAAGCATGTTCTCCCTTTCTGCTGTGTTCACACTATGTGTGTGTGACTTGTGATTGACTTTGGAGTGTGGAGTCGGGAGTTTATGAAGGCTGGTGTCACTCACACACTGCGTCATTGAACGAGGCTTGTGTGGAAGTAGAGGCTGGGATTGGATCTTCATCTCATTACAAGACCCATGATTAGGGGGTTCTCAAATATATGGGCCAAATAATCGATAATACCAGAGGAATTTCATAACGATACACTTCAATATTGATTCCTCGGGCACTGGCTGCGTATCCATTGTAGTTTTTTCCTAAATAAAAGCAATGTTTCGAAACTTTGGGCTAAGTATCAGTAGCGGACTTGACAATTTTGGGGCCTAAGGCGAATATATCCAGGGGCCCTCTTCATGGGTCAGCGGTTAAAAAGGTGAGAAGGGTGTGAAGGAAATATGCTCCAGTCCACTAGGGCTGTCCTAAACGACTAATTTTCTCCTGATTAGCCAGCTGACTAGTTTTACGATTAGTCGACTAATCTAATAATATATATATATATATTTTTTTTTTTTTTTACAAATTTCGCCATGAAATTTTTGTTGACGCTTATTAATTCACACAACTATTTTGGAACACTTAAATTCTCTAATAAAGTACAAATAATCATGTAAATAACAATAATTAACCACAAATAATCAATGAGGTTAAATGCTGATAGCATTTACTAGTGCAAAAGAATGGAAAGTAAACATTCAGAACACTGACTTTGCCTTTCCAACATTATTCAAAACTAGTGTTGTCAGTAACGCGTTACTACTGTAATCTGACTACTTTCCTCAGTAACGAGTAATCTAACGCGTTCATTTTTCCAAGCCAGTAATCCGATTAAAGTTAGTTTCCCTAGTGCCTGTGCGTTACTATTTTGTTTTTGCCTCATAATGTATGTAGAATGAAGAATACTGTAGTCATGTACGAAGAGCATTTCTCATCGGGGGAAAGAAAAAACGGGTCACGTGTGTTACGATGCTGTTTGAGGCTGTCCGCCACGGCGGTCAACAACATAGCATTCTGACGAGGCAGCGAGGCTAACAGTGAAAGGCAGGATACAGTGCCTTGCAAAAGTATTCGGCCCCCTTGAACCTTGCAACCTTTCGCCACATTTCAGGCTTCAAACATAAAGATATAAAATTTTAATTTTTTGTCAAGAATCAACAACAAGTGGGACATAATCGTGAAGTGGAACAAAATTTATTGGATAATTTAAACTTTTTTAACAAATAAAAAACTGAAAAGTGGGACGTGCAATATTATTCGGCCCCCTTGCGTTAATACTTTGTAGCGCCACCTTTTGCTCCAATTAAAGCTGCAAGTCGCTTGGGGTATGGTTCTATCAGTTTTGCACATCGAGAGACTGACATTCTTGCCCATTCTTCCTTGCAAAACAGCTCGAGCTCAGTGAGGTTGGATGGAGAGTGTTTGTGAACAGCAGTCTTCAGCTCTTTCCACAGATTCTCGATTGGATTCAGGTCTGGACTTTGACTTGGCCATTCTAACACCTGGATACGTTTATTTTTGAACCATTCCATTGTAGATTTGGCTTTATGTTTTGGATCATTGTCCTGTTGGAAGATAAATCTCCGTCCCAGTCTCAGGTCTTGTGCAGATACCAACAGGTTTTCTTCTAGAATGTTCCTGTATTTGGCTGCATCCATCTTCCCGTCAATTTTAACCATCTTCCCTGTCCCTGCTGAAGAAAAGCAGGCCCAAACCATGATGCTGCCACCACCATGTTTGACAGTGGGGATGGTGTGTTCAGGGTGATGAGCTGTGTTGCTTTTACGCCAAACATATCGTTTTGCATTGTGGCCAAAAAGTTCAATTTTGGTTTCATCTGACCAGAGCACCTTCTTCCACATGTTTGGTGTGTCTCCCAGGTGGCTTATGGCAAACTTTAAACGAGACTTTTTATGGATATCTTTGAGAAATGGCTTCCTTCTTGCCACTCTTCCATAAAGGCCAGATTTGTGCAGTGTACGACTGTTTGTTGTCCTATGGACAGACTCTCCCACCTCAGCTGTAGATCTCTGCAGTTCATCCAGAGTGATCATGGGCCTCTTGGCTGCATCTCTGATCAGTTTTCTGCTTGTTTGAGAAGAAAGTTTGGAAGGACGGCCAGGTCTTGGTAGATTTGCAGTGGTCTGATGCTCCTTCCATTTCAATATGATGGCTTGCACAGTGCTCCTTGAGGTGTTTAAAGCTTGGGAAATCTTTTTGTATCCAAATCCGGCTTTAAACTTCTGCACAACAGTATCTCGGACCTGCCTGGTGTGTTCCTTGGTTTTCATAATGCTCTCTGCACTTTAAACAGAACCCTGAGACTATCACAGAGTAGGTGCATTTATACGGAGACTTGATTACACACAGGTGGATTCTATTTATCATCATCGGTCATTTAGGACAACATTGGATCATTCAGAGATCCTCACTGAACTTCTGGAGTGAGTTTGCACTGAAAGTAAAGGGGCCGAATAATATTGCACGCCCCAATTTTCAGTTTTTTATTTGTTAAAAAAGTTTAAATTATCCAATAAATGTTGTTCCACTTCACGATTGTGTCCCACTTGTTGTTGATTCTTGACAAAAAAAATAAATTTCATATCTTTATGTTTGAAGCCTGAAATGTGGCAAAAGGTTGCAAGATTCAAGGGGGCCGAATACTTTTGCAAGGCACTGTATATACCGCAAATGGATGCCTTTGCTCACTGGAAATACAGCCATTACTTCCCATTTCTGTCCAGTAAAGATGACAAAAATATCTCCGCGCGTTGCAAACTTTGCGCTGGCTGTAAAAAAACTCTACATTCAACTCAACAAGGAAGAACTTGGAACAAGTGGGCGGAACCATACAGCGAGCACGTGGTACGTGGGTAGGCTCTATAATGGCAATTTAAGCATGTGTCCCTTAATATAGCCTCGTCCTGCAAGATTTTACCGAATTGCATGTGGAGACGTGACTGTGTTACTGGGTACATTGCGTCTTGTTGCGTATAAATTCGAAAAAAGTGTTCCCATTGCGCTCGTAATATATGCTTAATATATGTTAATACTGAACTTTATGAAAAACCTCCTCATAAAAGTGTAAAAACTAGAGTTGTCTGATAATTACTTTTGAACCGATAACTGATATCGCCCAACTCTAAAAATCGACACCAATACCAATATACATAATCGTGCACTTAAAGCAGGGGTGTCCAAACTTTTTGCAAAGGGGGCCAGATTTGGTGTGGTAAAAATGTGGGGGGCCGACCTTGGCTGAGGTTCTTTACGTAAAACAACAATGTATTTAAACAAATTTTAGCAAGCCATTCTGTTTCACATTTGCTTTTTTATTATAATTTCAATAGTCTTAAGCATGTGTTTCGGTTCATTTGAAACATGCAGTTGAATATTCACTTAACTTTTTTTTGTTAAAGAAACCAACTTCAAGTTGCTTCAATTTCTCGTAGCGTTCCTTCCCTGCAATCTTGTCGTACATGTCAGCGTGTCTCGTTCGGTAATGTCGCTTGACATTGAAAAACTGACTTTAAAAACAGCCACTGTCTCCTTGCAAATGAGGTAAACATGCGTATTTCAGTGAAGAAACAGTCCAATTTCCACCTACCCTTGAAGTGCCGGCCCTCACAGTCAACTTTCCTTTTTTTGTTTATTGGCACCATTTTAGAAAATTGGGGGTAAAGCGTCACACGCATTGATGTCAATCAGAGTGCTGCTGCCCCTCCAGTAGGTAAATGAGGAGCAGCATTTAGTGTAAGCTACTTCATATGCTGCTCAATTTATTAAGTCTATGTGCGGGCCAGACATTATGGATTTTATGACAGAGGCTGCGGGCCGGATGAAATTTGACCACGGGCCGCATTTGGCCCCCGGGCCGGAATTTGGACATGTCTGACTTAAAGTGTTATTGCTAATTGTATTGTGATGCTCCATTGGATGATATATGTAACAATTTCAAGGTTTTCAATATAAAATAAACATTGTGAAAAATAAGCAAACAACTTCAACTGAAGTTATAAAAAATAAATGTCCTATATAAATAGTACAAACTGAAATGAGCCAAAATGTCCATAATGAAATAAAATGAATCATTCAGATCCCCTATGGGGTGACCAAAGCATTACAAATACAGGCAGGCAATCATAGGACATGCCAATGCAATGACAATTCCCAAGATGCATTTTGCTGTGATTTTGCACAGATTTTTTTTTTTTTTTTTTTTTTTTTTACTACTTTTCTTAGTGACTATTTCTTTCTGGTAACGCAGTAGTTATGTAATGAGTTCATAATCTATTGTTTTTCAATCCTTTATTGTTCATTAAAGTTTTTTCACCATGAATGTAAATGGTCTGCTCACATAACAAATTCCTAGCATCTTAGTTTAGACACATCAAATGATGAGTCAGTAAAACTTCCATGCTGTGCTGCAACCAGTCCTTATACAAAGGTAGAAACTTAATAAATGTGCTTTAGAAAAAATATGCATGTACAGTGGGGCAAATGAGTATTTAGTCAACCACTAATTGTGCAAGTTCTCCCACTTGAAAATATTAGAGAGGCCTCTAATTGTCAACATGGGTGAACCTCAACCATGAGAGACAGAATGTGGGGGGAAAAAAACAGACAATCACATTGTTTGATTGTTAAAGAATTTATTTGCAAATCATGGTGGAAAATAAATATTTGGGCAATACCAAAAGTTCATCTCAATACTTTGTTATGTACCCACTGTTGGGAATAAGGGAGGCCAAACGTTTTCTGTAACTCTTCACAAGCTTTTCACACACTGTTGCTGGTATTTTGGCCCATTCTTCTATATAGATCTCCTCCAGAGCAGTGGTTTTGGGGCTGTCGTTGGGCAACACGGACTACCAACTCCCTCCACAGATTTTCTATGGGGTTGAGATCTGGAGACTGGCTAGGCCACTCCAGGACCTTCAAATGCGTCTTAGGAATCCACTCCTTTTTTGCCCTGGCTGTGTGTTTGAGATCATTGTCATGCTGAAAGACCCAGCCACCTATCATCTTCAATGCTCTTGCTGATGGAAGGAGATTTTCACTCAAAATCTGTCGATACATGGCCCCATTTATTCTTTCCTTTACACAGATCAGTCGTCCTGGTCCCTTTGCAGAAAAAACAGCCCCAAAGCATGATGTTTCTAACCCCATGCTTCACAGTGGGTATGGTGTTCTTCGGATACAATTCAGTTTTCCTTCTCCTCCAAACACGAGAACCTGTGTTTCTACCAAAAAGTTCTATTTTGGTTTCATCTGAGCATAACAGTCTTCCAGTCCTCTTCTGGATCATCCAAATGCTCTCTAGAGAACCGCAGACGGGCCTGGACGTGTACTGGCTTCAGCAAGGGGACACGTCTGGCAGTGCAGGATTTGAGTCCCTGGCGGCGCATTGTGTTACTGATAGTAGCCCTTACTGTGCTCCCAGCTCTCTGTAGGTCATTCACTAGGTCTCCCTGTGTGGTTCTGGGATTTTTGCTCACCGTTCTTTGTATCATTTTGACGCCACGGGGTGAGATCTTGCATGGAGCCCCAGATCGAGGGAGATTATCAGTGGTCTTGTATGTCTTCCATTTTCTAATAATTGCTCCCACAGTTGATGTCCTTACACCAAGCGTTTTACCTATTGCAGATTCAGTCTTCCCAGCCTGGTGCAGGTCCACAATTTTGTCTCTGGTGTCCTTCGACCGCTCTTTAGTCTTGGCCATAGTGGAGTTTGGAGTGTGACTGACTGAGATTGTGGACAGGTGTCTTTTATACCGATAATGAGTTAAAACAGGTGCCATTAAAACAGGTAACGAGTGGAGCCTCGTTAGACCTCGTTAGAAGAAGTTAGACCTCTTTGACAGCCAGAAATCTTGCTTGTTTGTAGGTGACCAAATACTTATTTTCCACTCTAATTTGGAAATAAATTCTTTAAAAATCAAACAATGTGATTTTCCGTTTTTTTTTTTTTTCCACATTCTGTCTCTCATGGTTGAGGTTTACCCATGTTGACAATTACAGGCCTCTCTAATCTTTTCAAGTAGGAGAACTTGCACAATTGGTGGTTGTCTAAATATGTACTTGCCCCTCTGTAAGCCCAAAGCTGATTACAAAATAATATTGATGCAAACATCACCCGATATAAATTTCAAAATGCTTTTATTGGCCGATATTATCAGACAAGACAAAAAGCTTTAATGGTCATTGACACAAGTGCGACAACGAGATGAGATCAGATGAGTGAGCATCGAGCCGCTGCAGACGAACCGCGCCGCCAGTAACTCTCTCTTCTTCAGGGATTACAGAGCAGTTACAGAAGTTACAGTACACACATATATCATACAGCATAGCAGGGATATGACACGACGCACAAGTCACGTGCAGGGATTTTTTTGTACGAAAAAAAGGAAAACTACCAGTCATGGCTGGATGGGGTGGGGGAACAGAGATAGTATGAAAAGGTGGTAGCGGACTGGAGGGGGGGAGGATGTGTGTGAGTGTGTGTATCCACGGGTACATCAGTATTTGTGCGTGTCTGTAGACAAAATAAGAGTCGCAGGGCCCAGTGACCGACCTTGGGAAGAGAATCAAGGGCAGCCATCAGTGCGGCTCTCTCCAGGAGAAGGGAGGGGTGGGATAAGAAGGAATCAGAAAAGGGAAAGGAAAATTATAACCCGAATAAGTAATTTAATATGTCCAAATCCAGTTGGTCTTCAGTCAAAATCGTACTCCTCAAGGCGAAGGCGAGACCTCAGGTCCCTTAAGTCATTGCCAATAGTCGCGGTCTGCCTCGACAGTTCCGCCATTCTGCACCAGATGACAACCTTTCTCCATCCTTCCTCGGACTGAACCTTGTGTCCACGGAGCAAGTTCTCAATCCAAGCCTCGACGTGGTCCTCCAATGCCTTGAATTGCACCGTTTGATCCGTGGTCAATTTGTCGATTTCCTTGAAAGCTGCCGTCTTGGACACTTTCCAGTAGAGCAGGGCGCCTCCCGAGCCTAGCAGAATGAACCCCATGACCGTCACGCCAAACAGCCAAATATCCTCGATATCTTCCACGGATAGGACAGTGACACAGGCGGGCTTCCAGTGATCCAATGAATCTCTCACGTAGCCAGCAGCAACGGTCCTATCCAGGCAAGACGGCTCTCCTAATGCACCTTGTCTTGTTGAAAAAATCTTGTCAATTGCACTGCGAGACCAACTAATCAAATCCATTTTCGTATGAGAGACCAGCAAACAGTTGATCCACTTGATAATATCGGACAACTTTAGTAAAAACATTTTTGCGATATTTGAGTGTTTTGTTGGAATTTGTGTGACTTTTTATGCGATATTATTAGTTTTGTGAATTACCAGGAACAATAGAAACACAGTTAATGATAGGCCAATATTTTTACCAGTGTAACAGACTGCCACAATGTGATTTGCGTCAGGGCCTTTGATCAATTTATTAAAATACTTTGCACAATCAGTTAAATAAAAGAAAAGAAAATTGTGCCGTTTTTTATAATTATGTTGCTGAAAATTTTCTGGCATGTGAATAACAAACATTCTTTGAAAATGTCAGGGACGCGGGGCTGGCAGATGGTGTGGACCCAAATGCAGGGAAACAAAAAATGTAGCAAGGCAGGTGGCACTGAACTCAAAAAACGTTCTAATAATAACTAACAAAATCACAAAGTACAACCAAAAGGACTAGGGATCAAAAAGGCAATGTTCAAACAAAACTTACTTAATAGGAGGGACGGGTACACGAGGGCTTGGACAGGACTTGACTTTAACATTGAAAATGACGCAACAAGGAGTGAAAAGAAACCGGAAGCTTATATACACACACAGACAAAGGGTAACGACACAACGAGGAACAGGTGAGCACAGGAGGATGCAGTTGGAGGATACACTAGGAGCAGGCACAACAGGTGAAATCAATGGGCAATCACAGGGACAAGTCACACTAGGAGAAAACAAACACAAAACCTAACATACACAAAAAACAGACGACGCCATTGATCAATTATTTGTGTTCCAATCGATTTTGATTCGATATTGCATAGCCAATTGATGCAGTTTGATATATGGCGGAAAACACTCAGGTGACTTGAAGTTCCGCTCTGACACCCCCAATTTAGCCAACTTTCAAAATTGTCGGATATGCATGTGTGATACATCATTTGAAAGCTTAAAATCTGAATTTTCTGGGGGGAAATTTTTCAACAGGATGGCATTTAAAAAAAAAAAAAAAAAAATTTTAAACAGCAAAACCCTATCTGGAGGTGAGAGCACGCGAAAGCAGAATTACAGACGCCATGACTTTAACGAGATATTATCGCGTACTTACCTTGTTTCGATCCAAAAACTCCATGTAGCATGTATCACCGAGTGTCAAGACACAGCTGTGAATGCCCACAGCCGGATTTTTGGCGGATTTTATGGGTGAAACATGGTGATATAATAAGGGTCGCGATGCAGAAATCGCAGACAACAAGGAGTGGTTGAGATTTTCTTTTTCATATAGTTACCCTTTGAAATGTTTTTTTTTTTTATTTTTTTTTTTGTTTTTTTGGATCAATTATTTATCATCTAGCATATCGTGGAAAATGCGACAATAACAAAAAAAAAAAAATACAATTAAGCGATAGTTATGAGGTAGATATCCGTGACTTTTTTATAGACGCCATTTTTTTCATTGTGACATAATTTGTTTAAAAGTTTAAAATATGTGAGTGACATTTTGAATAATACATATCATCAATTACCTTCGTTTTATGGCTGGGTTGAAACAAAAGCTGTTACGCGATGTCTGTAAACGGGGGTTTTTAGGGTAAAACGGACAAATTAAAAATAGTTCGGGGGCTTCATGCACCATGAATCTGCTTTGGTAGCATATAGACATATTGTTCGATCAAAGACAACAGTTGTTTTGGCAGTTTCTTTTAAAGAGGAATGCAAGAGCAGAAACTGCTTTTTCAGTATTGTCTGTGTTTTCAGCCAAATCGTTACAGCCTTACGAAAGACCTGTGGGAACTCGACTTAAAGGTTTCACGATTTTAACTTTCAGGTTTTTCTCCAGCAGTTGACAATTCCTTGACAGTCTGGATATTTCTTTGATATCTGGTTCTGCGGCTACTTTGCTTCATTCTCAACAGGCTAATCATGATGGGAGATCTCTTGATATTTTTTTAATTCACTTTCACAATATAGGCTTCAGAATATGATCGGCAAGAAAAGTTCATTGTTCCTCCTGTGAAATATGAATGACACTTGGTTACATTCTAAGGCGTCTTTGCTGCAGGACTAAGCTAATATATTATTTTAATTATTCATAAGTTTGTATTCACTACGATGTCTTTTCAATTCTGATGTGTTTAGAATTGTACATTAGCGTTATTGTGGTCCCCACCCATGTCCATCCTCCTACGCTCCACATTCATCCTCTTCCTCTCAGTTAGCAAGATCATAAAGCTCCCAAGGAACCATACATTTCTAGTCATTCTCAGCCAGAATTAACTACAGCATTGTCTTTATCGCGGGGCAACCCCCAGTGTATCCCCACCGTTACCGTGGTGCTACTGAAAATGCCAAGACCTTTAAAATGACTCGACTTTGATTATAACTGGGACTTGCATGGATGGTTTGTTTGCGTTAAGTCTCCCAAGGAGCTTTCGTGGGCGGATCCTCACTGTCACGCGACAGATGTTCGTCTGAACTTTAAACCAAAGAAGTGTTTCTTTCATAACCGAACACCCCGCATATTGTCTCCACTGTGAACGTTAAGCGGAGAGGCCACTTCCCTCAGTTTAATATCACTCTAATAACTTCGAATGCTCCACCAAGATTTGATTTACTTTATGAATTTGTATGTAAAAATGAAATCAGGTTAAAATTGGCACTCGACGTCTTAATGAACTTGCTGAATCTCCACCAGACGGCTCATTGACGTAAACGTGATCCAATTCACTAATTATTTCCCTTAACTTGCTTACTGTAGACTCGTTTTTACATGCGCAGTGTGTGCAATTTTATATCAAGGTGCATGTTTTAAAGTGTCGCTGTGGATCCAACAAGACAATTCCCAAGTTCCCGCCTTCTAACCACATTAATTACAGCCCACTGTCATCAATATGAGATGATCCACTACATATGGTGCACAACATATTCTGAAAAGCATTATAGGATATAGTGGTGCTATGATAATTCACACTATAACGAGACTAATTTGCAAGAATCTGTCTGCCTGTGAGGCTTTATTCGATGACTAAGACTCGCACGGTTGTCACGCTTGCAGGGGAGGTACATGTTAGCCAGAGGAAAGACGAGGTTATAATTTTTCAATCGATTAGTCACCGAATGGCATAATAATCAATGGAAATATGAGCTGTATTTCTATTGATTATGACACAAGTAAGGGACAAGGAAATGTACTCATGTCAAGGGCATAGGTTTGCATGGGGACATAACACTATCATCTTTTCAGGATGCTCAAATTGACCCCACTAACTTTTAAGGAACCTTATTTGCATTATATAATGAGTTCAGTTATATAGGTAATTTAGATTGTCTTCCCATATGTTGTAAGGATAGAACTGACCCTACCAATATTAAATGAATTACGGTACTTAAATTATTTTCAGACTTACATTGATCCCTTTTCACTTGCTGAATGTGCCAGTCCATTTTTTTCCCCTCAAACGCACGTTTGATTGGATGATGACTTGATCCCCCCAACACACACACACACACTCATTCACACCCCCGCCTCCTTCGAAGACAAGGGATATAGACCCTACTCACCTACGTCACAAAATGACGTGTCGCTGTATCCGGCCGCCATATTGTCCATCATTTTTTAGCCCTATTCTCAATGGTTTCAATTAGTTGTGCAATTTATAGAGCAATTCATGGAAGCCCCAGTGTTATCTGACGCTGTAAACTCATTGGATGCGTTGCATAAAAGGCGTTATGTGGAAAAGCTTCAGTTTATCCATTCGCCAGATCCATATTTGATGCCTAAATCGATGTTTTTCGACCCGCTGTCTTCGCCGTCTCTGCCTGACATCTGCTACCCTGATATTTCCAACTATCTTGTCCACACAAAATCAGCCTATTCTCACAAAAGTTTGAAAAACTTTAAGAGGTTGGAGGCTTATAAATACTTCGTTGCTGGTTGGGTGAAACAGGTCCTCGTCCACGAAAATTCTGCAGTAATCTATCTTGTGCTCGGGAAGGTGAGTTACGAAATTTTCAATTCAAAATCTTTTGTTCTTGCTAACATCCACTGTCAAGTCTAATGTATTTCATGTCATTTGTCAATGGAGCTAGGGCTTTTAATGTTTATATGGTTTAGCGATAGCACTCTCACTGCATACATATATAATATGTAATAAATATGAAGTGCGATAGCACTACTCCAGATTGTCCCTAGTTGAATTTATTTTTTGGCTTTTGACCTCAATAGTGAAATTGAAAATTAATTGTATGACAACTGTCTTATTATCCCCTTATAATTATGTATTTTCAGGTAGTTCATTCACAACGTCTGAGTGTATGTTGTCGGCGATTAGCCTAGTAATGATCTTAATTGTGGTTGTCAGCCCAAAACCCTGTAAATATATATTAAATGCATTTTACCACATATAAAATGACTACTACATAATCTGTGGTAATCGTTTGGAGCCCAGTTTTCTCATCGAATTGCAGCAGCCCATCTCGCTCTCCTCTCCGGGTCTCTCGGAATCCGGTAGAATTTCAAGTCTCTCCGTCTATCTTCTCTGTTATTGCAACCGACCGCCACACACGCCTTCACCATTTTGATTACTAATGTTAACGAGCAGAAAAACACGCCATAATAGGAGGAATTTACGTAGCGGTAATGCATCAACAGTGACGAGTTGACGGACAATATGGCGCGGGGGCGTGGTTGTGACATCATGTGAGTAGGGTCTATTCACTGCCACTGCAGGTAATGTAAAAACTAGGGCAGTCAAAATTATCGCGTTAACGGGCGGTAATTAATTTTTTAAATTAATCACGTTAAAATAATTGACGCAATTAACACACATGCCCTGCTCAAACATTAAAATGACAGCACAGTGAAATGTGTACTTGTTGTGTTTTGTCGCCCTCTGCTGGCGCTTGGGTGCGACTGATTTTATGGGCTTCAGCACCCATGAGCATTGTGTAAGTAATTATTGGCATCAACAATGACGGGCTACTAGTTTATTTTTTGATTGAAAATTTTACAAATTTTATTAAAACGAAAACATTAAGAGGGGTTCTAATATAAAATTTCTATAACTTGTACTAACATTTATCTTTTAAGAACTACAAGTCTTTCTATCCATGGATCGCTTTAACAGAATGTTAATAATGTTAATGCCATCTTGTTGATTTTTTGTTATAATAAACAAATACAGTCCTTATGTACCGTATGTTGAATGTATATATCCATCTTGTGTCTTATCTTTCCATTCCAACAATAATTTACAGAAAAATATGGCATATTTTATAGATGTTTTGAATTGCGATTAATTGCAATTAATTATGATTAATTAATTTTTAAGCTATAATTAACTCGATTAAAAATTTTAATCGTTTGACAGCCTTACTTCCCATATGTTGTAAGGATAGAACTGACTTACATCGATCCCTTTTCACTTGCTGAATGTGCCAGTCCATTTTTCCCGTGAAACGCACGTTTGATTGGATGATTACTCGACCCCCCCTACCCCGCCCAAAACACACACACACACTCATTCACACCCCCGCCTCCTTCAAAGACAAGGGATATTCACTGCCACTGCAAGTAATGTAAAAACGTCAGTGTTGTAGACTTGGGGAACACATCACTAATTTTGCTACTGAAAGTGCGACCTGCATCAGAGTTAGCATAGCATGAATCTATGAGAATTTCTTGAACTCGAGCAGGAAGCTGCCTTGAGAGAAATATCCTCCTGGATGTTTTCTGCCGGTAAAGTTAATTAAACCGTAAGAAATGTAGTGAACCAAGGTTAACTCGCTTCTCCCCAGTTTTCATTTTGATTTTATTTATGTGGTCTTAAAGCAGCCCAAAGTAGCTTTTATTTTCATGTTGAGTTTGGCTGTGCTTGTGGACAAAAACAGTAGTTTTTTTCAGAAGGAAAGGTAAATTTTTATCTATTTTTGTTATTCCCTGACTAAGAAGTTTTTTGTCATATATTTTTATTTAGACAGATAATTTTGAGTGGTATTAAGACTTTTTTGTTTTGTTTTGTTTTTTTTGCATTTCTGGATAGTTAAGAGATGATTAACAAGTGTATGTTAATATAATTTGTGTTCAAATATTGCAGTTTAATTTTTTAAATCAAATCCAGACATTTATTCCGAAGTTTTCCAAAATGTTTCTTTAGCAGTTTCTGAAAACCAAGGTTTGAATCGAACGCTGTATCACCTGAACCAATACATATGCACTCCAAAAACCCACCTTCCTAAAACAGGAAAAAAAAAATTACCGTAATTTTCAGACTATAAGGCGCACCTGACTATAAACCGCCACCCACCAAATTTGATACGAAAACTGCATTTGTTCATAGATAAGCCACAGTGGACTATAAGCCACAGCTGTATTATGGGATATTTACACCAAACAATATTCACCTACAACACATTATTTGACAGCGGCCTCATTAGACTGTCATAAAACCAAATGAACCACCATGAAGCTTTGAACCGATTGGTTGCAAAGCTTCATTGCTTCAAGAAGCTTCATTTGACCATCCCTACTCCCTTGGGGCTGACAGTCAACTTCTGCTGCCATGTGCTGTGAACAGTGTTGTTGTCCTACATGCCTCCTAGCATGCATTGCATCACTACAGATGTAAATAACAATCAGAATTCACGTTCTATGCTAATTACTTCTACACTTACTGTTCAGTTGTTTCAATAATTGCTAGTTATGTTATTTGGTAACACTTCATTTGACAATGCCGCCATAAGACTGTCATAAGACCATCATAATTATGACATGACACTGCCATGACCATTAATGATTGCTTATGACAAATGTCATTTTGTGTCTTCCGGAAATTAACTCACTTTTGAAAGGATTTAAAAGATCCGAGCTGGACATAAATGGAGTTAATGACATATCTTGTGTTATGACACCACTGTCAAATAAAGTGTTAGTAGAAATTAGGGATGTCCCGATCCAGGTTTTTGCGCTTCCGATCCGATATTGTTTTGCACTTCCAATCCAATACCGATACTGGCCGATACCGACCTATCTGAGCATGTGTTAAAGTTTAAAGTTATTTAGCCTCCTTACTTAGTTGTCAGACTCATGTTGTAACAAGAAACTGACCTGTTTATTCAGTGACAAACACAAAACATTATAAATAACAAACAGAAATGGCAGAGTCAGTCAGTAAAACGTGCAAATAATATTGTAAACTGTCTTAAAAAAGCAAAACACACCAACAACCTCAGTGGAAAATCCCACAAATCCCCCAAGCTATTAGATGCCTTTAATGTTTCGTGCATTAGTTACAAAAATTGTATAAAAAGCCTCTCAGGTTTAAATAAACGACAATTTCAGTATCGAGTTAACAGTTTAAAACAGTAAATAAAATACTCAAGTCCTCATTCTGTATGAGCAGCTTTAAACTACATTCAATTCATTTAATTTTGCGAATCAACTGTTAAAGTTGTTATAATTGCTCCCGTTATTCCATAATTTCCCTTCTGTCTACTTTCGACATGTGAAAGTTTTAAAACTGTTTTGAAGATAGATTCAAGTCAAGATTTTGCCGATTTAGGAGTATTTTACATAAAAAAGTTAATTAGGTTCGCTTGGAAGGTTCACAACAGCCTACTAGGGATGTCTTCTGCTTTAAGATGGCGGCTGTTTACTAACGCATCTGGTTTTCAATACTTCAATGTTGCTAACGCCGTCGAGTCTGTCGTGTAGCATCTAGTTCTATATACATATGATATCTATTATCTCCAGTAAAAGATGTGGACGTAGTTTGTAGCGGCTGTCAGCAGCAGTCAGGTATTCTTGTGTTTTTTTATCCAGCGGCATGAGTTGAGCTAAAGCCGTGAGGTGAGCATTGGCATTACCCGGGTCTATGACAAGCATTATGTTTACTTTCGGGACGCAATGCGGTCCATTTCTCATTGCGTCACGAAGACTGCACTGTGTATTAGTTCCGCTTTACATGACATATTTCAATAATCGGAATTTAGATGTTTGTGAATCGTTCTCGAATCCTCCACAGCCGAATCGCTCAAGGATGTAATGACGGCTGGGCATGTTGTACCGTGGTTCTAAGAGTTGGATGGTGCGTCTTACCTCACGTGAGATAATGGCTCGTCATCCAGAATGAATTCTTCAGCAATGACTCTTGTTATTCCCTGGGCTTTGGGACTGTCGAGTGCCAGTTTGTCACGCATAACAAAAGTTTCTGCCAGTGTTAGTTGCATAGGACCTTTCTTTTTGTCTTCGGTTTTCATAACATACACCTTATATTGTTTGTGGTGGTATTTCGCTAAAGCTTGATTAGGTTGGTTGTATTAAAACTTCTTACAGCTTTACCACTGCGCTTGACTTTATTGTGGCATATGTTGCACTCTGCTTCTTCGTCTTTGACGTCCTTTAAGGTGAAATGATCCCACACAGCTGACATTTTTACCGATAAAGTCTCTCGGTAAATTGGGAGACGGTAATGTAAATGTAGTGTGTTGAAGGTGTGCCATAAAATGCGGACCGGATTTTAGGGAAACCGAAGCAAAAACTGGATTGGATTATGTAAATCGGTGCGCTGGAAAACCCGGACCAGAGATTTTTTTTAAAAAAACTGGATTGGAAGTCTGGACCGGAATTTTTCCGTGTTCCGATTCGATACCGATGCGCATTTTTTTGCCCATATCGGTGTCCGATCCGATCCAAATATCGGATCGGGACATCTCCACTAGAAATACCGCAAGTGAAATTATCTGCTAGAGCTTCAAGTACATTTTACTAACATAGATTTCTTGAAATAAGAATAATAGCTAAAAATAAGTTTAACAGACTTATTTTAAGTAAACAGTTTGCATTTTTAATCTTAAAACTTATCACAAATGTTCTTAATTCATGAATAGATATTGTTCAAAACATTATTTGAAAGCATTTCTTCTGGATTTTGGTGAAAAATGACCAACTTTTAGATATATGGGCTTAATAAGCACAAATAGCAATATTCACTTTAAGTAAGTGAAAGAATCAGAGGCGTTAATCTGTTAACTATCCTTTCACACTCAAAGAAAGATGGAGAAAATTATTCGACTAGATTTAAGAAAAATTTGTCAGATTAAGACGTTATACATTTGCACTGTGAAAGTTAGAATAAGTCAATACGGATTTATTTTGCATTAATGATTTAGCTTATTGATTAATTAGATTCACATACTCATATAGTAGTACTGCATGTAATAGTATTTTGCAGTTCAGTCAATGGTTGTTGTTGTTTTTAAACTTCAACTTTGACTAATCGCATAATTGACTGCATTGCTTTGTTTGAGAAGGGAGAAATGTTATATATTTGGCTTTTTATTCATTCATTTTTATTTGTGTTCAGACATGTTCAGATTATTTATTACAATAAGTTAAATGTTAATATATCATTTAACTTAAATACTTTTCAGATTAAAAAAAAAAATTACAAAATTTGATGTGAATCACTTTTGTACACAATTAAAAATCAAATTTCCATTATTGTGTCAACAATAAAGGTTTGATATTTAGGAATCAAGGTAGTTCATATGGTTAACAAAAAACATTTTTCGAAACAAGGTCAGTTGTGTACATCTACAATTTGTTGCGTAAAACAAAAATCCTACTTCTATATGCTGTGCTTTTGAAAAAAGCACACATTTAGACTTTAATAAATACATTGGAAGTAAAAGCTTTTGATGTTTTGGTTGGATAAGTACAGCATACTGTAAAAAAAAAAAAAAAAAAAAAAATCCCTCTTCACCACATCACACTTTCACTGCAGCTAATAGAATTTCCTCCACGATGACAACAATCTGCCTCATCTTCCACATTTTTACAAGGACGACGCAGAGGCGCTTTTCGTGAGGTCACACGCTCGGAAATTACATGATTGCTCTAAAACAAAATGGCACACATGATCAACTCCCCCAACCTTCTGCTTCTAACAAGCTAGGGCGTAATAGGCACTCTCATTCTCGCTCGGCTCCGATGGACGCGCTCTTCTTTAACGTGCAATTTGCACAGCGGCTGAATGGGGGGCCTCGCCTCACCGTAAGGTTACCAAAGTAGACTTTATGATGACTTTACAGCCCTCTGCAGTTGGAACTCATCAGAGGGTCACCCGCTGCGCGACAGTGTCAGTGACACTCAAACAAATGTGCCGTACGATTGAAGTGCTGCTATGTTTGTTACTTCAGGAATGTGTGTTAAGTGTGACCGCAGAGGGCACTTAATTGTTTTTTTTTTTGTGTCGTACTCTTGAGAACAAACTTGATTCGAAACAACATTTTGAAGGTCTTGGTCTAGTCTTGGACCTAACTCCCTAAAGCAGTGGTGTTCAACTTAATAAGTTGAAATTAAGGTTTGTAGAATTTTAATTGATGAATATGAGAGCAGTGGTAGCAGAATAATTTTGATGCAGTGGTTGTTAACCTTGCTAAAGGTACCGAACCCCACGTTTCACATGTGGATTCCCCGAACCCTTCGGAATTAGATAATAAAAATTAAACCAATATACAATGGGGCAAATAAGTATTTAGTCAACCACTAATTGTGCAAGTTCTCCCACTTGAAAATATTAGAGAGGCCTGTAATTGTCAACATGGGTAAACCTCAACCATGGAAGACAGAATGTGGAAAAAAAAAACAGAAAATCACTTTGTTTGATTTTTAAAGAATTTATTTGCAAATCATGGTGGAAAATGTTTGTTTAATAGCAAAAGTTCATCTCAAAACTTTGTGTTACGAATGGGGAATAATTTTTCCTTTTGTTCAGGTATGTGTTTTTCCTTTCACTTTATACTGGTTTATGTTGGTTTTCACCTGTATTTTTCCTTTGCAGTAGTTTCCACCTGTGTGATCTCAGAAGGCCTCCACAGCTGGAACCACTTCCTCATTAGCCAATCATCTATTTGTTCTGCCACTATATAAGTTGAATTGTTTGCTCTGTTCAGGAGAGGCGGTGGCAGCTCTCAATTTGGTTGTCTTGGTTTGTTGAATCCTGTTATGTTTTGACTTTGATTCTGTTTGTGAAGTTTGATTTCTGCCACTTGTTTATTAATGATCTCTTTTGTCTTTTTTTTCCCTTTAGGCTGGCGCAGAGCACAGAGGTAGGGACTTTAGTTAGACACCTGCAGGTATACATCGTGTCTCCCGCCTCACGTAGGTACTAACTCTCTGTATTAGTCCATTAGATAGAGCGGCAAACCCATCCATGTATTTTGGGGCACAATAGGTGCCTGTCACAGTAGTGTTTTAGTTTGGGGGTTGTTTTGGGTTCTAGCTTTAGTTGGGGTTTTTGGAACTTTTATTTGGTGTTTGCTGCATAGTGCAGGGGGTTGGGTAAATGTTTGTGTGCTCTGTGTCCATAGTTTTTTTTTTTTTTCTGTTAAATAAACTTTTTGTTTGCAATTCTGATTTGTCACTGCCTCCTCCTTGCACACCTGCCGTCTTATGTTACGCTCGCGGCCCCTGACGACCAGGGGTACTCGTAACACTTTGTTATGTACCCTTTGTTGGCAATAACGGAGTCCAAAAGTTTTCTGTAACTCTTCACAAGCTTTTAACACACTGTTGCTGGTATTTTGGCCCATTCCTCCATGCAGATGTCCTCTAGAGCAGTGATGCTTTGGGGCTGTCATTGGGCAACATGGATTTTCAATTCCCTCCACAGATTTTCTATGAGGTTGAGATCTGGACACTGGCTAGCCCACTCCAGGACCTTGAAATTCTTCTTACGAAGCCACTCCTTTGTTGCCCTGGCTGTGTTTGGGATCATTGTCATGCTGAAAGACCCAGCCACGTCTCGTCTTCAATGCCCTTGCTGATGGAAGGAGATTCTCACTCAAAATCTCTCGATAAATGGCCCCATTAATTCTTTCCTTTACACAGATCAGTCGTCCTGGTCCCTTTGCAGAAAAACAGCCCTAAAGCATGTTTCCACCCCCATGCTTCACAGTGGGTATGGTGTTCTTCGGCTGCAATTCGGTATTCCTTCTCCTCCAAACACGAGAACCTTTGTTTCTAACAAAAAGTTCTATTTTGGTTTCATCTTACCATAACACATTCTCCCAGTCCTCTTCTGGATCATCCAAATGCTCTCTAGCGAACCGCAGACGGGCCTGGACGTGTACTTTCTTCAGCAGGGGGACACGTCTGGCAGTGCAGGATTTGAGTCCCTGGCAGCGCATTGTGTTACTGATAGTAGCCTTTGTTACTATGGTCCCAGCTCTCTGTAGGTCATTCACTAGGTCTCCCTGTGTGGTTCTGGGATTTTTGCTCACCGTTCTTATCATTTTGACGTGACGGGGTGAGATCTTGCATGGAGCCCCAGATCAAGGGAGATTATCAGTGGTCTTTTATGTCTTCCATTTTCTAATAATTGCTCCCATTGTTGTTTTCTTTACACCAAGCGTTTTACCTATTGCAGATTTAGTCATCCCAGCCTGGTACAGGTCTACACTTTTGTCTCTGGTGTCCTTCAACAGCTCTTTGGTCTTGGCCATAGTGGAGTTTGGAGTGTGACTGAGATTGTGGACAGGTGTCGTTTATACTGATAATGAGGTAAACAGGTGCCATTAATACAGGTAACGAGTAGAGCCTCGTTAGACCTCGTTAGAAGTTAGACCTCTTTGACAGCCAGAAATCTTGCTTGTTTGTCGGTGGCCAAATACTTATTTTCCACTCTAATTTGGAAATAAATTCTTTAAAAATCAATGTGATTTTCTGTTTTTTTTCCCCACATTCTGTCTCTCATGGTTGAGGTTTACCCATGTTGACAATTACAGGCTTCTCTAATCTTTTCAAGTAGGAGAACTTGTACAATTGGTGGTTGACTAAATACTTATTTGCCCCACTGCAAGTGTGCAACAAAACCTAATAACTCATTATCCACACATGATTCATATGCATAGCCATGTGGATGAAGATGCAATCTACCAGCCCCTTAAAGGGCTGCACCAAATGCCATCCAGATAGAAGCTCCAAGCTGGTCATGATTAGACAAATTATCTGCCGCCCATCATCAGTGTGAATGTCAAATATTGGTCACCCTGATGGAATCTGAGTCCACCTGTGTGGAAGAAGAGCCCCTTTGTTTGCCGCTCACACCTTTACTCTATTTACCTTCGGCGCACTTTCTAGAGGGAGCACCACAAGTCCCCGGTACTACATTTCAATAAGTTTTGATAATCATGCCAATTTGGAACATGTGTGGTGTGTTGCTCTTGGCTTTTTGATATTGAATAAATAAAAGTGTCGAAGTGCAGAAAAGGAGTAATAGCTGTATTAATTTTTTTTTTTTTTTTAAAAACACCAAATGGTCAAAGCACTGAAGAAAATAGTGATGTGTGTTTCTCCAATTGCTGTATTACTTTACAATCATGTTGACCCAAACACATTCATGGACATCGAATGAGGGAAAGTGCTTTGAATGATAATCTTATCTATTTTATAAGGAAAATGTGCAATTGTGCAGTATATTAAGTTCCAACATGCAAAAATCACATTTCTGTATGCTCAATTCACCTTGAACAAAATCCAAAACATATATTAATAACTGCTTTTGTATTGGGTAAACAGCAACACGTGCAAAAATGAATAGTGTATACAACTTGCAATACATTTAAATGAACGCAATATTGTATAGAACATAAATATCTATTTAATAATAATGTATGAACTTTCCTTTCAATTTGTTGCGCTTCCAAGCATGAACAGTTTGGGGATCATCAACCAAACTCCTTTTCACGATGAACGTCCTTGCGCCTTAATTTACCTCAACACATTGCAAACAGTGAATACGAATCTACAGCTGAAAAGGAGAAAATATGTCATTAACACATTGAACACAATTATAGGGCTGTCAAACGATTAAAATTTTTAATCGAGTTAATTACAGCATAAAAATTAATCATAATTAATCGCAATTCAAACCATCTTTAAAATATGCCATATTTTTCCTGTAAATTATTGTTGGAATGGAAAGATAAGACACAAGACGGATATATACATTCAACATATGGTACATAAGTACTGTATTAGTTTATTATAACAAATCAACATTAACATAATCAACATTCTCTTAAAGCGATACATGGATAGAAAGACTTGTAGTTCTTAAAAGATAAATGTTAGTACAAGTTAAAGAAATTTTACATTAAAACCCCTCTCAATGTTTTCGTTTTATTAAAATTTGCAAAAATTTAAATAAAAAAATTAACTAATAGCTCGCCATTGTTGATGTCAATAATTACACCATGCTCACTCATGGTGCTGAAAGCCATAAAATCAGTTGGACCCAAGCGCCAGCAGAGGGCGCCAAACACCAAAAAACAAGTAACAAATGGACATTACACTCTGCTGTCATTTTAATCTGTTTGAGCGGGCATGTGCATTAATTGCGTCAAATATTTTAGCGTGATTAATTTAAAAAATTAATTACCGCCCGTTCACGTGATAATTTTGACAGCCCCATACAATTATAATCTCTGCAGAAGTATCTGTTATGTGACCACCATTAAAATGATTGTATTTTACACGCACACAAAATAACTATTGACTGTAAAAATGTAGAAACAGCTGAAATATCATGAAAATGAATCAAATATTTGTTTTCCGTTAAAGAATCTTTAATGCAGTGCTTCTCAATTATTTTGTGTTATGCCCACCCGGAACTGCGCTTGTGCAATTCCAACGACCTGGCCCGGCGGAACCCCGACAACCTGGCCAAAAAGCCAAACTCCATGCGATCACCCTAGTCTTAACCCTTGTACTGACTCCATTTTATAAGCTGGAAAAAAGCTTAAAAAAAAGTTGACAATTTATTCGAAGTTGGCAGCAATCATACAGTACAGAGAGACTTAGGCAAGGAGACAAGCTGGCTCCAGGGGCACCAAATCACAACTCAACAAAAGATTCCCAAGAAAAATTACAACGATTAGTGAAACATTCAGTCTTTTAAAGGCTCTGGTAAGGCGGGCTGTGGTCCGGAAGAAGGGTGTGTTTGGGCGTTGTATAGGATTATTCTCTGTTGTGGGTTGGGCGGGAGAGTTTTGGCGTTACTGTTGTCAGGTCAACGAGAGTTGAGGATTTTGCCATCCTCCGCGCCACATGAGTGTTCACTTCCTGATCACGGGTCCCTCCGTATCAGATGTTCCTTGTGGCAAGACAAGATGTCCGGCCATTTTTTCTGGACTGTCCGGAAGAGCTGATTGCCGGGTTTTTGTGGTGCAGACGTGGGCTTTCAGATGTCCTGCTTATCACCTGGTTGTCAGCGTCAATCTTGCTCAGTCAACTGCATAACGCGCATGCTGGGCTTCCATGGTCAGAAGGTGTCCTGTATCTTTCTGTCCTTATCTGCCTGTTGTCATGGCGCTGCAAGTTCTAATCATTCCAAGGCCAACTGTTCATAATATCAAATATATTCTGCTTGATTTTCTTAAACAATGATATAAATGCTATTTATTTTATATTGGGTGTGTCAGAGTAATACAAACAGTCAAACAGTAAATACGAGAAAAGATACTATTCCTTGATTGATTATATTAAGTAAGTGACAAAGCGGGATGATTGCTGACAATATTTGGCACGTTTTCGCTGAAAAAAACACAAGCGGCTTATCAATGTGATTGGGGTCTAATGTCTTTAACTCAATCACTCCCAGCCATTTTCACTGCTCCCGGCCGTTTTACTGGATTTTGACTGATTTTGCAAGACCCACAGAAAATTATGCTCTATTGTTATATAAACATGGAACCCACCAAAAGAAAGACTCTCTTCTTTCAGCAGGAAAAAAAGTTAGTTCCTATCTTTTTCCATTCTTTAGAAATCAGCATTAGAAATAAGCTTAGTTTGAGCAATTTTCCAATTTCTGATGAAAAAACAGAGAAATTGAGCTTTCTGTAAAAGCATACATTTCAAACATAACTTTGACTTTAAAACAGCTATTTTTTGCTTTAGTTACATCCCAAACATCTGTATGATGTTTTCCTTTTACAAAATAGCATAAACAACAAGACAAATAGAGTTTTTGATAGCAAAGTAACAATTTATTTACACATACTGTAACTGACTGAGAGATGACGCTGTTGTGGCTGCGACAGCCGGGGTAAACTGTCTCATAAAGATGGATTTTTTTAGATGGATTTTTTTTTAGTCTCTCTTTTGTGGTGAACACTGCCTTGTGGCGGAGTTCACCTGGGGAACTTCTGTTCCTGGGGGGGAACTGGTTTGGCCGTGCGCGTTTCCGGCTGAGTCGCGGGACACTGGAGGATGCGGGGGATGCGAGCGACCGAGCACGGCGGCGCGGGCTCTGCTCAGCGAGCAGCACGGATTCAACGGCATCGTCCGCTGCACTGGTGGTCCCGGTTGTTCTGCTCGGTCGTCCAGAGCCTGGCATCCTGGGAATCATCACGGTTGTTCTGCTCGGTCGTCCGCCACCTGGCATCGTGGACATCCATTCGGTCGTTTTCCGCCAGTGCCCCGGCCGTGCGGCCTGGCCGTTCGTTCCGTTGAATCGGGTTGCGGGTCTTAACAAATGCGCTACTGCCCTACAGTGTCCAGTTTTATTGCTTTAAAATGCATTTTCAGCATTGTGCTTTGGAGCTAAGTTGAGTCAGAACCTAGAGATGTTTCTTGTGAAAAAAAAAACATAAGAGACGTATAAATACGTCTTTGGGACACCGAAACAATTAAAAATAGAACATATTTATACGTTTTTGGGAGCAAATTAGTTAAGTGACGTCTAAATTGAATGGGCTTCCTGCTGTCTGCTGCAAACATTTTTTGACACATTAAACAGGCTGGTCTTCCCTCATCTCCCACTGTATTAAAGACCAAAAGCAAAACGCTTCATATGGTTCGTCATATTTCTTTGTCTTAGCTCTTTATATCTCCAGTCCTCTTGTTTGGTTCAAAAATATTGCGCACACTCTGAAAGTGAGAGCGCCACTGCCACCCACTGAGTGGATGGGCAATTATACTTTTTTCAAGTACAGCAAAAAAATGTGTTCCCGAGGTCACATGCGCCACCCCCGGCATCGCTCTATGACCCACTATTTGAGAAGTACTGCTTTAATGGGCGCTAAAACAATAGTTTGTCTTTTTTTAGGAAGGTTTGATACATGAAGATTGTCTTCTTATCATGACTTTTTTTGGGTGAGTACAACATCAATTCTGGACATTTTAGAGCAGTGTGAGAGTGTTTCTTTCTTTCCTTTTTTTAAGGTAAAGAAAAAAAAACGCCGATAGTTTTCTTTTTAGAGATACGCAACAGAGACACTTTGTCCACTTTTTAAGAAAGTAAATAGTTTTTCATTTTTGGAATTTGCACCATTTATAGTTTGTCTTTTCAGGAATGCGTTGTTGGCTGGCAGGCATAAATTGCTATTGCTATTTCTCTTTAACTGAATACAATATAGTGGAAAATTCCCATAATTCTGTGTAGTTAAAACTTTATTATTTGCCCAATCACTGTCCAAGTCCTACTTCTGTTCTGACTCCTAACCAAAACTACATGCAATTTGAGCCTTCAGGTAACTCCTGTATCAATCGTACTATCTTTGTTTTTCCTCCTAACAATTATTTCTCTCGGAGATATCATTTGTTTTTACAATTCCATTACAGGTATGGCAATTTGTCAACAGAATTCGAATGGTATGACAGGATTGTCATTAAGTATGCTTCCATCAAACTAGTAAGTGCAATTCATACAAAATATTTCCACTTTATCACAGAAAATGCCACCCGTGGGAGGGGGACACAGATGGTGACAAAGAGATGAGACGGTTCACAGTTTAGGGAATGTTGGGTTGTCTCCACACAATAACAACAAGCTGGGAAATTGGACCTTAAGGCATTCTCTGTAGATCAATTATTACCCCGCATCAGTTTTGACTCACTGTATTTACTCAGATGACATTCTGTGTCAATCTCCTCTGTGCATCATGGAATTCATTCATGAGTGTAACAATAGAAACGGCAGGAAAGAGAAAAGCTTAAAAGGTAGATTCAGTGAGTCAAAATCAGTGTTAATGTTTGTGTTGTTGGTACAGCAGCAATGTGCGTGGGTCAATATGACCTGTAGTTTGAAACGTTAACGTGCGTCATTTGGCCTGCAATATAACAGGAGGATCAACAATATGGTTGTTATTGTGGTTTGCAACGGTGTATAACTGTAATGCGTCACAATCAGAGCTGTTTTGAAATTTTCCGGTGCTTTAAATTGGTGTTTGATTTACAAATTAAATATTTACTTACCGGTAAATAATATAAAATTTAAATAGAGAGTATATTGTCACTAATGGTATAGTGGCGGTACATTCGATGAGAGGGACAGAGGTAAAGAATGTAGATATAACAATATATTAATTGAATTATGACTCATATGTTTTATTTTATGTTTTAAACTTATACCTTAATTGTATAATTTAAAATGAATTTAAAGTGAAAACTTTTCTGTTGCATTAACAAATGACCCAATGAACAAATATTTAGTACGTATTATAATTTTACTTTTGACTGGAATGGAAACCATAAGGAATAAATCGTTATTTGATATAGTTTACATTTCTTATACTTTTACTTTTTTGTTGTAAAATTTAAACTTTAAAAAAAAATACATTAGGTAATGTTTTTTTAATTTCAAAACTTGAAAGTATCCGTGGTTCTGATTGACTTTTTTTTTTTTTTTTTTTTTTTGCTGCAATGTAACACGCATGCGCACTCGTGTCCGTTGGGCTCATGTGATGCATTTTCTGAACCGGAAGTTAGAGGGGGCGGAGCTTAGTTGTCTGACGGCTGTGTGGTGGTGGAACTCCAAGCGGTTCTTGGAGAAGGTAATGGCTTTCATTTATTTCCCCACTCTAACCCAGTTTGCATATTAATCTCCATTCCGGACTGAAACAGATTGTCAACAGTGTTACGCTCCTTTTCTTTGTTTTTCACCGTCAACCTAATGGCGGATGTCGTTTGCCTGTTCTAGCTAGCGTTTTAGCCCAAGCCAGTGAGGATGTTGTCATTCGCAGCAACAATATCAGCTACCAAAAGAGTTTTAATTATTTATTTTTGGGTCTATGTTCGCCTTGTAATTGACTTAATAAAGGCATAATTTGCTTTTAAAGTTACCCGAAGGCGTGGACTATTTTAAAAGGTATTCGTGTGTTGTAATTTGAAGTTACTGACGGAGGGGTGCTCTCTAATACAATATCGTTGTGTAAAGTAGTGCATTGACTTCACCAGGTAGGCATGTGAAAAGTACATTAAGGGCGAGTTTTTAAGCATATTGTTTTACAAATTTTCTGCTATAAGACCATGTTGTGATTGGGTAAAGGTTTGTACTGTAATCTTTATGAATTCATGATTAATGAATGTTTTCCAGCGTCCACCATGACGGCCATCAAGCACGCCCTCCAGAGGGACATCTTCACGCCCAACGACGAGCGTTTGCTGGGCATTGTGAATGTCTGCAAGGCGGGAAAGAAGAAGAAGAACTGCTTTTTGTGTGCAACAGGTACAGTGGGGGGAAAAGTATTTAGTCAGCCACCAACTGTGCAAGGTCTCCCACTTAAAAAGATTAGAGAGGCCTGTAATTTTCATCATACCTCAACTAGGGCTGGGCGATATGGCCTTAAGTACGTATCATGATAAATTGAGCAGATTTACCTCGATAACGATAAATGACGATAAATTCGCCCAAGCAGACTGTTATATAATTTAAAAATTTGAATCAATGCATGGAATACAAATTAACCGTTTCTCGTTAAATTTATTTAACCAGCTTTCAATTTAACAATTGCACATGCAGTCTAAACATTAAGTATTAAAAAAAATCTTGTAAACAATAAGAATTCTAGTGTGAACATTTATCACAGCTTGCATGACTTGAAAATGTACAACATTATAAAAATCAATATGACGACTGTGCAAACATGTCATTCTAACACAAATGACTTGCAGCTTTAACAGTACACTTCAGACAGCTTATTAGTAATGGCTGCTGTGACATAATTATTTAACACAAGTGTTTACGTCAAGGTTTCAGTTTTTTTTTGTTTTTTTTTCCCCTGAAACATTTTTTAATACATGCACTCCCCACACAGACACAACCACATTAAAGCTGTATTGCTCTGATGCCAATGAAACATTTAAGGTTTTATGATGGCAGAATAAAGCAAACACATACAGAAAAATAGCTGTGGCCATTAAACTGTCATATTATCAGGCATGAAAATCTCTCACCTTTCGGCGAAATTCGCCGTTTTGAAGTAAAAAAGGGCGACCTACGTGAATTGCGTAGATCCGAGGAGAAATTCTTTTTGGGAGGGGGGGGGGGGTCGGGAGTTTTTATTTAATTATTATTATCATCACATGATTAACTTAGTACGTAAACTGAGCACTTAAGAAATCGGTTCTTTAAAAAAGTGACACTTGCTCAGTCAGCAAATCCTTCTAGATGCTTCGCTGACGAGAACCAATCATCGGCCCAAACTGCGTTCCATTATTCCAATCGCGCGCACTCTTTACGTGTACATGGAGTCCTTGGAGAGCCTTCGGTTGCATTGCAAAGCTGCAAGAACAAAAAGCAGGCCTTATCCAGAGCGGGGCAGACCAGAGCGCAGCATACACACTTCCCTGCATTTGCCAGCAGATTGAATTTGGTGAGTAATGCTTTCAATCGTTTTCATATTTTGCGATATAATAAAGTTACTGCCATTCGTTGCAGCTTGCGTTGAACACTGCCAGAGCTAGCCAAGTCTCCCATGAAAAAATAGCTCCCGTTAAATTGGCGTCAAGCTCGTGTATTTAGCGGTAATATTAACGAAGGAACGCACGAGTCAAATTGAGCGGCATGCTCTCGGATGGAGTGGGGCGCCTCGCATCGCTCCCGTCGTCTGCCTGAGACACGTTATTTTTGGCTGGGACTTGAGCTGACGGCCGGTGTCGGCACAACACCGGCCCGACGAGTGGTGGGAATGACTCTTGCTTCTTAAAGCTTTTCAGAAATACAGGGATCCCTCGTTTTTCGCGGTTAATGGGGACCAGAACCCGCCGCAATAAGTGAAAACCGCGAAGTAGCCCCCCCCCCATTTTTTTGTGTGTTCAATGTATTTATTCAGATTTTACATTGGAAAAAAGATACATATATATAAGACATGTTTTTTCACTTTTTTCACCAAAGTATCATTTATAAATGGTTTTCAAGCGCTTCAAAATGTAAGAATTATGATAAGTTTTAAACATGTTACTGCCCCACCGAATTATTTTTAAACAAGAATAAAGTAGTAAGAAAATGCTTGGCTTTATTAAATGCTTCATACTGAGTCTACTCAAACCCTCTCAGGCTTTGTTAAACGGTGATTGACACATGTGCAAAGTTTTTTCTTTTTATATATATTTTTTTGTTTCAAGCAACTTATTTGATTGAATAATAAAAACACAAATGTCCTAGCCAAAATGAGGCCCAAACGCAAAACAACATTACTTCAATGGAAAAATTTGTTTCAATCAAGAAAAACAGTTTTCAAATGCTTTTTTTGTCTCAAATTTATTTTGCAATCAAAAACAATTTTTTTTATTGAAGTGACTTTTTTGGGATTAAAAGTATAACTGTATTTTGATTGAAGCAACTTTGTTTTTGATAGAAGTAACTTTGTTTTTTGATTGAATAATAAAAACACAAATCTACCTCCATCGTTATTGAGAGAGAAATAAATTAAGAAAGCTTTAAAACTAAAAGCCACCGGGGAGTCTGTTTTTTTGTTTGTTTTTTAAATATTTATATTTCATTACATAGACATGCCTCGTAGGGAAACGATATTGAGGGATAAAAAAAGGAGTTGGATGAGGCTGCTAAAGGCAGTGGATACCTCATCAGCTGGGTGAATAGCAGACCTGGTAAGAACAGGTTTGCAAGGATAGTTGGGTATTAAATACAATTATAAACACAATTACAATGTTATTTTTCTATAAGATTTTATGTCATTGCTTTATTAATCATTAGGTGCTAGAGTTGTTAAGTATGGATAATAATGAAATAATAGTTTTGAGAAAACTGTGCTGTTGGTGGCTCAGTGACCATCTGATGTGGTGTGTTCTCAGATGAACAAGTTGAGGAAGGAAGTTTTGATACAGAGGTTGAAGGAAGAAAAGAGGCAGACTGACTGAGTCACAGCCAGAAAGTGTGGATGACAGTTTTGATTTCTATTCACTGTTGCCCCCTCCCAATTAAAGTATGTCACAGTCGCAGCCAATTATTAACTAAAGCTGGTTAAAATTGAAGTTATGTTGTTTTAAGGTGTATAAAATACTTGTTCATGTGCCCCTTTTGATCTACGAGCACCCGCCCCTCCACCGGTCTCTGCACGGCCCTGCTGAAACACAGTGTGGGTCGACAGAGCTCAATATTTTGTTGGGGTGTACAGTGTACTGGAACATATTTCCTCCACACCCTTCTCACCTTTTTAACCCCTGACCCATTTTCATGCCTGTATTATATACAGGCTTCACTGTTAGATTATACTATATGCTGAGTGCTTTACCATCATGAAAGCTTTCAGAGAAATCACACAGAGATGCCAAATAACGCGACATGATGATTGCTACATGAAGTCCGTACCCAGTCCACTCATTGATTTCAGCCGTTTCGACAAGGTTAGAGCCGCTGTCCGACTCTTTCACGTTCATTTGTCGCCGTTGTTAGCTGCTAGCGTTAGCCTGTGGCTTGGCTACCAGAAGAAAGCTCTGAAAGCATCCTCTCCTGATATCGTGAGAACCAGGGAGGACAGCGGGTGAAAGCCCGTCTGGAACCCGCCAAGTTTACTAAATGTTGGGTGAAAGTTTGGCGAAGCTAACTTAAGCCCGACTCCATCCCGTTTACTTGTAGCGTTAGCCGCTAGCGTTAGCCTACCGGGCTTCTGTTTGATTGGCTTCCTGAAAACCACGTGACTCCATACGTAAGCACACTGTCTGCTTTCTTAAAGGGGAATGAACAACACAGCGTCAAAGCGGGATAAAAAGACTATATTTTCTTGTTTTATTAAATTACCGAATTTACCGACATGGTCAAAATTACGTCGGTCATCGTGAAGAATTTCGGTGACGGTAAATTTTCGGTTTACCGCCCTGCTCTAACCTCAACTATGAGAGACAGAATGAGGAAAAAAATCCAGAAAATCACATGCCTGATTTTTAAATAATTCATTCATTTTCCATGCTGCTTTTCCTCACGAGGGTCGCGGAGGTGCTGGAGCCTATCCCAGCTAATTACGGGCAGTAGGTGGGGTACACCCTGAATTGGTTGCCAGCCAATGGCGTACCGCAAGCAACACGTCACTTTTGCTCATTAATATTCATGAGGTTAGCAATTGTGGCTAGGCGGGTCAACCTCCCGATGTTTACAGAGCTACACCTACCAATTCTGTCCGATGATGATGTCCCTGGTGCCAAATTCATTGGTAAATATGTGTAACAACATACAAATGTTCAGTTTTAAAGATGGTTTGAGTGTCAAGGGCTGAAAAAGACGGGAAAAAGACCAAAGCTTCGCCTTAGCTTTTTTATCGACACCTTTTTCTTAAGCCACTGACAATGACGTTCTCCTGTTTCAACAACCTATCCTTTACCACCATATGCCCTGTCTTTCCTCTATATTATATCTGGAGCTGAAACGAATACTCCAGCAACTCGAGTTTAAAAACTGATCCGAGTAATTTTATTCACCTCGAGGAATCATTTAATTTTGCCAGCTCTAAGCATCACGTTTTGCCCGGACTACTTTTAATGCGGGACAATGCGCTGACGTCACGTGCGTAGAGGAGAAAGCAAAAAAAAAAAAAAAAAAACAAAACTTACCGCAGCCGACAGCCGCTACAAATTACGCTGACGTTGCTAAAAACTACGCCCGCATGATGCTAGTGTTGAAGTAGATAGTGTCCGATGCGTCTCATAGATATCGCATGCATTTAGGACTAGATGCGAAATGACAGACTCGGCCGCGTCTGGGGCAGCGTTAGTAAACAGCCGCCATCTTTAAGCAGTAGACTTCTCATCGCTAGTAAATATAACGTTACTGTCACTCGATCACGTAACATTAGCCCCTCGGAGGGCTAGGTTTCTATTGATTATGACCACTGTTGATGCGTGGCTAACGTGTCTTACATACAGGCTTTATTTCATCTGTAAAAACACAGCGCTGTAGAGTGATGAGGGTGTAAAATTAAAACATAAAATAAAGATCACTGTCAGTTTTAGCTCAGTAGTCACGGCACATGGCATGGCACATATAGACATACAACCATTCACGAACACATTCATACCTATGGACAATTTAGAGTGTTCAGTCAGCCTACCATGCATATTTTTGGAATGTTGGAAGAAACCCGAGTCCCCGGAGAAAACCCACGCCGGCACTGGGGGAACATGCAAACTCCACATAGGAAGGCCGGAGCCCGGGATTGAACCCTTGAGCTTTTTTTTAATCAAAGAATTTATTTGCAAATTTTGGCCCATTCCTCCATGCAGATATCCTCGAGTTCAGTGATGTTTTGGGGCTGTTGTTGGGCAACACACTTTCAAATCCCTCCAAAGTTTTCTATGGGTTTGAGATCTGAAGATTAGCTAGGCCACTCCAGGTTCTATAAATGCTTCTTACGAAGCCACTCCTTTGTTTCACAGGCAGTGTGTTTGGGATCATTGCCATGCTGAAAGACCCAGCCACGTTTCATCTTCAATGCCTTTGCTGATGGAAGGAGGTTTTCACTCAAAATCTCATGATATATGGCCCCATTTATCCTTTCCTTTACACAGATCGGGCGTCCAGGTCCCTTTGCAGAAAAACAGCCGCAAAGCATGATGTTTCCACCCCCTTCCTTCACAGTAGATTCGGTGTTCTTTGGATGTAATTCAGCATTCTTTCTCCTCCAAGCACAAGAAGTTGTGTTTCATCTGACTACTGTATATAATAGAGGTGTGCGAAATTTCCGATTCATAGATTATTCGCGATTCGGCCGTGGAAGATTCGAGAACGATTCGTAAACATCCAAATTCCGATTATTTGATTATACCGGGTAAAGCGGAAATAAAACACAGTCAGCGCGGTCTTTGGGACGCAGCGGTCTTCGGGACGCAATGAGGAACGGGTCGAGAGTAAATATCTTGTTCAACTCATGCCGCTGGATTTAAAAAAAAAAAAAAAAAAACCATACCTGACTGCGGCTGACAGCTGCTACAAACAGCGACCGGTTGCTAGTTGCTACAAACATACGGCAACATATGGCTGTGGTAGATATCACATATTGTAGAACTAGATGTGAAATGACAGACGACGACAGCGTTGGAACATATACAAAGAACTAGATGCAAATGACAGACTTGCCGCCATCTTAAAGGAGTAGACTTCTATAGAGGGCTCTGTTGTAGCGAACCTAATTACTTTTATCTAAAATATCCCTAAATCGGCAAAATCTTGACTTGAATCTATCTTTAAATGATGAAACAGTTTTAAAACTTTGACATGTCGAAAGTACAGAAGGGAAATTATGGAATAACTGGAGCAATTTTAACAACTCTAACTCTTGATTCACAACATTAAATTAATTGTAGTCTAAAGCTGCTGATACAGAATGGGGACTATTATATTTACTGTTTTCAACTATTAACTTAAAACTGAAGTAGTCATTTATATAAGTCTGAGAGGCTTTTTGTACAATTTTTGTAACTAATGTACGAAACATTAAAATCGTTTAACTTCAGTTTTAACATCAATTAAAATGTATTAACTTGATAAGAGTAAACAGATGGGAAATTATGAAATAACGGGAACAATTTTAACAACTTTAACGGTACATTCACAACATTAAATTAATTGAATGTAGTTTAAATCTTTTGATACAGAATGGGGACTTGAGTATTTTATTTACTGTTTTTAACTGTTAACTTGATACTAAAATAGTTTGGTTTAGCCTGAGAGGATTTTTGAACAATTTTGGAACTAATGTACAAAACATTAAAAGTGTGGTGGGGTGCATCAATAATCGATTTATAATCGAATCGGAGCCTCTGAATCGTAATCGTAATCGAATTGTTAGGTGCTCAAAGATTCCCAGCTCTAGTATATAACATTCTCAAACTTCAGATGGGCTTGGACGTATACTGAATTAAGAAGGGGGACACGTCTGGCACTGCAGGATTTCAGTCCTTAGTGGTATAGTGTATTACTGATTGTAGCCTTTGTTACTTTGGTCCCAGCTGTCTGCGGGTCGTTCACGAGGTCGCCCCGTGTGATTCTGGGAATTTTGTCTTCTGTTCTTCTGATCATTTTGACCCCACTGAGGGAAATCTTGCATAGAGCCCCAGATCGAGGGAGATTATCAGTGGTCTCGTATATTTTCCATTTTCTAATAATTGGTCCCAGTTTATTTCTTCACACCAAGCTGCTTACCAATTGCAGATATAGTCTTCTTAGCCAGGCGCAGGTCTACAATTTTGTTTCAAGTGTCCTTTGACAGCTCTTTAGTCTTGGCCAAGTTGTCTTTATACTGACAATGAGTTCAAACATGTGTCATTAATACAGGAAACAAGTGGAGAGGACAGAGGAGCCTCTTAAATAAGTTACAGCTCTATAAGAGCCAGAAATCTAACTTGTTTGTAGGTGACCAAATACTTATTTTCCACCATGATTTGCAAATAAACTCTTTAAAAATCAGACAGTGGTTTTCTGGATTTTTTTTTGTCTTATTCTGTCTCTCATAGTTGAGGTATGATGGCTATTACAGGCCTCGCTCTTCTTTTTAAGTGGGAGAACTTGCACAATTGGTGGCTGACTAAATACTTTTTTGCCACACTGTATGTAGCTTCCTTTTCTAATGGAAAGGTGGAAGCACGTGTTAAAATTTAAAATTGTTTTTTTTTGTAATTGTTTTCGTTCCAGTCACCACCGAGCGGCCCGTGCAGGTCAAAGTGGTCAAGGTGAAGAAATCTGACAAAGGAGACTTTTATAAACGACAGCTGACGTGGGAGCTCCGCGATTTGACTGAAGTGGACGCCAAAGATGCCAGCAAGGTTGGGGTAGTAACAGAAATTGTATTTTTTTTTTACATTTGTGGATTAAATCGAAAGCTGTATCGATGTTAAATCTTTACAGTGGTTGAAAAACCCGAATTTCACTGTGATATTTTGCTCCAGGAAAACCCAGAGTTTGACCTCCATTTTGAGAAGGTCTACCGCTGGGTAGCAAGCAGCACTGCTGAAAAGAACTCGTTCATATCATGCATTTGGAAGTTGAATCAGCGCTACTTGAGGAAGAAGGTGGAGTTTGTCAATGTCAGTTCTCAGCTGCTGGAAGGTATGTTAACTTGCCTCCGCCACTCTCTCATGCTTTCCTATTTGATTAGACTTAAAAGGACAGACAACACCTAATCACAAATTTCTTCGACATCTCATAACGGAGAAAATAATGTTTAAACATAAAATGGCACTGCTTATGAGCACAACCATTTTGTGACGTCAGCTGTACCCACACACATACATACTCGGACTCTTGTACAGGTAATTGTGATAATTAGTTTTGATATTAAGTATTAATGATGTCACGAGGGGAGGCATGCAATCTGGGATACTCAATTTAATTGGCTAAAACGGCATCGACATTGATAAGATGGCTGGCACCACTTGAGATTTTCTTGAAATAACTGGGTTTTATTTCACCTGTTTTCCCACTATTACACATCAGAAAAAGGAAATTGTTTTTGCAATTTATTGGGATGCACATGATAAACGTGTTATCTGTCATTTTAATTTGACCTACAGTCATGGAAGAAATTATTGGCACCCCTGAAATTTTTCCGGAAAATACGGCATTTCTCACAGAAATTAATGCAATTACAAATGTTTTCAGTATGAATGTGTTTATTTCTTGAATGTGCGCATTCGGAAAAATGCAAAAAAGCTAAAGAAAAAATGTCAAAATGTACACAATATTTGGTTGCACATCCTTTCGAAGGAATAACAGAAAGCAATTGCCTCCTATAACCATCAAGAAGTTTTGTGCACCTCTCAGATGGAATTTTGGACCATTCTTCTTTTGCGAACTGTTCCAGGTCTTTCAGATTTGAAGTGTGCCTTCTTGCAAAAGCAATTTTGAGCTCTCTCCATAGTGTTCAATGCGATTTAGATCCGGACTCATTAATGGCCACCTCAGAATTCTCTAGCGCTTTGTCTCCAACCATTTCTCCAACTATTTGAGGTATGTTTTGGGTCAATGGTCTGTTTGAACATCCATGACCTCTGACGCTGACCCAGTTTTGTGACACTACACCCTACATTGTGACCCAAAACATTTTGATAGTCTCCAGATTCCATCACTCCTTGCCACACTGTCAAGGCACCCGGTGCCAGAAAAAGTAATGAGGCCTACAAAGAATAAAATGCAGTGCCTATAGTCAAACATGGTGTAGGTCCAATGATGTTTTGGGGTTGTTTTGCTGCCTACGGCACTGGGTGCCTTGGCAGTGTGCAAAGAGTCATGAAATATGGAGACTATCAAATCGTTTTGGACTGCAATGTAGGGTGTAGTGCAGGGGTTAATTTGAGCCAGATCTTGCCAGAACAAGATCCGGTACCTCTTGATTTTGGCCTCCCCGTGTTTCGGGACTTATTTGGGGAGATCCAGCACCTCTCGTGCATGTAAAATAATATAATAATATAAAAACTTTGGTGCAAAGAAGGAGAGGAACCGTTGATGGCTTTCTCCACTTTATTGTGGCAACAATCAGAAAACAATAAACAAAATAATAGCGGACTGCCGCCACATTCGACTGTGACTTTTGCTTCTCGCTCATCCCCCCCTCGCTTCCTACTACTCACAGCTCTCCAGTCCCAGCGTCTCTTAAACGGATCGTGCATAGTGTCTTGTTTTGGGCTTTTTGTTGACGAAGGTATCGAACACACGACGTGCTGACAACTTTGTTTCTTTATGAACGCATGGAGCTAACAGTACGAACACAGCTTGGGGCTCTCGGCAGGCTGTGCCTCTCTATCGCACTCACGCATCACGTGACCAAAACAACAGTAATGTTGCGTTTACTTCAGGGTGCCTCGGAAAACATATCAGAATATTACACACAGTTACGGACATTACAGTATAAAATAAAATAATAATATGCATTAATTCATTTACACAACAAATCCCAAGACTTGCATTTTGTTTATAAAAATTTAACGTCATTTGAAAGAGTCTGAGATTTGTTGATACAATAAAAAGCTGGACCAACAAATCATGCCCCTGACATAAAAAAAAAAAAAAAAAAAAACTTTTTAAATTTACGGCATCTGGGGAGCAAGCAGCTAGGATCAAACGAAATTTCAACATGCCAAAAAGACAGTTACATTTACTTTTTTTTTTTTTTTTTTTAAAGAAGCAAGATGGTTCAAAACGAGTCAGAAAAGCACAGAGAAAAGAAAAAAAAGTCCCACAGCATGGCAAGTGGGCATTTGCGTTTTGTTTTCAGCACTATTTTCTAAATATGTTCCGGGACCTGTCCCTGTGTCGTCATCCCTGCGCTGTCATATGTACTTTGCGTTCCGGCACCTTATGATTTACAAATTTAGTGTCAGAAAACTAGATCTGCATCAGAGGTCATGGGTGTTCCAACAGGACAATGAGGGTGCCAACAATTTTGTCCAATGTTTGCATTCTGTGTAAAATTGTGTACATTTTGGCTTTTCTCTTCTGCGTTTTTGTGTTTTTCAAAGCAAAATTAAAAAAATAAACACATTCATACTGAAAACGTGTAATTGCGTTGATGTCTGGGAGAAACTTTATTTCTGGAAAAACTCCAGGGGTGCCAATAATTTCGTCCATGACTGTATAGACTCTACCCACGTGACGTCACAACTCCGCCCTCCTGACTGGTGCCGCCCAATTGTCCGTCAACACATTGTGTTTACCTGTTAAGGCTACGTACATTCCTCCTATTTACGGCGTGTTTTTCTGCTCGTTAAAATTAATAATCAAAATGGTGAAGGCGTGTGTGGCGGTCGGTTGCAATAACAGAGAAGATAGACGGAGAGACTTGAAGTTCTACCGGATTCCGAGAGACCCGGTGAGGAGAGCGGTTGGGCTGCTGCAATTCAACGAGAAAACTGGGCTCCAAACGATTACCACAGATTATGTAGTAGTCATTTTATATCTGGTAAGATGCATTTAATATATATTTTGAGGGTTTTGGGCTGACAACCACAATTAAGATCATTGCTAGGCTAATCGCCGACAACATACACGTATGTATGTAGTGAGAGTGCTATCGCTAAACCATATAAACATTAAAAGCCCTAGCTCCATTGACAAATGACATGAAATACATTAGACTTGACAGTGGATGTTAGCAAGAACAAAAGATTTTGAATTCAAAATTTCGTAACTCACCTTTCCAAGCACAAGATAGATTCCTGCCGAATTTTCGTGGACGAGGACCTGTTTCACCCAACCAGCAACGAAGTATTTATAAGCCTCCAAGCTCTTAAAGTTTTTCGAACTTTTGTGAGAATACGCTGATTTTGTGTGGACAAGATAGTTGTAAATATCAGGGTAGCTAGCAGATGTCAGGCAAAGACGGCGAAGACAGCGGGTTCGAAAAACATCGATTTAGGCATCAAATATGGATCTGGCGAATGGATAAACTGAAGCTTTTCCACATAATGCCTTTTATGCAACGTATCCAGTGAGTTTACGGCATCCGAAAGCACCGGGTCTTCCATGAAATGCATTATAAATTGCTCGATCAATTGAGACCATTGATAATACAGACACAAAATGACGGACAATGGGGCGGAACAATACAGCGATCACGTGATTTTGTGACGTCGGTGGGTAGGGTCTATATGTCTCTGGCTATTTAAAGCATGTTTGTAGCGTGACCACTCGACTTTTCTTTGTAATTTTTACTTTCCGTGTTCAATTTCTTCTTCTTCTCTTAAACTTTCTCTGGCCAGAACTTCCTAAAGCGGAAGGTTGGTAGGAGTTAACTTCCCCCGCCAGTCCTTCCTCCTTCCACTAATTCCTCTCCATTATTCTTCATGACATCACCCCATAAATGTGCCACCAAATTAAGATTGCATTAACTCATCGCACTCGTAGAGACCACTTGAAGTATATTTTAATGATGCCATCATTCTAAAACTCAACTTTTCATGAAATAAGAAAACCTCCGCTGTCACTGAATGTCTTCACCTGTCAGTAAAAGGTGTTTTGTGTTTTCAACAGAACTGTATATTCGTTCATGTTTTGCTTGTTCATATCATTTTCTTCTCCTCTTTTAGAGTCTGTGCCCAGTGGCGAGAGTCAGAGCGTTGCTGGAGGTGATGAGGACGCTCTGGACGACTACCAGGAGCTCAGCACCCGTGAGGAACAGGACATCGAAGGCATGATGGAGGTGTGCGAGTATGCAATCTCCAATGCTGAGGCCTTTGCAGAGCAGCTCTCCAGGGAGCTCCAGGTTCTAGATGGGGTGAGTAGAACAATAACATCAACCAAACACTTCATTAAACTGAGGATATTCACCAGAAATTCCAGACTATAGCGGTCACCTGATTTTAACCCTTTATTGCCAAATGTATCACATTTGATACACCTAAAATTTCATGATTTTGGGACTAATTCAGAATTTTGACATGTCTTGTTGAAAATAAAATGATGGATGCAGATCAACACATGCATCTGCAGGTTCCATGACAAAACAAAAACAGGATTTAGCAAGGGTTATAGATATTACAGCGCTTATTACTAGGGCTGTCAAACGATTACAATTTTTAATCGAGTTAATCACAATTTAAAAATTAATTAATAGTAATTAATCGCAATTCAAACCAGCTATAAAATATGCCATATTTTTCTGTAAATTATTGTTGGAATGTAAAGATAAGACACAAGACGGATATATACATTCAACATACTGTACATAAGTACTGTATTTGTTTATTATAACAATAAATCAACAAGATGGCATTAACATTATTAACATTCTGTTAAAGCGATCCATGGATAGAAAGTCTTGTAGTTCTTAAAAGATAAATGTTAGTACAAGTTATAGAAATTTTATATTCAAACTCCTCTTAATGTTTTCGTTTTAATAAAGTTTGTAAAATTTTCAATCAAAAAATAAACTAGTAGCTCGCCATTGTTGATGTCAATAATTACACAATGCTCATGGATGGTGCTGAAACCCATAAAATCAGTCGCACCCAAGCGCCAGCAGAGGGCGACAAAACACAAAAAAACACAAGTAACAAATGGACATGACGCTGTCATTTTAATCTGTTTGAGCGGGGCATGTGCGTTAAATGCGTCAAATGTTTTAACGTGATTAATTAAAAAAATGAATTACCGCTCGTTAACGCGATAATTTTGACAGCACTACTTATTACACATATTCATTTTGACTTTTCTTTTTACAAATTTGAAAAAAAAACTTTCATTAGGACCTTATTTTTCTAATTTGGGGATTCTCTGACAATGGCTTCATGTTGCAGATATTAAATTAAGCCGCACTGCCCATCATTCGATTGCTGCCATCTCTCTCAGTCAAAATAGATTGGACGCCTGTCGTCGTAAGTGGCAGCCAATCACTTACAAATTGCCGCCATAGCATCTGATATACTCAGGGCTGACACCTATCAGCCCTTGCTATAGCATAGCAACTTTGGTGTAGCATATTGTGTCAATAATCTGTCGTCTTTAGATCAAAAAAGTCAAAACACCCACCTTAAACTGTTCTTCTGTAATGGGATCGAGCATCAGACGGAGCCTTCCTGGGCAATATTGTCCTCTGATTGCTGGTTGAAAACAGCTAATCAGCACTATCATAGCATCCTCTTGTCGGAGAAAATAGTGGACATATATCCTTTTAAAACTGTTCTTTTTTAGCGGCATATAGCGTCAGATGGAATCCTATCCATCTATAAAATCCCCAGTTTTAGTACATGTCATGTCCTTTGAATTTTTCCCTGCTTAAAATAATCAAACAAAACTTGGCACTGTAACTGTTCGGCCGTTGACAAGTCTGTCTTTCATGACCATGACGGCCAAATTTATTATACTTGAGGAGCATACCCCAGAGTTGGAAATCAAGTAACAATAAAAGCATTGGAATTAATGCAGGCAGCATGTCTTAGACAACATAGTTTCTGGATTTTTTTTTTTTTTTTTTTAGTATTTAGTAAACAAAAAAAGAGGCTGTCATGTTTTTTTTTTTATTATTGTGAATGGGGGAAAAAAAAAACATTTTGTTCCCTTCTGTTTTGGCATATCTTTCCCCTCCATTAGACATACAGTATGCACAAAAGGGAGTTGTTTTGTACTCTCCCATAGCACACGCACATGGTTATTTTATTGTTTTATTGAGTCACTCATGTTAGCGGCCGGCAGTTAAGTGGCAGACACGCATGCACACAAGACTTGCAGGATTAAAGTACTACTTACTTAATACTGTATTCAATAAAATCTGTGACAGCCAGAAAATGGTCTGAGAGAGAGGGAAAAAATCACTATTGTTTTTGAAGCTCAGGTGTGGAGTGTGTCTAATATAATGCAACTGTGAAGAAGTCAGCCAGGTTCAGGTGAGACGATTGAAATTTAGTAATGAGGAATAAATTATTACCTGAGAATGATTTTGCCTTTGTTTCTTTGTGTCATCATTAATTTGTATTTGGGGTCTGCGGCACAAAGAGGGGAGATTAGACTCAAAACAGAAAAAGGAAAAATAATTTTCTCTCTTTTTCTTTTTTCTCCTTTGAAAAAGTTGAGGGATGAATGAAAATGAAAAAAATGTAGAATCTTCCTTTTTGTTATAAAATCTTGAGATTTTTACAATTTAACCAAACATGGGGAAAAAAAAAATTACATTCATTGTTGACCTGATCCATTTGATTTTTCAACTTTACATAAAACGTCCCTTTAATGCTAGTTAAGAATATCAAACGTTCATGTCGGTACTCGGTTAGTGTTTAAGTCATGAACAAATCACTTGAAATCCTTTCCCTCCTTCTCCGCTACTTTTAAGGCCAACATCCAATCCATCATGGCGTCGGAAAAGCAGGTCAACATCCTGATGCAGCTTTTAGACGAAGCGCTAGGCGAGGTGGACACCATTGAAGGCAAGCTGAGTAGCTATGAAGAGATGCTCCAGAGCGTCAAGGACCAAATGGATCAGATCTCGCAGAGCAACCGCCTCATCCAGATTAGCAACACCAACAATGGCAAGCTGCTGGATGAGATCCAGTTCCTAGTGGTGAGGATCAAACACACTGCTCATTTCAGTCCCACTACTTATCAACTAGTAACCATATGGCTTTCCCCCACTAAGCACAACATGGACCTCTCCAGGGGCCACATAAGAGCCCTACAAGATGGAGACCTGACTTCACCGAAAGGCATCGAGGCTTGCATTAACGCTGCTGAAGCTCTTTTGCAGTGCATGAACATAGCCCTCCTGCCAGGTATTTCGTCTTAATGCCCGCCATCCAAATCAGAAACGAGCAAAGTCATTTTTCCCCTTTTAGGCCACGACAAGCTGATGGCTGTCAAACAGCAGCAGCACCTATTCACTGAACTAAGGGACACGTTCGCACGCCGCCTCACCAATCATCTCAACAACGTATTTGTGTACCAGGTAAGATCCTTTTAGTCATGTATAATAGTGACCACCACAGTAGTGCCCATTGTCTTCTTGTGTGACTACCATCCAACTTCATTTACGTCCTCCAAGTCCTTTCTCCTCATCCTCTTATCAGTGTGCCTTACTCTGAATGGTCACTCTGTGCTCTCTCTGTCAGTTCAACCACTTCAGTCACTTCAAAATGACCATCCCTCACTTCTATAGGTCTTCCTGTCTGTCACTTCCTGTGAGTAGCCTTTCACAGAGTCCCACACTCCTAGAGCTACCCCCTTAACAGATGAGCTGTGCATGAGATTTGCCTCTAACTACCGAAGGGACCCTTTGCTCCAAAATGGTTTTGGTGTAGATGGTGTTATTTTTGTCATGAAGGACTCACATGGCCTTAACAAGTGTGTTGCAGTGTAATCAATATTTATAACACAGAAAAGGTGCGAATGAAAGTAGTCATGGTGTGTGATGGAAAATACCTTGTAAGTTGTACATGTGTGAGCATACGTGTGATTGTGGTCGTGTGTCTGTGTGTATCAATTATTTTAACGGAAAGACAGCACATTTATCAAGTGCATTCCAGCAGAAATGTTTGATAAAGTTAAAAAAATAAACTGAATTTTATTTTTGTGATGTGTGGTAGACATGTGCCGATTACCGGTTTCAAGGTATACCGTGGTATGAAAACGTCACGGTTTCAAAACCGCAAAAAATTTCTGTCATACCGTCCGTACGGTATTAGCTATTTTTTATGTCTTAAAAATGCATGGAGAAATCCCTCGCTTGCAGCTGCAAGGCTCAGCCCTACTCCAACGGGTGTTGCTCAGTGTCAGTGAGTCAGCTGTGCTACATGATCGCTGGAGGAAGTGAAACTTTTTTCCCCCATTGAAGAAAACAAAATCACTGGTATGGAAATACCTAGGCTACAGAAAAGTTACAGACGGACACGACTTAGAGGAGGAGGACCACCGTCATGTAAAAATCATGTTTGCGGAGGTTGGCTGCTGAGGATTCAATACTTCCAATATGATTTCGCCTTTATGAAAAATTAAAGGTTAGTAAACACTGTCATGAACAGTTACGAGGGTTAACTCCAGCATGTTTAGTGTGTCTAGCGGTAGTGAAGCGTGTTTTTTTTCTCTGGCAACTGTCTGTGTTGAGAAAAAGTGTGTACCATGTAAACATGAAATGAGGCATACACACACATGTGGTTTTTATGGAAAAAAAATTCACTTATTTTCTGATGGTAATAATGTTGAGCTGTGGGTTTAGGCTCACCTAAAGGGCTGGGTTTATTTTGATTTTATTTAGAATATTTCATTTATTATTTTTTTAACTTAACATTATACTTATGTTCCAATTTGCTAATATGTTTTGAAAAATAAAAATCCTGTTCAATGGAAAAATGAGGATCGGCATCAGGTGGGAAGGATCGGGTTTTTAATTTAAAAAAATAGTGTTTTTCTTCTTCATGCTCGTACAGCCTCTCACCCTCGTCCTGCATTTTTTGGTCAAGCTGATACAATGAAAATTGTGGGTGCGCCTGAAGAGAAAAGTAGTTGCAATTACAAAGATTTTAGCATGTAATTTACAGATGAAATGCCTCTATCAGTGTTGTTTTCGTCAACGATGACTATGACGAAAATATTTCGTCGACGAACAATTTTTTCATGACGATGACGAGACGATAACGAGCTAAAAACTTATCTTGGGAGACTAAAACTTAATGACAATAATGCCAGTTTTCGTCTGACGAGAACGAGACGAAAATGTGCCATTGTTTTCCTCGCTGTGTTCACAATGTGTGACATTTTATGTGTCGTTAGCCTGCCTGTTTGTGTCACTCATGTGACGTGCTGCGACCCCCCCAACTCACCCACTTGTCTAGTGTCCTCTCCAGTCTCCCCATTGCTTGTTTTGAGACATACACGGTAAGATTTGTCTTCTTATCTGGGCAACAGAGAATATGCAATGTTTTTTTAGCCTTTAAAGGTCTGTGCTGAGTGCTAAATGTAACTCATAGCGTTAGCATAGCATTCACATTCACGTTAGCAGTAGGCTATTGCTGACGGCGAGCGTCCTCCTAAACTCTCGGACAACTTTTTTTACATAAAGTTTGTGGCGTCCAGGCGGGTATAACTAATTGAAAATAATGTAGCCTACTGTTTTCCTGCTGACAGTGTATTATCACGTGATAGATTTGTAGATGCTACAATATTTGCTCGGCTGTCAATGTTCATTGGAAACCTTTTCTTACTTATTTTTGGCGTAAAACTTTATTGAATTGAATTTTAAAAACCAAAATATTGAGTTAACGACTAAATCTAGACGAAATTAGTCTGAGTTTTAGAAAACAAAAAGTAGACGAAGACAAACACATTTAGAAATGACTAAAATATGACTAAGACTTATATATATTTTCGTCCAAAAGACGAAAATTAAAATGGCTGCCAAAAACAACACTGGCCTCAATGAATATTTCTTTTTACTTATGAACATTTTTCAAAAGCTTAATTGATGGATTTTCTCAAGTTAAAGCGCCACGCAGAAATTAATAAAATTAATTGATATTATTTTGAAAATAGACCGGATCCACCGTATTTTTTACGTGAGTGATACTGGTCTACCTGATCCTACCTAGTAGTATTTACGCAGGAGGGTTGCTACTCGCATCAAATAATGACTCTGCCGTTCGTTTCGAGTGCGACGCGTTGAACCGCTTCTAGGACGCCTCTAAAACGCGGCCGCACTGTGCGACTGGTGTGCACTCCCTGCTTGACTTGAACCGCCACGTTTCACTGCGTTGACGCAGCAGAAACCCTAATGCGCAGTACACGTGCAGGGTCTATTCCAGCCTTTACTGTGTCTCCGAATAATTTTTAAACAAGAATAAAGTAGAAAAATGCTTGTCTCCATTAAGTGCTTCATTGAGTAAGTCCACTCAAATCCGCTCAAGCTGCTCACTTACACACAATGAGTTACCACAGCAACTGATTAACAAGTTAAACGATGGTTGACATATACGGCACAAGTTTCAGCCTACAAACGTCTCTGGCAAGATCAAACCTTAAGGTCTGTCAGTCATCGTTAACTTTATTAAGCAACTCCATTGCACTGCCTGACCAAAAAAAAAAAAAACTGCAGGAGCGACAGTGAGAGACTATGTGATTGGATCGGGACAGCTTTGTAAAATACTGCATTTATTTTTATAATTGAAAAAAAGTCTGTGATGGACTGACGATTTTTCACTTAAAAAATGTGAACCTGTTCTTACCCTGGCCAAGGTGCACCCTCCATCAAGTGTTTTTATTCCCTGACATTCCTGCTTTCGCCAAACATGTTAGTTCATTGAAGACTCCAAAATGTTCTTCTGTATGAATTTGAGTGTGAATGGTTGTTTATCTATATGCTCCGTCTGAGTATGTGCGCTTCTTAGTGAGTATTTCACTTACTTATTGAATCTAGCTCTAATGGTCCTGGTGTCCCATTTTGTATGATCCAGGGCCACGACCAAAGTTCCACTCTGTCCCAGCACACTGTGGAGCTGACGTTGCCCAAGCACAGCCCCCTCCACCGAGATCTACTGCGTTACGCCAAGCTCATGGAGTGGCTAAAGATAACTCACCGCGAGAAGTACGAGGGCCTATCGAGGGTCAGTTCTCTTACCATCTATGACTCACGAGTTTCAAGTGTCTCTCATGATCCTGTTGAATTACTTAGTAATCACACACCTTTCACTATTTAACTTTGTTTGTTTAAGTGGCATAATAGCAGTGATTTTTAGATTAGAAGATTCAGTACTGGATTGTTATTTTCTCTCCAGACCTACGTGGACTACATGAGCCGACTGTATGAACGAGAAATCAAAGACTTTTTTGAAATTGCAAAGATAAAAATGGCGGGAACAAGCAAGGAGGCGAAGGCCAAGTTTGGTAAGATGGTGGAGTCTCGCTATGGACTTTGTATTGTTGCATTTACTCCCGAATCCTTACCAAAGACTTTAATTAACACAAGCTTAAAAGTTGGGATGCACTATTTTCTCATCAGCTGCGGTTATAGTGATGCTTTGCTACTTTTTCAACCTGTTCACCAGATTAATATCTCAACAACTAGATCCGCTTCCAGTATTCTATGTCAACGTTTCTTTCGAAAACAGCCCAGGGATTTGTTTTCTGGATGTTTGTCTGCCGCAGCAGAGGCCTATCTTAACACCCGTGCTGCATGTACTTACTGTAAGTCTAACCTCTCTCTGTCTTTGATGCCCGGCCTTTTTTAACTGGCTGCAGCTACGCTTCCACGGAAAGAGAGCGCGCTCAAACAGGAAACGGAAAGTAAGTAAAGAGAAGAGTGCCTCCCCACCCTGCGTTCTTATCACAGTGCTTTCCATGTAACTGCACTGAAACCAATTTCAGTCTTGACATGAAGTGGCTTGCTTTAATGCTTGTTACAACAACGCATTATCACATAGTCTACTGACCTAGATAGGCTTGTGTTTGTGCGTGTATTTGTATGAAATCCATTATGTATGCCATATGTGACATACCAGGACATTGGAGGACATTTGGATTTCAAAATTCTTGCAAAATAACCCTTCACATTTCAGAATTTCTGCTGCATATTTATAAATGATGAGTAATCCACTATCACAGGCTTGATTGGCTTGGCTTACGGATCAATGGTTAAAAAAAAAAACATTATTTTATATTTACAATATTTGGCATAATCACATTAACAGAGTTGTAAGTCCATGAATCTTAACATTTTCACAGGAGGAGAGGGTAGCTGTTTAGCTATCTAACTAGCATTTACTGCTAGCTAAGCCGACAAACTTACGTAAATCATTTCTTTACTCATTTAAATTAACCATTTAAATTTCATAGTAAATATTATTTACAAGAAAGGACATAAATGTGCTCGGCCATTCTTTTGGAAAACTGTTAATGAAATTTCAAGTTTAGCGCAACAGATGATGCACTGCTTTAAAAAGTGATGGTGTTGTGGGCATGTTGTGGGACAGACATTCCACGAATACTAATTCATATTTGATATATTATTAAAACGGATGTTCCCACGGGTACAAGAGACACCAATAAAATATCAAGTACGAAAAAAAATTTTTGATTTATTTTTTAACTGTTTTATTTGAGATTTAATTTGGTCATTAAAGAGGTGTGGAAATACAGAAAATGGCTTTTTATGTGGTACCCCAGGCTTATTTGGTATTTTTCCAACATTTCCAAGCATATTTTTTTAATGTTTAGCATTTATAGATTTGGATTAAGGGCAAGTAAAATGAATCAAAAGTAGTATGTTTTCGTATTTTATATGTGGATTGGACATAAAATGTCCTCCAATTATGGAATGACCCATATTTGAGTGTATGCGTGTGTCTGTACATATATGTCCACGTGTCTTTGTTTTAATTCTCATTTCAACACATCTTAAAACAAGGCCTTCACGGCAGCTCAGGAAAGCTGACTGGCTCCACATCCAGCCTAAACAAACTGAGCGTGCAGGGCTCCAACAGCCGCCGCTCGCAGTCGTCCTCTCTGCTAGATATGGGCAACATGTCTGCCTCCGACCTGGACGTGGCCGACCGTACCAAGTTTGACAAGGTAACCTCGAGAAAGAATGTGGAATGAGTATTTATGGAGAAATAGATTGTGTAAGGAACAGTAGTGGATGTTGGCAGATATTCGAGCAAGTCCTCAGTGAATTGGAGCCTCTGTGCCTTGCGGAACAAGACTTCATCAGCAAGTTCTTCAAGCTCCAGCAGCACCTGACTGTCATGCCTCCTCTTGCGCAGGTTATCTTTTGCTTCATTTTAATGTAGATTATTGTATTTAATACAGTGCCTTGCAAAAGTATTCGGCCCCCTTGAACCTTGCAACCTTTCGCCACATTTCAGGCTTCAAACATAAAGATATAAAATTTTAATTTTTTGTCAAGAATCAACAACAAATGGGACACAATCGTGAAGTGGAACAAAATTTATTGGATAATTTAAGCTTTTTTAACAAATAAAAAACTGAAAAGTGGGGCGTGCAATATTATTCGGCCCCCTTGCGTTAATACTTTGTAGCACCACCTTTTGCTCCAATTACAGCTGCAAGTCGCTTGGGGTATGTTTCTATCAGTTTTGCACATCGAGAGACTGACATTCTTGCCCATTCTTCCTTGCAAAACAGCTCGAGCTCAGTGAGGTTGGATGGAGAGTGTTTGTGAACAGCAGTCTTCAGCTCTTTCCACAGATTCTCGATTGGATTCAGGTCTGGACTTTGACTTGGCCATTCTAACACCTGGATACGTTTATTTTTGAACCATTCCATTGTAGATTTGGCTTTATGTTTTGGATCATTGTCCTGTTGGAAGATAAATCTCCGTCCCAGTCTCTGGTCTTGTGCAGATACCAACAGGTTTTCTTCCAGAATGTTCCTGTATTTGGCTGCATCCATCTTCCCATCAATTTTAACCATCTTCCCTGTCCCTGCTGAAGAAAAGCAGGCCCAAACCATGATGCTGCCACCACCATGTTTGACAGTGGGGATGGTGTGTTCAGGGTGATGAGCTGTGTTGCTTTTACGCCAAACATATCGTTTTGCCTTGTGGCCAAAAAGTTCAATTTTGTTTTCATCTGACCAGAGCACCTTCTTCCACATGTTTGGTGTGTCTCCCAGGTGGCTTGTGGCAAACTTTAAACGAGACTTTTTATGGATATCTTTGAGAAATGGCTTTCTTCCTGCCACTCTTCCATAAAGGCCAGATTTGTGCAGTGTACGACTGATTGTTGTCCTATGGACAGACTCTCCCACCTCAGCTGTAGATCTCTGCAGTTCATCCAGAGTGATCATGGGCCTCTTGGCTGCATCTCTGATCAGTTTTCTCCTTGTTTGAGAAGAAAGTTTGGAAGGACGGCCGGGTCTTGGTAGATTTGCAGTGGTCTGGTGCTCCTTCCATTTCAATATGATGGCTTGCACAGTGCTCCTTGAGATGTTTAAAGCTTGGGAAATCTTTTTGTATCCAAATCCGGCTTTAAACTTCTCCACAACAGTATCTCAGACCTGCCTGGTGTGTTCCTTGGTTTTCATAATACTCTCTGCACTTTAAACAGAACCCTGAGACTATCACAGAGCAGGTACATTTATACGGAGACTTGATTACACACAGTTGGATTCTATTTATCATCATCGGTCATTTAGGACAACACTGGATCATTCAAAGATCCTCACTGAACTTCTGGAGTGAGTTTGCTGCACTGAAAGTAAAGGGGCCGAATAATATTGCACGCCCCACTTTTCAGTTTTTATTTGTTAAAAAAGTTTAAATTATCCAATAAATGTTGTTCCACTTCACGATTGTGTCCCACTTGTTGTTGATTCTTGACAAAAAAATTAAATTTCATATCTTTATGTTTGAAGCCTGAAATGTGGCGAAAGGTTGCAAGATTCAAGGGGGCCGAATACTTTTGCAAGGCACTGTATATTATTGGCATTTAATAGGTATTTAATTTTGTTTGTTTTGTGTATTTATTATAACTAGAAAATGCAATTTCATCAGAAATTGCATGGGGATGCTTTGCTCTGCTGGTCGATAGTCCTGATTTTTTTTTTTTTTTTTTTAAATATATATATGGCGGAAAACACAGATAAGACTGAAAAAGCAGTTTCTGCTCTTGCACTCCTCTTTAAAAGAAACTGCTGTATTTTAAGACAAAACAACTGTTGTGTTTGATAGAACAATATGTCTATATGCTGCCATAGCAGATTCATGGCGCATGAATCCCCCGAATATTTTTAATTTGTCCGTTTTACCCTGAAAACCCCCGTTTACAGACGTCGCACAACCACTTTTGTTTCAACCCAGCCATAAAACTAAGGTAATTAATTATATTAATTATTCAAAATTTCGGTTTTAGCTTAAAATCATTAATTGATGTCTCATATTTCGCAAAAAAAAAAAAAACGACTTTAAAAAAGAAATTCACTCATATATTTTAAACCTTTAAACAAATTATGTCACTATGAAAAAAATTGCGTCTGTATAAAAAAAAAGTCACAGATCTCTACCTCATAACTATCGCTTAATTGTATTTTTTTTTGTTACTGTCGCATTTTCTCCGATATGTTACATGATAAATAATTGATCCAAAAAAAACATTTAAAAGGGTAAATATATGAAAAAGAAAATCTCAACCACTCCTTGATGTCTGCGATTTCTGCATCGCGACCCTTGTTATATTACCATGTTTCACCCATAAATTCCCAAAAAATATCCAGCTGTGGCCATTCACAGCTGTGTCTTGACACTCAGTGATACATGCTACATGGAGTTTTTAGATCGAAACAAGGTAAGTATGCGATAATTTCTCATTTAAGTTATGGTGTCTGTAATTCTGCTCTCGCATGCGCTCACCTTCAGATAGGGTTTTGCTGTTTAAAAAACATTTTTTTTAACAAAATGCCCTCCTGTTCAAAATTTTTCTTCCCCCAGAAAATTGAGATTTTAAGCTTTCCATTGATGTATCACATGCATATCAGACAATATTGAAAGTTGGCTAAATTGGGGGTCTCAGAGCGGAACTTCAAGTCACCTGAGTGTTTTCCGCCATGTATATTTTGGGGCCTATCGGGATCACTTCATTTGACCTGCTAGAAAAATTGAGGACAATTTCTGGATTCAGCATGAAAACTCCAATGGAAATTGTTTGTGATGTCTTTGTTGCTGTGAATTTTGGTTTGGATGCAGGGTAGTGTAGTTTACAAACCAATGTTCCTACTCATACACTGAATATTGTACTGTAATGTGAAAAGCCAGTCTAATATAATTATGAAACTGTCACCTGATGCAGTCTCTGTTTACGATTTTTCCACATATTAAAACAATAATGTTGACTGTTTATCAACGGGGTTACCATTTTCAAAGCACAACGTGGCGTCCCTTGGTTATCCAACAATACACTCGTGTTCTTTCTGTTCTCCAGTAAACATAAACTTGCAAAGCAATAACAAAGAGTTGCATGCTTTAATCTCTCATATGTGCCTGTAAATGTCTGGCAAGAGTTGTCATGTTTTATTTCCACTACTTTGTCAGCCGGAAGCGGAGGAGTCAGATGGCAGCGTGCCGTCAAGAATGCCTCCCCAGGCGGAACACAGACACTCCTTGTCGTCAGAGTTAGTACTCACATTTACCTAAACGGCCAACGTAAACCATCTTCACACATTTCTTCATCTTTTTTCCTCTTCAAGTAAAGACATGGTGCGGCTGATGATGAACAAAGTGTTCCAGAGCATCGAGACTGAGCTCAACAGCCTCATCGCACTGGGTGACAAGATTGACAGCTTCCACTCGTTGTACATGCTGGTGAAGATGAGCCACCACGTGTGGACGGCTGAGAATGTAGACCCAGCCTCTTTCCTCAGCACAACACTGGGAAACGTCCTGGTCACGGTCAAGAGGAACTTTGACAAATGCATTGTGAGTATGTTGTAACATTCTTGTTGTATTCACTCATTTGCTTTAGAACTTCTATAATCCATTATTTTGACTGTCATACATTATTTTCTAATTACTCAACAAATCGACTCATATATATATCAAGTTATGTACCGTTATATTATCCCGGGCTAAAGGTTTTAGCTGAAAATGTGCATTTAAGCGCACAATGGACGCTCGAGCTGATGACGTAGATTGTCACTTTCACTCGATGAATACTACCGGGTTATTGCACTTCCTTCAACGCAAGACGGTCAACACATGCGCTCATCGGTTAAAAGCGGCGAGTATTTACTATTGTATTTTTATCAAGTCTTTTATTACCTTTTCATTGCCTCAAAATACTTTTTGCATGTGTTTCCCTCTCATACTTTTAAGTATTGTGTTTTCTTGCGGTAGCTTTAAAGCATATTGTTGATCTGTTGACCACATTGGTCACATAGCGTATTTAAACCACCCTTATTTGATATTATAACGTGTAAATATTTTCTAAAGGCATCTTTAGTATGTTCTGTCTGTATGCATCTAAAAAAAAACCTCAAAGCTCACGGTAGCACTTTGGGTGTCAAATTCACCTCTTCCAGGATGTTTCGCCAGTGTAGCACATTTTAGCAGAACACCGGTTTTGTCATACTCTCGTCTTGTCTCATCCCGTCTTTCCTGTTCACTTTGCGTTTGCTGTTCGTTTTGTGAAATATTGACAGTGCTGTCATGCCTATTAATGTTCCTCTCGGGTTCAAATTGAAAGGGTTGAACAGATGACATGTTTGTGTCGCTAGAGTCATACTCTGGAAGCCCAGCAGCATTATCATGTGACTTCACCGCCCAATATCAATATCAAATTATTTTTACTCATAATAACATTTATCTTTTAAGAAGTCTTTGTATCCGTAGATCCCTTTAAGGGGCTCAAAAAGAGGATTTGGCTGATTTTAGGTCAACAATCTCAAACAATTCCTGAACTTTCAAAATAGTTTTCAATTAATTTGGCCATCGATTAGTTGTCGATAGAGGTGGGAAGAGCGGCCAAAGATTTTACTCAAGTAAGAGTAGCGTTACTTCAAAATAATTTTACTCAAGTAAAAGTAGACATCCAAAAATGTACTTAAGTACAAGTAAAAAATGATTTGCTGAAAAGCATACTCAACTAATGAGCAACATTGTGAGTAATCGCTTACAATGTTTTTTTCCTAGCACAAAGTTATCTGTATGAACTGTTGTTATAATAATACTGTACTATATTAAGACACATTAAGCCAAAGAAATACAAAAAAATACTAATAATTCCGGCTAGAGAAAAAAAAGTCTACACAAAGGAAGCATCAGTTGTCAAAAGAGCATGAGTACCCTCTAGTGGAAAAAATAGTTCCTAGTTTTAATTATTGAATAGTGAATAGTTTCATCAAGTTCCTATTATGAAATTAAAAGTATCATATCTCCGGTTTTACATGGTCATTCGATGCCAAATAAAAACTGGGAGAGAGGTTAAAATCCGCACATTCGAGTCATGTTGAGGGCAGAGCTCTATGTCAAATACATCATTTTTTACGTAATTGAACAGGCCGGCATCTTCATAGAATGGCAAGCTTGAGTCTGACTGGTATATTTGGAGTCATGTGATTATTGTTGCGACGTCTCATTGGTGAAACTGTGAGAAGTACTGTTGGCATCACTGGCAAAAAAAAAGAAGTAAAGAGGAAAAATGTAATGAATAATGTAACCCAAAGTAGCAGAGTAAGAGAAGCATTTCTTCACAAATCTACAAAAGTAAAAGTATGACGTGATAAAACTACTCATAGAAGTACATTTTTCTCAAAAAGTTACTCATGCAAATGTAACTGAGTAAATGTAGCACATTTACAACCCACCTCTGGTTGTCAATTAATCATGGCAGCCCTAATTAGCTGCCATTGACCACAATGGCTATCCAATCCATTGCAAAATATTAGACGTTTATTGCCGCCAATGACACCAATACAAGATTTTGTATCAAATAACAGGCTGACTTCCTCCTTGCAGTCCGGCCAGATCAGACAAATGGAGGAAGTGAAAATTTCCAAGAAGAGCAAAGTTGGCATCCTCCCGTTCGTCACTGGTTTTGAAGAATTTGCCGAGCTGGCTGAGACCATCTTCCGAAATGCTGAACGTCGCGGCGACCTTGATAAAGCTTACGTCAAACTCATCAAGGCTGTCTTCATGAACGGTAAGAATGCTGAGGCTTATGTTTTTAACCTTAAGACAAAGCTCTGGCAAGCGACTCATCTTCCTCAGTGGAGAAAGTAGCCAGCGAGAGCCAGAAGACACCGCGGGACGTGGTGATGATGGAGAATTTCCACCACATCTTCTCCACGCTTTCCCGACTCAAGATCTCCTGCCTGGACGCAGAGAGAAGGGAGGCCAAGCACAAATACACAGACCACCTGCAGTCCTATGTCATCAACTCTCTGGGCCAGCCTCTGGAAAAACTCAATGTAAGACCAAATAAAAACATTAATATAACAAATTCATGCTCATCCCGACTCTGTTGCAGCATTTCTTCGAGGGTGTGGAAGCCCGTGTGGCCCAGGGGGTCCGTGAGGAGGAGGTGAGCTATCAGCTAGCTTTCAACAAGCAGGAGCTCCGCAAGGTAATTAAAGAGTATCCTGGAAAAGAGGTGAAGAAAGGACTGGACAACCTTTATAAGAAAGTGGACAAGCACTTGTGTGAAGAGGAAAGTCTGCTACAGGTGAAATTAACTTTTATATGATTTTCCTTCATTTGCTCTCCTGCAAATACTGTACATGCTCCCTCATATATGTTCCTTGTAGGTGGTATGGCACTCCACGCAAGACGAGTTTATCCGGCAATACAAGCACTTTGAGGGACTGATTGGCAGATGTTACCCCGGCTCTGGAATCACAATGGAATTTACTATTCAGGATATGTTGGAGTATTTCTCCAGCATCGCGCAGTCCCATTAGCCTGACTGACAATGACTCACTACTGACACACTCTGGATAAACATGTAAAAACACATTTGTTCATGCTTTCATCCATTTTTCTTTAAAGTCGTCACCTTTGGTGTTGGCGAACTAAAGGTCTGACTGTGGCCATCCATCCTGGCTTGGTTGCTTGCTAACCATAGGGGATTCATTGACAACAGCAATTCACAACCATGAACATTTTAGTGTCATCAGTGAATCTAACATGTTTACGGCCAAAGTACTTCAGGAAAACATACACAAGCACTGGAAGAACATGAAAACCCCACGCAAGAAGATTGGAGCTGACTTTGGAACCTCAAATTTGAGAACTGCAAAGCTTGCAAAATTTGTGTACTAAACTGTGTCTGTGTTTATTCGTTCATCTCATTTCTTTGCTAATAAAAATCCAGTCACTTTGTTTGGCACTCTCCAGTTGTGAATCGCAAATTTTGCATTTGGTAACTGGTCTGTGGGTGGATGTTACCCAGATATAATCCAGCCTTTAATTCCACTAGTGTCACACCATGATTAATATAGAATTATCAATATAACATATATCAACTGTACCTTACTTGGAGCAGTAATGAATAATCAATAATGAATACCGGTAATCAAAAACCTGGGCAGATGTTATTCACATAGCAACACGTGAGCTGAAATCTGATTGGCCTGCCCCACAAATTTAAGTATCCACTCTCAACTATAAGAAGCTGTGAAGCTAAATTAAACTCAATGAAATATCGGGAATATACGGTAATAAAAGATAAATTTCATGAAACAAATTCTTGAGTTGGGTTTGTCAATTTAGCCCAGAGCATTGCGTTTAATTACGCTTTTCTGCAGTGACACAGCACCGCCCGTCTGGATTTTGAATATACGGGCGGCGCTGGTGAGTAAAATGCGCGTCCCATGTAATGTTTCCTACATCCATGGTGACGAATGAAAATCTGATGACATCGGCGCTCTTTTTAAACTTTTAAAAAACATTCACTCCTAGCAAGGCACGCGTCTAAAATGTTTTTTGATAAGAAAATTGCACGTATAATGGTCCCAGTGTTTAAATAGTGTCCGTATATGAAGGGCAAAATTATCCTAAACCTTAGTCAAAAGTGTTTCTTCCGTCTAAGGAGGTAGGTTGAGATAAAACTCGACTTTACATCAATAATGTCGTGTTCAAAATATATTGTACCATTGAATTGGCTGAAAATGAGTTGTTTTAAATGTATATAGCTATTAGCTTACCAGTAGCTTAAGCTAGCTGCTAGCCGACTGTAGTTGTCAACATGGCTCAACAATTCCCGCCTTTTAAAAGATTGAAAATGCAAAATGAACACTTTCTCTAGCGTCTTTAAGGGGCATACTGTTTTATTAGACACGCATATGTTTATTAGGGGTCAATGGCGAGCTGCGCGGAGAGGAAATTTGTCAACTTGAGGAGGCGTCTGGACCAGCTGGGCTACAGACATCCTCTGGGAATTGAAAACCTACCACTGGTCGAAAAACTTTTCAGGTAAAACGCACTGATTTGGAACCTTTCCGGTCAGTTCCGAAAAATTGCTTGAGCACCTCCCCCTTTGCCCCTACATGCCCAAAGTGCCCCTTTGGGCTTTTTTTGTGTGTGTGTGTGTGTGTATGTGTCTGCTGGCCGACTGTGCAGGCGCTCCGAGTACTTTACTTGAACACCGAAAACACCTTTAAAAATAAAAAAGCCGCCTGTGTGCTGCTAAACCGGACCATGACCCCCCCACCTCCTTTGCACGCTGTGACCTGGGTGTGTGGTGAGGAGTCTGAGGAAATCTGGTGGTTGAAAACAAACGGTGTTACCCTATTAAACCGTGTTTGAAAAATACTGTAACAAAAATTCTTGCACCACGTTTATAATGGGGATTTAAAAAAAAAAAAAATAATAATAATATGTAATTTTGTCTTATACAGTTTTGTACTTTAATAATGAATTACCCCCTGCCCCAAGGCTATTACGACCTGTGTGTTTCACTCTCTATAGGCAACCATATTGGTCCGTTCTCTTCACAACGTTATCTAGAAATTAAGTTCTCTAAAAATGAAATAATAGTTTTGAAAAAACTGTGCTGATGGTGGCTCAGTGAAAATCTAATTTGGTTTGTTCTCAGATGAACAACAAGTTGAGCAAGGAAGTTTTGATATAGAAGTTAAAGGAAGAAAATGGGCAAAGACAGACTGAGTCACAGCCAGAAAGTGTTGATGACAGTGTTGATTTCTATTCATTGTTCTCTCCTCCTAATTAAAGTCTGTCACAGTCCCAGCCAATTATACTGTAAAGCTGGTTATACTGGAAGTTATATTGTTGTAAGGTGTATTAAATTTTTGTTCATGTGCCCCTTTTGAGCTATGAGCACCTGCCCCTCCATCGGTCTCTGCAAGGCCCTGCTTATTACCAAAAGTTCCTACTTGCCCAAATTGTTCAGTGTCTATGTTAACTCATTGGCTCCCATTGACGGCACTCGTCGACTAATTCATTTTGATTAGGAAGGTGCGAATTTGCCCCCTCCCAGTCAAAATAATTTGGACGTCTAGCGCGATCAGTGGCAGTAAAACATGAGCATTCAACGCCAGTCCTCCCCATTTAAATTATTGGACATCTATTACAATGCGAAATGACAGTCTAATATATTTATGAAAGAGTTAAAAAAGACACAAATTGTTTACAAGATTGTTGCAATAATTTAGTGTCACGGCATTTATTTACAAAAGTGTTGCACTGAAATATTCTCATAGTATGTGAGGAAGAAAATATTTTGACTGTCCATAACACTGCAAAAAAAAATTAACATTGTTTATTTTTTCATTTAGAAATGGCTTGTTGTTCTCTTTAATAGTTGTATTGTAGATTGATTTTCTGGGCTATATATCGATAATTGTTGTATCGCCTATTGTAAGATAGTCGTTATCATGAGCTTTGTATCGCAAATCGTATCGGGAGGTACCAAGAGCTTGCTCATATTTTAAAAACGATGCCATAAAAAGACAAATAGCACTTACTGTATTCTCCTTGTACTGCGTGATTACATCATTTGCCACCCGCCAGTTGAGAATCACTGAAAAGCACAACCTATGCTCAATTTTTCCCAGTGATTTGGTCCACACAACTGAAAGTCTGCGCAATGCAAAACTTGCAGCAAAGTCGGTGAATGAAAGCCAAAATTGTGAGGTCCTCCTGGAACCCTACAAGGCAGATAATGCAAGGCTTGTCAGGGAGAACAACCGTCTTCACCTTGAACTCCTCAAGGCGAAGGAGGAGATTGAACATGTGACCAGAGGTAAGATGCAAAAACAGGGAGGTAGCTCATATTTCAATTGTCACGGTATTAAACCGAAGCTCAACATGCGTGATAATATCTCTTTCAAATAATCCTACCTGCCTCATTTTAGAGTTAAAAAGCCGCATCAGAAAACTGGACCTTGACATGTGTGACATAAGGTTCTTAAACAATCAATACGCGCAAAAGGTCCGCTGCCTGGAAAAAGACAGCAAAACCAAAGCCGAACGTATCCTGCAGCTGCAGGAGAAAAACCTGCAAGCGGTAGTACAGACGCCAGGTAATCGCTAAACCAGAGTTATATACCACTTTTTAGTATTTTATTACGAAGTGTATATTTTGCATTTCTTCTAGGTGGAAAAAAACGAAGTATTGCTTTCCGACGTCAGAGGATGCAAACCGATGAGCTCATCCCTCCTCCTGTAACATCGGCGTATCCCGTGACTCAGCCTGACGATCCGTATATCGCGGATCTTCTGCAACTGGCTGATAACAGGTTATCACTTTTGTTTTAATTGCTTGTATGCAAAATGTTTTGTTTCTGGTGTAAGTAATTACACAAACAAGTATTTTTGCTTACCTTTGTAGGATTCTTGAGCTTCAGAACGAAGTCACAAAACTGAAATCGGAGCTAGCTGAATCCAATGAATGTATACAGCTCCTTAATATCCAAGTAAGTAACCTGCAAATGAACACGTAATAATTGATTTACATTTCCAAAAATGTATTGAAACCTTTTCTCTTAGGTAGGTGAGCGGGAACACGAAATCGATCGTCTGAACCGTGCGCTTCATGGAGGGCGACCATGTGAAGTTGTCGCTTTGGAAGCTAAGATCTCCAGTAGTGAGAAACTGATCACTCAACTCAACTTCCAAGTGAGTAAATCGCCTCTTTATGAAAATTAAGCTATTCCTTTAGGGTCCTCACAAGTCACCTAACATAACCCAGATCGAGTACTTACAAGACTGCAACAAAACACTTGAGGAGAAGGTGGAGGGACTACAGCAAAAGTCCTCCAGCCAAGTGGCCGACCTCTCCTTGAAGAATTTTGAACTGTGTCAGGAACTGACCCAAATTGACGACCTGGCCACACGGATGGAAATGGATAAGGAGCAAGCGCTGGAAATGGCTGACGTGGAGTTGTGGGATAATAAAGTAAGCACATGAAATTCTAATTTAAAATCTTTCTACAGTTCTTTGTGTCATTTGTAGATTTATTTTTATGTCTGGTGTTTTGAGCTAATATGTGAATTACTTGTGAGTGGCACAGATGCACTGTTAAAAAAAAAAATAACCATCACATGTTAAATTTATGGAGAATCACTCGTGTTACCTTCGAGATGCTCCGTTGAGCAAGGGATGGGTGTGACAAAATATCAAAATGGTGATATTTCGTGATACTTTGTATCCCAAAAGGTTATCGATATGCTCCTGCCAAGAATCGAGATATCGTTTTAAAAAGGTGCCAATGTTCTGAAAGAAAAAAAAAGGAACCAACAAGTTGCTACCAAAATCTTCCACCATAATAGTGTCTCAGTTAACTCTAAGGCTGCATTGACGGTGCTTGACGCCCAATCCATTTAGACTGGGAACGTTTGTTCATTCGAAACCAGAGCATTCACAGTCATTCTGTCCGATTTTCAGGGCATTTACAGGTCACTTGCTGTTCATTTTAAGACATTTACAGTTCATTTCCTGTTGAGTTTGAGTCACTGCCTATTCATATGGGTGATTACCAGGTCACTTCCTGTTCTGTAACTCAAAATAAACCGGAAGTGACCCATAAAATACCCCCAAATCAACAGGAAGTAACTGAGAATCAACAGGTAAATGACTTTTAATGGCCCAAAATTACCTCATTCCCTGGCATTGGCTGTCACTGATGGCCATAGACGTCCAATTGGACGTCTACTAGTGATAAACTCATTCCAATTCACAGCAGAAGCTTGTTTTCTGTTAATTAGTTGTTTGTAGAATATCCTAGAATGATTTCCTGACCAATGTATCACCATATTGTCGGATCATCGTTATCGTGAGCTTTGTATTGCAAATCGTATCGTATCGTGAGGTAACAAGAGGTTCCCACTCCTAGTTACACGTGCCCATAAGCTCCGCTCCTAGAAAACTGGCACCTCGGGCAATTGCCCAATGACAATCCCAGATGGAATGGGCGGGGAACAGGAAAATGAGTGCACTGACATCACCACCACAATCCCACATGACCTGTTACATAAAGAGGACAGAATAAAATAATGACTTTTTTTTTTCCTTTTTTAAATCTGCAAACCTGCAGTTACAGTTACTGAAGTTTCAGTAGTGTACTTATAAATCTTTAGTATGAATGAATATCCTTATACCTCTTAATTATTTTGTTGCTTGTAGCTCTTAACTCATTCACTGGCATTGACAGTTAAAAACCTCAAATCCATTACTTGAATGACTGGGGACCAGTGATCAAACGATTGCTGCCAACCCTCTGAGTCAAAATGGATTGGACGTCCATCGCCGTCAATGGCAAACAACGAGTTAATACGTATATATAAATACATTTTAAAAATCGGATCATTTTTCTGCTTCCAATCCTCTGAAAATGACACGATCGGATCAGGGATATCCCTACTAAAAATATAAGTATCAGATTGGCACGGGTTTGGTAAAACAGCTTGTAAAACTCGGATTGGAAGTTTAAAAAAAAAAAAAAAAACTGGATTGGGACATTTCTAGTTTTAACGTGTATTTTTAAGTTTCCCGTTTTCCCGATCTATTTGCCCTCCACAGGAAGTCATTCAAAATCAAAAGGAAGTCATCAAAGATTTGGAGGACAAGCTTGAAAAAATAAAAGTGGTAAGTATTTTGTGTAAAGCATTTATTACTGTTTATTTTGCCCAACTTGCAGAAGCCTTAATTGTTTGAATCTCAGGAACTTTCTCTGCGCAATTCTGAGAAAGGTTCCTTTGAAAAGCAGCTGGTTGAGGTTCAAAGACAAAACAAGAAATTGGAGGAAACGCTGGAAATTCTTAATGCTGACAAAAAAAGGCTGGAAGAAAAAGTGGAAAAGATGATGTCTGCTGGTACACTTTCATATAATTATCAAGAAGTCCCTAATCTATATCATGTATTGACCATTGATTTTTTTTTTCTAGACAAAGACATGGTGCTGGAGCTAGAGGCCATGCGAGCCAAACACGGTGTCTGCGGACGGGAACGCTCGCCATCTCGTCTGGATGCCTTCGTCAAAAGCCTTGAGGAGGAGCGTGACCGCTACCGTCGGGAAGCCGAACACCTGAGAACCCTCAGAGGGGCTGGAAACCCCGTTCGCAGTCCGAGCCGGAGTGGTAGTCCTGGAAACAAAGTAATCAGCGAAAGTAGAACAGTAATTCATACCTTTATCATGTTGGCTGAAATACTGTAATGCAAATTGTGATTTGCATAATCCTCGGTAAATAAGGCTAGGTTCATACTGCAGGTTTTAATGCACAATTCCGATTTTTTTGTCATATCTGTTTTTATTCTTTTATTTTTTTTGGGTGTGCCCGTTCAGACTGCTTTTGTCCATTGAGCCCGTTCAAGTATTACGCATGCGCACTAAAAATTCACCGTCCGACACGCGCTGAGCAAACTGACCCCCATGCGCAGAAGCATCGAAACAAATGACTACACCCGAAGGCTGTATGTCATTCCAGGGTGATCATATTTTGATTTCCTAACTGAGGACACAAATAACAGACATTAATAACCCCTGTTTAGTCTTATATTCAAAGTTTATATGGATTGATAAGAACGCATGTACGCACTGTGCGTATGTAATGTAAGCAATACTGAAATATTGCTCTTTTGGCGCACAGTAAGAAACCGAGTATTATCCAGCTTATCCTTTTCTTCATTGTATTTTTTTATGACTGTGCTCAAGCCTGCCTCCTGCATAGTAAAAGCCAAGTTCCAGCTAGGCACTAACACTAATGCACAGCTACATTGCTGGCGTCTTGCCTGCTGCTTTTGCGCTTTGCTGATGTAATTGCTGCATGAATTCCGATTTGGGAGACTTGACAGTTCAGACCGCCGCCACTATCTGGAAAAATGTAGCCCAGATCGGATTTAAAACACATACGAAAGTGACCCAGATCGGATTTGAGATGGTCCACTTCTATGCGACTTGTCCCGTTCTGACCGTCAAGTTATTGCCTCACTCGAGACTATAAACACAATAAAATCGGATTTGTGCATGAAGACCTGCATTCTGAACTTAGCCTAAAGGATGATGTATATGAATTCACAGTTTGAACTCATCATTGCTTTTCAGGGAAGCATCACACAATCCGACTTGCTCGTTGTGGTGAGGGAGCGAGATTTGCTGAGGACGGCTCTGCAGGAAATGGAGGAGCACACAGAGGACATCCAAACCAATGTTAAAGCCCTCAGCGCGGAGAAAGACCATTTCAAAACCATGTTTCATAAGGTGAAAAGCAGAACCTACCCAAATATTTCTACTTGGAGTGGATGTCTAAATGCTCTGGTTCATTTTTTAGATGCAAGAAAAGCTGCAGAATGCCTGTCAAAGTTCAAGCACTTCTGATGAAGTTTTGAGGCTAAAACAGGAGCTCAGGCTTGCAGAAAGTAAAATTCTGCAGGTCGAAACAGAAAGGCAATTACTGATGGAGGAATTTAAGGTTTGGACACTTGTGTGCTAGCAGTATGGATCTCAATTTAGGTACACATTGACAGTTGAAAACATCTGAACATTATTCTTTCCTTCCAATCAAGTCGGCAGCACCTAGACAGATTTCTTTAATCTTTTAAGATGTGAAGAGAGAAAGCAATTCTCAAATGCAAACCAGTTTTCAGTTTTTATGTCCCTTTTTTTTATTTTTGCAAAATGTTCTTCTTCATCGTTAGGTTGGCCAAACGTCCGCTCTCCCAAATGGGAATATGCAGGAAAAGAGGATTGTTGATATGCAGAGTGTCATCCAGAGTGTAAGCATGCCGATTATTTGACTGGGCGAATCACAGTATTTGACTTTTTGCCAAATTTGACATGAACTCTATGGACTGTACATTGTGAAGATGGAACAGGAGAACCTGGATCTGCGTGCACAACTCTTTGCGCTGAAGGACAGCAAGCGGGACATGGAGCAGAAGTTGGACGTTCAGTCAAGTGCTCTGCTTCAGAGTGCCGAAGAGGCGACGCAGCAGAGGACAGCAGCCTCTGCGCTGAGGTTTGTTTTAATCATCGTATTGTTGGAATTTTTTTAAAGAGAGATCCACAGATAGAAAGAATTTTAGTTCTTCCAAGATAAATGTTGTTACGAATTAAAATAATTTGATATTGAAACCCCTCTTCACGTTTCGTTTTTATACAATTTGTAAAATTAGCTTAACTAGCAGGTCGCCATTATTGTTGACATCGCAGGACGGTGACGTCACATGGTTACGCTGCTGGGCTTCCAGTGTATGACTAGCGACATAAACATGTCATCTGTTCAACCCCTTCAATTTGAACCTGAGAGGAACATTAATGAGCATGACTGTACTGTCGATATTTCACAAAACGAACAGCAAAAGCAAAAAGAACCGGAAAGACTGGATGTGACAAGACAAGAGTAGGAAAAAAAACTGTGTTGTCCCACAATGTGCTGCACCGACGAAACATCTACAAGACGCAGATTTGACACCCAAAGTACTACCGTGCGTTTTCAGCTTGTTTTTTTTTTTTTTTTTTAGATGCATACAGACAGAACATACTAAAAAAGCCTTTAAAAAAAAAAAAACGCAATCTCAAATAAGGGTCTTTTAAATATGCTACGTGACTAATGTGGTCAACAGATCAAGAATCTGCTTTAAAGCTACCACAAGAAAACACAATGCTTAAAAGTATGAGAGGGAAACACATGCAAAAAGTATTTTGAGGCAATGAAAATGTAGTAAAAGACTCAATAAAAACACAAATAGTAAGTACTCGCCGCTTTTAACCGATGAGCGCATGTGTTGGACGTCTCGGCCGTGTAGACGGAATTGCAGTAACTCTGTAATATTCGGCGAGTGACGGTGCTGCTCTACATTATCAATCACCCCAAGCGTCCTTTGCGCGCTTAAAACATGTACCGTAATTTCAGGACTACTGGGCGGCCCTGATTACAAGCCTCACCCAGTACATTTTTAAAGGAAAAACCATTTTGTACATACATAAGCCTCTCCTGCCTATAAGCCGCATGTGCCCACTTAGTAACATGAGATATTGACGAAGAAATACACAGTTTTCAAAATTTTAATAACACACCTTAACTTGTCGTTCCAAACAGCGCCAGCAAACACGGCAGTTATATAGCAGCGGCACGGAAGTTACATAGCATCAGCACGGCGGTACAGCACTAATTGGGCTGGTTATTAAAAACATAAAAGTCTTTGTTAGCAATCTCCATCTTCCTCCTGTGCACTCAAACCATGGAACTCTTCACCCTCAGTGTCGGATATGAAGACGCTCAGATACACTTTGCCACGCACCTACTCAGTCTCTCCTTCACTGTCGCCTTCAATGTCTCCCATAATGAGGCAAATTCACTCCTGAGCCCGTCCCGTCCTCCTCGTCACGCAGCAGACTGGCCCCTCGAAACCCGTTGGTGATGGCGGACTTCTTTCACACCGCTTCACGCTGCCAGGCTCCCCCAGCATACCTGTGCAATAGCTGCTCTTCGCATGAGGCGAGTCTTGGCAAACAATCTCTCGCCACGAGTCATCAAAATTTCCCATACAACTCTGATGGCCAATTTCAATTTTTCTAGCGTTTTCCATGATGCAGATGGGCCAATTCTACTCAAGCACAAAGACGAGGGTCCGCCACCTCTATTCATGCACAACGTACAAATTAAAAACCACCGGTAATAGTGCAAACTAGCGTCTTCCTCGACACTTATATTCCAAGTGTCTCACTCCCACATTCCATGCTCGAGCTCCCCGGGCGGCCGTCAGAAAAATGCACAAATTGGCCGCGTCATTGCACACGCCGCGCAACCAAAATGAGGGGAAAAAGTAGCGGCTTGTAGTCCGGAAATTACGGTACTTAATATGATAGACTTTTAAATCAATGGTAATATTTTATGTGTTTCTAAGAACATATTTTAGTAAAAGAGAACAATTGTGGCTCACTGGAGCCTAAGTCAGAGGTTCCCTTTAAGTACATGTAACGAAGCGCAGGATTTACCCGCCCCTGAGACACAACAGGAGTAGACTGGACAGGGCTTTTCAGTTCACACAAATTGTTCATTTAGAAAGAAAAACAAAGCCTCCTTTTGGTTGGGCCTCCAGCTGCGTGGAGTTCGGGCTCCTTTGGGCAGACGGCACTGCTCCCAGCATCCACACACACTGTGATACACATACTGTGGGCACTACAAACTGGTGAAAAAGACACTGCGATATATATAAAAAAAAAAAAGTCACTCGAGTGCAAAACGGGCAGGCCCCGGAATCCGCCCCTCAAGACAGGGATGTGCCCAACTTTAAAACTTTACCCACCCACCTCTGCTAAAGGTGTCTTTACTGTCCACTGGCACTCCTCCCCTCAGCAGTGCAGTTTTGCCCTAAAGGCAGGGGGTTACGGGGGACATCCCGTGATGTCGGTGCGGCTCGATGTCGTGAATGACAGCAGAGTGGGAGGGGGCGTCCTGAAATCCGACAGGTGTGGGCACAGTGCATTTGGTCTGTCCAGCATCGCAGCGTTCGGACTAACCTGCGTTTGACTTCGTCTCACTTGGGGTGCTATCAGCTCTCCCATGGGGTCCGCCCTCCCATGTACTCTGACCACGCCGCATTTGGAGCTGATCATAATTTCCTTCAGCTAATCAACCTGTTCAGGTGTTGCCTTGATTAGGAACACCAGAGGAGAAGGGTTCACGCTCGCACACAATACCTACCACGCACTCATTCCCTGCTGTCTGTTTACATACACGTTGGTGTTATGTTTCTGTATTTCAGGCTGCAGCAGGAGCAGATGCAGTATTCGCTCTCTGATCTACAAAACAAGCTGACTGTAAAGACCGCCGATCTACAAGCCGCTCACGAACAGTTGCAAATACAGGACGAGACAATTGGTGACTATTTTTGCTGTTATACCTTCATAGACTTCCTAATATAGTTCATAACAAGTTTTTTTTTTTTAAATAGGCCCTCAATGAATAGGCCCCGCGCCCCGTCAATATATTATGAAGTTTATACCTTTTTCTTAGGACTGGTCAACACGATTTCTCTGCTCTTTTCTGCAGAGGTGTTGCGTCAGCAGGTGTCCAAGCACCAGCAGGATGCCGAAGTTCTTCATAACTCCTTCTCTGCGCTGGATAAGGAGAAGGATTGTCTCCAGGATGAGGTGGACCAAAAGACTGAGAGACTAGTTGTCCTACAGGAGGAACTTGCAAACAATGTATCAATCTTTTTTTCATTGAAATCTTTTTTTAGCTTTAAAACTGGCTTTTCAGATAAGCTTAACTCATTGTGCTCTCCTAGGCAAAAAACCTGAAGGATGTGAGGTTTACAGTCACTGCGATGGACAAATCTATTGCGTAAGAAGACTTTTTTTCTCTCCCCCCAAGCGCCATTCCAGTTCATTAAAGCAATGGAAAACACCTAGTACACTGTAAATGACCTTCATGTGAAAGGCACTTGCACATAGTATGCATATCGCACGTTTATTAGACATCTGATAATGAAGAAAATTAGGTCTAAAAAAAACAAAAATGTCTGTACCAGTTCAATCTGTTGCTTTCTTTCTGCTTTCTCAGTGTGAGACACAGACAAAGCCCACTTCACTTCCTAGGTCTATTAAAGCTTATTTCTACAATAGCCGCATGTAGTAGAGTGGGTAACCACGAACCAATGCGTGACGAGTCAGCAGGTCAATCTGAGATACTCACCTTTGATTGGCTAAAATACTACTGCCATTTAAGAATATCTGACGACAGCTATTTCCCCTACATCGGAAAATATTGGCTTTCATTAACGTTTTCCTCCACTGTTACACATCGGGAAAAAAATAATTCAGTATTTTCACTTTATTAAACTAGATTCTTTCCAAAAGGATGCACATGATCAAGGTGATTTCCAACCCCTTAAACTACTGGTACTTCCCACCTTTGTGTCTCAGTCAACTGCAGGGCGCGCTCAACAGCCGAGAGAGGGAGCTGGCCAGTTTGCGAAAACAACTAGATAATGCGCAAATGGAGCTAGCGCGACTACAGAAAACTCAGGAGATGGTAGCCAGTGAGAAGAGGAACCTTCACGATGACCTGACCACTATGACCAGAGAGAACCAAGTAAGGAACACATTATTCGGAATACCTTCCATCATGTTTAAAAACTGCTTTTGTCATCTTGTGTAGACGGTCCACGTTGAGTTGAAGGAGGCTTTACGTGAGCGCGATGAGCTGAAACTGAGGACACACTCTTATATCACTAAAGTGGCCAAAATTGAGAACCTGTTAAAGACAAAGGTAATTATTGTAGCATACATACTGTATATGTTGCCCCTGAGTTTAATTAAAATTTTGGGGGGAAATTCTATTTTATCTAAGACCAACAACTAACATTACAGTAATAACAAGTAAATGGAAATCATCAGGCTAAATACACATCTGTTAACGTGACATATTAACCACACAACATAACTTTTTTGACAAACTCTCAATCTTATTCCAAATCACTACCAAATCTATTGACGTTTTCATCTTCAGTATCACCTCTGAACAATTCCCCCAACTCTGGAAGTAACGGGTACGCCTACAACGGCTTTCTCGCAGCTTTCAGTGTCGCAGTTGTAGACCCAGCCAAACTATGGAGAAGAAAAAAAAGGGTAAACTTAATAGTCCAGAAAAAAATCCAACAAAAGTTATCATTAGCTTGAGCTACATTGGGCCATAAGAGATCTTAAAAACGAAAGAAAACCTAAATTTCCCGACAAAAAATACACAAGTCACGTTTTTTTGTTTTCATTTATGTAGTCATTTTTAAACAAAATTTTAAATTAATTGCCATTGTTTCATTTTTTTTTTTTTTTGTATTTTACTTAGAATTGTTAATTTTTTGTATTGTTTGTTTTTTAATAGTTTATTATACCTCTTGTTGCATTTATATTTTTTATTCAAGAAAAAATACATTTCGAATCATTCATATATATTTATTTTAGAGCTGTCAAATGATTAAAATTTTTAATCAAGTTAATTACAGCGTAAGAATTCATCGTAATTAATCGCAATTGAAACCATCTCTAAAATATGCCATATTTTTCTGTAAATTATTGTTGGAATGGAAAGATAAGACACAAGACTGACATAAACATTCAACATACTGTATTTATTATAACAATAAATCCACAAGATGGCATTAACATTCTTTCTGTTAAAGGGATCTACAGATAAAAACTTGTAGTTCTTGAAAGATAAATTTGAGTACAAGTTATAGTTATTTTATATTAAAACCCCTCTTAATGTTTTCGTTTTAATAACATTTGTAAAATTTTCAATCAAAAAATAAACTAGTAGCTCGCCATTGTTGACATCACCGAGCGGTGACGTCACATCAGGCTCCCTGCCGTTTTTCCAGTGTCTTTAACTACGTAATATAGTGATTGAAATACACCACAAGGTGTCAATGGTGAGTTTTAAATTAGAGATCTAGCCAATGCAAAGTCTGACTAAGTTTTATGTCTATTTTGCATAGCTACTTTGATTGGGAATGCCAGTTTCTTTGCATTGAGCACTTTTCTTTTTGTGAACATTATTTTTTTGAGAGATAGGAATATTATTTTTGTTATGCTTTCACTAAATGATACTGTAGCGACTTAACTGTTCCGCCCAAATGCATGATGGGAAGTTGGGCAACCATGACTGTCAGTGGTGGCTGCATGGTATGCAGTATCATCTGTGTTGTTTTCAATTAAGCATGTTAAGAAAAAGATCATCTTCTGTCATTCTTCCCCATGTCGTTGGCCACAATACTTATATCTATTGTGAAATAGTTGCCAAAGCTTAAGCCAATAAAAGGCGCAGTCCTATGAACGCCTGTGTCCACTCGCATCTCTCTGCCTTTTCGCTCTCAGTGTGCTAAAACGGCGTCATTATAAACTGTTTGAGGTAACGCACGATCGGGTCATTCCGTGCATGCGTCAATTGCGTCAAATATTTTAACGCGATTAATTTTAAAAAATTAATATCGCCCGTTAACGGGATAAATTTGACAGCACTATTTATTATTATTGACCATGGGAAAATACACAAATGCCCCAGTAAAACTACAATTTGATGTCAAATGAGCGGGCCGTAATGGGCTCATAGGCTGCAAGTTTGAGACCCCTCGTCTAAGACTTCTTTACAGTGAATTCAAAGTTTATTTACAAGGTTAAGAACAATAGCAGCTGCAACAAAGTGCAGAACATAAACACAATTCACAAATAATACGAAACCATTTAATGCAACATAAGATAGAAACAAAGCAAACAAAACTTAATTAAAGCAGGTACAACATTGCGAAGGTTGTTGATCTGTTTTCTTTCAGTGTTTAGTGGTAATATGCCCAAAGTTACTCTCTGGTCAGTGTAAAAACAGTTAATTTTTAAACCAGATCTGGCTTGTCTATCACCCTCAATTACATCTCATGGGTTAAATGATGTGGTGTGTCTGCTCACAGGAGCAAGAGAACCTGGACCTGCAGGAGCGCCTCCACACAACTACACACCAGCTGCAGCAAATGGAGGAGCACCAGAACTCCACCCGCTTGGAGCTGCGCACGTCCAACACTGAACGCCGTCACCTGCAAGAAGCCGTCGGCCGCAAGGACCTCGAGATTCAGCAGGTGAGAGACTCAATCAAGGAAGTGAAATTACATTTAAAAGTGGATCATTTTGGATTGAAAATTTTTTTTCCAGCATCAGCAAGCTCTGATGGCGTACGAGACCAAAGTGTCCACGCTGGCCCGTACCATGGCGCGACTGGAGGAGGAGCTGCACAAGGCTAAGGAGGAGAATGCTTCTCTCGCGTCCAATTTGGCTTCATTCAGGGACCTGTGCGCGAAACTGGACTCTGCTAAGGCGCTCACCGCAAGGCAGGCCACATCAAAGAGCATGGAACTTGAGAGGGTGAGACTTTAAATCGCTGGCCCAAACTAGCGGCCCTAGGAACAATATTTGATCTAGTGCTGGGTTATATGACAATACATACTGTATATGGCGTCCCAAAAATGTATCGGTCATGAATTCCAACTATCATCACTATTGTCAAATTTAATCATATACAGTCTTATTAATATACACTTTACTCAACTCTAAAGTGCTGATATTTCATAACCTTAGCACTTTTTTCACTCATTGGCTGCCATTGATGGCACTCTGCATCCAATCCAGGGCTGGTCGTGAAGTCAAAACATAAATCCCACTGAAAGATGAGCATTCAGAGGGAGTCATCCCAGTTTAAATGAATTGGATATGTTTTTCTCAATGGTAGGCTGTAGGTTAAAATACTATGAAATTAAAAAAAGAAAAATGTTTTGGGGAACAAAATTAGAACCGTACCATAATAATATATTTGTTTTTATTTAAATGTCTTTATTAACATCGATCATTTTATTTAAGATTAGATTTTTTAAAATTATATAAAATTCTGAATATTGGGACCTGGTGTCCATGTACGTGGACATGACATTTTGTAGGCCACATTTGTATACTAAATATTATTCATCAATTATTCATCAATGACCCAGAATGTGATGTCCACGTATGTGGATGCCAGGTCCTTAAGGGGTATTTGTTTTTAATAATTAGCATTTAAAAAAAAAAGTCCCTTGTCCTATTGTGGGTTGAATCAATTAGGCAAAACAGCCGTTGAATGTCCCTATACCAGCAACCCAGAGATGTGATAAATCACCACACAACACATATGTGGTGCGTAAATAAAAGGTAACTTATTGGCTGCCATTGTAAGCAATAAATGTACAAAATGAATTGGATGTCCTGTTGCTATCAATGACAGGGAATAATTTAATGAAAAAAGAAAAATTGAGGTGGACACCCAACACACATAGTCGCCACTACTATAATATTGGGAAAGAATCAGCCACTAACAAAGATAAAAAGATGTAAGAGTTCAAATGGATTGGACGTCTACAGCCGTTAATGGTAGGATATAAGTGTTCACAAAGGATAGGCCGCTTTTATGTAAAGGTATCACTGCAGTGTTATTTTAAATCGATGTTCATACTGACTTTGTAAAATTGTTTCCTTCAAGCTGGAAGGAGAGCTCGAAGATGTGCGCTCCGAAAAGGAGCTGCTAAAAAAGCAGCTGGCCAGCGAGCGACTCACAGTCCGCAACCTGGAGACACTGGTGTCCAGCAATCGCCAGCAAGTCTTGGAGACACACCTGACGGCCAACGAAAAGGAGTCTGAGCTGAAGGTCCTGCGAGATAGACTCACTATGGCCGACAACAAGAAGTAAGGAGACAGATTTATTCTTGCTTTGGTGTGGTCAGAACAAAGGTTGTAGTTGGATAATGTACTAGTTCAAGTACATGGACCTGAAACTAAAAATGATTTGCTTGTATTTCTCCTCCCCATTGCCGTATACCAGTACTGAGCACGCGAGGGACGTGTCCAACCTCCGCTCAAAGGTCTCCCAGCTGCAGAAAGAGATGGAAGTACTCAACAGACAGCTGACGTCAGAGCGCTTTGAACGGTGAGAACCACCCAGTGCTAATAGAGGAATAGACAGTGAAACCTCCAAATTTCAGTCTTTAATTTTTATGATTGAGTACCGTATATTTGGACTATAAGCCACAACTTTTTTTCCCCGCTTTGAGTATATGTAATTAAATAAAAATACGATTCTTAATTTTTTAAAACGTTTTTTCATGTTAATTGTTTAAATGTTAATATTGCATCCATGAATTAACTGAATATATTTTACAAAAATAATTAACAATGTGATTTGAAAATAATCTGTATGTCAAAAATATGCAATTTCTAATAGATTTTAAACATATCGCCATATATATATAAAATATAAATGTATCCTAAAAAAAGTTGCTTAAATGTTCTCATAAATGCAATATTAACTGTAAATGTTTTACAAAAAATAATAGTGTAATTTGAAAATACAGCATTTGATAAAGAATGTATTTATTATATCAGATTTTTTTTGTTGCTCAAACATATTAAAATAAAAAAAAATAATTTTAAAAGTGGCTATTTAAAAAATAATAACAATAATGATGTTTTAAAAAATATATAATATGGGCACTATTCATTTAAAAACAATTGATGTGATAAAAAATTTGAAGGTTAGTACACAGTACACTGTTTTTAAAGTGGGATTTACACTTGACATGAGAATTTAAAATGTGAAATCGACAATTGACTGTACAGTTAACAAAATGACTAAGACCTCGGTGTGGATTCAATAGATTCTAAATCAGAACGATATCTGAAGTTGACCACGGGTTGAGTTTCGACCTCAGAGGTTCCGCTATAATACATCCTCATCAGAAGTCAGCGTTGTGTTCAAATTTGTGGGTAATATGTGTGCTGTCAGTGAGCGGGCCGTGCAGGAGATGCGGCGTCAAGGCCTGTCTATCTCGCCGCTGCGGAGCTCCTCGTCCCTGAACGTCTCGACTGGTTCACAGCGCACGTCCATCAACACCCCCACTGAAAAGTCAGATGATTAATGCATTATTTTGTTTTCATTAAGATATAGTTAACTTCTACCTTCACTTTTGTAACAATATATTTTCATGATTGTATAAATATTTGTATTTGTATTTGTTTTTGTTGTAGTGTCCTCCATATATGACGTAAATGTACAATTGCCCTACCGGTATTTGCCAACTCGTATTTATTGAACCATAAAATTTTATAACTCACATCTTGGACTTCTCTAGTTTTCTGTACAAAACATAGTTTCCAATTCATGTTCTAAATATACATGTATGCATATTTATTTGTTCAATAAAAATTTAATTGTATATTCATACAATGTACGCTAGAATTGTTTACTCAAATGGAAAAATATTAGCGTTGTAGTACTATGCCTCTTCTTTTGGTGTCACCCGAGTCCAGGATCTCCTGGAATCTTTTGTGACGTTGGCCCAAAGCTAATCTCTTCTTGTACAGAGTTGTACGGGTCCATCTGGTGAGGAACGTCTGCGTGGTCAATGGGCGAGGAGGCTCTCTTGGGCATGAAGGATATTTCTTGTGAGGATGTGCCATGATGACCCTCACTGTTGCGGGACAAAACACATTTGCATTCAGACGTATGGTCAATTTAAAGTACCGTATTTAGTGAACCTAGAATTTGTGTTTTGGGAATATGGGGGAAAAGTCTCAAGAGCTGAAACTCAAAACCCAAACATCAAAAATGTGATACGGGCATGCCAACCACTCAACCCCTACACCTGCCGAACACTTACCGCTCGAGGACTTTGCTAGTCAGAACCTCCATCTGGGTCTGCAGCTGAGTGACTTTCCCCCGTAGAGTGGTCACCTCCCTTGCATGCGACATTCTGCATAAGACAAACACTGGCAATGTTCCGAAGCCCAATTTTCCCCACCCGTCCGTAAGTCATACATCTTGTTGTCAGCCTGGGTGAGCTTGTGGCGTAGAGTAGTTAGCTCCGCCTCCTTGTCACTAGCTGCTTGGTGGGCTTGAAACATCTCCTTTCGACTGGTGGACAGCATAGCCTCCATGTTGCGTAGCGTCAGTTTCTCACTGGCAAGGTGCTCCTTCAGGAGAGCCGCCTCCGACAGCGCATCCTCCTGCTTTGAGGTTGCCTAAACAACACTGAAGTCTGAGCTCGAGTTTTTCCAATAAGATAGAAAAAAGGAGCCTCACCCTCTCGAGCTCCATGCTCTTCTGCAGAAGTTGTTGCGCTGCAATTTCCTTGTCAGAGTCCAATTTGACACATACATCCCTGACTGTGGCCAATTCAGCCAGGAGAACCACCTTCTCCTCTTGTAGGACACGGAGTTCTGCCTCCAGCTGACTCATTCCATGGGCTAATGTTGCCGCCTGTGCCTTATATGTCTGCAAGTCCTGCATAAGCTAGAAAGGCAAGTATCGTTATTTCTTAGTTAAGCATCTTTTTTCATACTTTGGCTTGGCCTGTGACAGACTCACTGTATACGGCAGAAAACACTCAGGCGACTTGAAGTTCCGCTCTGAGACGTCCAATTTCAAAATTGTCCTATATGCATGTGTGATACATCATTGGAAAGCCTAAAATTTTCAACAGGAGGGCTTTTTTAAACAAAAAAAAATGTTTAAACCCTAAACCCTAATTCTAGGTTAGAGCATGAGAGAACATAATTAAAGACAACACTAACGAGATATTATGACGTACTTACCTTATTTCGATCCCAAAACTCCGTGTAGCGTGTATCACCAAGTGTCAAGACACAGATTCAAATATTTACCCTTTTAAACGTTTTTTTTTTTTTTTTCTTCTTTGTTTGGATCGATTATTTATCATCTAAAATATTGGGGGAAATGCGACAGTAACAAAAAAAATACATCTAAGCGATAGTTATGAGGTAGATATCTGTGACCTATTTACTTACACTTTTTGTCATTGTGACGTAATTTGTTTAAAAGTTTAAAATATGCGAGTATTTTTTGAAATTGTTTTTTTAAAAAAAAATTTAACCAAATGTTAGATATCAAATAATGATCCTAAGCTAAAAATGATAGACATTTCAAATGATAAATATAATTACTTCTTTTTATGGCTGGGTTGAAACCTAAGCGGTTGCTCGGTGTCTGTATACAGGGGTCTCCAGGGTAAAACAGACAAATTAAAAATACTTCGTGGGCTTATTGCGCCATGAATCTGCTATGGTAGCACATAGACATATTGTTCTATCAAACAGTTCTTTTCTCTTAAAATACAGCATTTTATTTTAAAGAGGGGTGCAAGAGCAGGAACTGCTTTTTCATTCTTATCTGTGTTTTCTGCCATATATATATATTTTTTTCCCCACACTTAACAGCCACAGGAAGTGGTGCTATCTTCTACCAGAGTTAAGAATTGTTCAGCATGGTGATAGTGAATATGAAGATTTTAGATTTGATGATGATTTTGTAGTGAGATTGAGGGTTTGGCTGGTGTGACTTACACACATTTGTGATTTGTATTCCAAAAATTGCAGTAGGTTTTCACCAAATCAGATGTGATAGACTCCAGGTTAACTTAAATGAAAAAGATGAAGTGGGACCTTACCTCCTTGACCTCTTGCTCCTTGTGCCCGAGGGCTTCGCAGAGGTTCTGACGTTCCTTTTCGGATAACAGGAGCTCCAGGCGTATAGAGCCGTTGAGGTCCTCCGCACACTTCAAACGGTGCTCCCGTACCTGCAAGTCCGAATGGGCAGTGCGGATGCGCTCCAGCAGGTCCAAGTTCTCCTGATCCTGCGAGGACAGACATGCATCACAGTCTCATGAGAGAGTCGATAATTCTCCTTGTGTTAAGTGTATTTTTCTTGCCTTTGTCTTCAAGATGTTCTCAATCCTGGCCACTGTATCAACGTAAGAATTCATTCTCTGTTTTAGCTCGTCCCGTTCACGTAAAGCGTCCCCTTTCTCCATGAGTGCATGCTGGTTGAGACAGTTCAAACGTGAGTGGATGACGTTTAAATCGAGAGTAGCGTGTTTATTTACTTGCTTCTCCTCTGTGATGGCGGCCATGTCGTCCTGCAGCCTCCGGTATTCACCGATTATCAATTCGTTGTGTCTCTTGAGTCTCCCCAGCGTTTCCTGATGGTTCTCCAGCATTCTATGAGTGGCCATCGCTCTGTCATGGCTTTTCAGTTCAAAGTCTAGCTGCCTGTGATAGAAAAAAAGCACCCAAAGTTAGCAGTTTGGTCTTTTGTTGTCTCTTTTGAATGTAGGTACTCACATCAGAGTTGCTTTTTGTTACTATCCAGGCTCTTTGCTGATAAAAATGTTAAGACTATTAGTGCATCTAAGATGACAAAAATTTTTATCATGGAAGTTAACCTTCTTGCTCAGTTGCTCATGAAGAACTGCCAAACGCTTAGTCTTCTTCGCCACGTCCTCCTGAAGAACATCCTTTTTGAAGCACAATGCCGAATAAGAGATCTGAAAGACCTTGGCATCCTGTCTGTGCTGGTAAAGCTGCTTACTCAGTGACTCTGGCGAAACATATAATAAAAATCGTTCCAAAAAGAGAGACAAGACAACCAAAAGAATGGCTGTTATATTTGTACCGATTATGTCCTCCAATTTTTCCATCTGGCTGTGAGCGTCGTGCAATTCATCTGTCTTCACAGATAGCATTTGTTGGAGGTCCAAAAGCGCATCCTGAATTTGGTCTTGTTGCCGCCTTTTGAAAATAGATAACTGTTGTATGTGCTGGCAAAGGTCAGAATACGGTATTGTAATTGATATTACATGGAATACTAAATATCAAATAAATGGTTTCATTTCCACTCATCTTTCTGGGTTTTTTCCAATACTGGCCTCAATTGTCAACTGTAATTAGCGTCACAACTGTTCTAAACAAAGATGGGTTAGAGATGAAATCTCTGGTTTCTGAATTTGGTCATGAGTTAGTCTGACTTTCTGCGACATGATACCACTATGCGGTACATTCGATTTGGATTTATACCGGTGGAAACAAACCTAAAACCGGATGCTGCTGTCCTCTGCCCCGGCGACTCCTCTGCATTCTGAACCAGTGCAGCAGAACGGGTATCCATCTGGCGCTCCACATTCCGCTCGCGGACCTGTAATTCCAAAACCTGTGAGTGCAACTCCAGGTTCTCCTGCTTCAGCTTCACTCCACAACACACAAATCACGAGTTAGCGGAACAACAACTTCGGCGAGAAAGTCAAACGGGAACTTTGAACTTGGAAAGTGGGATAACTGCAAAACAACAACTGTGAGAAACCAGACAAGAACTTTGGACTTTGAGAGGAGAACTTGGCTGATAAAAACATTTCAAATCGTTTCAAATGTAACTCAGGATAGCAATTCGGAATACTTCCAACCATTACCAAAGAAACTTTCCACAAAGGCTCTCGCCACCCAAATTACAATATTCTAGTTTTTTTTTTTTTTTTTTGCATAGAGTTCTGGTTTATCTGATTAAACTTTCCAAAGGGTGAAAGGTTACTTTGCCTCAAATCAGTTGTGCAGATTAGAAGAGGCAGTGTCTAGTGTACTGTTGACAAATGTCACGGTCGACCGCAATAAGGCTTACACTGTGAACAACATCCTGCTGGTCGAGAATCCTGTTTTGTTGTCCATGTTCATATGGCACCACAGAAGTCAGGCCGCGCTGCATAACAATATGTCACAAAGTTTTTTAGTTTCAGTACAGTTTGTCTATTAACATTAAAAAAAAAAAAACGGTATGACACTATCCTTTATCAGTGCTTACCCTAATTTCCTCCCTGAGTGATTCTTTTTCAGCAGTCACCTGCTGGATTTTTTCTTCTGCCAATCTAAGCTTCTCCTTCAGTTTAAGAACTTCAGCAGATGTTTTTGAGTTTAAGTTGCATCCCATCTGAATGTAATTCAGTCCTTCTACATTGATGACGTTCACTGATGTTTTTTTGTCACAACCGGCAGTACTAACCTTCAACTCTTCCTCCAGTGAGACTTTTTCCGCCGTCACCCGCAGAAGTTTTTCTTCAGCCAATCTGACCTTCTCTTTGAGTTTGGAGAGTTCTTCGGATATATTTAGGTTGGACTTTAGCTATAGATTAAGAAAGTTAATTAGTCTGGTGAATTTACTATTTTTGTAAAAAGTCTGCTGGTACTAACCTGTAGTTCCTCCATCAACGAGTCTTTTTCAGCTGTCACTTGCAGGATTTTTTCTTCAGTCAATCTGAGCTTCTGTTTCAGGTTGAAGATTTCAGTGTGATTTTTATGGAATTAGTCCATATCTGGACACAAGAAGTCTTTCGATACGAACCTTCAACTCCTCAGCCAGGGAGTTGTTTTCTGCGGTCACCTGAAGGAGTTGTTCTTCTGCCTGTCTGAGCTGCTTTTTCAGTTGAAGGATTTCAGCAGATTTATTTGCGCTTTGCTTGTAATGCTGCAGTTGCTTTTGTTCCCACTTAGAAGAGTAGTCTTGATGAATTGCATGCTTTTACCTGATCAAGAATTTTCTCCATTTACCTACCTCTGCGTGCTGCGAGTCTTTTTCTTCGGTCAACTTCTGTATTTTTTCTTCTGCTAGCCTGAGCTTCTCTTTCAGGTCGGAGATATCACCAGATGTGTGCGAACCAATCTTTTGCTATGAATTACAAAATGTAGTCATGTTGAAATCGTCCATTATGGCAAAGATCAAAAGACTTTTGATTCCAACCTTTAAGTGCTCTATTAATGGATCTTTTTCGTTTGTCAACCGCTGTATTTTTTCTTCAGTCAGTTTAGGCTTCTCTTTCGTTTGAACTTCACCAGATTCAGTTGCGCTTTGGTCTTTACTGTGCGGCTGCTTTTGTTAGCAATTAGAAAAGAAAAATAGTCTTGATGAATTTATTTTTGTGCAACTTATCAGGAATTTCCTCCGGTACGTGCTTCAACCTTTGAGTTTTTTTTGTCAGTCAACTGCTGGACTTTTTCCTCTGCCAGTCTAAGCTTCTTTTTCAGCTCGGAGATGTCATCAGAGGTAATTGAACAATTATTTTTCTACGGATTAGGAAATTCTATGAAATTGTATCCGTATTTATTAAGATGAAAAGAAAATCTTCTAGTACTAACTTTTAATTCTTCAGTCAGTGAGTCTTTTTCTGCAGTCAACTGTTGGACGTTTCCTTCTGCCAGTCTAAGCTTCTCTTTGAGGCTGGAGATTTCATCAGATGCATATGACCAAATATTTTGCTGTAGATAGGGAAATGTAGTTCTTTTCAATTTATCAATATTTGTGAAGATGGAAATAAAATCTTTCGGTACGAACTTTTAATTCCTGTATCAATGAGTCTACTTCTTCAGTCAATTGTTGGATGTTTTTTTCAGCCAGTTTGACCTTCTCTTTTAGCTTTGAGATTTCATCACATGTAGTTGAACTGGTCTTTGACTGTAGAGAAGAGGACAGTATAGCTTTTGTTGAACTCATCCATATCTAATAAAGTCATCTTGTACTGACCTTCAACTCCTCCATCAACGAATCTTTTTCAGAAGTTGCCAGTTGGACTTTTTCTTGAGCCACTCTGAGCTTCTCTTTCAGTTTCGAGATGACCATAGGTGTGTTTGAGCTTGTGTCAGCGCGCCACATCTAATTTTCACCATGATACATCATCTTCATCACACAACATAGGACCTTTCTCCATTACTTACCTCAAGTTCCTTCATCTGGGAGTCTTTTTCTTTGGTCACCTGTTGGATTTTTTCTTCTGACAGTCTGAGATTCTCATTCAGCTTTGCAATTTTAGAAGATGTAGTTAAAGCTAGGCGCTCATTCTGGAGCTGCATTTCCTACAAGAAAAGTTAGACTTAACGTATTACAGATGACAACATGAGAAGTCTTTTAGTACCAACCTTCAGGTCCTCTGTCAGTGAGTCTTTTTCCGCTGTCAACTGCTGAATTTTTTCATTTGCTACTCTCAGCTTCTCTTTGAGGCTTATCATTTCAGGAGATGTTTTAGAGCTTTGGTCAGCACTCTGTTGCAAATTAGTATGTTTGTTAAGGATCACTGAGGATGTATTCAAATTTTTCTTATCATGTTTACCTGTAATTCCTCCATAAATGAGTCTTTCTCATCTTTCATCTGCTGGATTTTTTGTTCCGCCAGTCTGAGCTTTTCTTCCAGTTTTAGGATTTCCGCAGAGGTTTTCGAGTGCTCCTCGTCGTGCTTCAGCTGAATTTTCTATGGAGTTTGAAATGAAGTCCATCTGTGGGTTGAGTCTTGGACGTTACAAGACGTTGTCAGGAACTTACCTTCAATTCTTCCATCTGTCTGTCTTTTTCAGATTTCACCTGCCTGAGAGTATCTTCAGTCATTTTGATCTTCTCTTTCAGTTTGAGCAAATCTGAGATGTGTTCCTCATTCTGCTTTTGCTGTAGATTTGCAAATGTCCTGTGTTTTAATTCATCCATATGTGTCATAATAATAGGAGTGTTGACTTCAATTGGAAGGTCTTTTTTCGCTGTCACTTGCTGGATTTTTTTTTCAGCCACTCTGAGCTTCTCTTTCAGGTCAGCAATTTCGACAAATGTGTTGGAGTTGTGCTGCTCATGTTGCATCTTCTGTTGCTATATATTTAGAAGTAGACAAAATTTGAATGTGTTACCTTCAATGGTCTTAGGAAATGTGATGTAATTGTACCCGAATCAACATGTACGCAGGAGAGCTGCTGTTACTAACCTTTAATTCTTCCTTGAGTGTATCTTTTTCAGATTTTACTTGCTCTACTTTCTCCTCTGCCTTTTTAAGATTCTCTTTCAGTGTTAACATCAGAGCAGATGTTTCTGGATCATGTGTCTGCTTTAGCTACAGAGATGCAGTATGGAAGAATCCATTAACTTACTTGTCAGAATATAGGATATCTCCTGGTACCAACCTTCAATTCCTCCAATTCCTGCATCTTTTCTTTTGTCATTTGGAGCTTCTGTTTAAGTTGTAAGATTTCAACATTAGCATCTGCCATTTGTTTCTCGTGCTGCTGCTGCATGTCCTAAACATTAGGAAATATGTGTACAATTGTTAATATCAATCCCGAAAATAAAAACAATAATGCTCCTCCAGCATCAACCTTTAGTTCTTCCATCAATGGATCACTGGCAATCGATGTTTCTGCTAGGCCAAGCGCTTCTTTCAGTTTTGCAATTTCGGCAATTGCTGCTGCATGCTTCTCCTGCCTTTGCTGCACGATTACATATGAATTCAACAAATCTGTGCAAAAACGAATTATGACACAAATGGTCCAAGACCAACCTTCAATATTTCAATTTGTGCATCCTTTTCACTTGCCAACTGCTGATTTTTTTCTTCGGCCTTCCTGAGTTGCCCCTGAAGTTCCAACATTTCCAATGTGTGTTGCTTACACTGCAGTGGCACAGTTAAAAAAAATGCATACTTGGAATTATCCACTTGTCCGCACATTGGTGTTGAATTGCTGACAATTGTGCTGCACTATCCTGCAACTCCTTGAATAAGTTTTTAAGTTTTTTTTGTTTTGTTTTGTTTTAATCTTTTAACTTGTTTGTAATGAACTGCAAGATGTGATTACATTTTGGGGTATTGAGATCAAAGGTCACAGAGGTCAGAAAAGGGAAAAATCCACAAAAACTCAAGAATGAATAAAGGGATTATTATGAAACTTGCAACATACTGTATATTTGTAATATGAAACAAAAGAGGTGATTACATTAAGGTTGTGAGGTCATATGAATCAGAAAAGGAATTTTTTTGATAAGTTGTTTTCAGCTTTCAACAGCTTTTTGGTCTGCCAGGTTCAGCTCCTCTTTCAGATCCAAGATTTTATCAGAAGCAGATGTGTCACACAATTTAGACCAAGGGTGTCTAAACTATTCCACATAAGGCCACAGTGGGTGCTGGATTTCATTCCAACAAAACAAGATGACACCTTTTCACCAATCTGGTGTCTTACAAGTGTAACCCGTTGATTGCAGTCAGGTGCTGCTTGTTTTAGCAGAAACTTTATTGGTTAAACTGTTATTGCTCGATTGATAGGAACAAAAACCAGGACCCACAGCAGCCCTAGAGGACCAGTTTGGACACCCCTGATTTAGACTACAAGATTTTGGTACAGATTTGTTACTGTGGGATAAGCAGAGATGTCTGCTTCTGGACATAACCCCAAACTTTGGTGTTGTTTATGAACAAAGCGACATCTTGGATAAATTTACAATCAATTGATCGTCTTACTAACCTGAAGTTCCTTCGCCAGTAAAACCTTTTCTGCCAACTCTTGTTCGATTTTGTCTTCTGACGTTTTGTCCTCTTTCAGGTTTGAGATCTCATCTTGTATATGCAAGTTGTGCTGCATTTGCAGGGGATTATGATGTTATAATGAAGCGTTATAAAATTTTCATTACTGTCAAGGTCAAGCAATAATTGGTAGTTCATACGAGCTGTATTTACTGTTGTTACAGGTTGAGCAGAAATCTGTCAAGGCCCATAAGAATGTGTGGAACACACTAAATCCTGCGGTACTCACATTTAATTCTTCCATCATACAGACTTTTTCTCTTGTCACCTGCTGGAGGTTTTCTTCTACCCGTCTAAGCTCTTCTTTTAGTTTCCGAATTACATCAGGCTCCTGTTGTACGTTCTACACATTGACGTGTTGGCTGATTAGTCTTTAACAGTTATCACCAGGTTAAAAGTTTTCTCCTACCTCAATTCCATGACTGCTCTTCATGTCTGAACTGTAAATAGGGGTGACGTAGACTCGAATGTTTCTAGAGTGTTCGGCCTCCAAACGATAGGAATCCCTTTCTTCCTCTAAACTCTTGACAAAGGCATCTAAACGTGATGGCAAGCGGTCCTTTCCGCAAATGCCATATTTAGTCCGCCAGCCCTCCAACTCCAGCACCAATACTTTTTCTGCAAAACAGTCAATCACTCGTACCAAATGCAAGAGTTGTCAAGAATACAGTTCGTTTTACCGATGGACATCATCTTCTGCAATTTGTCCTGCAGCCTGCTCTTCTCTACTGACAGAAAATCCACCATTTTCTTTAATTTCTCATTCTGCTCTCTTAAATTCCCCAACTCATCTCCAAGTTGTGATTTTATTAACTCCGGGTCAATAACTTCCTAAAATACAAAGCCACCCCAAAAAACAAGAATTGCGAGGTAGTTTAAAGAACAACAAAGACTGTTTGCAACAAAATTTTCAACAGGGCTTAAATGGTGACTGCTCTTCCAATGGTCAGCAATCCCTGGTTTCTGTTTGTTTATCTGGAATCTGTAATAAAGGAAAAAACGGAGAACAAAACTACCCGTTGTTTGTAACGTAAAATCAGTCCTCACCGTTCGTTTTTTACCAAGCTGAGCCTCCAAATCTTTAATGACATCCTTATGTTTATGAATAATGTCCTGTTTAGAGGAAGAAACAAATCCTTTACTCTTCGATGAACTCTGAGAGAATCATCAAAGTCATCTCAATTTAATCTCACTTTTAGATCTTGTACTTCCGTTTTGGCTGTTTTCAACTTTTGCCTCTTCTCCATCTCCATCATCTTAGCTAGGTTACGTATGTCCGTGATTTCTTGACATAGTTCATGGTTCTTTGAGGTAAGCTCTGCCACTTTGCTAGATGACTTTTGCCCCGCGGCATTGAGCTTCTGCTCTAGTGTGTTGTTGGTCGTTTGCAGCTCATCAATCAGTGTAATGCAAGCACGCAAACACACAAAATTGAAAAATATGTCTGAAACGAAAACTATATACCCTGCGGCCAATTTCTATTTTACTTACTTGGATATTTAAGAGTTGTATCTGTTCCTGAGAATTTCCCAGCTCTCTTTTTAATTTTGTTAGTTCAACATGGTGCAGATCGGCTGAATGTGGACCATGTGAGGACGCGTCATGGGGTTCTGTATAGAGAAATAATACTCAGCTTTTTCTGTCTAACAAAGGACAGAACAGGCAATGAGTGAATCATCACTGATCTTTTTTAATGAACAATACAAGATACAGAAACTACCAATCAACCAGTTTACATGATATAAAATATATGTACAGTACATCTGTTAATCTTATTACTGGCAAAGACAAAAAAAAAGTTGTGTTTTCCCATTTAATGCAGTGTTTGGTGTTTTTTAGTTCAATCCCAAAATTTAGCACTAATGGAACAACTGTAATCATCACTGATCAATGATAAGATTTAAGACTTGAGATTAATAAGACTTTACCTACTGCTTGCACTTCCGCAATCTTCCCACTTAGTTGATGTATGATCCTGGCCTTTTCATTGCATTCCTGCTCCAGGCTGTGGATCTTTTGCACGTGCTGCTTGTTTAAAGATTTCTGCAAACCAATCTCTTCATCCAGTTTTGTGATATACGCCTTCAACTCTGAAATGAGAAACAAGGGGTTTTGCGGCCTGATGGTCACACCCTGGCATAATGCTTACCTTTGGTCACATGGGCCTTCTCACTCTTCACCATCATGAGCTCAAGCTCAAGGTCTTGGTTCTGCCGGGCAAGGAGGACATCACAGTTTTGGCTTTCCTTCTCCGACTTGACTGTTGATTGTTGAGAATTGCGTAGGCTTTCGGTGGTGTGGACAAGGTCACTGCATTAACAATATTTGTCACCAGCTGTAATCTCCTTGTTGAGTTGTGAATTGCCATTCACTAATGTACGACTCATAATTTTTTCAAGAACTTCCAACTTTTAGCTGAAAAGCTGCATACTCATCACTTTTCTCAAAAGCCAGAACGGAAATATGATGGTTGTACGAGTACCTGAAAAGCTCCTCGACAAGCGGCACAGACTCTGCACCTAGATACTGATTGTAGCCAAGCATGTGCAGGCGACCCCTCAGCTTGGACCATTTCCTTTCTTTACTAAGATCCATGGCGCTCACCTGCCATAAACATTGAAAAGCATCGACATGTATTATATCTTTTAGATTATGGAAGCGTAATTAATTCTTACATTAAAATAGCCTGAGAGATGATTTTAGTCTTTTTCTCTAGCATCAATGTTTGAATGAATGATATGTAATGAAGATTTCAACATGTAATCGGAGACAAACCCAACTAAACATTTTATGCGCAACTGTGAGCAAAATGCCTTGTAGAAACCTGGCGGAGGAAGGAAGCGGCTACTACTTCATACTGTGATTTATGACATACTGTATACTTGATTTACCATCCCCGCACACACACAGGTATGACTGCTTCACGGGGTTAATATGGATTTTGTCAACGGAAATTGAAAATACGTTTCAGTAACCAAAAACTGGCTGTGAAACATCAAAGACCAGTTTTGGTCATTGATTGACAGTGTTGATTTTGTTCTGTACAACCCTAAGCATTTTGTTAATTAACATTTTAGAAAAATGGAGGACCAAATAGGACGGTATGAAATATACAGTGGGGCAAATAAGTATTTAGTCAACCACTAATTGTGCAAGTTCTCCCACTTGAAAACATTAGAGAGGCCTGTAATTGTCAACATGGGTAAACCTCAACCATGAGAGAATGTGGGGGAAAAAAACAGAAAATCACATTGTTTGATTTTTAAAGAATTTATTTGCAAATCATGGTGGAAAATAAGTATTTGGTCAATACTTTGTTATGTACCCTTTGTTGGCAACAGTGTTGGGCACGTTACTTTAAAAAAGTAATTAGTTACATTACTCACTACTTCTTCCAAAAAGTAACTGAGTTAGTAACTGAATTACTCTATAGTAAAAGTAACTAGTTACCAGGGAAAGTAACTCCGTTACTTTAAAAAGAACTTGTTGTATGTCAAAGAATTTGAAATTTTCTGAGCAGTATTCAAGTCAGTGGAATAGAGAAGAACAGACCGGTAGTTAACTTGTTAGGTGCTTCAGCAGATTTGAATTGCTTACCACAGATGTCGACAAAAGCTTTGCCCCGGGACATAAATTACACATTACATGCAGGTTCTTTCCTTTAATTTCGACAAACTTGAAATAGTGCCTATATCTCCACCTCTTAAAGGACAATTTTTCTTCTGAATGCTCTGCCATCCCGACCCTGTGCATCTGTTTTGCGTGTGTGTGTTTGCCACACGCGCTGTTCCGGTTTGCTTGTGAAATCACCGTCTCTGATTGGCTTACCACAACACATGACTCTAACCCTCAGCCAATCACAATCACTTCCATCGCATCTCTTGAGGGGCCGCATACAGGTAGGCTCGTTTTCCGACAATTCACGTCACCTTCAAAGCGTCTGCCGTCCTCAAGATGGAAGCAGAATTATTGCTGGCTGACAGTGGGAGATGGGAACGAGGCTAGCATCAGGTGTAGCAAACACAGAAACGTTACCAAACTTTGGAAAGCATTGTCTAATTGAATGAGCAGGGACAAACAGCTTGGAGTCAGAAGTACGTGCGCTATTCTCGAACCTGAACTAGGCGATAACAAATTTTAGTGTCCGATAATTTATTTCATATATTATTGCACCCCCCAAATTAAAAAAAAAATACAATAACACTGTGAGAATACAGTATATATTAATAGATCATGTACACCCATTTAAACGCAATAAATGTTTACTCTTAAATTCAAAAATACTTTTTAGGAAATCACAACTAAAAACAATAGACCATGCCTCTTTTTAGTAAAAGACCACAATATTAATACTTGCACAGAAACACAGAAGAAATAAAATGTGTTTTTAAGAAAAATAAAATTCCACTTAATAATTTAAGCATCTAGGCAAATGAAAACGTTTCCCCTCATAGCTTCTGCTATGGCGTTCCATGTGTAATACAGTGGTACCTATACATACGAAGTTAATTCCTTCCAGGAGCTTGTTTGTAAGTCGAAATGGTCGTATGTCGAGCAGGATTTTCCCATAAGAATACTCCGCGACCCTCGTGAGGACAAAGCGGCATGGAAAATGAATGAATAATTTGTTCCACAGCCCAAAAACCCACACTACATCCTTAATAAATCCTGCTGTTACTATTGAAAATAGCAATTACAAAGAGCAAAACAAATAAAATATGAATAAAAATCAGAATAACAATAATATAATAATAGCAATAATACAGTACAGTACCTGAAATAATGTAACGAATCTGCTTCTAATGTGGCGGACTTTTTTTGCCGTACCTGAACGCACCGCGGGGCTGACGGTGAGCAGGAGAGCGCTATTTTACTTTCTGTTTCGATCCTGGCGTCAACAGCAGTGGACACTCGGCGAGTTAATGGAATAAATGATTTGAAACCTGACGAAGCTGGCGATTTCTTAGGCGATTTTACCACAATAAGAACTGTCACCTTAACTTATAAAAAAGTGGCGAACGGAGGAGGACCGCCGGCCGAGATCGGCATTCTACGACCCAGTTCATGGATGCGCACACCATGTTTATATTTTGCCATCATTCACATCTTCATTTCAATGGTAAGCGTCACCTTTTCTTTTTTATCCTCCACCTGCACTGTCACCTTTTCTTTTTTTTCCTCCACCTGCACTAAACTTAAACTGCACTAAACTAAAAACAGAACTAAAATGCATTTTGCGTAGTTGGTAACAAGGAAGCCGAACTTTTAACAGCACGTCAGCAGGTGCACGCGAGGCGATAAATCGCAGCGGAAAAATTAACGCTTTCATTTTTATTTACCGTCCGATAAATGGAATTATTGCATATTGCGACAGGCTTAACCTGAACGCACCCCAAGTCTTGGATGACAAATCAACAGAGCAGAGAGTCGACTCGACACGGCTGGTAGTTTCTTCAATTTATTCAGAGTAAGTAACGCACCGCTTTTGACCGTCAGTAACGGTAACGGCGGAAAAAGGAATTAGTTAGATTACCCCGTTACTGAAAAAATAACGCCGTTACGTAACAGCGTTATAACGGCGTTATTTATAACGTTACTCCCAACACTGGTTGGCAATAACGGAGGCCAAGTGTTTTCTGTAACTCTTCACAAGCTTTTCACACATTGTTGCTGGTATTATGGCCCATTCCTCCATGCAGATCTCCTCTAGACCAGTGATGTTTTGGGGCTGTCGTTGGGCAACACGGACTTTCAACTCCCTCCGCAGATTTTCGATAGGGTTGAGACCTTGAGACTGGCTAGGCCACTCCAGGACCTTGAAATGTTTCTTACAAAGCCACTCCTTTGTTGCCCTGGCTGTGTGCTTGGGATCATTGTCATGCTGAAAGACCCAGCCACGTCTCATCTTCAATGCCCTTGCTGATGAAAGGAGATTCCCACTCAAAATCTCTCGTTACATGGCCCCATTCATTCTTTCCTTTAGATAGATCAGTCGTCCTGGTCCCTTTGCAGAAAAACAGCCCCAAAGCATGATGTTTCCACCCCCATGCTTCACAGTGGGTATGGTGCAATTCAGTATTCTTTTTCCTCCAAACAAGAGAACCTGTGTTTCTACCAAAAAGTTCTATTTTGGTTTAATTCTGACTGTTCTTTGCAGCACTTCATGAATTTATGAGCAAAATGTCAGTCACTCGCCCCTCCACCTGTTTGGCCTGACTCCCGAGTAAAGTAAGCGCCACCTAGTGTGTCTGTTTCAGAATATCTTTACTGGCTCAGCATCAATCATTTATCTTTAATTTGACCCGTCTTGGCTTGATGTCCTGGGTAATAGGCCTGAATGATATTGGAAAAAACTATTGTCGCGATTTTTTTTAGGTTTGCAATATATTGCGATATTATATTGCGATATTAAAAAAAAAAAGATCTATCTTTTTTAAAGAAATTTTCACTAAATGACTTGAATAGCTGTTTGGAAATACTTTACATAACACACCGTGACCACAGTGTATTCATATAATACCGTTTAATTTGTTAATGATGAAGATTTCTGTATGAAGGTATCCAGGAAGTCATGTCTGCACAAAATAGATCATTTATTGAATACAATATTTTACACTTCAACAGCAGCAAATACATTAAATGATAAATAAAAGAGCAGGTGCATTAGTCCCCTTAGTTTTTGACAAAATATAACAAATAAAAACTTCTGTAAAATAACAACAAAGTTGTCAACATATTTGAACAAAAATATTAAATATGACAAATAAAAGAGTTGTTCACAAACTATAACAATAAATAAAAACCTCAGTAAAACAACAAAGTTGTCAACATATTTGAACAAAAATATTAAATATGACAAAAGAGTTCACAAACTATAACAATACATAAAAACCTCAGTTAAACAACAAAGTTGTCAACATATTTGAACTTAAATATTAAATCTGACTAATAAAAGTGCAAGTGCATTAGTCCCCTGAGTTGTTTACACAAAATATAACAATATAAAACTGCAAAACGGCAACAAAGTTGTAAAAATATTTCAACAAAAATATTAAGTATCAAAACTTTATGTGCAGCTGTACTATATATAGTTATTTGAAAAATACGGTTTACAATAAATTTAAATATAAAAGAAACAAACTCAATTGAACTTGTAAATAATTGAACTGAATAACTGCAAATAACTGTGATGAATAACAGAACCATTTTAACTCCCAAATTTCCTGCCTTCCTGATAGCTGTCACATTAAAAGAAGAAAAGACATTCCTTCAGCTGTGTTATGTATTTGTCTGCATATCGTCCACCTTCCTTGCTCAGCAATTCTCAACTGGGTCTCATAGGTTTTTGGCCAAGACTATTAGTTTATCCACTATAGCAGGCTTGAGACAATAACGTTGGCAAGTAACAATGTTCCCACCTGTGCTAAAAAGCCTCTGATGGGGAGCTCGTAGCAGGAATGCATAGATACCTGCGTTTTAAATGGTCCCACATGTTTGACAGATTACTTCTTGTTGAGGCAACCATGGCGAGGCACTGTCGACAGGGCTGTTTTTTGTCCCTTATAGTCTTGTTCTTGCCAAAATACTTCCAAAACTCCTTTTGGATACAGTCTTCCTTGCTCCTCCAACGTGTTGATTGCTTGCTTTCACTTTGAGAACGGGCCCTCCTCCCTCCGCTCTGCTGTTCGGCCCCTCCTCCCTCCACTCCGCTGTTGCAGGGGGAGGGGGAGGAGCCGATGACTTGCTGGAGAGAAAGAGAAGCTGTGCGCTTTTTTTCCCCTCTCCTTCCTCAAAACAAACGTTTGTGGATTAAAAAAAATGAAATTAAAAAACTATCGCACGTCCTTGCGATGGGACTATTGCACATGCGCACATCGCGATGGCGATGTTTAAACGATATATCGTTCAGGCCTACTAACCAATTTTGTGTTAGTCCAGCCCACTGACTTTGATGGGAGAGTTTGACAGATAAAATTATGAAGTGCTGCAACACATTTCCATGAATTATTTATTTATTTATGTATTTATTTATTTATATATATATAACATTAAGTGGACTAGTATTTTAATCAATCAATGATACATTTAATGACACTTTCATTAATTTAATTCCCATTTAAATTAATAACTCAATTAATTTAAGTATTTAAATATGTACTTATATATTTCATTCTGTCCCATTTGGTCCTCATTCATCCAAAAAACTCGACACATTATGAGCCATGTGTTTTTGCTGTGAATGTTTGGAATGAATGTTTTAAAAAATATGTTGGCTTTATGACGTCACATATGACAGCTTTTGTCATTTATAAATATACACTATTCATATATTTCTTTCACGCTTATACTGGAGCAAATACAAACCTTCTGTAAAAGAATAATAAGTATTTTTGTTATTGACGGAAACGGCATCACCGCGTATAAGAAAAGCACATTCCCTTACGTAAAAAAATTATATATATAAGTAGCCAACCGTAGCTAGCTTAATTATGCTAGGAAACCGATGACGTCGCGCGACGCTGGTCGTTTAACAAACATTTGCAAACCTTTTATCTTCGGGCCAACAATAAATATAGTTTGCGGCTTTGCCGCAGCGTGTGTTTTAAAAATATTCAGAACACTTTACTTACGTTTTGTCTGCTGTGTATTTGCAATTCACCTTAACGGTCAACTCGGATACTCTTTGAAACTGTTGCCACCTGCCAACTTGGAATTCTTCTGAACAAGTGAGAAAAGCAGTGATGTCACTGCGGAGCCATCACACGGAACTACCCAAAAAACTGAACAGGCTGGGGAGGAGAACATTGTGAAGTGGCAGCAGGACCATGTCACCTCAGGTAGCATTTCAATGTTCCCCTATTATTAATATCATGCATGATTCACAAATTTGCAAATGTACATTTGGCAACTGAATCTAGAGCCATTCTGAGACTCCATGTGGGCTCTAACCAAAAGGAGCATTTCGGGACACAGTTTCTGTAAATAATTAGGATTTCTCGTGATACATATGCAAAAACCTGTTGCAATGCATCCGTACTACTCTGTCATTATTATCACTTTGGCTCTATACACCACCGACTAGTTTGTAACCTAAGAGACCACATTTTGAGGGTGTTGGACCTTGTTCTTCTCATGGTGTGAATTTCCAAATGCCTGAGTCATGGTTTCAGTTTTCAAATTGATTTTTATAGCCTTGTTTGGTCTTGTTTCTGTCTCACCTTCCACAACGCTTTTCCTGGTGTTGGACAAGTATTGGTCTCACAAGGTGTGGACATGAGCACAAAAATACACAAAAAAGTTTTGTTAATATTATCCCAATCAAGGAGAGTGGTCAATGCAGTTACCACATAAGACCTTTAACCAGGGGTGAAGGTGGCTAGAATTTCTTGCCGGAACTCACTGACAATAAGGTCGCCACGATCCAGATGTGTCTTAGTTTTTATTATTTATTTATGTATTTATATTTGGGGGGGAGGGGGGGGGTTAAACCTTCTAAAACCACAGAAATATGGAGGGGGAAAAAAGGTTTTACACATGCATTAGGCTACTGCATTACACTTACTGTAACAAGGCATACATGAGAAACTGATTTTCATTTAAAATTATACTTTAAAGTAACATGATGCATGAACAAAATAAGCATCATTATGCACAGTTTAATGGAATTAATTTTAAAGATAACACAAACATTGACTTTTTTGTATTATTAGGAAATAAGTATTGCCTAACATAGGTAAATGAACAAAAATAAGTCCAAAGTGCACATAAACTACTGCGAAATGTAATTAATTTGAGACAAGCATTTCTGGACGTCATTGCAGCAAAAAAAATGTTTAAAACCTTATTGTGTTCAATCTCACTTTAGTTGTATTTTTTTTACCACCAGAATTTCATGTAATGCTTAGTGTATCATTTATGATACTAATTACAGAACATATACTGTATATGGTGGAAAATACAGACAAGGCTGAAAAAGCAGTGTCTGCTCTTGCACCCTTCTTTAAAATAAACTGCTGTATTTTAAGCCAAAAGAACTATTGTGTATGATAGAACAATATGTCTATGCTGCCATAGCAGTTTCGAGGCGCATTAAGCCCCTGAACTATTTTTAGTTTGTCCGTTTACAAACACCTCGCAACCGCTTTAGTTTTAACGCAGCCATAAAAAGAAGGTACGGTAAATATATCCTATCCTAACTATCCTTTTTAGCTCAGAATCATTAATTGATGTCTTAATTTTAGTTAAAAAAAAAAAGAAAAAACAATTTTATAGAATCATTCACTTACATATTTTAAACTTCTAAACAAATTATGTCACAATGAAATAAATAGTGTCTGTAAATAGGTCACGGATATTTACCTCAGAACTATCGAGTAATTTTTTTTTTTTTTTTTTTTTTTTTGTTACAGTCGCATTTCCCCCGATATTTTACATGATAAATGATCGATCCAAACAAAGAGAAAAAAACATTTAAAAGGGTAGATATATTAAAATGAAAATCTCAACCACTCCTTGATGTCTGCGATTTCTGCATTGCGACCCTTGCTATATTACCGTGTTTCACCCATAAAATCCCCAAAAAGTCCAGCTGTGGCCATTCACAGCTGTGTTTTGACATGCGGTGAGACATGCTACACGGAGGTTTTGGATCAAAACAAGGTAAGTACACGATAATATCTCGTTAAAATCATGGTGTCTTTAATTATGCTCTCTCATGCCCTCATGTTCAAATAATCCCCCCCCCCCCCCCCACCCGATAATTGAGATTTGAAGCTTTCCAATGACATATCATAACATGCATATAGGACAGTTTTGAAATTTGGTCAAATTTGGGCTCTCAGAGCGGAAGTTCAAGTCACCTGAGTGCTAACAAAAAAATAATTAAAAAAGTTTTTTTTTTTTTTTTTTTTTTTAAATTACATTTAAGGAAAACAAAGCTTTCAAAATGAAAAAAAAAAAAAGAATTTTCTGTTCATTATTTCTGGGGTCAGGCATTTTGTTCTGAACCACACCATCAGAGAAAACAAAATAAGTCTCTTTCCTTTCTCTTAAAGATCTGATCAATTTTCCATTGCATTGCCCCTTTTTTATCGCATTAGTTCAACAAGCTTGTTCTTTTTTTTTTCTTGTTTTTTTGTCGCAGAAAACATGTTCATTGGAACAGAGCTAACAATCCATGCTGATCACATGTCAGTATGTCAGCTGGCAACCGGAGTCCTGGCCAGGGAGGGTGGTTAGCTTAGCGCATGCACACATCAAAATGACACATCAGACACACGCTGGGAGAACTCCGTGCTGTCAATGGAATAAATAGATAATAAATATTGGTGGAAACGAGTGACGATACACAAGAACTTTATTATGCTTGTTGTTAACACTTGTGTATGTAAATCTGGTGTTAGTAGATTGTTTTTAGCATGGGGTTTTGACAGTTGCCGTCATATTTTCGGGATCAAAGCACTGTTCCGCCCCATTCAGGCGCCAAACTTCTTGCTGGAACAGCGTTCCGGCCCGTTCTGGCCCACTTTCACCCCTGCCTTTAACCCTTTATAGAGCATGTGACTATTTATGGTCATTAAAAAAAAGACAAAAATTTGTCACCTAAAATCTATATCCCTTTGTAGTGTGCCAATTGCATACGCAGATTGGTGATTGCTCTGAATAAGGACAATCACTGTTAGAAGAACAGATAGGTGAAATGTCAAAGTTGAATAAACAGCATAATGTACTTGTGTAAACCAACTCAGTGTTCCTCTTAGATGTCAAAAGAGAATGCAGACCCATGAAGTCGTATCTCTTCCTGATAAGCCTACATCCAAATCGCCTGATCATGGTGATGAACGACAGCCAGTGACAGATGAAAGGTTTGTTGGTAATCTAAAATGCTTGTTGCTTAACACAGCGTGAACCCCAAATTGAAGATCAGAGTAAAGTCACGAGAGAGGAAAAAGTGCCAAGAACTACAGAACACACAGACTGATTTGACCAGGATAATTCGTTCGATCAGGATCTTCAATGATGCCTGATTTTTTTTTTTTTTTTTTCCGCCAAAATCACTTTTGTTGTGATCTACACACATACACACATTAGTGTATTTACCTGTCATTTTTTGCGATGTAGTATTCTCAATTGATACACAAATAATGGAAAAATGCACAGATAACAAAAAGAATACGACCAAAATAGACAACTGTTGGAAAACAACATTTACTTTTAGACGAAAATGAGAGAGAGAAATATGAAAACATGAGTTGAAAAATCCCCAAATCTTACATGAAATTCTAATATTTGGAAAGTAGATCTACTGAGGATAAAATACTAGAAACATTATAAAATATTACACAAAAATCACTAATATTTGTAAAGATACAAACATATAAAGTAAGAATATGATAACAAAAATAGACGTGCTACAAAACAACGATTACACAAAAAAAACAAATAAAAACAAGATGAGAACATTTTATGATAATATTAGTTACAAAACAATTACAAGATAAAAAAATATTGAGCGAAATCTACATATGTTGAAATGTTAATTTCTTTGCATTTTGTTGTTGTAGGCAAGAAAACATCAACAAAGTCAAATCCGACCTTGAAAATGCCCACGGCTGTATAAAAATCTTACTTACCCAAGTAAGTGAAAAGCAACTAAGGAACACTGTTAGTGGTTGACATAATAGAATTTTTCCATTATAGGTGGCTGAGAGGGACAAGGAGATTGATAATCTCAATCATGCACTCCATGGACCTCACCATGGCGTCTCTTTAGAGACTCAGAACAACACCAACAAGAAACTGATCAGCTACCTTAACCTTCAGGTAAAGCACTGTATGATTTTCAACGTCACGACCAGTTTATAAAATGATGTTACATACTTAATTAACTACATCCGACAGATTGAGTATCTGCAAGAGGGCAACAAAACACTTGAGCAGAGGATCCAAGGACTTCAGCAAAAGGCATCTGCAGAAGTAGCCGACCTTTCTCTGAGGAACATGCATCTGTGTCGACAGCTGACGCAAAAGAACACCATTATGAAGCAGACTAAGATGGACAAGAAGCGAGTGCTGGATATAGCGTACCGGAACTTGTCTGCTTCCAAAGTGAGAAGTGAAGTGAAGAAAACTGGTAGACAACAATTTACGATTTTTTTTTTAACCTTGTTTCCACAGGAGGTTATTATCAGTCAACAGGAAGTCATTAAAGATTTGGAGGATAACCTTCTTAAAATAAGAGGGGTAAGTTGCTAGTGTATTTTGTTGGACAATATGTCGCACTTTTTTCTTAGTTTGGCCAGTCTTGTAACTTATAAACAGGCGCGACTTGTATCCTGAAACACGGAAATGTTATTTTATACAACCTGATATCACCAAGTAAACATTACATTATGTGTTGTGTTGTTTATACGTCATGTAGATAAATAGTTATGAATGTGTTATGTTACATTAACATGCAATGCACTTATTCAGCATGGTATAAATTCATTTACAGTGATACCTCGCTACTTCGCGCTTCAAACTTTGCGCCCTCATTCCATCGCAGATTTTTTTTTTTTTCAATTAAAAAATAAATAAATGAATGCAGTATTTATTAGAGCTGTCCCGAGCCGATCATGTAATCTCTCAGTCTCGTTCTTGCCGCTTTTCTTGGTCACTGGAGTTGCTTATGAAAGTTAACGATGATTTACAGACAGTTAAGGTTTGATCTTGCCAGAAACTTCACAGCGCCGCATGTGTCAACATCGTTTAACTTGTTAAACAGTTGCTGTGGCTACTCATTGTGTGTAGGTGAGCAGTTTGAGCGGATTTGATGAATCATTTAATAAACACAAGCATTTTTCTACTTTTTTAAAATGGATTGGGCGTCTACTTTTTTTCTTCTTTAAAAAATAATTCGGTGGAACAGTAACATGTTTAAAACTTATCACAATTATTACATTTGAAGTGCTTAAAAACCATTTATTAAAATATACATATATTTACATAAATATTTTTTTCATTATACTTTGGGGGGGGGGTGAAAAAAACATGTCTTATATGTATCTCTTTCCAATGAAAAATCTGAATAAATACCAGTACATTGAAAACACACACACAAAAAAAAAATGTTTTTTTTTTTTTGTTTTTTTTTTTTTTTTTTTGAGGGGGAGGAGGGCGCTACGGTTTTTCACTTATCGCGACAAGTTCTGGTCCCCATTAACAGCGAAAAATGAGGGATCACCTTAGTTATTATTAAACTTGTATTTCAAAAAGCAATATCTGGTCTTGGACTAGTTTTTTGAAAAACACATTTGCGCACCCCTCAAAAAAAGCTATTTACATTGCGATGTGACCAATGTTTTTTTAAAGAGCACTGTTGTCAAACTCATGGTTGGGGGGCCAGATCGGGCCCACTACATAATTTTGTGTGGCATGCAAAAGTACATCATGTACTTTCACCTAATGTTATGCGCTTAAATATATTTTTTGATTAAAAAAGAAAAAGAAATAATTTTTTTTTTTTTTTAATTTAGAATTTTCCTTTTTTTTTTTTTTTTGTGGTATTATATGACAATATGGAGAAAAAATAATTTTAAAAATGACAAAAAGATAATAGAATAATAAGCACATATTTTTTGTTTTATTGTAATAAACACCAATTTAAAAAAAAAATGTACTGCTTACCTTCTTTTTCTACTAAAAATGTAAATCGCTAAATAAAAATGAAAACTATAATATTTGTTATGAAGAGGATTAAGATGAATTTTAACAATGTTTTTAAACAATTCAGTGACAATCAAAATAGTTGTCGATTCATTTGATAATCGATTATTTGTCAATTACGGTAGTTGATTAATCGTGGAAACCCTAGTTGGCAGACATAGTAAACTTTCGAAAGAAACCATAACTACGATGTGGCCTGCCACAAAGACACCCATGCTCTCTAGAGCAGGGGTGCCCAATCCCGGTCCTCGAGAGCCCCTATCCAGCTTGTTTTCCGTGTATCCGTTCTTTAACACACCTGAATCAAATGATCAGCTCATCAGCAAGCTCTGCAGCAGCCTGATAACGATCCTGATTAGTTGATTCAGGTGTGTTAGAGGAGGGAGACATGGAAAACAAGCTGGATAGGGGCTTTCGAGGACCGGGATTGGGCACCCCTGCTCTAGAGCAACTTTTAGTCTGAAAAATATTCATTATTCACACTGCTGGGTTTTTGTATTCTCAGGAGCTTCCAGACAGTAGTTCCAATAGTTTGCATCGAATTGTTGACCTGGAAAAAGCCGTCCAGAATGTAAGTGTGATTGGAGCCAATATAAAACTTTGTTCAATTGGCACAAATGTCCTATAGAGATAACCACAGAAGCTTGCCTCTTGACTTTTGTGTGTGTTTATGTACTGAAGTTGGAGCGGGAGAGGTTGGAGCTGCGGTCACAACTCTCGTCGTGTAAAGACAGCAAGTCGGATACGGACCCGCGGTGGGACTTTCAGCCAGCCGAGCGGCTTCAGAACACTAAGGAAGAAGTGGCTGCGGCGCAGCGGAAGAAAGCAGCTCGAGCTCTTGGGTTTGTTTTTAAAATCATATAAATACCGTAATTTCTGAACTATAAGACTTTTTCCACTCCATTTAAGCCCTGTGGCTTTTAGATATTTCACTCCGTAGTCTGGATGATTTTGCCTCTGGGAGTGCGTTCAAATTCTATACTGACTAGCGCTAGTAATCTTTTAAGACAATACTCTTGATTTCATGTATCTGCGCGCACTTGGTGGGTTTTCTCCAACGAACCTTCAGAGCAGGTTCTCCTAGTCGTAGTGTTCCAAAAGCTCCATTTGAGAGAAGGTGAATTTCATGACAAATATACTATGACTTGTTGTCAAGAGAAGAAGAAAGACCTTTAGTGCCACTAAAGAAAAAAACATTTAATATTAACTATGGATGGTTTGACATATTTTTGGCCACAACGTGGCTTTCGACTTTTACGCTAGCACCAGCAAAGCTTGCCAGCGGCTTCGCCAAACTTCATCAAAAAATTTGAGGACTTTATCAATAAATATGGTTCCATCCGATGGGATGTGCCGCTACAGAAGAACAATTTAAGGCAAATCATGGGTGGTGAGATAGATTAAAAAAGGATGAATTTCCACTCTTTGCTACAAGAGGATGCTATGCTAACGCTGAATAGCCACTCCCACCCAGCACTCAGTGGATTGACTTGACTGCCGACAATGTCTCCGGCTAATATTTGATGCCATTACAGAAGAACAGTTTAAGGCTAGCTGTTGCTGGTTAGAAAAATGTTGAATATGACAAAAAAAAGTGCTATGCTAGGACTAGAGCTGACAGCCATTATCCCTGAGTTCATCAAATACTACAGGGATTTTTAAGTTGGCTCTAGAAGTCAAGGTAAAGTGGATTTGATTTCTTTTCTTCGTAAATGTTTGTTTTGTCTTTTAAAGTTACGTTTTTTATGGTTTCAGACTGCCTCAAAGAACAGAGTGGGCCTTGTGGTCCCTGGCCATCTTTTTAGGCCGCTGCATATGAATGAGGAGAATGCAACTCGTTGTGTTGATGTAATTTTGTTTAATTAGAATATTCCTGATTAATCACATATTTCTGTGTAACATTTTTATAAAAAATATCAAATATTAAGACATGGACACCTGCAGTTTATAGTCAGTTGCGGCATATTCCCCCACCCCAAAAAAAAAAAAAAAAAAAAAAAAAAAAAAAAAAATTGTGAAATTAGGTGGTGCGGCTGATAGGTACGCTCTATAGTGAGTAAATTAAAAATTATAAGAATTAAAAATATATAAAATAAAAGTAAAATTGATAGTGGCGTGCTATCAAGAGCTATGGAGTGCTATACATCAGGCATTCTATCTAGTGGTGTTCACAGGATACAACTTCCAATTAATTTATTATTATTTTAATAATTTTATTGTATTCTACAGCAGTTAACTTCTCTTTATAATTGTTGGCAGTTAAGAGAAGTAAAATATCACTGAAAACATTTCCTGTTTGATGAATGCAGTTTTATGATCGCTTTGGAGGAAAATATTTTTCTTTCCTTTCCATGGCGAATGGAAATAAGTATGTGTGCGTGTGTTTATGCGTGTTGTTTGTCAGTCAACTGCAGGGGGCGCCAAAAAGTCTTGAAGGAGGGCTTGCCAACCTGCCAAAACAATTAGGTACGACCCAACAATGCATTGTCTCAGAGAACACGAGGTTACAGGATGACATGACCACACTGAACAGAGAGAAGCAAGTAATAATAATCAGATATAAAATCTATTGTTTATGTCTAAGTATGTATATTGTCATAACATCAAGTTATATTATTTCTTGCCTCAATTAGGCTGCAAATGCTGGGATGGAGGAGGTACTGCGTGAGCGGGACCAGCTCAAATTGAGTGTGCACTCTTACATCAATGCAATGTACAGGATTGAGGAGATGATGAGGACAAAAGCAAGTAAAAATATGTGAACAGTTTTGGTCAAAGGTTTACATACACTTGTAAAGAACATAATGTCATGACCCTCTTGAGTTTCCAGTTATTTCTACCACTGATTTTTCTTGATAGTGATTGGAACAGATACTTTCTTGTTGTCACAAAAAACTTTTATGAAGTTTGGTTATTGTATGACTTTATGGTATTTAGTAAAAGAACAATTACAGTATATTGAAAACAACATCACTGATGATGTAATGAACCCAAACAATTCTTGGATAAACACTGATAAATTGTCACTAACTGCTTTCCAGGGATATGTTCCCCAAAAAGTATGAAACGAGGTATCACAAGAATTCCTTTTCTGACCTCTGTGACCTTTGACATCATCTCCCCAAAATTTCTGTTTTACTTATTCAAGCGTATCCTGCAAGTAACTCAAGAACGAATTAAAGGATTATTATCTTAAACATACAGGCAGTATATTTAACACCGCCCATAGGTTTACATCTTTTTCCCCAAACCCATTTAAAAATTATTGTATAAACACTGATAAATTGTCTCTTTTTCCATAGAGTGGTTCTCCAAAATAGTACCAATTTAAAGTATCTTTCAAAACAAATGTTAATTTAAATTTTTTTTTTTTTTTACTTTTTTGACAGGTGTCACAAGACTGTCATAAGACTGTCATAATTATGACATGACACTGTCATGATCTTATGACAGATGCTATTAAGTGTCACCCGGCAAATTCATTAATTACTGCTCATGACAGTGTCATGTCATAATTATGACCGCCTTATGACAGTCTTAGGACACGGGTTTCAAATATAGTGTTACCCAGAAATATATTGATTAAATATTTTTGTTATTATTATTTTTAATATTAAGTAGAAAAATATGAAATTTGAAGGATAGCCAAACTGAATTACAACTGTGGAAGGTTTTTCTTTGGGTGTTACCAGAAAAGAGGTTTTAGGTGGATTGGACCCCTAAAATCCATCCTTTTTTAACATTACAATGAAAGCTTTGTTTTCTGGCATATTGAGAATCCCAAAGTGATTCTATACTAAACACAACAGACCCTAAAATCCATATTAGTGTCAGCTAAATTTTATGCGTTAACCACAGGATCAAGAGAATTTCGAACTGGTGGAGCGCCTGCAAACGGCCCAGTCGAACCTCCAAGAGCGGGAACAGCGGCTGCAGGTGACAGAAGACCTCGTGAGCGCCATTGACGTGGAGCTGCGCAAAGCCCAGGAATGCCCGGCCGCCCTCCTCGCCGACCTGGCCTGCGTGCGGGAGCTCTGCGCCAGACTGGACTCTGACAAGGAGCTCACAAGTTGTGAGCTCACGTCTAAGAGAATGGAGCTCGACATAGTATGGCCTCACTGTTGTTTTTGTTGTTTTTTTTTTCAATGAGGAACATTCCAGTAACATTCTTTGCTCTCCAGGTTCGCTCAGAAACAGAGTCGCTGAAAAAGCAACTAGAGTGCGAGAAGATGACCGTGCGCAACCTGGAGATGCTGCTCGCCACCGCGCTTCAGAAGGTCAGCGAGAAAGAGGCCAAGCTGAAGGCGCTACGAGACAGGCTCACTACACCAACAATCAATATAACGTGAGGCAAATTGTGGCCACGGGACATTGGGTGGTTGTGGGTCATTCTAGAATTGGACATTTTACATCCCTTCAAATTTTAAAAAAGCAACATAAGAAAAGACTAAAACATGTCGTTTCTGAGTCACTTGTGTCTCTCCATGTGCACAACACAGCCTTTTTATCATGATCGCAGAATAAAGCAGTAAATCACATGATACGCTGGATTTGACATTATCAAATGATTTTCCAGAAGACTGGATAGAGCAAATATATGTCTTCTCTACTGTTTATCATATTATCATTATTTTATTTCTTATTTGGCTAAACACCTAGCTTCTACTCCTGAGATAAAGCTAACATTAGTGTGAATTTGCAGCCAGTACTGTACTGTGTTAAATTATAAAAAATCAAATTAATCATGTAATAGAAATATTCGTGTTGCTCTATAGCCTGAGCTAATCAAGGCATTGATAGTTTATTACATAATATTGTTAAATACGTAGCAGAACATGTAGGCTTTTTTTTTTTTTTTTTTTAAGAATTTTGAAGGATGAATGTCTACTATTCTAGAATGACCTATGTAGAGTTGTGGTCAAAAGTTTACATACACTTGTGAAGAACATAATGTCATGGCTCTCTTGAGTTTCCAGTCATTTCTACAACTCTGATTTTTCTCTGATAGAGTGATTGGAACAGATACTTCTTTGTCACAAAAAACATTCATGAAGTTTGGTTCTTTTATTATGGGTGAACAGAAAAAAGTGATCAAATCTGCTGGGTCAAAAGTATACATACAGCAGCGCTAATATTTGGTAACATGTCCCTTGGCCATTTTCACTTCAATTAGGCGCTTTTGGTAGCCATCCACAAGCTTCTGGCAAGCGTCTGGTTGAATCTTTGACCACTCCTCCTGACAGAATTGGTGCAGGTCAGTTAAATTTGATGGCTTTCTGACATGGACTTGTTTCTTCAGCATTGCCACAAGTTCTCAATGGGGTTTAAGTCAGGACTTTGGGAAGGCCATTTGAAACCTTAATTCTAGCCTGATTTAGCCATTCCATTACCACTTTTGATGTGTGTTTGGGGTCATTGTCCTGTTGGAACACCCAACTGCGCCCAAGACCCAATCTTTGGGCTGATGACGTTAGGTTATCTTGAAGAATTTGAAGGTAATCCTCCTTCTTCATTATCCCATTTACTCTCTGTAAAGCACCAGTTCCATTGGCAGCAAAACAGCCCCACAGCATAATACTACCACCACCGTGCTTGACGGTGGGCATGGTGTACTTGGGGTTAAAGGCCTCACCTTTTCTCCCCCAAACATATTGCTGGCCATTGTGGCCAAACAGCTCGATTTTTGTTTCGTCTGACCACAGAACTTTACTCCAGAAGGTCTTATCTTTGTCCATGTGATATGCAGCAAACTTCAGTCGAGCCTTAAGGTGCCGCTTTTGGAGCAAGGGCTTCCTTCTTGCACGGCAGCCTCTCAATCCATGGAGATGCAAAACACGCTTGACTGTGGACACTGACACCTGTGTTCCAGCAGCTTCTAATTCTTGGCAGATCTGCTTTTTGGTGATTCTCGGTTGAATCTTCACCCTCCTGACCAATTTTCTCTCAGCAGCAGGTGATAGCTTGCGTTTTCTTCCTGATTGTGGCAGTGACAAAACAGTGCCATGCACTTTATACTTACTAGCAATTGTTTGCACTGTCGCTTTTGGGACCTGCAGCTGCTTTGAAATGGCTCCAAGTGACTTTCCTGACTTGTTCATGTCAATGATTCGCTTTTTCACATCCATGTATGTATATTTTTGACCCAGCAGATTTGATCACTTTTTCTGTTAACCCATAATAAAGTCGTAAAAGAACCAAACTTGATGACTGTTTTTTGTGACAAAGAAGTATCTGTTCCAATCACTCTATCGGAGAAAAATCCGAGTTGTAGAAATAACTGGAAACTCAAGAGAGCCATGACATTATGTTCTTCACAAGTGTATGTATGTATGTAACTTTTGACCACAACTGTATATCAGTGAACCCAAAAATGTCTTTGGTAAAAAAATGCCTATTGTTATTTTAAAATGGTGTCTAACATTTTGGTGATTATCAGCGGTGACTGCAACGCAAATCTTCCAGCACCTCAGCGACAGACTGAGGTCAACGGGCCAACGAACCTGAGACCGACCAGGGAGCAGTGAGTTATGCAGATGACGCCTTTTACATATTCTCTAACAAATAGAATTTATTCCCCCCTCCAAAAAAATGTTTTCCTCCACAATTTTAAAACATTTCCTGGGAAAACCTAGCAATCTCAAAGACAGAAAAAACTGATGACATACAGTATACCGGTACTTAGTTTACAAATTCGTACAGGGAACCCTCTAATGCAGAAATATTCAGTCTCCTCCCAAAAACTTTTCTTGTATCACGTCATCTTTCCAGACATGTGAGCTTCAGGGACTAACTTCAAGTGAAGACCGGCACTTGAACGCCTTCCAAAATCGATGCTGTCGAACTGCTGACAGGATTGACAGGAGCCCGTACTGGACTGCCGTTTTAACTGGGAGGACTGCCAGTACTCCTAATTAAAATGAATTAGATGTCTGATGCTATCAATGCAGGAAACCAAGAATTACCTTTATATATATATTTATATATTTGTAAATTTATTTATATGTACAGTATGTGTGTGTATGTATTCATATATATGCATATACATAGATTTTCCCACCTTTTCAGCTCTCTCGCATTTAGAGATGTAGCACACCAAAATGTATAAAGGAAATTAAAAACTCCACATCACTGACCATTGAACTCCAACTGAGGAAGCAATAGCATCGATGTCACACAGTTAAATAATGTACGAGATGTAATTTTTTTCTACAAAATTTAAAAGTGTAAAAAAAAAAAAAAAAAAGAAAAAAAAAAAAGCCTACAATTTTCATGAAGTCAATTTGTAACTTTATTCCAAGTCTGGTCCTTATGCCTTTTTTGAAATTTCAGTTGCACAAATAGATAACTCAGGGAAACCGCCCAAATACACATCGTGTCACGAAAAAAAAAAAAAGTATACTGTTTGGGGAGTCGATTTTTGTCACTTTGTTCTTTTTTTTTTTTTTTTTATCTTTTCTTTAATCTTACAAATTCACTAAGGCACCACATACAGTGTATCACAAAAGTGAGTACACCCCTCGCATTTCTGCAGATATTTAAGTATCGGGACAACACTGACAAAAAGACACTTTGACACAGTGAAAAGTGGTCTTTGTGGAGCTTATATAATAGAGTTAATTAATTTTCCCCTCAAAATAACTCAAAATGTAGCCATTAATATCTAAACCCCTGGCAACAAAAGTGAGTACACCCCTTAGTGAAAGTTGTCAATATTAACATACAACATGTTAACTGACAAAATTTTGTGTGGCCACTACTATTATCCAGAACTGCCTTTACTCTCCTGGGCATGGAGTTGACCAGAGCTCCACAGGTTGCCACTGGAATGCTCTTCCACTCCTCCATGACGATGTTGCGGAGCTGCCAGATATTTGAGACTTTGCGCACCTCCACCTTCCGCTTGGGGATCCCCAAAGATGTTCTATTTGGGTTCAAGTCTGGAGACATGCTTGGCCAGTCCATCACCTTTACCCTCAACCTCTTCAGTAAAGCAGGGGTCATCTTGGAGGTGTGTTTGAGGTCATTGTCATGCTGGAACACTGCCATGCGACCCAGTTTTTGGAGGGAGGGGATCATGCTCTGCTGCAGTAGTTCACAGTACATGTTGGAGTTCATGTTTTCCTCAATGGAATGTAACTCTTCAACACCTGCAGCACTCAGCAGCCCCAGACCTTGACATTCCCACAACTATGCTTGACTGTAGGCATGACACACTTATCTTTATACTCCTCACCTGGTTGCCGCCACAGATGCTTGAGACCATTGGAACCAAACAAATTAATCTTCGTCTCATCAGACCATAGGACATGGTTTCAGTAATACATGTGCTTTGTTGACATGTTTTCAGCAAACTGTTTGTAGGCTTTCTTGTGTACCGTCTTCAGAAGAGGCTTCCTCCTGGGGTGACAGCCATACACACCAGTTTGATGTAGAGTGCGGCATATGATCTGAGCACTAACAGGCTGACCCCCCCACCTCTTCAATCTCTGCAGCAATGCTGACAGCACTCCTGCGACGATCTTTCAAAAAAAGCGTTTGGATGTGACGCTCAGCACGTGCCCTCAGCTTCTTTGGACGACCAACCTGAGGCCTGATCTAAGTGGACCCTGCTCTTTTAAAACGCTGGATGCCACTGTGCTGCAGCTCAGTTTCAGGGTGTTGGCAATCTTCTTGTAGTCTTGGCCATCTTCATGTAGCGCAACAATACAGTGGGGAGACCAAGTATTTGAGACACTGCCAATGGGTTTTCCCATTGACAGTGTCTCAAATACTTGTTCTCCCCATTGTATGTCCTTTATGTTCCTCAGAGAGTTCTTTGCCATGTGGTGCCATGTTGGAACTTTCAGTGACCAGTATGAGAGTGAGAGCTGCACTACAAATTTGAACACACCTTCTCCCTATGCACACCTGGACCTAGTAACACTAATGAGTCACATGACATTTTGGAGTGAAAATGACAAGCAGTACTCAATTTGGACATTTAAGGATGAAGTTTCTAAGGGGTGTACTCACTTTTGTTGCCAGGGGTTTAGATATTAATGGCTATATGTATTTATATATTTATGTATTTATTCTATAGTTATTATTTTGAGTTGTTTTGAAGGGAAAATAAATTAACACTATTATATAAGATGCACACAGACTACTTTTCATTGTGTCAAAGTGTAATTTTGTCAGTGTTGTCCCATGAAAAGATGTACTTAAATATCTGCAGAAATGCGAGGGGTGTACTCACTTTTGTGATACACTGTATTTACCCAGCTCAAAACCACTGAGCTGAGTGAAAAAATTCCACAACCTGCTGACCTGTTTTTGTGTGCGTTTTAGCAGATGAAGAAAAGTCACATGATATCCCAAAAATGTGAAGTCTTTCCTCTAAAAAAGTAGAAAAATATAATACAATACACGTTTACAGTGGACTATTAATGACTTGGGAGGGGGTTGTAAGTGTGGCCACAAAGTAGAAAATGTAAACAGAAAGTGCTAATTTTCAGCTATTGAATAGGTATAACAAATGCACAAAATTCATAAGTTATTGGTTCAATATTCCAGGAACTGCAATGCAATGTCCTTAGACACCTGACTTTTAACTATTTAATGATTCCTTGCAAATGATATTAACATTAAAATTATTTTTGGTAGTATTTTGGTGCAACTGATTTTTTAAAAGTCTTTAAGTTGCTTTGCATGTTCAGGCACAGTATGATGTCATAATGACAACAATTTCAAATCTGTTCTGTTTACACAGCGAAAGTCAAACCACAAAGATCCAGGTCATGCAGTCATTTTGACCTATCTTTTGTATGAAACAGAAAAAATCAAATCCTGCGTTCAGTCAGCTTAAAAAAAAATGTAAACAGGAACAGTTTTTGCCACATTTCAATGGAGATTGTCCTCCTCCAATTGGCCACCTGTGAGCAGTATAATACCACAATGGTATTTATGAAGACAAAAAAAAATAAAAAAAATTTAAAAAAATCTAATTTTAAGTATCTAAGTCATGCTGACTTAGATTTTAAGTAGACAGAACTCAAATTCTTAGAAATACTTAAAATAAGTTACTTAACTCATTTTATCAGTGAGTTGAATTTAATTGCGTTATCAAGTCTGTGGGCAATACTTAAATTTCTGGGTAAACTGAACTGACATGAAAAGTTGTGTGAACCTAACTTTTGCCTCACTCCCTATGCCTCCAAAATAGCTCAGTTGTCTGCGTTTTCGACTTCCACGGTGGCGGCCCGATTAAGTTATCGTTTAGAGTTAACTATTATATATTTATTTAAACTGAAGTACTTTTTTTTACTAAAATGTTGAATCTAAGACGTTGATTTTTTTTTTTTTTTTTAGTTTTCTATCAAAACTTGAAAATTACAGTTAGGATTTTTTTTTTTTTTTTTTTTTTCGAGCAGAAGTTGTTCTGGGTAGATGATTAGTAATAAACGAGTATTGTGTTAGCTTTACATGTGGTGCTCCATCATATGTATTCAAATATTAGTCACTTAAAGGGTAACATTGATCTTAGCCATTCCTGAAAAATTGTGTTGTGATACCAATGAAGTCATTGGAATTGAGGGAGTACTAACAAATACTTGTGTACTTTTAGATATCTAGTTTCTAACCTCTTGCCGCCCTACCCAAGATGGCCGTCAGCTACACACACCGACGTAAAAAAAATACTTGTCGCCTTTCCAAAGATGATTGATGTCCAATCATGTGGCTCTGTCATCCTTTTGCTGCGAATTTCTATGAGTTTATCTCTAGTAGACATCCAATTCTTTTGAATTTGGAGGGTGGCAGCAAATTCCTTGCCAACCCTCTCACTTCAAATGGGTTTCACATCTACCGCTTTCAGTTGCAGACTTTTAGTTAAGCATTGTCTGACCAAGCAATGATAGCCATTACTTTATAGTCAATTAAGTATGTAGTATTTCAATAATAAGAGACTTTTTTTTTTTTTTTTCTTTTTCAAAAAGCGTGATATTGGTGCAGTATTGGCCAGCAACAGTTGATACTATACAGAATGTCAGGATCGGTATCGGGAGCCAAAAAAATGTTAATGCAACACTAGTGAAAATAAATAGCTTGTAAACTATTTTATTTTAATTGTTCAAAACCAGGCCGGCCCAGGCCATTTGGGGGCCCTAAGCAAAATAATGCAAAGGGGCCCATATTTTTGGCCCACCATTTCGTCACAGTGTACTGTGAAACCCATACATGCAATCCAACCCATACGTCCATATTTTGTATATTAATCAGATTTTGTTGCACTGCATACTTCAAACTTTTACCCCAAATGATTGTCAAAACTTACAATAGATAGCGCCAAACCTTTTTCTAAAAGAGGAAAGAAAGAAGTTAAGGAAGAACTTTTATTTTGTTAAGCTTGTAATCAAGTCTCAAAACTCACAAAAGTCAAATAAAGCAAACTGTAGTAAACAAAATAGAATACAAATTAAACAATTGCCAGATTGGGGCCCCCTAGTGGTCAGGGGCCCTAAGCAGCTGCGTAGTCTGCGTATTGGCTGGGCCGGCCCTGGTTCAAAATCTGACAGACTGCTGTTTGATCTGAAGTGGAATGTTCGCGGCCCAATTTTTGCTTACAAGTCAACAGGGGGGAAAAGCCAAACAATGGTTCGTATCTTGAAACCACCATACAGTGGGGCAAATAAGTATTTAGTTCACCACCAATTGTGCAAGTTCTTGTTCGCGGCCCAAATTTTGCTTACAAGTCAACAGGGGAAAAAAAGCCAAACAATGGTTCGCATCTTGAATCCACCATACAGTGGGGCAAATAAGTATTTAGTTCACCACCTATTGTGCAAGTTCTCCCACTTGAAAAGATTAGAGAGGCCTGTAATTGTCAACATGGGTAAACCTCAACCATGAGAGACAGAATGTGGGGGGGGAAAAAACGGAAGATCACATTGTTTGATTTTTTCAAGAATTTATTTCCAAATTAGAGTGGAAAATAAGTATTTGGTCACCTACAAACAAGCAAGATTTCTGGCTGTCAAAGAGGTCTAACTTCTAACGAGGTCTAACGAGGCTCCACCCGTTACCTGTATTAATGGCACCTGTTTTAACTCATTATCTGTATAAAAGACACCTGTCTACAACTTCAGTCAGTCACACTCCAAACTCTACTATGGCCAAGACCAAAGAGCTGTCAAAGTACACCAGAGACAAAATTGTAGAACTGCACCAGGCTGGGCTGACTGAATCTGCAATAGGTAAAACGCTTAGTGTAAAGAAATCAACTGTGGGAGCAATTATTAAAAAATGGAAGACATACAAGACCACTGATCATCTCCCTCGATCTGGAGCTCCATGCAAGATCTCACCCTGTGGCGTCAAAATGATAAAAAGAACGGTGAGCAAAACTCCCAGAACCACACGGGGGGACCTAGTGAATGACCTACAGAGAGCAGGGACCACAGTAACAAAGGCTACTGTCAGTAACACAATGCGCTGCCAGACGTGTCCCCCTGCTGAAGAAAGTACATGTCCAGGCCCGTCTGCGGTTCGCTAGAGAGCATTTGGATGATCCAGAAGAGGACTGGGAGAATGTGTTATGGTCAGATCAAACCAAAATAGAATTTTTGGGTAGAAACACAGGTTCTCGTGTTTGGAGGAGAAAGAATACTGAATTGCATCCGACGAACACCATACCCACTGTGAAGCATGGGGGTTGAAACATCATGCTTTGGGGCTGTTTTTCTGCAAAGGGACCAGGACGACTGATCTGTGTAAAGGAAAGAATGAATGGGGCCATGTATCGAGAGATTTTGAGTGAAAATCTCCTTCCACCAGCAAGGGCATTGAAGATGAGACGTGGCTAGGTCTTTCAGAATGTCAATGATCCCAAACACACAGCCAGGGCAACAGAGGAATGGCTTCGTAAGAAGCATTTCAAGGTCCTGGAGTGGCCTAGCCAGTCTCCAGATTTCCACCCTATAGAAAATCTGTGGAGGGAGTTGAAAGTCCGTGATGCCCAACGACAGCCCCAAAACATCAATGCTCTAGAGGAGATCTGAATGGAGGAATGGGCCAAAATACCAGCAACAGTGTGTGAACAGCAACAGTGTGTGAAGAGCTGGTGAAGAGTTACAGAAAACATGTGGCCTCCGTTATTGCCAACAAAGGGTACATAACAAAGTATTGAGATTAAATTTTGGTATTGACCAAATACTTATTTTCCACCATGATTTGCAAATAAATTCTTTAAAAATCAAACAATGTGATTTTCTGTTTTTTTTTCCCCACATTCTGTCTCTCATGGTTGAGGTTTACCCATGTTGACAATTACAGGCATCTCTAATATTTTCAAGTGGGTGAACTTGCACAATTAGTGGTTGACTAAATACTTATTTGCCCCACTGTATGTTAGGTAACTCTGTTTTAAGTCACTAACATGACATGTGGAATATAGAAAATCGCGCCATGATTTGATTTGTGGTTTGATATACAAAAATAAAGTGCAGTATATTGTACGTGGAACCTCAACACCTGATTCAGGTTTCAATTTTCCAACTTTCCATCCATACACATATTAGGCTAGCCTGGCAAGCCTGCCTGACTTTTGCCATTTACAAGATACATGTCAAGTCAGTCTGGTCTTCTGTGGTTTGGGCTGGATTTCTAAATCGATGCTAGAGGTGGGGGGGGCAGACTAATTACAAAAGAACCAATCACAGACGTACAGATGTGACATAAACACAATGCGACTCACGCTGTCGGTTGTCGTTGGTTTGTAGTTCACAAACAACGATAACTTCCTTTTTTGCTGGAATAATCTAAGGCTGCGTTCCCACCTCAGGGCATGATGCCCAATTGTGATTCTTTGTTAATGAATGTATTTTTGTGTAGTCATTCATATTGGCACGTGTCACTGTGTTTACAGAATTAAATAGGGTCCCTTCGGATGGTCTCGCTCATCACGCTCATACATTGATAATGTATAGATTGGATGTGTACAGATGAACGTTCACAGTGCAGAGGTATCAGATAAATATCTGAATTATATGAAAAAGGGCCCAGCGGGACGCTAAAAATGTGCCCTCGAGTCCCCTACAGCAGCCTCTTTGTCAGATATGCGGGGTAAAAAGATGAGAATGCACAACACATTCCAAAATTCGCAGGAGTACAAAAAGGATTTGCCATCACTCCCCTTCTTGACACAAAGTTCAGCCTCGCATGCCGTGATTTGTCAGTACAGATGGACTGGAGTGGATATCCAATCGAAACCACATTTATTTCTTATTGATTTAACCAGATTTGACCATGTTATCTTTACATAGTGAAAGTTAGACTAGCTTGTCAGGCTAATATTAGGCCAGAATATAAATGTATTCCCCCTTCTTAAGACATCTGCGGCTCTGTACAAGTTAGCCTTTTAAACAAGAATTCAGGGTTCTTTTCAATGTCGACAGTGCTCAGCGGTTGTGTTGGGGAGTGGATATGCAAAGAGGGAGAAGTCTAAAATGTACTTGGGCAGGAGCTCTCTGAGAAGCTTTTGCGGGAGGCTGCACAGGTAGTAGTGCAGCGTCTCCGCCGTGACGGGTTTGTACCACGACTGTCTTGGCGGGAAGCTAATATGTGGCGGTGCCCCGACACTGCGGAGCACGAACTCGGCGTCTCGTTCCAGGTGTTCGTAGGAGCCGATAAAGTCATAGTTGACCGCGCAGGGCTGGCACAGGTTGTACATGGGCATCCAGTGCTCGTTCATACGTTCGGTGTCCTCATCCAGGAGGTAGCGGACGAACTCGGCGAAGGTGACGTCGTCGCCACGCGAGCTCTTTCCACCGCGGTTCTTGCGGTAGCGCTTGACAATCTCCAAGCCGTACTTGCGCTGGTACGACTCGATCTCGCCAAACTTGTTCCTGTAGGCAGAAAGCAAGCGCTCCATAGGCTCGCGCACAAACATGAACTTAAAGTAGTGGCGTAGCCGGTAGCGGATGCCTTCCGGTTTCAGCGAAGACAAGAAGGTCAGGTCGCGCTGGTGGTCCATCTTGATATTGACGTCCACACTCTCCAATGCGCCGCCCAGTACCTTCAGCACGCGCTTCCAGTTGGAGCAGGCCACCTTGGGGACGTAGCAGTACAGGAAGTGGTACTCATCGTTGACCAGTACGTGTTGCAGCAGCGTCTTTCTCTGTTGTGGCGTCAGCGACCACACACTGTGCGGCATGTTCTTTTGGCCGCACATGGACGACAGGGTCCGATTTCGGATGTCCTGGAGGATCTGGATGAGAAGGCAGAGGAAAGGTTTGGATCATTTACAGTTTGCAGGTAAACCCTGACCTATATTTACAACTTACAGAGTCAAAAGTATCATAAAATATTAAAAATCTTGATCCTGAAACATTGTACCGGGGTATAATATTTGATTGCAAAAGTCTCAATACTCTATTATTTTCAGGCCTTCCAGACTGCAACCAAATGGTTGCATTTTGCAACAAAGATTAGAGCCAGTGCGAGTATAATATAATAATTTTTTCAGGATGCTGAATTTCCATATGCTAGGCAGGAGGTCTAGAAGACGACCAAAGAGGAGGATTATGGATGTAGTTAAAGAGGACATGAAGGTAATTGGTGTGACAACAGAGGACAGGGTTAGATGGAGACAATTGTTTCGCTGTGGCGACCCCTGAAGGGAAAAGCCGAAAGGAAAAGAAAACTTTGTTGAGAGAAATGGTGGAGGAAATGTTTTGTATTCATAAATGTGTCCTCAGTTGATGTTGAAATAATGTTCCTATTGCTTGTTATTATTGACATATTATCTTTTCGCCACAAGATGGCAGGATGGGACTTAATTGTCTAAAGTGCTACATTTCTTACTTCTTTGTGTTTGACTTTGATGACTTTGATTTGTGGGATTGCCTGTGAAGACAGCAATGAGAGAGGATGTATCCGCATGTCAATGGAAATTAAATACGCCGAGTTTTGGCTGAAAGACAACTTATTCTCCGTAAATTCTCTACGAATGCAACGTTGAGCTGCAACCACCTCAACAAACTTGCTCATGCGCGACCAATAAAATTGCGTTTAGGTTCTTTTATGCTGACAAACTCCTTCGCAGTTAAATCCACTAGTTGGCGGTAATGGTTTCCCAAGGGAGCATATAACAGAAGAAAAAGAAGACATAGTTAGGTGAAGTGTGGAGCAGGTTATAATTGGGGTGGAGGAAAAACTTGACAGCACTTGCTAACAATGGCGAAAAGGGCAATAACTGACTACTTTCTTTTCAACAAACCCACTGGCACTATTTCAAAAGAGGCCCACGGTGTAAATAAGTCCAACTCAGGGGCTCGACACACGGCAGGCAATGGTCCTCGTTGTATAGCTGAAAGCCAACACACTGTGCTGATGCGACTGCAGAGGCAAGCGACAGCGACATGCACCACCCTCTGTACGTGCGTCATCGCTACTCTTTGATTAGCTATGAATTTGGAGAGCATTTTAAAATTTCCGTACTTTTCTGAGCGCCAGCAACATCCCAAATTGTTGCTCTTTTATTTATGTCCTGAAAATCATGGCGAGAGGTATAAAGTATGTGCTGGTCGCACACTGCTAAAATGATACCTCATCCATGTTGACAAAGGCTACGTCTACACTAGGATGGATAATGGCCTTAAACGTGTAATTAGTTGGACTATACTGCATGTCAGCTACACGAGTATGCCTATAATCCGGCTTATTTGTTAGATGGCTAATGTTACTAGGCGGGTAACATTACCCGCCGCCTAATATGGACTGCTGTCTCCGTACAACAATCAGATACTAAGGAAGTGACGTCATGCCATCTCCATTTTTAGTGCGGCATGACGGCATCGTAAACAATGGAGGCGGACGATCACGAAGTGGCATTCCTGCTCCTCATTTTTCTTGAACCTTCAAACTATGTCTCAATCATATGCTTAATTTCAGTGCCCATTTGTGGTCCTTCCATCGCGGATGACGTGCAGATGTGTGTTTTTTACAGAGCTCGTCTCCCACGTTGTCTCTGATCAGCCAGCTGCGGGGCTGGCCCCTCCCAACTGCCGATTGAACATGAGTATATAAAAATGCGTAGAGGAAAATTAAACCTCAAAAAGTACCTACGTGGAACCCCCAGTCAAAGAGGCACGCGATCATTTTTTTTCCCATGACATTTCTGCCTGTCAAAACTCGCCACTTCCAGGATAATAGTGCCCAGCGAGGAAAAGCTAGCTTCAGATTTAGACCGTGGAGTCCAGAAATGAAGTCTACCTTTGGTGTCTTCAAATAGGTAAGACATGCTTGCATTGGAGCCATATTATTATTTGTTTTTGCTGTTGAGCTTGCACTTTTGGCTATTAGTGTGCAATTTTGTGTTGTGAAAAGGGGGTTTTAAACCAAGGCTTATTGGACCTTTTAGTTTCATACCTGTCAAGTTGTACGGTTTCGGCGTAATTTGTACAAGTGAGCACTGATTTTTAAATGTGTACGCCGTACGTTCAAAATCTGTACGTTTTTCGTGCATTACGTGTTTTTTTTTCTCCGTTAGGATTTTGTCACCGTTTCGGCAACAAGACAATGTGTGTTACGATGCGTTACTACGTTGGCGAGAAAAGTCAGACACTGAGAGAGAAGAGTGTTGTGACGCTGTAGCAAACGCGATGCTAGGCTAGGTGGCTCCAATATTTCCTGACTGTAGCCAACAGCCTAAAATCTACGCCTAGATATCAAATGTTTATAGAACTACATGCGAAATGACAGATGGCGGCGTTAATAAACAGCCGCCATTTTGAAGCAGTAGACTTCTCAGAAAGGCTCTGTTGTAGTGAACTGTCCTAGAACTCCTAAATCAGCAAAATCTTGACTTGAAACTATCTTTAAATGATGAAACCGTTTTAAAACGTTAACATGTCGAAAGTAGACAGAAGGAAACTAAACCGAAAACGGCAGCAATTTTAACAACTTCAACAGTTGATTCACTACATTAAACGATTTCCAAACAATTCATTTATAATGAAAAAAAAAAAAACCTGAAAGGTAACACCAGTTACTTTGCCAAGTAACTAAGTACTCTTACCTTCAGGTAACTGAGTTACTAACTCAATTACTTTTTGGGAGAAGTAATTTGTAACTAATTAATTACTTTTTAAAAGTAAGATTAACACTGGTCATAAAGATGAAGTCTGCAAAGTGACGAAAGCGGAGATTTCATTCTGCCAATATGTTGCCGTACACAATTTGCCCGCAACTACTGCTGATCACTTCTCAGAATTAGCAAAAGAAATGTTCCCTGACTCAAAGATTGCATCGGTAAGTTAATTTAATCAATTGACCTTTTTAATTTATAATTGGACACACTAACGAACTACCTTCAAGTCAAACTGAATTGCGAGCTGAAGTGCCATGAAGTGCAGCCATCAAAACATAATAGAAATTGCCAAAAGTGCTACATTATAATTATAACAAAAGTCAGTTAAATTTGAGTAATCATGATGTAGCTAAAGACATTGATTGTTCTTTGATTGCACCAGGTTATATGTTACAATATTACCAATAAATTAATATTATTTTAAAAATTGAGTTTCATTTTTGTTTCATATTGCACGCTATATAGAACGTTGTAAGATTAGTCACCAATTTGTAAGGGCATAAGGGCTATTTGTAAGACTACCAACGGCCTCGGGTTGACAGGTATGTGTTCGTGTGTCATAACGCCATCTAGCTGCATGGATTTGCCTGATAATACACCTATTACACTTATGATACTATTATTTCCAATACAAAAAAACGCCAACACACACTGTAAGTTCAATAGAAAGCTGTCTTTGTAGTAGCCTAGTAGTAGTATGTAAACTAGGGTGACCAAATGTCCTCTTTTGCCCGGACAAGTCCTACTTTCATGTAGTATCCTCGTTGTCCGGGCGGGTTTTATAAATTCATAAAAATGTCCGGTTTTTATGATTTTCACGGGACCAATTTGAAGAGAATCCCTCCGGCCGCTGGGTGGCAGCGCGATGACATGGCTCCTAGTAGTAGGGAGGGAAGGAGTAATTCTTCTTGTTTTTGTTGGCAGTTTACCCCTATCATGAGGCATTACCGCCATCTACTGGGTTGAGGATTTGGCCACAACGCCTGCCCAGTTGTTAAGTTTTTTACGATAAATACGTAAATAATGGCAACTGTTGACTTCTGTCCGAGCTTTGACTGTAAAATCCCGTTTGGTGTTGCATCGTTGCGTTGCCGATGACTGTAAACTTTAATAGCAAAGTTTGATTTTTGCCTCAGCTAGCTATCAGTAAGCTAAACCACGCTGAGCATTATGGGAAACGTAGTTTTGAACGGCTACGTTTGGAAACATGCTGGTTGAATAGTTTGTCAGTTTATTTCGGTTATTTTTTGTGTGCAATCTAGAACATTGAATGAGAATATCAATTGAATGGGGATAACAATTCGTCAAGGACAATTGCCGTGATAGTAATTTATAAAAATGTTTAGTTAGCACATACACATAGCCTACTGTGTGTATGTGTATTGACTAGACTACATTTCCATGGGTCTGCATTCTATATATTATTATTATTATTATTTTCAAACTGCATTTTTCCATCCAGAGTGAGGGGGCACACTTTAAATATATTAAAGTGATATAGGCATCTTTGAGTGAACTTCGAGTAAAATTCAAGTATCTTGAGGCCGGTGTTTGACAGAACACCGGGCTTAGTGTCCTCTTTTTTGGAAATCAAAATATGGTCCCCCTAATGTAAACTATCTAGTATGCATGTGTTCTGCCATTGTGCACGCCTTGTATGGGGGAAAACGTGCGAGCATGACAAATTTGGACCGAAATGGCTGTTTTTGGATGGGGGAAAACTGAAAAAGATCCTCAGCATCCCCTGCTGTGAGTGACTTCCAGCGCCCCTGGTGAAAAGAGCTGAATCGGCACTTCTGGCAACTTTGGTTATTGAGGCCTGCCTTATAATATTGATAATATGAAAAGTAAAACACGACAAAGAGCCTAGGACTTTGTTTCGAACTTTTTTACCTGCGACTCCACGTCCTCCGCCACCCGCTCTGGCTGGCCCGTGAGCCGGCCGACATCTAACCTCTTGCTTCCCCGGGGCGGAGGCGTCTCCACGCCGTTGAGCATTCCTTTCTCGATCATAAGGAGCAGGCCTCCGGATGCGACGATTACCAGGAACGTCAGTACGGACGGCAGCACGGCGGCGGAGTGGCGGCGCCCTGCCGAACCCGCGCTCCGAAAGTCGGGGCCCCGAACGCCGCCGTCCACGCAGCTTCTCCTCGCCGAATCCGACCTTCGTGGAGCCATCGCCGGGGGCGTGCAACCCGCTGTTCTCGAAGATACTGGCTCAGCAAACAAAAGCGCTGGATGCCTGACCTACCACGTACCCATAGTTAACTTTTTGCCAAGGCAATCTTCACGCGTAGCGTTTCCTAAAAGACTTTCAAAGTAAAACTGCTTGGCTTAATAAAGCATACATTCAATAGACCGTCTAAATCTAAACGGGAAAAGACTTCCGGTTGGCAATGTTAAGTTTACCAATGTAAAAAACTTTACTATACCTGTACTAGCATGTTACCGCACAGTTGTACCATCTACTCCAGTTACCCGTGTATTAACCCTTTCTTTCACGAATTATGAATGATTTTCTTAAATGTTTTTATGATATTCATGTAGGGCAGGTGTCTCAAAGTTGCGGCCCATGGACCAATTTCGGTCCAAGGGATAATATTGCCGCCCCTATTTTATATGCAAATATAGTATTTGGGGCAACACAACATACAGGTAGTCCCAGAGTTACGAACGAGTTCCGTTCCTACGCTGACGACAGAACTCGACAAGTCGGCATTAACCCTTTAGTACACCTCAATACCCCCTAAATCTCAAAATAACTACGCAAAAACTTATTCTACGTCAAATTAAAGTAAAAAATAAGATACTGTACTTACCACGAGACACTGTTAGGCGACGGAAAAAAAAAAAAAAAAACGACCGGAGACAAAATGGCAGACGAGACTCCGGCGTCGTAAGGTTGGAATCACGTAAGTCAGATACGTCGTAACCTGGGGACTACCTGTACACAAAATACCAATACCAAAATGTCAACCCATCCTAGTTCATATTGATTGAAAGTCTCGCCCCGTCAATGGGAGCCATTGAGTTAAAAGATTTTCTTTTTCATTTTTACTGTCTTAGTTAAAAAAAAAAAAAAAAATCTAAAAAATAAAAATTTAAAAATACAAGACAAACATATTTGCTATTTAGAGGTGCGAAAACAAGATTTGAACATGTCACTAAAGTAATCGCTTATCAAAATAGTTGTTGATTGATTTGTCCATTAGTAGTCAATCCATTGCGGCAGCACTTGTGGACAGAAATATTTGACGTCTAAATAAAACAACAAACAGACAAATCAATCAACTATTTTGTTAGTTGCTGATTGATTTGTCGATTAGTAGTCAATTCATAACTACAATATAGACTCCTGGACGCCTCCCTGGCAAGTGTTCCGGGCATCTCCCATGCACTGGCGAGAGGCCCAGGGGACGACCCAAGACACCCTGGAGAGACTATGTCTCTCGGCTGGCCTGGGAACGCCTTGGGATCCCGCCGGAGGAGCTGTTTGAAGTGGCTGGGGAGAGGGAAGTCTGGGCTTCACTGCTAAAGCTTCTGTCCCCATGACCTGACTCTGGATTAAGCGATGGAGGGAGGGAGGGACGGACGGACGGACAGACAATGTAGACTGCTACAAAGATGAGTTTGATATCCCTATCCGTAGGTAATGGATTGGAAATTGAGTTTTCCATATGTGTTGTAAACTGCATGCACATCAAGTACAGGCCATCGGTATTGCAGTAATGTTGAGCCCTCAAGCCTATTAGCAAGATTTGAATAGAAAGACCAGATTCCAATGATGATAATCCTTTGCACACATCTCGTAACACTCGCTACATGCTTCCCCAGTATATGAAATGTTCTAGATTTTTTAAATTACATTTTTATAATTCAGTAGTTGGGCAACTTTAATACCAAAGCATTTTCTGGGTCATTTCAGAATGTGGCTTTGAAATTATTATTAAAACATTAATAATAATAAATGTATATTAATTTTGGGTCATTTCTTTGTTAACTCATTGGTTGCCATTGCTGGCGCTAAACGTCCAGTCCGTTCGTTCATTTGCCCCTTCGCTCCTCCCAGTCAAAATGGACGTCTAGCGCTGTTAATGTCACACAAACATGAGCATTCAAAGCCAGTTTAAATCAATTGGACATCTGTCACGGTCAATGGCATGGCATAACTAAGGCCAATGGCCTTAGTTAAATACTATGAAAAAAAAAACTAGTGTGTTACTTGGAGCCGTAACTGGAGTGTATTTCTGTTTTTATTCACTTTTATTCACCGTTTCTACCCTGCGGCTTATATAAAGAAGCGGCTTATTTATGGATTTTTTTATTATAATTTTTTTTTCTAAACTTCATGTTTTTAATTAAAAATAACAAAAAAATGATAATAAGATATTCTTTGAAAGAATGGCTTTACAAATTTGGCCATGACATAGCTCTCAACCGATACACTAGCACTGATAAAGCTCGCCAGAAACTCGTCAGACTTACTTAAAATTTCAGGATTTTATGATGAATATGGCTCCATCTAGTACTATACGCTGCAACAAAATACCAATTTTAAATAGATAGGCATTTACTATTTGCTACGACAAGAGAATGCGATCCTAGGGTTGATTAGGTGTTTTCAACTGGCACTCTGAGGACTTTATGCCACAGTATGCTACAACAAAGTTGCTATCTAAGGGCTAGCACTAGCTGTTAACCTTCAGAGGATTTCATCAACTTCAAGTTTAGAAGGCAAGGTAGAGTGAATTATATATCTTTGCAAATGTAGTGATCTGTTTTTTTAAAGTTTGTTTTTAAGCAACACGAGTTGGTGATGTTGATGCGTGTTTATCTGGTTAATAAATATATTTTTGGTCCATCAAATATTTCTGTGTAACATCTATGTAAATACCCAATGTTAACATATGGACACCTGCGGCTTATAGTCAAGTACAGAATATATTATTTCTAAAATGTTGTTAAATTTGGCCGGTGCGGCTTATAATCAGGTGCGCTTTATAGTCCAGAAATTACGGTAGGTCATTGGAGAGTTGAGACATGCTAGGGGAAAATGGCATTTGAGGGTACGCCAGACATCCAAGATGTCAGACCGACGTTGAAAAGATGTTGGATCAACATTCCGCTGTCGATCTTATATCTTTGAATCTAGGGCTGCAGCTATCGATTATTTTAGTAGTCGATTAATCGATGAAGTAGTTAGTTTAAATAATTGAGTAATCGGATAAGGAACATAAAAAATTTAAATATCTGAGCTGAGCCTCAAACAGTATAAATAAATAAATAAATGAGGATTTATGTACAACATAAGAACAATTGGCTAAAGTCAGCTTAAATGCTATAATGTTATTTTTTTTGTTTTTAACAGTGCTCCTAACAAATGGTCCAGACATGTATTCCCACAAAAAAAATGCAAAATTTACCTATAAACTAAATTTCGAATGCATTAAAAAAAATAGCTCAAACAAAAACTTAGCTTATGTTGGTCTTAACAGGGAGCAGCTGGATTCAGCAACGTGAAATGAAGCAGAACACAGGGCAGTGTATCCACCCAAATCAATAAAAGTAAATGCAAACACTTATAAAACAAACCATTACAACGCCACTTTAAAAGAATACTCGAGGCAGCAAAATTTAACTTTGAATCTTTTTTTTCTAATCATATACTCAAGTTAATCGATTAATCGTTGCAGCACTAGTCACTTTTGCACTCTCAATTAATGTTATTCCAACGTTAAAATCCTTACAAAACCTAAACGTCATTTCGATTATTAATAATATTGGAACAGCACTGAATCAATCTTTTGTTTTCGACCAAAACGCCAGCTCATCCATATTTCAATGACTTTTCATATTTCCCAGTCAATCATAAATCAACTATTTGTCAACATTAATTCATCAACTATAAAACAATGTTAACTAGGGCTGCAGCTATCAATTATTTTAGTAGTCGATTAATCGATGAACTACTTAGTTCGAATAATCGAGTAATCGGATAAGGAACATGAAAAATCAAAATACCTGAGCGGAGCCTCAAACAGTATAAAAAAATACAATAAATGAGGATCTATGTACAACAAAAGAACAATTGGCTACCTTACAAAGCAAACGTCCGCTAGCTTAAATGCTATAAAATACTTTTTTTTTTTTTACAATGTTCTTAAAAAATGGTTCAGACATATAGTCCTACAAAAAACGGCTAAATATATCTATGATTTACAAATGCATTAAAAAGCATTAGCTCAAACAAAAACTTAGCTTACGTTGGTCTTAACAGGGAGCAGTTAGATTCAGCCACGTGAAATGAGGCAGACCAGAGGGCAGTGTATTCACCCTAATCAATAAAACTAAATGCAAACACTTTCAAAATAAACTATTACAACGCCACTTTAATTAAACGAATATTCGAAGCAACAAATTTTAATTCGAATATTTTTTTCTAATCGAATACTCGAGTTAATCGATTAATCGTTGCAGCACTAATGTTAACCCAACCATCGCCTGACATATACAAACAACGTTGTTTCAATATCACTTGAGGTCGTAAATTTCTATGTCAATCATGATTTTGATGGAAAATCAACGTTTATTCATTGTCAGTCTGCTATCTGGGATATTTGGTACTGTATTTACAAAATGTACTGTATACTTTCAAGCATTCTTTTCTCAAGATTTTTTTCACATTTGATTGTAGACACTGCATGTTTTACTGTTTTGTATGTGGATTATTTAAAATTTAAAGGTGGGACGTACAAAAAAAATCCAATTCTCAAATGACGTAATCAAAACACTTAACAAAATATGGGTTTGTTTTTATAGGATCCAAGCTAAAACGGAATTTTAATGTTTTGAATTACGAGAGCGGTCTCAGAACGAATTACCCCCCCCCCCCCCCCCCCCCTTTCTGCTTCCCTTGTGTGCACCACCACACCCTCCTCATCTTCCTCCTCCTTCAGGCGCGTGCAGCTGTGCTTGCGCGTGCTTCTGTCTGGTACGCGCATCCTCCTCCTCCTCATCGGTAACAAAAGCATCGAAGACAGAACGGGAAGGAAGCGCCTGCACTGATCGCCGTGAGTGTCCTCGCATCTTTCTAACCGTCATGCGATGACCTTGTCAGCACCTCCATCCATCTTTCCATCCCTTCATCCATCCGCCCTTCCTCAAACAGGCGCGCGCAACGTGCGTCAGAACGTGGAATTTTGACGCGTGGACGCCCTTGTCTTGCGCGCGGGGGGCCTAATTGCCAAGCGGCTTTGTGTGTATGCAGACGGCTGTTTAGATGTCAGCACCAGCGTTATTTGCCATCAATCTGACATTTAAATCTTTACTGATTCATCCACGATTTTTTTCTATATTGGCGTCCAGGAGACAATGCATCATTTGGAGATGTGGAGATTTTGAAAGGCCGATTGTAGCCCCCCCCCCCCCCCCCCTTACCACCCACCCTGCTGAAAATGAAATCACGCATTTGTTTTATTGCCGACTGTAGTGTTGTACTTGAGGCGTGATCACGTGATGACATGCCTTGTTGGATTGACAAACTGCTCCCTGCATGTGTGTGTATCGCTCAAAGTTATGATTATGTAAAACACATGCAGCCTGGCTTGTTATGCCATAAAGAGCAGGTGTGTGTGCGCGTGTGTGTGTGTTGCAGAAGATGCAGGTTGATGGAGTCCTGCAGGTATGGATGCCTGAACACAATTTTTCATCATGCAGGTCTGATGATTTCTTGAGGCAGTGATTGGTTGCCATTGAAGGTGATGGAAGTCCAGTTCATTCGTAACTCATTGGCTGCCACAGTTACTTTGAACTACAACTCTCAAAATAAGGAAACAGATAAAAATCCTATAGTACTTGAACTGCTTTACCATTAGAGCAGTACTTCTCAAATAGCGGGGCGGGCCCCCTCTGGGGGGGCAAAGCAATGTTGAGGGGGGCGCAAGTGACCTCAGGGAACATACTTTTTTTTGCCGTATTAGAATGACGTGTAATTGCACACCTGCTCAGTGGGTGGCAGTGGCGCTCTCATTTTTAGATATGGCAGTATTTTTGGACCGAACAAGTACACAGCAACAAGCATGGAGACATGAATAGCTTAGACGAGGAAATAGTACGATGCGTATTAAGCGTCTGGCTTCACTTTTATTGCAGTGGGGGACGAGGAAAGATGAGGCAGCGGGCAGCATGACGTCAAATCAATTAAGACGTCACTTAAAGACATTAGACCCCAATCACATTGATAAGCCACTTGATATTTCTCAGGCAAAACGTGCCGAATGTTGCCGGCAATCATCCCGCTTTGTGAGTGTTACATCAGTAAACCAGCGAGCACTGTTAGAATCTTGTAAGGTGGCATACCAAGTTGCTCAGTGCAAAATAACCCCGCACCATAGCAAAGGAGCTGATACTGCCTGCAGCAAAAAAAAAAAAACTGTCCTTCTATCCAATGACACTGTTGATTTTGTTTTAGTAATTTTTTTTTTTTCGGTCAAATTGTTTACCATATTGTACTCTGGGTTAATGTAACTACCGTAATTTTCGGACTATAAGCCACTACTTTTTCCCTTCATTTTGAATCCTGAGGCTTATAGTCCAGTTCGGCTTATTTATTGATTTATTTGGGTTAATAGGTAACACTTAATTTGACAGTGGCGTCATAAGACTGTCATAATTATGACATGACACTATCATGGGCATTACTGAATGCTTTTTGACAGCAAATTATTTCACTAACTCTATTTATGTCCAGCTCTGATCTTTTACATCCATTCAAAAGTGAGATGTTTCGCTGGATAACACTGATGACATCTGTTATAAGCAATCATTAATGCTCACGACAGTGTCATGTCAAAATTATGATTGTCTAATGACAGTCTTACAGCGCCACTGTCAAATAAAATGTTCCCAAATTCCATAACAAGCAATCAATGAAACAACTGGAACAGTAACTGAAGAAATAATTAGCACAGATCATGAATTTTGATTATTTACATCTGTAGCGCTGCAGTGCATGCTAGGAGGCATGTTGGACAACAACCGTGTTTACAATAGGTGCCAGCAGAGGTTGACTATCTCCCCCAAGGGAGTAGTGATGGCCAAATGAAGCTTCTTGAAGCAATGAAGTTTTGCAGCCAATTGGTTTAAAGCTTCATGGTGGTTCATTTGGTCTTATGACAGTCGTATGATGCCGCTGTCAAATGAAGTGTTACCGGTTAATATCTTTTGATGTAAATATTCCATAATACAGTGAGGACAGCTGCGGCCTATTGTCCAGTGCGGCTTATCTATGAACAAATGTGGTTTTCGTGTCAAATTTGGTGGGTGGCGGCTTATAGTCAGGTGCGCCTTATAGTGCAAAAACTATGGTAATCAATTTGGATTTATTATTATTTATTGATTTGATTAAAATTTATTTTTCAGTATCAAATGGTCAAAAATGTAACTTGAGTATATGTCTACAGTGTGGCTGTGACTTTTTTTTTTTAATTCATTTTTTTAATGTAGGCTACAATTTTAGGATTTAGTATGGTGCAAGTGTAGCTTCCTGGTCCAGATATTCATCATCTTAGATTTTTATGAAAAAGATTTATTTTTAATATCATAATTTCATGAGTACACTGATAAAAACAAATTTAATAAAATTCAAATAAGTACTGTAGTTTTTAATTAATTTCATAGCATGTAATTCATTATTGACATGATGGAAATCCAATTCATTTAAACGGCAAAGACTAGCTGTGAATGTGCAACTTTCAGTGCCATTGACAGTGACTGCTCGCCTCTCCCGTTAAAATTGATTGGACGTCTAGTGCTGTCACTGGCAGCTAATAATTTAAATGAGTGCTCTGTAAACGGCTTAATTCAGGAATGTACGGGACTAAATTTTGAAGTTTAACAAAGTTTAAAAACTAAGATATTTTTAAGAGAATACTATAAATTGGCTGCTATTGACAACGTTAGGTAATTCACATATCTTTCAGTGCAAATGAGTTAAATACTATATGGCATCTTTTTTTTCCTTTTTTTTTTAAAGCTTATTTTTAATTAGGATTTTCCATTTTTTGTTGCATTTTTTTTTAAATTTAGTTTTCTATATTTTGTTTTGTTTTTATTTATTGTTTTAATTACTATTATTTTCATATACTTATGAATTCCTCCGCTGCTTTAAGATGTCTATTTGTTAAATGTAAATTTAGGCATCAAGGAGTTAAACAAAATGGATAAATGAATTTCTGAATGAAAGCATGAAAGTGCTTCACCCACAAATAACTGTACCCAAATGTTTGTTTCATGATTAATCTTTACTTGTTATCTCAAATGGGAAACTATTGATTCATATTTTACTGAAATGGGGTGCCAGCTGTTACATGCATGCTCAACCTTTGTCTATAAAGTAAGCAAAGCAATACATTAAGCAGTGGAAAATATCCCTCTCGATGTTACTGAAAATGATAACGAGTAGCTGTGACAGGGACATTGAGTATAAAAGCTCCTAGCGTTCCCCTCAGTTGTCATAATGACTGAAGCCTAAAAAAGTCAACACTGTACTGCAAATAAGCAGCACACATTTCCTTTTAGGAAAAGATGAAGTTAAAAATGTGAATGTGATTTCCACGCCTTTATGGGCTTAAGAAAATAAACGCTTCACCTCAAATAAACGCCTCCTAATTTCCCCTTAGGACATAAGTGACTGTAACTACTGCATGTTGGTCATCTTGTCTCATTACTCTATTTTCCTACTTTGCTTCCACTAATACCACCTTGCGTATAGCCTTAACCACCAAAGCAGCTGTGGCATCTGTAAAGTTGTTTACTGTAAATTCAAAATAGAATCATGACGACTAGTGAAGAAAAGTGCTGTAGTCCACTTAAGTCTTGGCTGCCATTGGCGGCGACAGACGTCTAATCGACTTTGACTGGAAGGGCTGAACATTCGACCCCGAATCACAGTGGCGCCTCAAGAAATTTTTCATAGGGGTGGCCAGATGGGGCCACTTAAAATCTTTGGGTGGCCAAAACTAAAAGCCGTCATTTCAGGTTTTCATTATATTATTGCAGTAAAAAGGTCAGGGGAAAACTATCAGAAAGACGTAAGGACACGGCTACTGATCTACTTTGTTGTATTGTGTAATATTTGATGTTACTTATGATTTAATGTGCATAGTCCATAACTGTCCAGTCAACATTTTGAGTTCCACAACAATTCTGTTTATTGTGTTATGTAAATATTAGGCATAAGGTGTACATTAACTACGGCTGTCAAACGATAAAATTTTTAAATCAAGTTAATCACAGCTTGAAAATTAATTAATTGTTATTAATCGCAATTCAAACCATCTCTAAAATATGCCATATTTTTCTGTAAATTATTGTTGGAATGGAAAAGATAAGACAAGACGGATATATACATTCAACATACCGTACATAAGTACTGTATTTGTTTATTATAACAATAAATCCACAAGATGGCAAATGCTGTATCTTCTCTGCATTGGGTACACTACAGGGTGTTAAGAAAAAGATCAACTCCTGTCATTCTTCCCCACGTCGCTTCCAACAATATTTATAGTTGCTGTGGGAGAGATGACAAAGCTTTCGCCAATTAAAAGCATGGCCCCAATGAATGCTTGTATCTGCTCCACTCACTTGACACTGCCTCTTATCTCTGTATATAAGTAAAACGGCGCCATTGTAGGCTGTTTGCGGCAATGCGTGAGTGAGTCGTACCGCGAATGCGTTAATTGCGATAAATATTTTCACGTGATTAATTTAAAAAATTAATTACCGCCCGTTAATGCGATAAATTTGACAGCCCTACATTTAAAAAAACAAAATAAATGCATTTGGGATGAAATGCATAACTGATGCTACAACAATCTAACGATATAATGGCAAGCGGGGTGGCCAGTGGGGTGGCCAACCAATTTATAGGGGTGGCCACGGCCACCTCTGGCCACCCCCTGGTGGCGCCACTGCAGAATCAAATTGGATTAGACGTCCATCGCTGTCTATGGCAGTGAAACATGATCACTCAATGCCAGCCCCGCCAGCAGTGTTTCCAGATTGGCTAAGTTCCTGCCCAGTTAGGCTATTTTCAATTACATGTGGCAGAGGAGAAATAACATTAGGCGCTTTGATAAGATTTGGGCTACTTTTGACAAAATTTGTGATTGGGAATTAACTGTTTTGATTAGTTTAGCAGTTAAACTTCTACGTCTACCTCTTGAATTTCAGCTGCATTGGTAATGAAATAGCACCTCACAATGCGTGAGCTGTGAACTGAATGTAATTTGTAAGTACTTTACTGTACTCGGTAATATTCTAGAGATGTGACCGAAAACTTTCAGCTGAAAATAGCTAACATTGCATTTTCGGTTTTTGTTTAAAAGTCAAGAAAGTTTACCACCGAATAGTGTGAAGATTCTTCTGATAACGTAATCAAAACATGGCGATAAGCAACACAGTGGCTGAGCTGTCTTGCACTACTGGCTTACAGCCAACATGTACGAAGTTTGGAAGTATTTTGAGGTATCAAAGAAAAATATAAATTATTAAATGATGGAAAATAAATTTACTTAATCGCTGCTTCGTGCTCGTTCTGAAGTTGCTTTCCCTTGATGTCCTGCGTCACATTGAGTACAGTCCATTTGACCCCCTGTGTGAGTAGTTTGAAGTTTAATCAAGCGAGCTGTATACAAATAAAGTAGTATTTAAATGCATACATGTACATTTTCAGTGGTTTAGTACAACACGTACTCTATATAGCATGACCACTTCCTCTTTTGGTCACATTTCTTCCATGACTTTCACACCCCAACTGCCAGTCGCCGTTTTATCTGGCTGGAAGAGACTTCGCTCAGCTTCGTCGTCGCTAGGACTCGGCCCACTCGCCTGGCTCTCGATCGATTCCACTTGTTGCACAAGATAACAGCGAATCTTATTTTAAGGAGTACGAGAGATTGTAATAGCCTTGTAAAAAGCTTTACTAGTTTCGGCAAGAACAAAATAGTACAAAAATGTACATCGAGATCTCATTTAGCTTAGCAACTGAAGGCGTGAGACCCATTTTTCGAGTGTCCCAAACTTCCAAGCGGTGGTGGTGGTGGATGAAGTTTTTTTTTCTCAAGTAAATGTACAAGTATCTAAGAAAAAAAATTACTCAAGTAAAAGTACAAAAGTACTTGCTTTAAAATGTACTTTACAAGTAAAAAGTAAAAGTATTTTCTCACGATGCAAAAATTGCAAGATGCAAGATCGTCATCCATTGAATATGGTCCACCTGCCGGTGTCGTGCCAATGTAGTTACCCCAGTCAAAAATTGTATACCCTGGGTGGAGCCATATGGAGGTAGATTTGTGTCTTTAGTATTCAATCAAAAAAAAAGTTGCTTCAATTAAAAAAAAAAAAAAAAGTTTCTTCAATTAAAATATATATTTTCTACCAAAAAAAGGCACTTCAATCAAAAAAAAAAATTGTGTTTGAAGGCAAAAATAAATGTGAAACTCAAAAAACTAAATAAAAAAAAATGCATGTGAAAGCTATTTTTCTTTGATTTTTGTTGTTGTTGTTGTTTTTTTTTTTTTGTTGAAGCAACTTTTTTGATTGAAGTAATGTTTGTTGATTTGTGTTAGGCCACATTTTGGCTAGGACATTTTTGTCTTTATCATTCAATCAAAAAATAAGTTGCTTCAAAAAATTATATATTTTCGAAAAGAAAAATCACTTCAATCAAAAAAAAAAAAAAAAAAAGAAAAAGAAAAATTTCAATCATAGAAAAAGTTTTTGAATGCGTGAAATATTTGAAATCGAAAAATTTGCATTTGAACCCTTAATTTTTCATCGAAAAAGTTTACTTTTTTTGACTGAAGCAATTCTTTTTGTGTGTGGGTCATTTTATGGGTAGGACATTTGTGTCTTAATCATTCAATCCCAAAAAAGTTGCTTCAATCAAAAAAAAAAAAAAAGTTCAATCTAAAAAAAAATCATTTAAAAAATAAAATTGCCCTCCCCTAATATTTATTTATTTATTTTTTAAATTCTATGCAAAGCAAATGACCGTCTAAGGTGCTAGTCACGTGATCTGTTTGAAAAATAATTTTTATCAAAATAAATTTTTTTGTTCATTTCATTCATTTTTGTCGCGGTTTTATTGCTTTACAACTTTTATATATACTGTATATAGGATAGTCAATTACATGCAATGACACTTTTCGGCCATCAGGGGGGGCCTGGCCACCAGGCCCCCCCTTAAAATCCGCTTATGAGTAAGAGGTGCCGGATCTGGCCAAATAAGTCCCGGGAGGAGGCCAAAATCAAGAGGTACAGGATCTTGTTCTGGCAGGATCTGACACAAATTAACCCCTGCTGTTAATGATTTATTATTAATAGTGAAAATTCCTCTCATGTTTATTGGAAACAGCAATTACTCCACCACAATGTGTTTCCTAATGTTGACCCCCCCCCCCCCTCCCCTCCTGGTTATAATATCAAAATATAGATTGAGTTGTACGAGCGAAGCATCTAATCTGGAACGTGAGGTTGAAATTTGGGCTGATTCTTTTTTTTTTTTTTTTTTTTTTTTTGAACTGGCGGGCTTTACGGTTTGATTGGGCTGGAGACTGTCTTTCCGATCTGGTAACCCTCCCTCCCAAATAAAATGGATTTCTTACTGTCAATGTCAGTGAATCTGTTAATTACATCTTCGCGTACCTCCAGCTGTGTTCATAACTAACATCATCAAACGCCATCAGCGCACACGTGCGAGCTCGCCCTTCTGTTTGCCGATACAACCGACGGCTTTGTGTCCGTCGACCGACGCGAGGGATGAATTGCCCTTCTGTTCCACCGCACTGTGCCTTTCCAGCTGCAAGACAAAGCGTCACTTTGTTCTTCCTCTGGACGCGGTGGCGCTATCAGAATACACGCAAAATTATAGATCAGCTGACCAGCTATGACATGAGACGACCGAGTGGCGAGCAGCTAGCAAGCGTCACTGCGTGTGACACCTGACTCCAGGTGATGCCCTACTTGCACAGTGACAGCAGGCAGGTGGAACACTCCCAGGATAGCTTCGCACACAAAACTAGACGGTAAGAAGGCATTTTCATATACAAACAAACAAAAAAACGTTATTTGGTTATTAACATGCGCTTGTTTTGTAATGTGTCTATTGTGCATCGGGTAGTTGTGTACCTTTCACGGTCTGGTGCTGAGTGGAAAATCATGTCATGCGATACGCAGTGACATGCTGCAAAAAAAAAAAAAAAAAAAAAAAGATAAATAAATCCTCAAAGTCTTCCACTGCTGATGGTAAATGCACGTGAGACAACAATGGAAGGAAAACGCCTCCAGTACTCCGCTAAGAAATTCAGTACATGTATACATAGGCGGATCTACTATTCAGGCGAAGTAGGCCTTAGGCCCCCAACCAGTAGGGGGCCCCCAACCAGCTGCCCTTGCCCCATCGAGCAAGGGCTTGCGCCACCAGAGCCAGCGGCACCTCCAACTATTCGTCATGTATAATTATGTCAGCATACCAAACAAACAAATAACAAAACAAAAAAGAAAGCCATTTGAATGCTGCATTTATATTATCTCTCCCCCCCCATACACACGCACTACAATAGACTATACCACGACGACGGACTGAGTATCAGTCGCTTAGCTTCATTCCGCGCCATTTAGCTTCGCTTAGCTCTGTTTAGCATCGCTTAGCTCTGCTGAGCTGTTCGTTAGCTTCTCTGAGCTCTCCCACGTTTTTCACGCCACTAAGCTCGCTATTTTTACAGCTCACTTACTACTTTGCATGTCGGCTATCGTTTATTTCGAACACATGCGCGAACGTGCTCTCCACAAGAACCAAAGTGCAGTGAGGGAGAAGTTGAGAACAGGCCTCTAATGCCTCTTTTAGCTTTCTACTTCTTCTTCTTCACACCGAACATAAAATACACGACAGCCCACCCTGTGGCAAATCAACGCAGTACAGTTCCATCAGTCATACAATAACACTAAACAGCTGGTTAACAGCATTTGCTATCGAAAAAAAAAAAATCTATTAGTGACACCACAAGCAATGACGAAGAATGTTTTTTTACGGAGTGTAAAGCTTTCGGTTAGCGGTTTAGCGAACGTACCTCCGGTGAACATTTTAAAATAAAAGCATGTCATGTTCGTCATATACAGTAAATAACGATTTCTGGAGTTAATCACACATACTTCAGAAAATATAATATGTTGAGTAAATACTACAGACTAAAGATTCTACTCTAAGAATAGTGTCTTTATGACAAATATGATTGGCAATGAATAATTATTAAAAGTATTATACTACTATTATATACAGTATAGTAGTATAGTATAATCATAATGCTAGAATTTTTCTTTTAAGAATGGTTTTGAAAAATGTTGGAAAGGCAAAGTCAGTGTTATGAATCTGTTTACTTTCCATTCTTTTGCACTAGTAAATGCTATCAGCATTTGACCTCATTGTTTATTTGTGATTAATTATTGTTGTTTACATGATTATTTGTACTTTAATAAAGAATTTAAGTGTTCCAAAATAGTTTTGTGAATTAATAAGCGTCAACAAAAATTCAACAACAAAAAAATCATTGCTAAATTAGTAAAAAAAAGAAAATTATTAGATTAGTCGACTAATCGTAAAACTAGTCGGCTGACTAATCAGGAGAAAATTTGTCATTTAGGACAGCCCAAGTGTACTGGAACATATTTCCTCCACACCCTTCTCACCTTTTTAACCCCTGACCCATGAGGAGGGCCCCTGGATATGTTCGCCTCAGGCCCCAAAATTGCCAAGTCCGCCACTGTGGTGTATATGCTGGTTTTTGTACCAGCAAGACCGGTACCAAAACACAACAAATGCAGCAGATATTGTTTTGGATTTCTTACTGTTTTTTTTGTCCCAGCAAGACCTGTACGAAAACACAACAAATCCAGCAGCAGTTTTGGTACTAGTCTTGCTGGTACAAAAACCAGCATATGGCAGAAAACACAGACGAGGCTGAAAAAGCAGTTTCTGCTCTTGCACCCCTCTTTAAGATAAACTGCTGTGGGACAATAGAACAATATGTCTTAATGCTGCCATAGCAGATTCATGGCGCGTAAAGCCCCCGTACTATTTTTAATTTGTCCGTTTTACCCTGGAAACCCCGGTTTACAGACGTCGCGCAACCACTTTTGTTTCAACCTAGCCATAAAAAGAAGGTAAGTAACATAAGCAGAGTTTAAGGGAAGGCCAGCCCCCCCTGGCGGCCGAAAAATTTCACTGCATGTAATTGACTTTCCTATATAAATATAAAAGTTGTAAAGCAATAAAGCAAACAACAAAAATGAATGAACAAAAAAAAGATATTTTTATAATGGGTCCAAATTATTTTTTGAACAGATCATGTGACTAGCACCTTAGACGGTCATTTGCTTTGCATATTACTTAAAAAAATCAAATAAAATAGGGGAGGGCAATTTTATTTTCAAATGATTTTTTTCTTTGTTTGAAAATATTTTTTTGATTGAAGCAACTTTTTTGGGGATTGAATGATTTTGACACAAAAGTCCTACCCATAATATGGCCCAAACACAAGAAGGATTGCTAAAATCAGAACATTTTTTTAAATTTAAAATTAAATGTTCAAATGCAAATATTTGAGTCTTAAATGTTTTTTCGCATTCAGAAACTTTTTCTCTATGATTGAAAATTTTCTTTTTTTGATTGAAATGATTTTTTTGTTTGAAAATATATATTTTTTGTTTGAAGCAAACTTATTTTTTGATTGAATAATAAAGACACAAATGTCCTAGCCAAAATGTGGCTCAAACACAAAACAATACTTCAATCAAAAAAGTTGCTTCAATCAAAAAAAAACAATTGACTTCATTTTTTTGAGTTTCAAATTTATTTTTGCATTCGAACACGTTTCTTTTAATCGCACCCTCTCTCAACGAAGGAAGTTTGCCAGAGAGAAAAAACACTACAGGCTGTATTACGAAAATGTTACTTTGAAAAGATGTTTACAGTGGCTGAACTTTTACTTTACAAAAGTACGCTTATAATGAGGTTAGTGAGGAAACAAGTTAGCATGCTAACTACCCACATTAATAGCCTCATTAATAAGCTTAGGATATACAGTAGTACTTGTTTTACCACTAGACACATGAAACACGCTGGAGTGAACTCTAGTAGCTTGTGGGAAACGTTCATGACAGTGTTTACTTACCTTCAGTTATGTGTAAAGTGACAGATGATGGTCACGTTAATGTGAAATTATGTTGGAGGTGTAGCCTGCACGTCTGCTGTCCTTCCTCCTCTAAGCCGCTGCCGTCCGTTTCTTTTCGGTAGCCAAAATACTACCTTAAAAGACTGGACTTTTTTGAGGGGTTTTTGAAAAAGTTCAGGTGTAGTTTCAACAGCAGTGTCAATTAAAGAGCAACCTCCGGAGAGGGAGTGTTGAGTGCTGCCACTCCAAAACATTTCTCACTCAATTTGGGGACATTAAAAATGGCTAATGCCGTCCTACAGTATGACAGAAAATTTTAGTGGTTTTGAAATCGTGATGTTTTCATACCACAGTAAACCTTGAAACCAGTAACCGGCACATGCCTACTGACTAGGTGTGCAGAGATATATCGATTGGTAAAATCTAAAGACAACTAACATCAATAACATTTATCATGTGCATCCCAGTGGGGTGGCCAGTAAATTTTTAGGGAGGGGCGTGGCCACCCCCTGGCGATTTGCAAGATGGGGGCATCTGGAAATGCGGGTGCCACTGGTATTGCTTCACTGGCATGGGGTCTCCATCAAGAAATCCGACTTACCCTAGTGATAATCATTCATTTTCCAAGCCCCTCGTCCTCATGAGTGTTGCAGGGGTGCTGGAACCTATCCGAACTTACTATGGGCAGTAGGTGGGGTGCAATTGCCCTGAGTTGGTTGCCAGCCAATCGGAGGGCACAAGTAGACAAATGACCATTCGCACACAAGCTCAAACCTACGGACAATTTGGAGTGTTCAATCAGCCTATCAGGCATGTGATTGGGATGTGGGGGGAAACTACAGTACCCGGAGAAGCCAATGCCGGCACGGGAAGAGCATGCAAACTCCACACAGGAAGGCCGGACCCCGAGATTGATCCCTAGATCTCAGAATTGTGACGTCAGCATGCTAACCATTCACCATATTGCTATATGCTTGTTTGAATCCGGAAACAAGTTTTTCAGAACACCTCCAATATTTGCGTTTTTGTTCAATCAGAATTTGATCCATTAACTAGTCAGCAATTAAAAAAAGGCAATAAATTGATTTTGATGTTTTTCCCCTATATAGTATGTTTACATATTATGTGTACAGGATTGTCCCCGGGTTACGACTGACCTGTCTTACGTTATTATTTTTAAAATTATTATAATAATAATTATTATTATATATATATTTTTAAATGTTGACTTTTGTTTTGTGATGCATGTGTTTATGTTGGCGCAGGAAGCGTATAATATGAAGCTAGCGCATGTACAGGTGCACCCACCCCGCACACACAAAGCAGCCGAGTGACAGAGGTGACAGCCTGCGTGCACATTTGTTGCTTGTGAAACATCCAAAGGCGACCGTAGTATGTAACCCCTTTTGTACTGTTTATTGTGCATTTTCAATTGTGTTCGAATACTTGAGGCGAGCTTGTGTGACTGTTTCTGACGATGTGCGGACGCTAATTGATACATGCTAATCGTTTGTTATTGCTGTATCAGCATCTACTTGTAAATGCAAATTTTTTAAATTGCTGTTATTGAAGATGAGACTGATTTAATTTCATTTTATTTTAGTTTCATTCTGCAAGTGTTGATGTCATGAGCAGCTGAATAAAAGTCAGCAAACCACACGGACGTCGGAACTTAGCTCATTGTCTAGCTAGGACTCGACTCCAACGTCTTGGCGAGGACAGTACAAAACGTATAATACAGTGCCCTCCATAATTATTGGCACCCCTGGTTAATATATGTTTTTTAGCTTCTAATAATTTTTTATTACTCAAATAATATGGGACCTTAATGGAAAAAAAGAGAAAAATCCAACCTTCAATACAAGTGCATTTATTCAGTGGGGAAAAATCCCACATAAAGAAATAATTATTTGACATCAAATAATGTGTGTCTCAATTATTAGCACCCCTGGTGTTAATACTTTGTACAACCCCCTTTTGCCAACAAAACAAGGTCTGGGGACTGAGATGGCCATTGGAGGAGCTTGATTTTGTGTCTGGTGAACCATTTCTGTGTAGATTTGGCCATATGTTTAGGGTCATTGTCTTGCTGAAAGACCCAGTGACGACCCATCTTCAGCTTTCGGGCCGAGGGCGACAGATTTTGATTTAAAATGTCCTGGTATTTCAAAGCATTCATGATGCCATGCACCCTAACAAGGTTCCCAGGGCCTTTGGAAGCGAAACAGCCCCACAGCATCACTGACCCACCCCCATACTTCACAGTGGGTATGAGGTGCTTTTCAGCATGCGCATCTTTCGTGGCACGCCAGACCCACTTAGAGTGTTTGTTGCCAAAAAGCTCAATCTTGGTCTCATCTGACCAAAGCACACGGTCCCAGGCTTCAACTGTGAAACACATTATTTGATGTTAAATAATTATTTCTTTATGCGAGATTTTTTTCCCCACTGAATAAATGCACTTGTATTGAAGGTTGGATTTTTCTCTTTTTTTCCTTTAAGGTCCCATATTATTTGAATTTTAAAAAAAATTATTAGAAGCTAAAAAACACATCTTAACCAGGGGCGCCAATAATTATGGAGGGCACTGTATATGTTTTGGATATATATATATTTTTAAATTAGTAGGTGTTTTAATGTATTTAAAGGGTTCATTCTGACTCGCGAGGAAATCCGGGTTACATCGCCAGCGCAGGAACGGAACTCGTTCGTAAACAGGGAACTACCTGTACATTACTCTTGATTACTTTAATCGGTATTGTAATTAATATATAGATAGAACCTGTCAATTGTGTTTACAAAGCAGGTGTATTTTTAGAAATATACGTTTGAATGAAGTTTAAAATATAAAAAAGCTAAAACAGCCTAACCTCAATTATGCCCCATCCCCCTGGCACGTGGTCTTTAGCTAAGCCTATACGTAACCCTAACCTAATAAGGCATCTAGCTGAAGCTAGCTAGTTGACCAATGATTAAGCACAAGTATTTAGCGGAAATTGCCAAAAAGCAAATCGGGGAGATGCTTATGAATACACTTGTGTGACAACCTATGTGTGCTATCGTTGGGGCTTTTTTGTGACGTGTTATAGGAGTGTGGTCTTTAGCACGGTCAGACACGGCCCTATATCTTGACGCGACCCCATCTTGCAAACCGCAGACGGATACAATTGGAAGGGGGGCGTGTCTGTAATAAGGGCATCACTGGCATTGAGAAATACTGCCTAACCTCAACCACGCCCAATCCTCCTGGTATGTAGTCTATAGTTAACCTGATTTATAACCCTAATCTCAACCAAACACAGATCAACAAAGCGTGTAGCGGATGCTACCTAGTTGGCCTTTTTTTTCTTTTCTTTTTAAGAACAAAAGTTGTGTTGAAACTGGGTTTTATCGTTGGCACTTTGAATATGTCATGCCAGATCTGGTCTATGAGCCTTAAGTTAACCCCTACTTCTTACATATAACTAAAAATGCACCATGGCCCTCTCATGCCACCTTCCATGCCACCCTCATTATCCACGTAACCCTAACAAAGGCAAACCTGCTGTTTTTGTGTCTTTTGTGAACGTTTCCTCCCTCCCACCAAGCCGCCGCCAGCCCTTCGAGGCAAAAGTGACCCTCAAAGTTAGGAAAAAAGAACCCGTCCATGTTTCCTAAGGTTTTACTGCAGTGGTGCGCGGCGCTGTCAAGCTGCGCGGCCCAAATAGGTAAAACCATGATGCGTTTCTGCTCTTTCGCTGCTGGTTATGACAACCGGGAGTCACTGGTCGATGTGCCGGAGCCGCGCTTCGCGATGCTTTGGCACCCAGCACGCATGGCCACTCTCCGTGCTTTCTTCCATCTCATTGCCAGCTCCCGATTTGCTTTACTGGATGAAACAACATTTTAAGTGGATTTTCTATCCATTTTTCTTATGCAACGCCGATTCAAACGTATTGCTTCAATATGATTGAGTTGGTGAAACTGACAGTCCAACTTAGATTATAATAATGTTTAATTCATTGAACTTAATAATAATAAAACTTACTTAGTACCAAAGACTACACTCCCTTTGTGCACCTTCCACCTCTCCAACTGGGGCTTTACCTTGCACCTTCATCGTGGCAGTCGAGCGTGATGACTACCGAGCTAATAGCCCAGTCTATCTTCAGCTGCCTATAATGTTCTTGTAAGTTCTCAGGGAGTTTTCCTAGCCTTCAACAGAAACTCCAACCAGTCATAAGCAGTTCTCTATTTGGCATGCTCGACTGCCAAAATAATGGCGTAGGTTTGAATCCTAGTTGAAGGAGAAAAGATGTGACATTACCACCAACATCAAGAGTGGTTACAAATGGATCATAGTACAAAAAAAGTTACAATTTTTTTTTCTACCATGATTTTCCGAAGTAATATTACTTGAAGTTTTGTTTTTGTTTTCTTTTATTATGCGAAAAATCTGGCAACCACAGCCTCCAGTGTTTTATCATATATTTAACAGAGGGTTCTGTTAGTCGAAGCCTCGCCCATCTGCAGTTGTGTAAATTCTCACGCTTCCTTCCTCCCACTGCAGCTAAAGTGTGCTTTGACGCAATCATGGCAATGGGTGCTACAGAAGTTGAGCGCAGCATGCTTTTAGTACTAAGCCAATCCAAAGGCACAGGTAAACGAAACCAAAACTTTTAAAGAGACAATTGTATTTTTTCCATGTCACTGTCTCTTTAAGAGCTGCATGGTGTGCTTTGAAGTGATGCAAGGAGCCCGACTTTTACCGCTTGCGGTGCTTAATTTGTTGTGGGTGAACACCTCCTTCCAGTCTCCTGTCGTCCTCCCACGGCCTCCAGCTGATTGGCCATGTCAGAAGTCTGTCCGGCGGGAGCCTCCGGGGGGGCTCCGGCACAGTGAGAGTGGCTGGTCCTTTCTTGTTTCACGCATGAGTGTTTGAGCGGCCCCTCGGCGGTGCATTTGGTCTTTGTTTTGTGGCCCAGAGAGAAAGAAGGAGAGAATGGACAGCCAGGCACAAATGTGAAGGAGCATCATGCATACACGTCATGCGTACATAATGTGGAAAATAATACATTGGCTAACACATCAATGTAGCATAGTCAAGCATTACTTGACAATAAACAACACGTGCAAAAGCGTTATTAACCATGATGCAGTTGGTAAAACTCCACACCGGCTTCTACTAATGGCTTAGAGAGCGATACTCTGCTTAAAGCATGCCAACTCAATTTGGACAGTAGTGTGGACTCTAGTGACGCCCAAACAACAAAACATCAAACCACAGCCAACCTAACAAATTCAGCATGAACTCATTCGCTGCCATTGTCAGCCAGTGACGCGTCTATGGCCTTTAATAGCAGCAGTTAGTGTGAAGATGCACCACAGTCTCAACGTCTTCTTTGAGCAGACTTAATCCTCCTGTGTCGTTAATTTCTCACTAGCAATAATGTCCTAGGTCAAATTGACCTGGGGCCTGTGTAATGCTCCAAAACTATGAACAAAAAAATGACAAGTACAAAAATACCTGCAAATTACATTACAGTATTAGACTAAGTGATTTTGGGGTTTATTTGATCATAGAATGCTGAAATGGCATATAGTGAATCTGTGGTTACCTGCTAGCAATGTATGTGTTTCTATACACAAATGTGTGATGTGAACTTTCTCATTGTTAATGTGGATTAAGTAAGCCGAGCTGAAGACTGATCACGCTAAATTACATAATTCACTTACAAATGGGTCTACTTCACCCATGCCAAAAAGGCTGTTTAATGACGTCGCTCTACAATGTTTGTTCCTATGTTTAAAATAGCCATAATAGTCCTTAACATCGTAGTCACATTGATTTATGATGCACGTGTATAAAACATGGCTCAAATGAATACTTTCTTAACTGAAGGAGGAAATCCTGTATATCGGCTACTGATAGACGTGGTCATAAAATAATGATTTAATGACTTAACATTTTATGGTTGTGTCGCAAGTTTCCTTAAATATCTGATATAAAGTGTTTGAGTCACACGTCAGAGATAATCATTTAGATTGAAATTAATTGTCAGTTGTGCTTTTTAATGCTTTGCTTGCTGTATTTCTCTGCATGGGGTTTTCTCTCCCCCCTGCGTCATGTTCCTAGAGTCAAGTTTCTATCCCTGTTGGCAGTCTTTTCATTTCATACATCTGTCAATCATTCAAAGCACACAAAAACTCCGCCTTCCTCGCTGATTATCTGGCCAGAGATATGAAGAATGGTTTATAACGTACGGTTATCTCGCATCTTTTTTTTTCCCTGCAGAGAAGCAAAGGCGACAGGGCAAGTTCCAGCCCTTCAGGCGACTCTTTGGAAAAAAGAAGCAGAAGAGGGAAGCCCAAAGAGGTTTTAATGGGGCACAGTTGAAGACCAGTTTCTCCACTGGTGAGGTGTGCAATGGAGTTGTGTCCGATGACGAGAATGCAAGTCAAAGTCTAAGGTGGGTACACGGTATCCTAGGTCTTGCGTGAAAAATGAAAGTGTTGTGTCCAATGAACGAGCTGGGTTTATGACACTGGCCAAACTCTATTTGAATTGAACAACAGGGTTCAGACTGTTAAGGCGGCAGTTTGGTCCCTCTGTTTGCAGGGAGCTGAATCCCGTCGGACCTCGATCCCTGTCGCACGACAGCATATTCATCCCGGAGGAATCGGCCAAGCAGGCCAACCTAGATCACACCATGTCGCAGGAAAACGTCTCGGACAAAGTGAAGAATTTGCAGGTGAGAGGGCAATCAATGAATGTTGGGAAGCACAAATTTCTCATCCATACTGAAAATGTTACTGTGTATTTTTTCACGCAGAAGCAGATCGCGCAGACTATCAAGTTTGGGCAGAAGCCCCCTTCTCTGAGAAGAAGCGAGGGTGATGAGGAAAGTTCTGATGAAGAGACTCCACAGAGTCCTCTGAGAGTGATGGCACAGGTCGAAACTGAGCCAGAAAAAGCGGAACCAGTGGTAATGCTGACGATTCTTTAGTTTCACGCCCGGCCTGGTGATGCAGTAATTATCTTTCGTCCAGGTCCAAGCAGCCCCGCAAACAAGATCGCAAGGTACACCTATAAAGTCCCCCAGGTCCAAAAGAGTCCTTTCACCTGGTGGTACCATCGAGTCTGTCAACCTGGATGCTGTTCCACAATCGGTGTCTTTCCTAGACAACTCTGCAGCCAAGCATAAACTCTCTGTCAAACCCAAGAATCAGAGGGTTTCACGCAAGCATCGGCGGTTCACTCAAGTGAGGAAACATCATAAATCCTTCACCTGTTAGCAATTTGAGTTTAGGTCAAAGTACTCCAATTTAACACAGTTTGTTGAAACTAACCATACTCATGCATCCTTAGGACAGTCAAGAAGTATCCATCCCTGGTGTGGTGCATGAGGACCAGGAAGTCCCCAGCGTCTCTGCAGAGGACCAACGCAAATCGTCCACGGAGGATTCACTAGAAGCCTTTGAGAAGAGACTATTAGAAGAAGAACGACTGGAAGAAAAGAGAAAAAGGGAGGTTGAAGAAGAGGAAAGGAGGCAAAAAGCAGAGCGTCTGAGGATCGAAGAAGAGGAGCGATGCCGTAAGCGCGAGAAGATCGAGGAAGAAAAGAGGCTCCGTGAGGAAGAGGAGAGAAGGATGAGGAAAGAAGAGGAGAGGAGGCAGCGAGAGGAGGAAGAGCGCAAAGTGGAGGAAGCAAGGAGACTGAGGGCAGAGCAAAAAAGGAAGGAGGAAGAGGAGGCCAAGCGACAGCAGGAGCTTGAGGCTAAGCGACTACTTATGGAGGAAGAGGAGATCAAGAAGAAAGAGGCAGAGAAGCAGAGGTTACGGGAGAGCCAAGAGAAGAACAAATTAGAGGTACATCTAAGAAAAGTGGCGGGAGATGATGCAAATGGATGCTCGGATCATCAAGAAAGAAAGAGAAGAGCTGAGGAGCTTCGCTGGCGGGAGATGGAGGAGCGGCAGAAGCCTTTTTCCTTCCAAGTTTCCTCAGGAGAAAAAGAAATCCTCTTTCCGAAGGTTAACCTGTCACCTGTTACAGCAACTGCTGCCTCACACGGAGATGTCGTCAATCCAAGAGAAGAAACAAAGGCCTCCTCCAAAGCACAAGACTCCCCCAACCGGCAGATTTCTCCATATGTTCCCCACACCGCCATCCTAGTGACTGGTGCCCAGCTGTGCGGCACTGCCGTGAATCTTGACCAGATCAGGGACACCGCCTGCAAGTCCCTCCTGGGTCTCGGTGAAGATCGGAAGACCAAGGGCACGCCACCCGTCAAGACCAGGACGTCGCCGGACCGCAAGTCGGCCAAAACGAAATCCCTCACAGAGTCCATTGAGCCAGATCCCGAGAGTGGAACAGTCCTGGCTGAGTGGGCCACCATAAGATCCAAAATATTCAAGGGTGTAGAGGAGGGCAGTGAGTACCCAGACCCGGCCAGGAGCCAACCTCAAACAAACCAGGAAGACCAGCACGAGTTTGCACACACGCATCTGAGGAAGACCATATCTGCCAGCGCCAAGTTCTCCATCACGCCTGCCAAAAAGAAGTTCGGAGATTCAAAAAGGAACTCTGACTGCTCCAGTTCAATGTCTGATGATAAAACTGGAGAAGTCACACCCTCTGACACTTCCACGTACGCCTCACCGACCGCAAACCGTAAAGCTCGGAACAGGACAAGTAAGAACCTCCGTATCGCAGAAAGAGGAGCGGACGAGTGTGTGTTTGCCAAAGACCTCCCATCTTTCCTTGTTCCCTGCCCCGGAGCCAAGACTGAAGGAAATGAGTGGAAGGCCCGAGATCGTTGTGTGTCAGCAGATCCTGACAGCAGAGTGGAAGGTGAGGAGCTGAATTTGGACAGCGAGGACAAGCCTTCACCATTTGGCATCAAGCTGAGGAGAACCAACTACTCACTCCGGTTCCACAGTGAGCAGTCCACTGAGAAACGGAAGAAACGCTACAGTGCCGGAGACAGCTTTGACGGCGTCCCCTCTCCCCTGACTCCTATTGAGTTGGACTCTGATGCCTCCCCTGTCTTTTCCGACCGATCTAGTCCGGCGTCGCCTCAGAAAGAAACCAATTACTTCCTCGGCTCAGCTTCCCCAGTAGTCCAACGGGCCAATTTGAGCAAATCCCCCAGCCCCGCGCCGCGAGGCGATGGGGAGCACGTGCCCTCCAAACCATCACTTTACCGCAGACCCGCTGCCTCACCCAAACTCATCGAAGGTGTTCCTACGCCTCCTCTGTCACCACTTTCTAAAGCCAGTTACAGCGAGGTGCAGGACTTGTCTGGCCGGAGTCAGCCCACGGCGGTGGCCCAGCTGCAACGGAGCAGCCAAGGCCAAGGGGACGAAGACCCCAAGGAGAAAAGATCCTTCTTCCCGTCCATCAACATTCCTTGGAGGGAAAAAGTCGACAGAAAATCAGAGCTAATCAAGAAAGGTCAGTCATCAGTGAGAATGCAGTAATTCTCAATTTACTTTTCACAACAATGTAGATGTGTTTTCAGCACCTCTGCCATACCATTCCAAGTTTCGGGGTTTGACTCTCAACTGTCGCATGCGTTTGCATTTTCTGCCATTGCTTGCGTGGGTTTTTTCGTTCAAAGTCTTCCTCCATAACAAAAACAAGAAAATGGAATTGTTGACGGGGGTGAACAGTGGTGATTCTAATCTAAAAAGTTTCCGATTAACCTGTGACCTGGATCAGGATAAGCATCGTAGAAAATGGATCATTGATTACTGTGCCCCACATTGCTTAGTTGAGGCGCGTTCTCGTCTCATCCCCTGCAGAAAAACCTTCGCTTCAGAGCAGACACTCTCTGGACAGCGCTAGGGTGCAGGAGAAAGAGGCTGGCCCGCTGTGGATCACGCTGGCGCTGCAGAAGCAGAAAGGTTTCCGGGAACAGCAACAGAACCGCGAGGATCGTCGTAGCCAACGGGAAGCCAAGCTAGCAGAGAAGCAGTCCCGGGAGCGAGACAGTGTGAGTTTATTCTGCAGATTCAGTTCAAAAAGGAGCTGCAGAAGGCTACAACTCAAGCCCAGACACTCAGAGGTAACACCTTTATTCATTACATTTATGTTAACCGTCATCCTCTGCAGGTGGGCTTGGTGATGCCAATGAGCCCCACAGAGAGTCAAGGAGGAAGTGGGAGCGTCAGTCCAGGTTCTAAAGCTCTGATGCAAGAAGAGCCCAAAAGACCAGACAGCCTTCTGGGACGCTTTGAGAGAAGAGAACAGCTAAAGAAAGCCAATACATTACCCAGCTCCGTCACTGGTAGGCACGACGGGCAAAAGTACTCACGCTTTGTTTTGTAGGAATGTCCCGATCGCATATTTTTGCACTCGAGTCTCCTGATTTTGAGAATCTGCCAAGACAGAGTCGTGATCCGATACCAGAAAAAAGTCTTTTTTTTTTTTTTTTTTTTAAAACAAAAGTTCCAAACATGTTACAGTACTGTACTTCCTCCTCTTTTTGTAGGAGTGTTGCGGAGGATAAAACGTATATACCTTTGTTTCTTTTGGAGATGCCATTGTATTTCTAGATTATTTTGATATTTTTTAGCTCTTAAAAAAATATATATGGCAGAAAACACTCAGGTGACTTGAAGTTCCGCACTGAGACCCCCAATTTCGCCAAATTTCAAAATTGTCCTATATGCATGTGTGATGCTTCATTGGAAAACTAAAATCTCAATTTTCTGGGGGAAGAAAATTTTTGAACAGGGGGGCATTTAAAATAAATAAATAAATAAATCCCTAAACCCTAACTCGAGGTGAGAGCATAAGGGAGCATAATTAAAAACACAAATGATTTTAACGAGATATTATTGCATACCTACTTTATTTCGATCCAAAAACTCCATGTAGCATGTGTAACCAAGTGTCAAGACACAGCTGTGAATGGCCACAGCCGGACTTTTCGGGGATTTTATGGGTGAAACACGGTAATATTTCAAGGGTTGCGATGCAGAAATCGCAGACATCAAGGAGTGGTCGAGCTTTTCTTTTTCAAATATTTACCCTTTTAAACGTTATTTAATTTTTCTTTGTTTGGATCTATCATTTATCTAAAATACCAGGGATAATGCGACAAACAAAAAAAAACAAAAAACGATAAGCAATAGTTACGAGGTCGATATTTGTGACCTATTTACAGACACCATTTTTTTCATTGTGACGTAATTTGTTTAAAACTTTAAAATATGTGAGTGAATAATTATTTAAAGTTTTTTTTCCAAACTAAATATTAGACATCAATTAATAATTCTAAGCTAAAAATGATAAGACATTTCGAAAAATAAATATTTTTCATGGCTGGGTTGGAACAAAAGTTGTTGTGCGGTGTCGGTAAACAGGGGTCTCTAGGGTAAAATGGACAAATTAAAAATAGTTTGGGGCTTAATGCCCCATGAAACTGCTATGGCAGCATATAGACATGTTGTTCTATCAAACACAACAGTTCTTTTGGCTTAAAATACAGCAGTTTATTTTAAAGAGGGGTACAAGAGCAGAAACTGCTTTTTCAGCTGTGTCTGTGTTTTCCTCTATATATTATATAGTGTACTGCCCAAAACAGTGTTTCCTTGTGCAATGCCCGATAGCCAGCTAAAATTGTATGTCCCCCAATAAAACACAAGGCTTGGTCTTTTTTTTTTTTTTTTTTATGAAGTAATTCATTTAAGTTTGTGAAATTTAGGCCTGTCACCATAACAAATTTTAGCGTGCGATAATTTATCTCATAAATTATTGCGATATGCGATGTTATTGCACCCCCCCAATTTAAAAACAACAACAACAATTTACAATACCACAGTGAGAATACAGTATATATTAATATCAAGTACACCCATTTAAACGCGATAAATATTTACTTAAATTCAAAAATAATTTTTAAGAAATCACAACTAAAAACAATAGACCATGCCTGTTAAGTAAAAGACAACAATATTAATACCGCACAGAAACACAGAATAAATATAATGTGTTTTTCAAGAAAAAAAAAGATAAAATTGCACTTAATAACTTAAGCATTTAGGCAAATGAAAACTTTTCCCCACATAGCTTCTACTATGGTATTCCATAGGGATGCAACAATACAGTTAAGTCACAGTTCGGTACGATTTTCGATACGGGGGACACGATTTTCGATCCGATTCAATACATTTAATGGTCTGAAAAAAAATGACAATTGTATTTTTTGTTGTTGTTTTTTTGCAAACGAGCAAAAATTAAATTGCCATCATATAAACATGCATTTTAGTGCATAATATTTATGTGCTTACTTCTTAATGATCTGAAGAAATTTTATATAAAAGTGCTGAGAACAATCTTGACTGTTTGTACAGTGAGGTGGGGCACACTGTTGATTGCTACAGCTCTCTTAGCAGCTAGGTTTACTACATGAGCAAGACATCCTATTTGTTGTCCGAATCCATCTGTGTCACGTACTGAATTAACAATATTTGCAGCTTTATCTATAGTCACTGGTATGGATTGATTTGGCCTTCTTAACTTCCATTCAGTCATGGTGGTTTATAATTCGTCGATGTAGTATATGGACTACGTGTCCCATAATCACTCTGGGCTCACGTAGCCAATGGCATGGGACGTTGCACATCTAGTTTGCTATTTCATGATATCTAGTGTGTGTGTGTGCATAAAAAAGTTAGCAAACGCCACAGTCACATCTGCTCATTACTGCACAACACCAGCATATGACAATCGACTTTCATAAACAGGACGAGTTTGAAGCACAGTGCTCTTAATTTGCCACTCAATGTTCATCGTGTCCTTTCAGCTGTCCGTTGTCAAAGCGAGGTTGTTCGTAGCAGCCAAGTCCGTAACAATGTTTTGGCGGACTTCGTTGCCGAAAAATAGCCGCCCCGCGTGAAAGGCCACCCCTAACGGGAGCGCTCACACGTCAACATCACTGGCACGCCGGAAATGGTCCGCAGTCAATCCGGAGCACTGACGCGGCCGGTATAGGTTGAACAATAGGATATAATGGGAACGATTGGCTCCGGGGCTATTTTTTGCCGGACCTGGAACGAAGATGCATTTTGCGTAGTTGGTAACAAGGAATCCGAACTTTTAACAACACGTCTGCTGCACACGTGCACGCATGTGCACGCGGGGCGATAAATCGCAGCGGGGAAAAATTACCGCCTTCATTTTTATTTGTCGTGCGATAAATGGAATTTTTGCATATTGCGACAGGCTTCGTGAAATTGTAACAAAGAAATATGCATGCATGCATTCAGCAGAACTGCACAAAACACGCCGGTATAAAAATACCATGTAGACACCACACTTCACTTGAGCTACAAATAATAAGTATTGGTTAGCTTCTATAGAGCAGGACAATTTAACACAAATATACTGCATAGTAACAGATTGGAGTTTCCAAGGCAGAAACTTAACAGAACTCAACAGCGTCAATGCAGCTGACAGACTGTGTACTGTGAAAGTGACTGAGCATGTGGTCCAAACTGCGTCACACGATGGATGTAGTGAATTCTTATGGCCACAAGGGGGCAGAAACATACTGAAAAAGGTTAACTGGCTCTGAACACTGGTGACTCTAGCCAGCACTATGTTTTTTTTTTTTTTTTTTTTTTTTTAACATTAGATATAGCAAAAATTAAAAACCCGATTCTTTTCACCCGTTTCCAAAACTCTGAAAAGTGGCCTGATCGGAACATCTCTAGTAAAATTTTACTGTGCTTTATCTAACTCAATTTTTTTTTTTTTTGCCAGTGGAAATCGCCGACTCCAGCCCATCACCCCCCGCAGTCAAAGAGGTGTCCAAGCGCTTCACCGCCATGGACTCGACCCAAGTCTCCACTGAGCCTGCCTGGCTGGCACTTGCCAAGCGGAAGGCAAAAGCCTGGAGTGACTGTCCTCAGATCATCAAGTAAAAACCCCACCTCCATAATCCCTCAACCTCATAAATCCTCTCACAAAATCAGCGGTCCCCAACGACCAGGCTGAGGACTGGTAATGTTTTGTTGGATGGAGACCGTTGGGGGAAAAAAAAAAAAAAAATCGGTGATTATTAGCTCTTTTGCTGCCATTGACGGTGATAAGACATCCAATCCCTTTTGACTGGGAGGGGCGAGCTGCAAATAACCACCGGGCTAATGATTGCGACAATTTCATTCAGCATAATGGAGATTTAGATTAATACAGTGGTACCTTGACTTGGAAGTACCAGGCTGTAATTCGTTGGAAGGGATAAATGGTAAAACACAAAATACATATTATGTGCAAAGTATGACTTGAACTCAAGCTTGCAATATCACTTAGTAGGACACACCGTAAAGTTTTTGAACTGTAAAAGCAATTCTTTATTCTTTCATCCTATTGATTTAATAATACAGCGGACCCTATTATTTTGAGGACACATTGAGAAATTGATGCATTTAAAAAAAAAAAAAAAGCTATAGCCCCTTTTAGACTTCACATATTGGCCCGAATATAAGACGGCCTTGATTATAAGACGACCCCCTCTTTTTCAAGACTCAAGTTTGAAAAAAAGACGTTTTGAACACCAAATTAATTTTTATACAGAAAATAATTACAGTATATCTGAAACAAATGATAATATATTTGAGAGGAAAAGCACGTTATTTTGCCTCATTCAAATCTTAATATCTGAACATTTAAATATGCAAACTAAAGTGCAATCACATTCGTAAATGAATGGCTTCTGGTTTTTGAAATGTAAATAAACCAATCTATTGTGATAAAACAACAAAATTGCAATAACTGCATTAACCATCAAAGAGAGGTCTAACTGTAACTGTAGTCTTGAAACAAATCTGAAATAAGGAAAACCATTGCAATAAAATAATGCAAATTGATTAAACTTGAGAGTAGCTGAGATCTGTCATGACCGAACATTACTCAAGTTCAGCATTCGCTTCAATGATATCTGGAGCCATCTAGCGTCGTGAATGGGTATAATGTCTAGACCCCGAATATATCACGACTCCTACTTTTTCAATCTTATTTCAATGCAAAAAACGTCTTATATTCAGGCCAATACGGTATATCCCGGTAAATTCCTGTGTCATGGCTTTCACACATGGAGAGATGTCCCGGGAATAACCCAAGGGACACATATGATCTATGGCTGCTTACAAAAGAACACAAAAATTTAGAATCAAACCGTTTCCTACTGAAGAGTATTCTTTAAGAAGCTTTAGTCCAAATGCACTAAATTGAATGGCACTCATGTTGGATGCTGTAAAATGGCTAGCAGTGAAAGACTTGAAATTGTCATGATTTTTCATTTTTGCTTTTAAACACCAAAAATGTTTTTCAAGGGGTTCACGGCTGATTTAAATTCATTAGGGTGGGAAAATGTATCACTTATGTCAAGGTACCCCCTGTATTTTCTTTCTGAGCAAGTCAAAATATTGCTTCCAGTCTGCATTGCAAAAATAAAAAAATTTTAAAAAAGAGGAAAAGTTGGGGACCACTGCACTCCATTCCCACACACACACACCAGCTCTGCATGGAGACCATACTACTGCACAATGACTCCCATTCACAGCGGCTGCACTCGAATATATTTAAAGGTTGCAAGCATGCGGCTAACACACCAATCCAGCTTTTTATTCCTATTGTAGCCAATCCCTGGGATTGTAAATATTCAATCAAGTGTGAAGACAGAAAGATTCACTTGGGGTCTCCTTAAGGGCTAGCAGTGTTATTTCCACTGTGTCCGTGACAGAATGGTGGGGACTTGTTGGTTACCACCTGCTTGCTGTACAATTGTAGATCCTGTTCGTAGGCCATCATCATCACTTCATTGTTAATGTTCTTCCTGCCGTAACGTGCAACATATATACTGTATGTAAGACAAAGCCTTCCGTTTCTTACCTTGCTGGTGTACGCAGTGTTATGTGTAACAAAAAAAAAAGTTTGGTATCATTTGCACTTTTTTGGGGAGGGATCCCCACTTACAAACGTATAAAGGGAGGTCGGTGAATGAAAAAAAAAAAAGAATTTAAATAAATATGTCTGAACTGATTGGCTGCATGAGTTGTTCTTTGAACATGTTAATTTTGCTCCTCACAACTTATGGCTCAAAGTCCATTTGTAAACAATACACATAATCATTCCGACAGCCAATCACAAGTGAGCGTCCAAATACCGCCGGTGAGGAGAACAGCTCCCCTGGAAGAGTCCGTGAGCACAGCTCGCTTCCGTCCCGAGCGTCCAGGATGTAGACTGTGCCGTCAGTGGAGGCCACGCCCAGAAGCTCACCTCGCGTGCCACCGTCAAATGCGCAGGAGCTGGCGAATACTTTGCCCGCCGTCTGGAAGGTCCAAAGCGGGGAGCCATCAGTGGCATTCAAGCAGTACACGCGGCCGTCGTGAGAGCCGCACAAGAGCCTCTGAAGGTTGGAGGTCACGCATGGTGATGAGAAGACTGGGCCGTCCGTCAGGAATTGCCAAAGCTGAGAGAAGGGAAAAAACTGAAAAATTCTGAACAAACTAGCAAGCTAAAACCAAAATGACCATTTTTCAAATAATGTCACTGAATTATTTGTTATAACGTATGTAATGCATAACATGACAATATTTTTATGGTTTAAATTCGTGTTGCAATGGTTAATCGATTAACTCGAGTGATTCGATTGTTTAGAGTGGCATAATAGTTTGCTTTGAAAGTGCTCGCATTGTTTTATTGATTTGGGTGGATACACTGCCCTCTAGTGGCAACAGTGAATATGACATAACTCATTTAACATGGCTGAATCCAGCCGCTCCCTGTTAAGACCAACATAAGCTAATGTTTTTATGCATTCGTAATTTAGTTTATAGGTATATTTAGCTTTTTTGAGGGAACGTGTTTGAACGATTAAGAATATTGTTTAAAAAAAAAAAAAAAAAACGAGCATTTTAGCTAGCGGACTTTTGCTATGTAAGTTAGCCAATTCCTTTGTTGTACTTGGACCCTCATTCATTTAATTTTTTAATACTGTTTGAGGCTAAGCTCAGGTATTTTAATTTATTTCAAAGAAAAATGCAATTCTGCGGATTCAAGAAACTCAGGAATTTTATTTTGTTTGCATTTAATGCTCTTTTGAAAGTGTAATCTTAGCAAGCCTTTGTTTTACATCGCCTAAAATTTATTTTGTAACACATTAAATGTTCCTAATCCAATTATTCGAACTAACTCGTTGATAGATGAATCGACTACTAAAATAATCGATAGCTGCAGCCCTAGTTCCAATATATGAATTTTATATATCTATATGAATCAAATGAAACTTGGGTATTACAAAATTTTCAAAAAGTAATCTTAATTAGTTTACATATGTAAATGCATATGAATACAACTTAAAATCAATTAAATAATTAAATAACACTACCCGAATGATTATCAATGTACATACGTCTAAAATATTAAAATCTAAAAATAAAAAATTTAAAAAAAAGAAAACATCAGTTGAAAATTTCACAAAAAGTTCAAATAAATAGGAATTTTATTAATTACTTTTGATTGTTCTTTAGAACCATACAATTCAATTTACCAAGTTGAAAAAAAAATCCTAGATGACTACAAAGCTAGAAAGACAATCAAATTTAATTTAACACCCATTCAATTTTTACCAAGCGGCATCTAACTTGAACAGCAAGTGATTTTTGTTCAAAAAAGAAAAAAAAAAAGCATTTGATTAGCCAATTTCCTCACCAGTGTGCCCCCTTTGTCAAAGCAGAGGATATTCCCATCCACCGACCCAATGGCCACACTGGCATCTCCGGCAACCTTTGGTGAGGAGAAGAAGGGAACGTTCCTGCAGTGCGACCACAAGACGTTGCCGCTGTCCTGATGTCACAAATCGACACAACTTGTCACCCTCTGTTGACCGAACTAAAACATTTTGCCACTGACCGGATTTAGACACAGCAGCTTGCCGCCTAGCGTGGCCGCGTATAAATGGCGGCAAGTTGTGTCCAGGTGGGGTGAGGAAAAGACTGCGCCGCTCTCGCAGTCACGCGTCCAAATGCATCGTTTAGCCTGGAAGAAAAATGGATACAGACAGAGTTAACGCGATACTCAACGGCCGTGTGGGGTTTCCTCGGGACAGGTGGATTTGACACAGTGGCGCCCCCAGGGGGTGGCCACGCCCCCACCCTATAAATTAGTTGGCCACCCCACTGGCCAGCCCGCTTGCCAGTATATCGTTAGATTGTTGTAGCATCAGTTATGCATTTCATCCCAAATGCCCTTGCTTTTCCCCAGTAATTATTTTGTTTGGTTAAATGTACACCTTATGCCTAATATATACAGAACACAAAACAATTGTTGTGGAACTCAAAACGTTGACTGGACAGTTATGGACTATGCACATTAAATCATTAGTAACACCAAAGTATATCAGTAGCCATGTCTTTAAGTCTTTCTGACAGTTTTCCCCTGACCTTTTCACTGCAATAATACAGTGGGGCAAATAAGTATTTAGTCAACCACCAATGGTGCAAGTTCTCCAACTTGAAAAGATTAGAGAGGCCTGTAATTGTCAACATGGGTAAACCTCAACCATGAAAGACAGAATGTGGGGGAAAAAAAAACTGAAAATCACATTGTTTGATTTTTTAATAATTTATTTCCAAATTAGAGTGGAAAATAAGTATTTGGTCACCTACAAACAAGCAAGATTTCTGGCTGTCAAAGAGGTCTAACTTCTAACGAGGTCTAACCAGGCTCCACTCTTTACCTGTATTAATGGCACCTGTTTTAACTCATTATCGGTATAAAAGACACCTGTCCACAACTACAGTCAGTCACACTCCAAACTCCACTATGGCCAAGACCAAAGAGCATTCGAAGGACACCAGAGACAAAATTGTAGACCTCCACCAGGCTGGGAAGACTGAATCTGCTATAGGTAAAACGAATGGTGTAAAGAAATCAACTGTGGGAGCAATTATTAGAAAATGGAAGACATGAATGAATGAATGAATGAATGAAATATTTATTGTAGGGCTGTCAAACGATTAAAATTTTTAATCGAGTTAATTACAGCTTAAAAATTAATTAATCGTAATTAATCACAATTAATCGCAATTCAAACCATCTATAAAATATGCCATATTCTTCTGTAAATTAGTGTTGGAATGGAAAGATAAGACAAGATGGATATATATATTCAACATGCGGTACATAAGGACTGTATTTGTTTATTATAACAGTAAATCAACAAGACGGCATTAACATTATTAACATTCTGTTAAAGCGATCCATGGATAGAAAGACTTGTAGTTCTTAAAAGATAAATGTTAGTACAAGTTATTGAAATTTTATATTAAAACCCCTCTTAATGTTTTCGTTTTAATAAAAGTTGTAAAATTTTCAATCAAAAAATTAACTAGTAGCCCGTCATTGTTGATGTCAATAATTACTTACACAATGCTCATGGGTTCTGAAGCCTATAAAATCAGTCGCACCCAAGCACCAGCAGAGGGCGGCAAAACTCCATAAAACACAACAAGTGAAGCCGGGGCAGGTAAATGACAAAAGCCGGACTAACTCCGATGGCTCAGTGGTAGAGTAGTTGTCCCCCAACCCTGAGGTTGTGGGTTCAATTCTCCGCCCTGATGAACTTGTCTAAGTGTCCTTGAGCAAGACACTGAACCCCACGTTGCTCCTGGTGCTGCGTCACCAGTAGGTGGATGGCGAGATAGTGTAAAGCGCTTTGAGCGCCTTGAAAGGTGGAAAAGCGCTATATAAGTATAACACCATTTACCATAAAATACTGTTCGGGAAAGGAAGAAGTTGGCAGTTTTGACCATTATGCAGTAATTTTTCCCGTCGCACTGAATAAATGCATTTTTAATATTTCATATTCCATTTAGCACAAGACTTATCTGTCATGACCAATGTTGTTAATCTTACTTCAAAAAAGTAATTAATTACAGTTACAAATTACTTCACCCAAAAAGTAATCGCATTAAAACCTCAGTTACCTGAATGTAAGAGTAATTAGTTACTTAGTAAAGTAACTGGTCATAATTTTTATGGGGTTTTTTTCTCAAAAAAAAAAAAAAAAAAAAAAAAAAAAAAACAGGTCACACAATGTGAAGTTTAAAGGTTTTTTGGGACAATTGGCCCTAGCACAATTCTTTACCGTAAACTTACCTAGACACAGGGGTATTGCGGATATTGCGATAACTAGATAGTAACCTTTGTTATGTGTGGAAGTCATTTAATGTTGTGAATCGACCGTTAAAGTTGTTAAAATTGCTCCCGTTATTGCATTAGTTCCCTTCTGTCTATTTTTGACATGTTTAAGTTTTAAAACTGTTCATCATTTAAAGATAGATTTAAGTTAAGTTTTGCCGATTTAGGAGCTAGGAATGTTCTCTACAACAGAGCCTTCCTGAGAAGTCTACTGCTTTAAGATGGCGGCTGTTTACTAACGCATCTAGTTCTGTATATATGTGATATCTACCGAAGCATCATGTGGGCGTAGTTTGTAGGCTATCGGCTACAGTCAGGTATTATTGGAGCCACCTAGCATAGTAGCATCGCGTTTGCAACGGCGTCACACTCCCTTGCCTCCTCCCCACTCCTGCTCTGCTCTGCTCTCTCGTCTCCGTGAGTCCGTCTTTTTCCAGACTTTTCTCGCGTCAGTCAACCAACATCGTAACGCACGCCTTTCCTGCTTCAGTAACGTTAACGGCGTTGCCAAGATGAGAAAAGTAATTAATTAGATTGCTCACTACTGAAGAAAATAATGCCGTTACTACCGCAGTTATATTCTAACGGCGTTATCAACAACACTGGTCATGACCATACTATTTATTTAACAATTAGGGAAAAATACTTAGATAAAAAGAATATTGGAGTACAGAGATTATACAATCATGACATTTTGCTGCTCTCTGTGGCATTTTCCTCGTTCTGAATCTTCCCCCTCAATGGGCTGAATTCTAAATCGAGTGAAATTGTTATCCTGCTGAGTCTATCGACATCATCATCCAGCTGGGGACGCTAGAGCGCTATGATGACAAGCGACGCGAAACGGCAGATTAAAAGACTAATTTCTCGTCATTTGCACAAATTTTTGTATCTAGTCGAATTGTCTCAAAATATGATTCTAATTCACATAATAATGCTATTTAAATTTTCTTTATGCTGCCACAGGCACTTTAACATTCCCAATGTTTCAGTGTACATTTTTGAGGTAACAGCAGGTTTAACAGACTAAAATCTTCTTGCCCATGACTCACCTGGAGGTCCAGCGCGTACAAAAAACCATCGTGTGAGCCCACCATCATCCAGCCTGTTAGGGGGTCTGCAGCGGGGCAGCTCTTCACAGCGTCGCCCGTTTCAAAGACCCAGTGTGTCTCCCCGGAGTCGGCACTCAGCACATACACACCTCCGTCGTAGCAACCTGAGGAACCGACATGTCGTCACGGCGGTTGCCGAGAAATGAAGAAAAATGAAAACCAACCTACGACCACGTAGCGCCTACATGGCGACACTGCAGCAGACGCCTCGACGCGTCCCCCGAGGACTCGCTCCCAAAGCAGGCGTCCACTGTCCAGGTCCAGAGCTTGCATCCTATGCGAGTGAGAGCCGATGAACACAGTAGTTCTGGTACCGTCTTCCCCTTCCTGGACTAAAAGTGCCGGCGAAGCATCCACGCATCTGCCTGTGTCCGAAGACCAGCGCTCGTTGAGGACCATGGCGCCTCTTCCACCTCCACACTCTAGTTTTAAGACTTTTAAAGGCTTCCCTTTTTCTGTGGTCACTGGAGCCATTTTCTCTGCCAAGCGTTTTTTTTCCCGTGGCGCAATCAACAGGTGCAGGACATCGGCGAATGTCCCATCCAGGATGGCCTCCAAAAGCCGAGGCGAGACAACTCCCGTGGCGGCCAGGACGTCTTCGCAAAGTCGAAGCGCCTTCAGGGAGTCTCCGCCACTGAACAGGAAACGGGAATCCTCATCCAAATCGGTGTTCGCATCCTGACCGAGGGCATCCTGTTGACAGATCAGAAGACATTCAGGGTCATTCCAAAATTGTAGGACATTTCACATCCCACCCTTTATATTTTAAAGTGTGTACGACACGAGAAAAAAAGTCTTAAATATGATTATTATGTGAATTAGAATCATAATTTGAGACGATTCAACTATATACAACAATTTAGCAAAGCGCAGATGACGAGAAATTAGTCTTTTAATCTGCCGGTTAGCCATTATAGGGCTCTACCATCCCCAACAGGTGGATGACGTCATCGGAGTAGTATGCAGCCCATTGAAGGGGAATTATTCACAACGAGGAACACACGACGAAGAGGGCCGCAAAATGTCATTGTTTCAGTCTCTCTACTCCAATATTTTTACAGGATATTATTTTTTATCCAAGTATTTTCCCCCAATAACTAAATAAATGACATGGTCATGACAAATAAGTCTTGTGTTAAATGGAATATGAAACAATAAAAATGCATTTATTCAAGACGACATGGCAAAATTACTCCATAATGGTCAAAACTGTCGACTTCACCTTTACTGTCGCACCTCCTGAACGATATTTTATGCCACCTAAATCGGGCTTATGTCATTTCCCTTCCCCGGCTTCGGAGAATGTAAACAAACCAAGAGGCGTGACAGCTAGCCGACATGCTGACCCGAACTGAGTGAGGTTTTAAAGTCTTCGAAGCTGGAAATCACACATAACTAGCCCGGATCATTTCACATGACAACTGGGTTGTCGATTGTCTTTGCCAATCGGCAAACCGCCCGGCGGAGAGCAATTTACAGCTCGTTCCCCTGCTACTATGGACAGGAGAGCTCGCCGGGAAGCAGCTGGACAATGACCGCTGAACATTTACATGCCAATCCATGATCAAACGTAAGTAGTCCTTTATTTAAAGAAAGTTTGTAGTGTTTACTTTGTAATCGCGGCTATTTTTACTCCAAGTTGCAATTTCTGATCGGTCGGAAAATTTGACAGAACGCCGGGCACATGAAGAGGGAGAAAAGCCGGTATAATGCTCTCCCGGCGGGAGGATGTGCGACAAGCCGCCGGTCGTCGGCCGAGGGGACAAGGAGCATGTCAGCCACAAAATGCAACCCACCTACAGTGCCCTCCATAATTATTGGCAACACTGGTTAAAATGTGTATTTTATAGGGGTGTCAAACAATTAAAATTTTTAATCGAGTTAATTACAGCTTAAAAATTAATTAATCGTAATTAATCGCAATTAATTGCAATTCAAACCATCTGTAAAATATGCCATATTTTTCTGTAAATTATTGTTGGAATGGAAAGATAAGACACAAGATGGATATATACATTCAACATACGGTACATAAGTACTGTATTTCTTTACTATAACAATAAATCAACAAGATAGCATCACCATTATTAACATTCTGTTAAAGCGATCCATGGATAGAAAGACTTGTAGTTCTTATAAGATAAATGTTAGTACAAGTTATACACTTTTTATATTAAAACCCCTCTTCATGTTTTCATTTTAATAAAAATTGTAAAAATTTCTATCAAAAAATAAACTAGTAGCCCGCCATTGTTGATGTCAGTAATTACTTACACAATGCTCATGGGTGCTGAAGCCTATAAAATCAGTTGCACCCACACGCCAGCAGAGGGCGCCAAAACTCCGAAAAACACAACAAGTCCACATTTCACTGTTCTGTCATTTTAATCTGTTTTAGCGGGGCATTTGTACGTTAATTGCGTCAAATATTTTAACGTGATTAATTTAAAAAATTAATTACCGCCCGTTAACGCGATCATTTTGACAGCCCTAGTATTTTAGCTTCTAATAATTTTCTTTCATTCATATAATATGGGACCTTAATGGAAAAAAAAGAGAAAAATCAAACCTTCAATACAAGTGCATTTATTCAGTGGGGAAAAAATCCCACATAAAGAAATAATTACTTGACATCAAATAATGTGTGTCACAATTATTAGCACCCCTGGTGTTAATACTTTGTACAACCCCCTTTTGCCAACAAAACAGCACCTAATCTTCTCCTATAATGTTTCACAAGCTTGATTTTGTGTCTGGTGAACCATTTCTGTGTAGATTTGGCCATATGTTTAGGGTCATTGTCTTGCTGAAAGACCCAGTGACGACCCACCTTCAGCTTTCGGGCAGAGGGCAACAGATTTTGATTTAAAATGTCCTGGTATTTCAAAGCATTCATGATGCCATGCACCCTAACAAGGTTCCCGGGGCCTTAGGAAGCGAAACAGCCCCACAGCATCACTGACCCTCCCCCACACTTCACAGTGGGTATGAGGTGCTTTTCAGCATGCGAATCTTTCGTGGCACGCCAGACCCACTTAGAGTGTTTGTTGCCAAAAAGCTCAATCTTTTTTTGACCCTCGGGACAGAATGGGCACAAAAAGCTCAATCTTGGTCTCATCTGACCAAAGCACACGGTCCCAGTTGAAGCCACGGTCCCAGGACCCTAAACTAACTGTCAATTTTAGCTCGGTAGTCATTGACAGATAAAACACCAAGTAGCACTGGTGCCTCATGTCCTTCAAAACAGCAGGTATCATATATCACTGCAAAAACTCAAAATCTTATCAGGACTTACAATTTAGACTTAAAACTTAAATAGAAGTTAAAAATAGATTGAGACAAATAGAAATTCAATTAATATATGTGGGGAAAACACCTCACTTTTAAGTGATGTGTGTTATCAAGCATAATGGCATTTTCAGGTAAGATATATGAGCTTATTAAAAAAAATTTTTTTTTGAGTGAAAGCAGTAAATTTGTTGTTTTCTTCTAGTCACATCTGAGATGCAATTGTTGGCTGTTTTCAACAATGTAGATCCAAAATAAAGACATTGATTGTGTAAAAATTGTTCAATATTAGGTAAAATGTCTTGTTTTCTCATGTATATTTATTATTGCTCTTTACCTAAAAAAACATGTTTTATCCGATTACTCTATGGAATTTTCAGTAGAATACTCAATAACTAAAATATTCAATAGCTGCAGCCCTACATCACAATATGATAAAATTTGCGATACACGGCTCAAATTACGATTATCTCACAAAATGGCAGTAATACAATAACTGATACATGGGTAAGGAAATGAATCTACAATATTCTATGTTCCAATAAAAAAAATAAAATAAAAAAGAGCTTGTTTTTTTTGCCCTTTTGGGTACAAATTGTAAAAACCTATTGTCTTCCTAACAGCCTACAGGAATAGTTAAGTACAAATTTTTTGCAAATGAGTAACAACAGCAACATTATATTATTGGGACATTTTTGTAAACAAATGAGACACTTTAACACTTTGGTAGTAAAAAAATCTCAGAAGGAACATGTTGCTTCCTTTATTAACCCTTGATGCCCAAATCTTCAGTTCTGGAATGATCCTTCCAATGTTTGTAATGTGAGAAAATCAAACCACATTGAACACTAAGGGCTATTTACACGATAATTGCAACGGGGGTGACAACGCAAAAACTTTTCCAGAGAGTCCTATCGATTACACGGTGACGGCATTTTGGGTGCTGAAACGCAAAAAAATTTGAACATGCCCTACACAGTGGAACTCTTGGTAACGCTCCCCCCTGCCGTCGCAGTCTAAACAGATGACAACGCGAAAGTGAGTTTTGGGTGACAATGGACGTCCGTACTCCAGAACAGTAGGTGACGATAATGCTCCAATATTAGCTAACCTGAGCAAACCGACCGGGAGTACCTCATCCGCCATTGCTGGGGTGTGCCGCCCGCAGCACACACAGCCAGCAGATGCTAGATTTGCCAACCTCCCATTGAAAACGGGATCGTTCCGTATTCAGAATCAAAAGTACATGTCCTATATTAAGCTTACAAAGGACGCGCTCTTTCCTGTATTGTCATCAAAATCGAAAATAGTGTTTTATTTGTAGAACAAATGAATACTGCTATAGTGCTTTTCAAGAATATGTAAGGGAACACATTCCACTGCCTCTCCTGTTTTCTGACTAATGAGCTGGTAGAACAAGAACAATCATGCTCATATCACTGGTCGAGGTACTGTGGGTTGTCAATATAATACAGGAAGACAACATCGAGTGTGTAACATAATAAGTTTGAGTGAAGCTTGAGTAAAAAGCATGTTCAAAATGATGATCAATTGCCTTCTTTTTCTTCTCTATGTACTTTATTTTGACTGTATTATATTTTTGTGTTCTGTCAATTTCGTTTGCATTGTATTTGGAGTGGTCATTTGTGAAACTTATTTCTGTGGGGATTTTGAAAGCACCTAAGTTATGTTTCCGCTTTTGAAAAAGTATTAAAAATACATTGCCAATACTTATTGTTTTTCAATGTGCTTATATCACTCAAATATGCACCAATTTCAGGTTTGAGCACAATTATTATATTACAATTACTGTATTAATAATATACACACAAAAAAAACAAAAAACATCACTTTTCAAAAATAATCAAAAGGTGACGGTTATCAGGCCAACTGGCTCTACCAATGAGGTGTCCCTTTTTTTTTTTTTTTTTTTAATGTCGAATTTTCAGAGAGTTGGCAACCCTAGCCCCAGCTAACGTTTACATTGACTGATGCTGGCTCCTACCGAGGTGTATTAACACCCCAGTAATGGCGGCCACCACTACTTGGATTACCGTAATTTTCAGACTATAAAACGCTACTTTTCCCCCTCATTTTATATCCTGCAGTTTATAGTCCAGTGCGGCGTAATTGTTGATTTTTCCGTGTTAATTAGGCAACACTTTATTTGACATCGGCGTCATAAGATTGTCATAAGACCGTCATAATTATTACATGACACTGTCAAGGGCATTAATGAATGCTTATAACAGATGTCATTAAGTGTCATCCGGAAAATTTTGTCACAAACACCATTTATGTCCAGCTCGAATCTTTTACATCCATTCAAAAGTGAGATAGTTTGTCGGATGACACTTAATGACATCCGTCATATGCATTCCTTAACACTCATGACAATGTCATGTCATAATTATGATAGTCTTATGAGCTGTCAAATAGTGTTACCAGTTAATATCTTTTGGTGTAAATATCCAATTAATACAGTGAGGACAGCTGCAGCTTACAGTTTGGTGCGGCTTATCTCTGAATAAATGCCGTTTTCGTGTCAAATTTGGTGGGTGGTGGCCTATAGTCAGGTGCGCTTTATAGTCCGAAAATTACAGTAGTCAATATTTTGGCGCAGGCGACCGAACACTGCTAATTGCGTTCCAACAACACATACAATAAGAAAATATCACGCATTGTTATTTTATGACGGAAACTATGGCGAATGTTCATCTCGTTCTCATGTCACCAGACAACAACTGGCATCCATCTCGTTATGTTTTAGTCTCCCAAACACGATTTCAGCGCGAAAGCAACACTGGCAGAAAGTAAGGTATTGGGACACCCCTAGTTGCTGTGTAAACGTGGCCTAAGTCGAAACAGGAGACTTTATCACAGCAATTCTTGTTGACAATGAAAACTTTGTAAAAATGTGTCCTACCTGCCATAAAGTTTGCAATGTTTTCTTGAGCCCTGTGACATCTTTGTGTGACTGACTGGCATCCAATCGTTGCCTTTGGTATATTTTCACCAACGCCCGTAAGTTCACTTTGCCTTCAAATATAAAAGAGGCGGTGAACATCGGCGCAATGCCTAAATAAGTTGATTTTTCTACTACGCTCACCATGAGGAGTGAGAGGTAAGGCCGGTACAAGCACAAGGGTGTCAGGAACGGCGTAGGAGGGAAGTAGTGGACTCAGCTGCTTCAAGAGGTGCCTGCTTAGGTCCGGAGAGGACGGGGACCCATCGTCTTCGGAAACCGCGGGTGCTGCGGGGACGACGAAGGCGAGGAGTCGGGAGGTTTCATGTAGGCAAACAGCACAAGAGTCCACCACGGGCAGACTTGAGAGCAGCTAAAATCAGAGGAATTCCATGGATAAGGGTTTCAAAAAGAAATTCTGTCAAGATTTTTATTTTGATTGAAACTAAAATTAGCCTACTAGGACATCAAGTTTTTTCATCACAGCTTACATATCCCTGTCGTGCACGAATTATCATTTATATTCTTTAACATTACAGCGCACTCATTTAAATCATCAGCTGCCATTGACAGCAAAATGTTCATTCAATTCAATGCCTTTGCATTTATAGCCAGACTTAATTAATTGCACATCTGTTGCCACCACTGGCAGCCAATTTGTTCAATATTATGAAAAAAAGGGAATCAACTTTAGAGCGTGATGGGGGAAAATATTATATTATGCGTTTGTGATGTATGATTGCTTCTGTGACATAGATTGTAACAACTTCTATTGTTTTTCACCTTGTTCCCATAGTTAGGAGACACACATGAGAATCTCACGAGATAATTTGTTTTGTACCATAGTACTGTTTTACTACACGCCTGGGTCCCATAGTTACACGCCTGGGTCCCATAGTTTTGCACCCATAATATTTATCATTTGTTGGCATCTGTTGCAGCACAGCTCATTTGTCCTATGTGAAAAGCCCTTTTTCAAGGGGGCTGAACCAAAAGTAGCTTAAATGTTTGTGATTGGACGGGGCCGCGCTGCTCGGGGGCGGAAGTTGGCCTCTCCGCCTCCGAGGGGTGCGTCCTTACAAAACCGGACATTTCCGGGCGACCCGTGACCAGCGGGTCACGTACGGATCGCCTGGCTTTGTCCCTTTGCCGCTTTACTGGAGTGTTGCTGGCTTCCCACTCACTTGTCACAGTAAGCGATTTTCATTGCTAAAGGGACATTTTGTTTTGCTGTAACGGTAACGCGGGGATTCTGGGGTTGACAAGCTCAAGTATAGTGTCATCGTTGACATTTGTTGATACTTGTTTGCTTGCTCTTGTGGGATTGTAATCAATGAATCTCATTTATTCTGCATTTTCTAATCAATAAACATTGTCTATTGAGCAAAAGTGTGCCTGTTACTGATTCACCGCGAACCTGGAAATTTCGGAAAACAGAGCGTTACATGAGGCTGTAACCACTGTGTGGTTAATTTCATTAATTTCTAATAATAGAATTTATAAAAGTTGTTTTAAAAATACAATGATGATTCATAATGAAATATGTATAAAATAATAATGATTGCTAAGATTTCTCTCTCTCTTTTTTTTTTTAATGACCAAAAGCTTTCTTGCTCTATAAAGGATTAAAAGTATTGAGCGTCAACTGAATACCGGTAACTGTCTAATGTAATGACAACTTGACAGGTTAATATGTTGTTAGTACTTGCACACAATTACAGCAGCAACTGCTATTGCAAAACCATAATATTGTTAGAAACCATTGCCGTCACTTTGAGATTCAATGCTCTAATTAAAAAAAATGTGATATTAAAAAAACGTTTTGGATTGTGCACTCAAAATTTGTTAAAAAACAGCTGTCACACCTAAATCAACATAATGTGTTACTCGGTGCAATTTTTAATGTACGCTGCTGGCCAAAACTATTGGCACCCCTGCAATACTGTCAGATAATGCTCAATTTCTCCCAGAAAATGATTGCAATTACAAATGCTTTGGCAGAAATATCTTCATTTAATTTGCTTGCAATGAAAAAACACAAAAGAGAATGAAAAAAAATTAAATCATTATCATTTTACACAAAACTCCAAAAATGAGCCGGACAAAAGTATTGGCACCCTCTGACCCTCAGCCTAATACCTGGTAACAAAACCTTTAGACGAAATAAATGCAAACAATCGCTTCTGGTATCCATCAATGAGTTTCTTACAATGCTCTGCTGGAATTTTAGACCATTCTTCTGCTCCAGGACTCTGAGATTTGAAGGGTGCCTTCTCCAAACTGCCATTTTCAGATCTCTCTACAGATGATCTGTGGGATTCAGGTCTGTACTCATTGCTGGCCACTTTAGAAGTTTCCAGTGTTTTCTTTCAAACAATTTTCTAGTGCTTTTTGAAGTGTGTTTTGGGTCATTGTGCTGCTGGAAGACCCGTGACCTCTGAGGGAAACCCAGCTTTCTCCCACTGGGCGCTACATTATGCTGCAAAATTTGTTGGTAATCTTCAGACTTCATAATGCCATGCACACAGTCAGGCAGTCCAGTGCCAGAGGCAGCAGCCCAACCCCAAAACATCAGGGTACCTCCGCCATGTTTGACTGTGGGGACCGTGTTCTTTTCTTTGAAGGCCTCGTTTTTTTTCCCTGTAAACTCTATGTTGATGCCTCTTGCCAACAAGCTCTACTTTTGTCTCATCTAACCAGAGAACATTCTTCCAAAAATGTTTTTGGCAAACTCCAACCTGGGTTTTTTTTGTCTCTGGGTCAGAAGTGGGGCCTTCCTGGGTATCCTACCATTGAGTCCCTTTTCATTCAGACGCCGACGGATAGTACGGGTTGACACTGTTGTAACTTGGACTGCAGGGCAGCCTGAACTTGTTTGGATGTTGGTCAAGGTTCTTTATCCACCATTTTTCTTTTCCGTCCATATCTAGGGAGGTTAGCCACAGTGCCATGGGCTTTACACTAATTGATGACACTGCGCACGATAGACGCAGGAACATTCAGGTCTTTGGAGATGGACTTATAGCCTTGAGATTGCCCATGCTTCCTCATAATTTTGCTTCTCAAGTCCTCAGACAGTTATTTGGTCTTCTTTCTTTTCTCCATACTCAATGTGCTCCACACAAGCACAAAGGACAGAGGTTGAGTCAACTTTAATCCATTTTAACTGGCTGCACGTGTGATTGTTATTGCCACCACCTGTTATGTGCCACAGGTAAGTAAAAGGTGCTGTCAATTACTCAAACTAGATAAGCATCACATGAATTTTCAAAAGGTGCCAATACCTTTGTCCGGCCCATTTTTGGAGTTTTGTGTAAAATGGTAATAATTTAGGGCTGCAGCTATGGATTATTTTAGTAGTTGATTAATCGATGAAGTAGTTAGTTCGAATAATCGAGTAATCGGATAAGGAACATAAAAAATTAAAATAACTGAGCTGAGCCTCAAACAGTAAAAAAACAAATGAGGATCTATGTACAACAAAAGAATAATTGGCTAAAGTCTGCTAGCTTAAATGCTATAATATGCTAAAATTTTTATGCTAACAGTTTTTTTTTTTTTTAACAATGCTCTTAACAAATGGTCCAGACATATATTCTCACAAAAAAACGGCCAAATAAACCTATAAACTAAATTACGAATTCATTAAAAAAAAAACATTAGCTCTTATAAAAAAATTTTTAAAAAAATTAACTTAGCTTGTGTTGGTCTTAACAGGGAGCAGTTGGATTCAGCCACGTGAAATGAAGCAGACTAGAGGGCAGTGTATCCACCCAAATAAATAAAACTAAATGCAAACACTTAAAAAAAAATCCATCACAATGCCACTTTAAACGAATACTCGAAGCAGCAAAATTTAATTCTTTTGATTCTTTTTTTCCTTACCGAATACTCGAGTTAATTGATTAATCGTTGCAGCACTATAATGATTTAAATTTTTCCCCATTCTCTTTTGTGTTTTTTCATTAAAAGCAAAATAAATGAAGATATTACTACCAAGGCATTTGAAATTGCAATCATTTTCTGGGAGAAATTGAGCATTATCTAACAGAATTGCAGGGGTGCCAATACTTTTGGCCAGCAGTGTAGAATATTAATTGTTGGAGGATTGATTATTCATAGTAATTACCTCTAATCTTTTTGACTGTTGTTATCTTTTGTAAAGGCAGAACTTTTAGATCTTCCAAATATCATTGAAATGCCAGCAGAGGCGACATTTACTTGCTGCACGTGGTCGAGGTTGACACGTTTGCCGTGACGCTTGATTCTTCTGTCTTTCCGGCCGCAGTAGAACATCTGCCCACCTTTTAAGTCCACCCAATCTCCCGTGGCCCTCATGGTCCCAGCTATTGCAGTTTCCTCTTGGTCCAGGATGCACACCCTCTGGTCTCCGCCTGCCTCCACCGAAAATCAACCGTAAAGACCGACTGCTAGTTTTACCAGGTGCTGTGGATGCCGCTCACCTATGAACACTTGGCCCTCGCCTTCTGTCACCACGCCGCCGTCTTCGTCCCTCACCTCCACTTTGGTGCCTATCAGGGGGCTCCCCAAAGGCACAGCGGATGATGCGGAGCTGTCAGTCGGGATTTTGTAGCAGGTGGCCCAGCAGGAAACTTCAGTGATGCCGTAAAGATTGAACATCAGGGTGGTGTTGTCTTCATGGCGCCAAGCGTTCAACCCCGACGGGCACGCCTCGCCGCCCAAGGCCAGGATGCGCAACGGTGAGTCACGTGACAGCACTTCTTGTCGGAGGCGACGTGGGCCGAAACGAGACAGCAGCGTGGGCGTCACCTGTGGAAAACAACGTAAAAGTTACGTAACAAGGAAGGAATAAGGTCATCGTTCTGAAATGTCGGGACCTGCATTAGCGTGGTCTTATGACGACGAAATAGAAGGCTGCACAGTTGGCGGGGAATTTTCTTGAGCACGGCAGGAACGATTAGGAGTTGAGCGCCGGATGATAATGCCAGGAAAATTTCCACCACTGACGGGTCGAAGGTCAGCGGTGATGCTAGGAAGACCACGTCGTTGCAACTCACCTCAAACAAACGCCTGACCGCACATGAACAGAAAAAAACATCAGTGCCAATACAGTGACAGATGTTAAGAGAAATTTTTAATATACCAAGGATTGGAACAGAAGCTGTTTCTTAATTGACTACATTATAAATACATTAAACGGTGTAAAAGAAATAATCTTTTTCAGCAAAATTATTTTTTTACCCCCCCAAAAATTAAATACTGTAAATAGAAATAGTTAAATATTATTAAGGTCAATTTAAAATATTTGCACGGATTCATTTTCAATATAATAATCACCGGGTATATTTAAAATTTGTTTCACATTAAACTTTATTTATTTATTTTTTTATTTTTTTTTTAAATTTAAGTTCCTCTAAATGCTGAAATGTATCTAATGAGTTTTTTTATTTATGTATTTTTGTAGATAAACATATTTACCATGTTAATTACAAATTTTCACTTCTTAAAATCAATTTTAAAAAATTCAATTATATCACAATTATTTTTCAATACAAATACTAGTTCAGATTTTAGATGTATTGATTTTTATTGTGTTCTTGTTAAGTAATTTAACAGTTTGAATAATGTTGTTTATGAAAAATCAAAGTCAAAAACTGAAACAGTACCTAATTAAAAATAAAACAAATATATAAATGAATGACCTGATTGAACATTTTAACAACAATACTTGTTAATTTAATTGTTGTGTTCTGTTTGAAATCTGCACATATTTTTGTTAGTTGATTAAATCTGCTCTGTGATTTAACTCAGCTGGAAAATACTAAACCTTTGCAGTATATTGTTTTCGGGTCCAGATTGACCCGTTTTCTAGTTTGGATGTGTAAAAAGGAACATTGATTTTTGCATACCACAGAATACAAGGGTTAAGTGAAACAACTGTAAATTTTTCCATATAAACTCAGTCATGTTGACTTCATGTTGATAAACCTTTTCAAACTGAACACATCAAGAATGTCATAAATATATTTAAACGTAAATTACATTTAGTTTAAGTTGTATTTATTTTTATCTTTGGATGCTGTGTAGTGATACTGGAAAACCACATTACAATATCAAGTACTGTTGCAATGATTAATCAATTAACTCAAGTAATTCGAATAGAGAAAAGCTTTGAATCAAATTTTGCTGCTTCAAATATTTGTTTGATTAAGAGTGGCGATGTATTGGTTTGTTTTAAAAGTGCTTGCATTTAGTTTTATTCCAGCTGCTCCCCGTTAAGACCAACATTAGATACATTTTTGTTTGAGCAAATGTTTTTTTTTTATGCATTCACAATTTAGTTAATAGGTATATTTATTTTTGTGGCAATATGTGAACGACTTGTTAAGAGCATCGTTTAAAAAAAATTTGGTATTTTATAGCATTTACACTAGTGGACTTTTGCGATGCAAGTTAGCCAATTTTTCTTTTGTTGTACTTAGATCCTCATTTATTTATTTATTCATTCATTATATTTTTTTGATACCATTTGAGGCTACGCTCAAGTATTTTAATCATAGGCGGAGTTTGACTTTTGGGGCAGGGGGGGCACAACATGTTGATGACCTCGAAACACAGTGTCAGCAATAAACTTAATTTACAAGAATATTTATAAAAATAAGTTGACAATGAGCGTTTTCCCCCCCCCCCCCATTATTCTTGAGGGGAATCCTAAATCAGGCTGCTTAGGACATACTTTTCGGCAAGATGGTCAACCATTGAATATGGTACGCCCGCTGGTATCGTGCCAATGTAGTTACTTTAGTCAAAAATTGTATCCCCTGGGCGGAGCCATATGGAGATTTGGGTCTTTATTTTTCAATCAAAAAAGTTGCTTCAATAAAAAAAAAAAAAGTTGCTTCAATCAAAATATGTATTTTCAATTAAAAAAAAGTCGCTTCAATAAAATAAAATTTTAAAAAAAGTGTTTGAATGCAAAAATAAATTTGAAACAAAAAACAAAAAGCATGTGAAAGCTATTTTTCTTTGAATTTTTTGGGGATTGGACTTAAGTTTTTGTTTTTTTTTTGATTGAAGCAACTTTCTGGATTGAAGTAATGTTGATTTGTGTTAGGGCCACATTTTGGCTAGGACAGTTTTGTCTTTATTTTTCAATCAAATAATAATTTGCTTCAAAAAATATCTATTTTCAAAAAGAAAAATCACTTCAATCAAAAAAAAAAGATTAATTCAATCATAGAAAATGTTTTTGAATGCGAAATAAATATTTGAGATTGAAAAACTTGCCCCCCCCCCCCCCCCGGCGCCCCCTTAAAATCCGCTTCTGATTTTAATTTATTTTTAAATCAAAGTGTATTTCTGCATAGTTTGTAGAAACACTCGGGCAATTTTATTTTGTATTCGCATTTAATGCTCTTTTGAAGCAATTAATCAAGTTTCCAGCTACTATTTTTCAATTGTGATTAATGATACAAATTAAAATGAAAATAGTTCTTTTCCAGCACTGGTGTAAACAAGAATATTAAGGATTCCTCCCTGACCTGAGGTGCAGAATGTTGGGAAGTATGCACTCGTGTGGAACCCGCACAATCTTGGGCGGGCCAGTCGTTCCTGATGTGTGCAGCACATACGCCAAAGCTCTTCCTCCTTTGGACAGGGATTGCGATGCTTCTGGTTTTGCATCATCAAGCTCATCATCTGTCAGGTGCTTGACCCGCACCACGATGAGTTTGAACTTTGGTAAGTCTGTGCATATCTCCACACTCATGTGCTGGGTGAACGCTGCCTGGAAACCCTTCCACAGATACACAAATGTCGAGCATTATTATTTAAAACAAATCAGGTTACATAAGTGTCTTCCCCTAGTTCTTTCTTAACTGGCGCACCAACGAGGGAGCACACAAAATTCTGTCCAGATCAGGAATTATCAAAAAGAATAAACCTGCAGAAGGTCGCTCTTCACAGCACAGTACTTAAGGCGACACTTGCTCATAACCCGTGAAGAGAAAAGCCCTGGAACTCCAGGATCTAATGGCACATAGGCAGCAGGTGTCTGCAGGATCCTGCTGGACAACACTAGAAATAAACATTGTCGCAATTCTACACTCATTGATTGTCAATGTTAGTGCCTGTGTAATGTACTCACCCTAGAACCCACACCGGCACGAACAAATCGTCGTTACAATATAGTCCAAATACGCCATTATTTTTCCCGCAGTGCTGCTGCAGAGTGCGGGAAAGTTCGCTAGAAAGTGCAAGCAGGTCCTGGTAGAGTAGTGACACCGGATCGCCTGACAAGGACCCTCCGTCGAATGTCACTGCCACTCGCTGGGCGTGTACAGAGGCAGCTGCAGCTATGAGCCCATGCAGAGTGCCACTAGACTCCATTCTACCTCACCTAACAATTAAAACGTGTAAATAAACACTTTTTTAAATGTGTTTTTACGACCAAAGGCGTTACACCGCTGCAGCATTGTCGCTTGATGATGACGTAAAATAGATATCCCTTGGGGGAAAAGCTGCGTTCAAATGATACGATATTTATGGAATGCATATTCAAATCATAGCACAGATAAAATTTAAATTCTTAATTTCACTAGATTTTAGCTTTTAAAAGTTAGTAACGTAAAGAAAATTAGATTTTTTTGTGTGTTTAATCACACTTCAAATATGTTCTCAACGTTACTTAAATATCCCGAATTCATTGAACGTTTCATTTCTCATTCCCTCGTCCAATCACCGTTCGCCGTCTGATGACATTGAGTTTTGAATCTATCCGCGTCTCGACGGTTCTTGGATTTTGCCACAATGGACGTTAGTACCGCTTCATTATATGAAAAAATAAAACATAAACTCAGCTCAAATGCCCTCGATTACAGGAATTCGCTTAGTCGGGTTATAGACAAGGTGCGTGTTCCAGTACGTTAATCACACATTTTTGCTTTTCATTAGACTGGAACGCGGGTTTTGGCGTTAGCTAACGCTAACAATCAAAATATCTTTTAACATTTTCTCTCCCAAAAACAGTACTCTAAGACGCAAAATCAAGACGACGCGATCGATGTGGATCTCAGAAGCATTCCAAGTAAAGGTAAGGCGTTGGTTATTTAATTTTACTGCTGAGGCCGGCAAGTTTTGATTTTTTTCTTTCCTGTTTTTCTATTTTATTTTTTAAGCCCTGGTACACTACATGTCGCTGTCGAAAAAGCACATTGAGGAGAAGGAGCCCGAGGTGCGAAATGCTATGTTTTTTTCCAACTCACTTTGAATGCAGAAAGATCCGAATGAACCTAAAAGGCCAAATTACTATGAAGGTAGATTTGTGTCTTTAATATTAAAAAAAAAAAAAAAAGTTGCATCAAAAACAATGTTTTCAATAAAAAACTCGCCTTGATGAAAAAAAAATCAGTCAGACTCAGAATGCATTTGAACACTATTTTTCTTTGATTGAATAATAAAGACACAAATCTACTTCCCATAATTTACATGCCCAGAAGGGACTTTGACTGTCTAATCTTGTACAACTGTTCAAATTGATTGTAATTTTTGCACAAATTATGGATAAAACACAAGGTGAAAAAATCTTGTTGCCTGTACAAGTTTTAATGTATTGCATGTTGTGATTGAAATTTAACTTCAAAGTCCCTAACATTTTATGAGTACAGTCGTAGATGTGCCAAAACAAGTGAATGTACAGTGGTCGTACAAATAAGTTAAAGCTCAATGTCTTTTCAGAGCATGTTTGATTCAAGAGATGACCTATTACAGTGTAAGTGTCAATCACAAATTTTGTCCTATGTCATCAAGTATTAGGCGTGTTTTATTAACACTATTTTTCCTCACCATGATAGCACACAATTCCTCCAGTGATTCACAGGTATTTATACTTTTTTCTCACGCTATAACTTTTCCACAAACAAAAGCAGTAACGTGTGCCAAATGGATACCATACAGCAGACATGTCCAAAGTCCGGCCCGGGGGCCAAATGCGGCCCATGATCAAATTTCATCCGGCCCCCAGCCTCTGTCATAAAATCAATAACGTCTGGCCCGCACACAGACTTAATAAATTGGTCAGCAGTACTGCTACCAGCACATGAAGTAGCTTACACACTAAATGCTGCTCCTAATTTACCCACTAAAAGGCAGCAGCACTCTAACCAACAGCACCCCGTGTGACCCGTTACTCCCAATTTTCTAAAATGGCGACAATCAACAATAAAAAAGTTGACTGCGACGGCCGACGCTTAAAGGATAGGTGGAAATTGGACGATTACTTCACTAAAATACGCAACAACTGTGTCTGCCTCATTTGCAAAGAGACAGTCGCTGTTTTTAAAGAGTTCAATGTGAGGCGATATTACCAAACAAGACACGTTGACATGTAAGACAAGATTACAGTGAAGGTACGTAGCGAGAAATTGAAGCTAGTTTAATTTTACAGCATCAGTATTTCACAAGAGCCCGACAGTCAAAAGAGAATGCCACAAAGGCTAGTTGCAAGATTGTTGAAATTATTAATTTAAAAAAAATACTGTATTGGCCCGAATATAAGACAGTGGCTTTTTTTGCATTGAATTAAGACTGAAAAAGAGGGGGGGTCATCTTATATTGGCGGTCTAGACATCATACCCATTCACGATGCTAGATGGCGCCAGATATCATTGAAGCGATGTTCTGTCATGACAGATCTCAGCTACTCGCCCCATTCACGACGCTAGATGGCGCCAGATATCATTGAAGCGATGTTCTGTCATGATAGATCTCAGCTACTCTCAAGTTTAACCAGTTTGCATTATTTTATTGCAATGTTTTTCCTTATTCAGATTTGTTTCAAGACTACAGTTAGTTAGACTTCACTTTGATGGTTAATGCAGTTATTGCTATTTTGTTGTTTATCACAATAGATTGGTTTATTTACATTTCAAAAACCAGAAGCCATTCATTTACGAATGTGATTGCACTTAAGTTTACATATTTAAATGTTCAGATATTAAGATTTGAATGAAGCAAAATAACATGCTTTTTCCCCTCAAATATATTATAATCATTTGATTCAGATGTACTGTAATTATTTTCTGTATAAAAATTTGGTGTTCAAAAAGTCTTTTTTCAAACTTGAGTCTTGAAAAAGAGGGGGTCGTCTTATAATCAGGGCCAATACGGTAATAAAGCAAATGTGACACACAGAATGGCTTGCTAAAATTTGCCTCAATATATTGTTCTACGTAAATGACGTCAGCTAAGGTCGGCCCCTCACATTTTTACCACACCAAATCTGGCCCCCTTCGCAAAAAGTTTGGATACCCCTGCCATACAGGCAATGATAAACATCTAATGGTCAGCACGATGTGGTGTTGTCACTTTATTGTGGCACTTTTTTACAATGAAAAAGTGTCTTATCTGCACAACATAAGGGAAAATTGTTTTCTGTTGCAAAAATTGTATTTTGAATGTGTGTTTTTAGGCCCAACAGCTAGACAAAATGCAACAGGATGGCGGAGGTGATGAGAGTCATGTTTCTTCCCAGATGCTCTCCGAAGAGGGTAAGATGAGGGGTTCATAACTGAGAGAGCAAAGGATTAAAGGACATGATTAGCTGTAGGGGTGCAACGGTTCAGTTAGCCTACGGTTCAGTTTGACCCTCGGTTTTGGGATCACAGTTTCGGTTCGGTCTCGGTTTGTGTTTTGCATTTTTTTAAAAAGAACAAGTCTGGCTTTCCAAAAGACTGCCTTTATTTTGCTTTTAAGAAAATGAAATGAACACTTAAAATGTAAATATTTTCAACTGTTAAAATGCCTCTTAGGTCTTTGGTCTTAGTGTAGTGACTGAATACTGAAATAGACACACAGTAGTAAAAGCGTGAAATGTTTTTTTTTTTTTTTAAAGATTTTATTTCATTCATATAGGACAGGGGTCTCAAAGGGCTTGGAGAGGGAGGGTGTGAGGCTGTGCGCAGAGCAGAAAGAAAGGCGTATGTGGATTAGAAAAAATAAAAACTATCGCATGTGCTTGCGATGGGACTATCGCGCACGCGGACATTGCGATGGCCATGTTTAAACGATATATCGTTCAGGCTTAGTCTGGGATCAAGTTGGAGAAATATGTCCGTGAGGGAACAATGTATTGCGGGTCAAGTGTTGCAATTAAATGAATGAAGCCCACATCTTCAACCACGGAATATGGCTGCATGTCTTTTGCAATGCCCATCCCCACTGCACGGGTTTTCTTTTTTTCTGAGCTGATGCTGTACGGCTTTTGGAACACCTCTTCTATAGACCCGTGTTTTCTCACTGGTGTCATCTTCGGGGTTGTCCTGCTTTGAGAAAGCGATATCTGTGGGTGAGTCCGGCTGAGGTGCAAAGTCATGTTAGAAGTGTTGCCATTAGCATAGGGAATAAGCGCTGAGCAATGCTTGCAAATTGTTTTATTTTTTTCAATATTTTCTCTCCCTCCGCATTGTAGTCCACGGGGAAACCGAAATGTTGCCACACCGCAGATCTGAAAGAAATCCGGTGCTTTCTCAAAATTCGGTCTCTCCACTCCTCCGCTCGCCATAGCTTTTTCTGTTTTCTTTGTTTCACTTTCAAGTCTCGTAAGCGAGAGAGGGCGTTACTCGGCTCCTATTACACAGGTGCTTGAGTAGATATTTACTCATGGGGCAGGAATTTCTCCACAGCTGTTCTTCACGTCACACACAGGCACACAGAGCTCGACCAATTCATTCCACAAGCGTTTGGAGGAAAGTAATTGCAAAACCGAAAAGGCGCGGTTCATAAAGGCGTATTGAACCTTACAGGGCGAACCGTACGGTTCGGCTTTGAAGCGCAAACCGTTGCACTGCTAATTAGCTGGATTGGGACCATGGGGGAAAAGTGCATAGAAAGTGAATTTCGCTCTACTACACTGGATCTACATGGTCAATAAGTTTTTCATAGACAATACCCTTCTAGACTCAGGGTTCTACTCAGAATATTTGTCTGAACTTTGTCATCAGCCAGAAATGTATCTTTATGAGAATACCCAAAAAATGAAAATCTGGTGCTGTTTTTACTTGTTTTAAGTGCTATGTTACTTCTGGCAACACAAAATATTTATCAAATTATATAAACACACCTACCAAACATTTGAAACAAGTATTGGTGCCTAAGTGTACACATGGCACCATTTCTTAATTTTAATTTGCCTAATTTCTGGAATGAAACACTTCAACGTAAGTGATTTTCACCCAGCACAATTCAATATAAGCTTTAACTACATTTAGTATATGTGACTTACATTAAAAATAACAACCTACTGTGTAATGATTTAAAGTAAAAAATCCACACCATGGCCATAAATGGCTGAAAATCAACTGAAATGCTACCATGCCTTGCTAAATTGGACTAAAACCAAAAATGGAATAAGAAAAAATAGATGCACAAAAGGTCTGAATCATTCACAAGTATGGTATAAAACATTCAAATACGACAGTGTCTCTGAATATGAAAATATAGATTAATACACATACAAATATAGAAAAAAAAACTTCATGGTGCACGTCTTCGCCCTGTGCATCGTTTTGATCCCATTTTAGCAACTTTTGAAAGCGGTTTCCTTGTCTTTTCTTTTCGTCATCTTAGCTTGTATCCGTGCCAGCTAATTGACACCGTGTGTTCATCTGAAACCATGGCAACAGGGCTCTACTCCTATTGTTCCACATGACAAAATAAACGCTCCTCACACTGTAAATCCTAGTCCGACCGTGTAAATATCAGTACGCCACAGTTTAAAAAAAAAAAGACATGAGATTTTAAAAAAAAATTTTTTAATGAATGGAAACGGCGAGTAGAAACTTTAAGGTACTAATTTAGATACATCTTACAAAGCAAAGTTCATGTAGATTCACTTGAGTGGAACGAACCAACACAATCTCTTTCAGCCAAAACAACCTAATAAGTTTGGTCTAAATGCTTGTATAGTATACCCTCTGGTTTTATAATTAAGCCATTATAGAAAATGCTTTTTTTGTACGATCAGGTTCAAAGATCAGTCAAAGCAAAATCCACCAGCCAGGCCCAGACACTGAAAAAGTGCTGTAATTCTTTATCCCTCTGGTATTTTAATAGTTTGGTCTTTTCTCTGTTTTCTGACCCCCTATAGGATTGTCAAATGTTTGTTCCCCGGAGAGCTTGCTTGAAGACAGCAGGAGAAATTTCTCTCAGATCGATGTCTTGCCCGAGGATGAAGACGAGGAGCTGGAAATGAACCTGAGAAGTCAAGGGACCACTTTGTCTGAGCTCTATCCTAGCATGATTAATCAAATTGGGCGCTTTCAGCACTGGCTGCACGTCTCCAGGATGACAGACTCTGTGGCCAGGAAGTACCGCAAGTGCCGGCAAATGTCCAGGAGAGGCAATCGCATCATTAATGTGACCAGGAACCACAGACGAACCATGAGCAGTAAAGCTAAAATGAGGAAGCAGACCATTCCAGTGCTGAGCTTACCTTGGATACCGGAATCTCCAAAACCTAAATGGATCGAACTAAATAGTACCTTTACGGCAGAAATAAAGCCATCCTTTTTTGCCCTTAGTCCTTCGCAGGCTTCCAGTGCTTCCTTGGAGACTTTGTCAGACCCTTCCTCAAAGCAGCCATCAGTGTGCAACCTTGCTCGTTCACAGTCTCCTCTTTCCTCCTCTGAGTCATTCTTTGACATGATGCAAAGATCCAGAGGACTTATGGGAGAACTGCTATCCTGGACCTTCCTCAGTCCTTCGCAGTCTCCTCCAATGTCTTCTGATGCCTCTTCAGGAGATTTTTTGGATTTGCCGCCAAGCTCTAGAGATACTGGTCTTTCAGCTGCCAGAGATAAGCAAGCCTCCTGTGTCTTGAGGCCTTTGCAATCTTCTGATCCCGCTTCAGGGGCATCAATGAACCTGCCTTCAAGATCCAAAAGGCATTCTCTCTCTGCTGCTACAGAGCAGCCATTCTTGTGGACGCCCAGTCCTTCGTGTTCTTCCAGTGCCTCCTCAGATCAGTCCCTGATGTCCAAGAGGCTTTTTAGTACTGCTGATGTCGAACACGTGTCCTCTGGGATCCTCAGTCCTTCACAGGCGGACCAGCCCCAAAAGTCCAAACTGCTGTTTAATGCTACTGTTGAAGACCAGCCGTCCACAAGGAACCTCAGCCAGCCTTCCAGTCCATCCTTGGACCATTACCTAAGGTCCAAAAGGCTTGCTCTCTCTGCTGTCAGAAAGCAACAGCAACCATTCTCTTGGGACCATAGTCCTTCACAAGTTTCTGGAAGCCCCTCAGGACTATCCCTGAGGGCCAAAAGGCTGCTTAACGCTGCTGCCGAAGAACAGTCGTCCACATGTGAACTTAGTCCTTCGCGACCTTCGAGTCTTTTCATGGACCATTCCCCAAGGTCCAAAAGGATTGCTCTCTCTGCTGCCATCGAGCAACAGCAACCATCCTTGTCGGTCCTCAGTCCTTCACGCGATACCGGTACCACATCAGACCTGTCCCTGAGGTACAAAAGGCTGTTAAACACTGCTGCTAAAGAACAGGCATCTGTGTGCAGGCTCAGTCCTTTACGGTCCACCTGTCCCTCAAACTTGTCTCAGAGTTCCAAAAAGCTTTTTCCCTCTGCTGACGTTGCTTGGGAAGACACAAGATTTGAAGAGCGACCTGATGTTTGCGGTTCCCCGGTGATACAAAGTCCCTCAAAAATGGGAATGGCGAATTGGGAAGGCCTCAGAAGATCACCTTTTACCCAAAACCCCAACTCTGGTCACTTTAGGTCTGCAGCTTCCCCTCTACAAAAGTTGCTTACTCCCCAGAAGCTCAAATCCAAGTCCTGCGTGCGCTGCCCTCCAAAGGCCCATAGTAAGCTCTGGCGACCTCTTTCCTCTAACTCCTCCCTTGCATCAGACAGCAATACTCACTCATATAAGGACCTGGATGACGAATTCAATAAGTACTATAACAAGTTTGTTTGTCAAAGCAAACTCTTCAATGGGCATCGCTGCCGAATGTGCGCATGGAACGGAGAGGGCTGTCTGCAGCATTCCCGAAGTTTGGTGGCTTTAGCATTGTCTCCCCATAGCTTTGGGCTGAGGAAGCGACATCAGGAAATAAATTTGGAAAACCCAGGTTGCTCCAAGCACTGGGGCGCCTACTCCCCAGGGTCTAAGCGCCACAGAAACGAGGGGCTGAGACGCCGCCTACAAATGACCGATGCTCAGGACCCTCGGGGTGAAGTTTACAATCATCGGAGATATCAATGGATCAGTGATCATCCACTGTTGGAAGATGCCACTCAGACCCTCCAGAGGAAACCCTATCAGGTAAATATCCTTTACACTGTGTTAAAAGAGACAGTCAAGTCAAATCTATTGATTTTGATCTCTTTAATATTGTCACTTAAAGAGGCACTAAAGGTCTTTTCCAAATTCATGCTTTAGATAGGCCGAGAGGCACTTTGCCCCATTTGGTCGCTGGTAGGAGTGGGCCTGCTTACCTGGTTCACAATAGATTTAAGATTTTTTTTTTTTTTTAATTCAAAGGAGCAATATGTAATATTTGCACTTCAATGGTTCATTTAATGGCCCTAACATCTCACAGATCTGTAGGCTGCATAAACTAAGGTTGCTACTAGGGATGTCCCGATCACATATTTTGCACCTGAGTCAGTCACCCGATTTTGAGAATCTGCCGATACACTCCCTTTTTGAATTAAGTTCCAAACATATTACAATATTCCCTCTTCCGCTTTTTGGGAGTGTTGCGAAGTATAAAGCGTATATATTTTTGTTTCTTCTAGCAATGCCATTGTATTCTAGATAAGTTTGTTACTTTTTAGTAGAGGTGCACGATAATTATCGGTCCAATAATAGGAATTATGACGTCATCCCAATAAATCCAATAACATTATTTATCGGCCCGATAATATACTGTATAATCTTTTTGCCACGGTGTCGGTGGCTTGGGATGTGTGCGTTTGTTTCCACTCCTGTTTTGCCAGTATGCAAAGTTTTTTTTACTGTTCTCGAGGCCGTATTTTTCCATCACTGAGTGATAAACCTTACTATGGCAATTAGCAAATCTTTGCATTTTACAGTGTTAGTTACAAGTTACTAAGTTATTGAGAGGCCTTGTGGTTATTGAAAAGCTTGCTGTCCTATAATTGACAGGTTAAGAAAGTTGTTTCATGGGCCAAGACCACAAAAGTCTCCTCTCCTGTTGCAGAAAAAGTTTTATCTGCTGACAAAGCACAATACCTGTTTGGTTTATGTTTTAGTTCAGTGCTCATTGTTCAGGGGAACACATAGTCAATGATATTGACTGATTGTGATTGACTCAAATTATATTTATTTGAAAAAATAAATATGGGCACTTTATTTGAAGTCAAAACTGTTCTCGTCTTTGTTTTAGTTCATCATAATAATCTTCATGTCATCATGAAAATTCTGGTTAGGTCAAAGGCAAATCTATTCTTAATCCACCACTATTTTTGACTTGCATGTGTTCAAAAACTTGGGTGAATATACATGAAAAAGTTATATATATATATAATATCGGTTATATTTATCGTATCGGTATAGATTAAGTTATCGATATGTTTCAAAAAAGGATATCGTGCACCCCTGCTTTTTATTCCTTTAAATAATAATAATTTTTTAAAAAAAAGTAAAAACCCGATCCTTTTCACCCGATTCCGATCACGTGATCGGATCAGGGACATCCCTAGTTGCTACCACATTAAAAGTCAGAATTACCGATGTGGTTACCATTAGAGCCCCAAAAAATCTTCTGAATGTCAAATGAATCATAACAAATTCAGAAACGAAACGAGGATATGCATTGGAGATGCCTTTCAACAATGGAGACAACTGATAAGGAGGAAAAAATTGACGACAGAAGTTGCAGAACTTCTCGAACGGTGATGCACTTACGAGTTTTCCTATATTACTGTCCTGTACGGTAAATTGATAGTAGGAATATGAACAAAGTTGGCATGTTTGTGCTAACGTTGTGAAGCATATGGGTCCACTGACCAGGTCAAAGATGGCCTCTCTTGTTGGTCGGTAATTGAAATTAAAATGGTATAGGAATAAAATAGTCTTGGTGAATGCTATCAATCCATTACCAAAAATTAAATATTTGATGTGTTGAGAAAGGCGCGGTAGTTCCTCCCATCGTGGCAAAAGATACAAAGATGGAGCTCGTAACTCGTAACTCGTAACCTATTTCACTAAAAATGATTTTTGTTATATGTACACCGACTCGAGTACCGTTCAATTTGGGAAACTCCTATGGTTGAAGACGTGTAGCATCATGTACTCATTTAATATTTTGAATGTTATATACTGTGCATAGGTTTTACGTATACATGCCAGTTTTGACATGATAATTGCTAACGTTAATTTGTAGTTTTTTAGCCTGTCTTTTCTGATTGAAATGCAACATTGGTATAATGATGCAGCATGATTCTTCATTGCGAAGTGCTTATTTGACAACCTAAAGAGGAAGGGATGTTATGCGCATGTTTTTAATCGTGGTTGCTGTACCATTTTTGGCCACCCGTCTTACAAATTGCTCCTTCAAGTAAGAATAAAAGATTTTTGGAACCTGGAAGTCACAGCAAAAGCTTGCTTCCTGACTGAAATACTCCTCTCTGTGCACACGGAACCCCGCTGAGGCGGAAGTGTAAAGTGAGTCAATGTTTTATTTTAGCATTAATGTTAAATAGCGACACTTTGTAATCCGTGTCTCCAGGATGTGTCAAAGTCACTACACACATTGCAAACTCCCACAACACACCCACTCCACCAACGGACAATCAGAGCAAAGTATTCAAAATGGCTCCAGTCAGCTGCATCTGAATGAGGAACAGGATTTTTCAAAAAAGAAAAAGAACAAATGAAATGGCTCACAAATAACATTCTATACACTATTCATGACAAATTATAATGCAAAGATGGTAAAATGGCATCCAAAATTGTGAAAAATGTAAAATACTTTTGTGCCACTTTAAATCTGATATTTTTTGTCAACAATCATAAAAATGATCTCTGCCTTCACATGACTACTATTTATCAAATTCTTTTATTGTCCTCCCAGATATGAACTGAAAGTGGTGACTGCCTTCTACTAGATCTACCAAGGGTGCTGACCAAATTGTCGATTACGTGCATTTGCCTCAAGCTGTTGTAAAAGTCCTTCATTGTCTTGTCAATTTTACATTCAAATATTTTATTCATGTTCACTGTAATTGCATTTGTGCATACTTTGTATTATTAGTAATTGGTTGGTTTAAATAAAAACATTCTGCGCTTTAGGTTGAATTCAGTCAGTGTTTATTATACCCTCACCCCTCACGTATTGTATATGTAACAGAACAGCGTGATATTAATGCAACATATTCAGGAATACCAGGATGCTGTAGACAGTTACTCATTTTAGTTCAAAACTCATGTTCAAACATGAAGGAAAATCTTTGGTCACTGATTTGTGCATTAAAAATTTTTTTTTTTTTTTTTTTTTACAAAAATGGCAAGGTCTGTCATAAAACAGCCAACTAAAGTAATGTTATATTTACATGAATCAACAGATTAGCCCAACCACTAGAGGTCAGTAGGAGCACTCATCTTGTAACATGGGCAAGTTTTACTGAAGGAGTGTGTGACATGTAACACGGCTTGCCAGTTTACCACTCCAGTTCCACAGGATACTTGCCAGTCAGACATGCAGTGCAGTGACCCACCCTACCACCAGACTTGTATGTAGGTTCAATCACCTCTCCACTCTGCAGGGAGGCGATTCCCTTCTGCACCGCTGTCACCAGCCCATCTACACTCAGGTACTGCACGCTGTCGGCACCTGAATTTAACATGGTGACAGTCAGCAGTGGTCGAACTGTAAGCGGCCTTATATGAGGTTACCAATGTATCCGGCGATGTCCTGGAACTCTGGCTTGTTCGCGATGAGTTCCTCTTTCGTGGGAATATTGATGCCCATGTAACAAGGGAACTTAATGGGAGGAGAAGCCACTCTGATATGGACCTGAAAAGAACAGGGTTTATGCGGGTCATTAAATGGATTTTGTCAAAATTCAGACCTTAAAAAGCATACTAAATGTTCGAGGCATTAAAAATTATGTTAACTTGACGGTTTAACTTTTACATTATTTATGAATTGTCTGATATCAACGGGTAGCTGGGATAACATAAGATAAAATCATTATGGAATAAGAGCCGACACTATCGGCTACACAATAATGTCGGCCGATAAACGCATTTTTAAATTATATTAGATAATATTGATATTGGTTTTTCATAATCTGTTTTGGGCCAATATGCATGTTGCTTTCAAAGTGAATGTAGAAGCATTCTGCCTTTGTACAAGGGCTGGTTACAGCTTAGCACAGCAGTTATGCTTATCGCTGTTAGATGTCTCAGAACTAAGACGCCTGGGATTTGTTATGTGAGCAGACCATTTGCATTCATGGGGCAAAAAATTGAATGAATTATAAACTCATTACATACCTCACTGTAGTAAAGCTGTGTGCCTTTGTTATTTTGAGGCAAAAATACTGTGCAAGCCATATGTGATATGGCAGTGCCTTATTGGCACTTTGCACTTGATCCAAAAAACTGATGTACTATTTTATTTTCATCAATAAATATAGTGGTGAAATATAGGCACTTTTCCCATAACTTCAGTTGTAGTGCTCTTATTTTTCACAGAATGCTTATTGGAAAACCTTTAAGTTGTTACATTTATCGGTATTAAAATAGCCAGAAGGGCACCACAATACAATTAGCCATAATATGTTAAGTCTACGACCGCATATATAGGTATCGGTTTGATATCGGATTTTCGGAGTTTGACAATATCGGGATATACGCTAAAAAGTCATAATCGGACAACTCTCAGTTAGAGTGTGTGAAACCATCTGCAGTTGGGCATGGGCATTAACTTAATTGAGAGTGGCATTAAATGAGATTTAGTGATACCTGTAGAAACCCTGAAGAAAAAAATACCCTGAAGTAACTCTGGGTGATCTGGTCCCACAATTAAAAAAATAATTGTCTATCTTGATTCTTTTCAGGATTTTTTTCCCCATTGGTTTTTCTTTTTTTAACTGGTAGTTTTTATATAACGCCATCGATCATTGGAGATTAGCCTTAAGCTAATCGACGTTCCCAAAAAATTACATTTATTTTATGGTTTAGTGCCCAATACCTGTAATTTTCTTTGAGTGTTTAGTTTTACAGTTTATGTCACCTGGAGTATAATAAAATGCTGGAAAACAACACTGGACTTTTTTTGAGGAACTGTTTAAAATATGAATATGGATATTTTTGATTAAATGATTATTACATATTATACGATTATAAACTGGCCCAGTCCTAAACCTACGGCCCAAGGGCCAGTTCTAGCCAACCATGTCATTTTAAGTGGTCCACCAAAATAAATAATGCGCTTGAACTTAGTTTGTAGCCTAACTTTTTTGTTAACATCTATGAAAAGTCGAGGATTATAGCAATCTAAGATGATTTTTGTTCCTTTTCGAAAAAAATTATATCAATTGATTTCCCCCACAAAATTAAATCCAAATATAACATATTAAAAATAAGAAAACATTCCCTCAAAAAAAAAAAAAAGGCTTGATTGATTGACATTTTTTCAAATCAACAATGTCTAAGTAATTCGACTATCAAAATAGTTGTCCATTAGTCGATTAATTGCAGCAGCCTGAGATGGTAGACATAACGAACCTCTGAGGGAAACCATAACCACAAAATGGCCCATGAAACAAGGACACATGATCTAAAATTTTTTTCACAAAAACTAAAGTAAAAAAATAGAAAAGTGAGCAATGTTATCTTGAAATAATGATAAAGTCACTCAAAGAGTTGGAAAAAAAAGAAACCTCTGTTGCGCCCGCCTCCTTAAGTAGTTTTATTATGGGTGAGATGGTGTTGCCCCTGACGATGGAGTCATCAATCAGCACCACCCGCTTTCCGGCAAAGTTGTCTGTCAGGGCGCCAAACTTCTTGGCAACGCCCAACTGCCTGAGACGGGTGTTAGGCTGGATGAAGGTTCTCCCGACATACCGGTTCTTGCACAAGACTTCGATGTAGGGCAGGCCAGACTGTAAGAATAGAAGCTTGGTTAAATTAAAACATAGGTCATTTTCAAGGTTTTGTGTCACATTTGCCATCTAGTGGACCTGCTCGGCATAACCCAGTGCGGCAGGGGTGGCCGACTCGGGAACGGTGCTGACCACATCTGCGTCCGTTGGGGCCTCGATGGCCAACTGTCGACCGCAGCGCTGCCTGACGGTGTAGACCATCTGTCCTAGTGCACAAATTGTCCATTATGTTCCATCCACTATAAACATTGGCTATCATTGACAGCAATAAGCACCCATTGTATATTAATATCGACGACGCGTTTTCTAGAATATCAACAATATTACCGTAATTTCCGGACTAAGTAAAAGGGTTTTTTTTATATACAGTGTATATATACAGTATATAATTTGTTCGAGACTGACTTGTACTCAGGTGCGATTAATTGATTTATTTTTCAAACTGATGGCCACAAGATGGCTGCTGTAGCTGTGCTTTCTACTTCCATAGTGGGCGTAGGTGATATAGAATGAGATCGAGAGTTTAGTAAAGAAATTATCTTGTATTGTTCATGATATTGAATGAATTAAAATGACACTTTAAAAGCTGCGTACTTAGCTTGTTCTCCATATTATTACTATAATGCAGACAATTGCACGGGTCACAAGTAAGTCCCGAGTCCTACCTGTTGTTGGCAAGACGAATCGAGTCACGAGGCTATGTCGAGTCATAAGGTTAAGTCGAGTCTCATGTCGAATCAGGCTGAGTCACAAGGTTGTAAAGGCGAGTCGTGTCAAGTCGAGTCACAAGTTAGTCAAAGCCTTCACTGTTTTACTCCAGCCCACCCACAAAGCACTCAGGTTTATATTTGAGGAAAACCTAACTGTCAGTGTAAGTCAATGTAAATAAAAAAACTGCAGTATAGTCTGCATGGAATACACCAGCATTAATGTGTTCATTTATCTTTCCAACATTACGTTTCACCATTTAGACCAATGTATAGGCCATACATTACAAGAACGAAATTGTATGTTCGACACAAAATAAACATTTAGAACAGTGTTATTCAACCACTACGCCAAGGCACACAGTATCTGGTGTGCCATGGAAACTCATCCACTTTCACCTAATTGATGTAAAAATGTTGGAAAAGGAATCCGCAAATGTGCCGTTGCAGAGTGGCTGCGCTGTCCAATGGTCTGTGATCATGCTATACCCTTCCATATAAGTAGGTGTCAAGCTAGCTAGCGAAAGCATCACATTATTTTACGGTCTTGTGTTTTATGGTACCACAGAGTAGCTTTCCAATTTTGTTGTTTGCTCGGCTTGCAATGACAATAAAGGAATTGAATAGAATAGCTATCTTTATTTGGGATTTACTCTGGAATGTATAGGAGAACTAAACATCGCGTGATTAGTTTTCCACAGGGATGCAGTAGAGCTGGGCGGTAAACCGAAAATTTACCGTCACCGAAATTCTTCACGATGACCGACGTAATTTTGACCATGTCGGTAAATTCGGTAAATTAATAAAACAAGAAAATAGTCTTTTCATCCCGCTTTGACTCTGTGTTGTTCGCCTATGTTCATTCCCCTTTAAGAAAGCAGTGAATGTACTCACGTATGGAGTCACGTGATCATCAGGAAGCCAATCAAACAGAAGCCCGGCAAGCTAACGCTAGCAGCTAATGCTACAAGCAAAACGTGATGGAGTGTGGCTTAAGGGAGGTTCGCCAAACTTTCACCCGACATTTAATAGACTCTTGGTGGCATCCAGACGGGCTTTCACCCGCTGTACTCCCTTGTTCTCACGATTTCCGGAGATGGTGCTTTCATTGCTTTCTACTGGTAGCCAGGCCACAGGCTAACGCTAGCGGCCGCTAGCGGCTAACGCTACAAATGAACGTGATGGAGTCGGATAGCGGCTCTAACCTTGTGCACGGACTGCATCTAGCAATTACTATGTCGCGTTATTTTGTATCTGACTGTGTGTGATTTCTCTGATAGCTTTTGTGATGGTAAAGCATTCAGCATTAAGCACAATCCTACGGTGAAACTTGTAATATGACCGAGAAATGGCCCCAGCTATTTTTCTGTATGTGCTTAATTCTGTGTCATTATCGCTATCATAAAATCTTAAGTGTTTCATTTGCAGAAGATCAATATAGCTTTAATGTGTGTCTGTCTGTCTGTTTGGGGGTTCATGTATGCCTGCATTTATTAAAAAATGCACTTGGGGGGGGGCTGAAACCATAAAGTAAACACTTGTATTGAATAATTATGTCACAGCAGCCATTAACAATAAATTGTCTTTTTGAAGTGTACTGTTCAAGCTGCAAGTCATTTGTGTTACAATGACATGTTTGCACAGGCATATGGATTTTGACAATGTAGATTGTTCAAGCCATACACGCTGTTATAAATGCTCATACTTGAATTCTTATTGTTTACAATACATTTTTATAAACCTAATGTCTAGACTGCATGTACAATTGTTAAATATATCAAATTGAATGCTGGTAACTAAATCAACAAGAAACTGTTAATCTGTATTTCATGCATTGATTCAGATTTTCAAATTATACAACAGTCTGCTTGGGCGACTTTATCGTCATTTATCGTTATCGAGGTAAATCTGCTCCATTTATCGTGATACGTATTTAAGGCCATATCGCCCACCCCTAGGATGCAGTAATACCTACTCAAATACAAAAAGCCACACATGCCTTTAATCTAGTTTACAGAAATTCATTTTTACAATTTGCTGGTGGTTCTCAATTATTTTCTGTTACGACCCCCCTCAGATAGACGTACACGCCCCCCCCAACCAAATCTCTGCCACCACTGTAAATAGTATAATTTTTCTATAAAATTATCATAAGTGCATCTATCCATTACATTGTGTCCTTGTTAATATTAAAGCAAAAATAAAAAAAAGGATCAACTTACAATAAACTTAGAATAAACTTTATTAACATTGTTTTGTTTGTAACAGAAGACTCAAAGCGCATTAATTTGAAAGAAAAAAAAAAATCACCTCCAAACTAAACACACAGCCATTTGATACTAAAAAATAAAATTTAATAAAATCAATACATTTAATTCGATGAGCAACAATAACTTAAGAGTACAATATGCCAAACAATTTGACCAAAAAAAAACAAAAATTAATAGAACAAAAACGACAGTGCCATTGGACAGAGGGACAGTTTTTATTTTTGCTGCGGGTTGTATCAGCTCCTTTGCTATGGTGTGGGGTTATTTTGCACTGAACAACTTGGTATGCCACCTTATATGATGCTAAGCGGAAAGATTGTTGGCAATATTCGGCATATTTTCGCTAAAAAAAATGCAGCTTATCGATTTGATTGGGGCCTAATTGATTGGGCTTCCTGCTGTCCGCTGCAAACATTTTTGGACACAACCCTCCCAGCTCAAGCGAGTCAAGTCCAAGTGCGTTTATTTTTTTCTTCCAGTCTGAGTCCGGTTTCTAGTCATCAAATTTGCGACTCAGTCCAACTCCTTGTGACTCAAGTCCAATTGTCTGTTATGCTGCATAATGTTTGTTCTTAGTTGCTGATGAAATGAAAATCCTCCCAAAAATGTGATTTATACGGCAGCGGGCTGTTGCCATTTCCAGTCCACAAAATAAGGTATACGGTTCAATCCACTCATGAAAAAAAAAAAAAAAGAATAATTTTGTGTAAAGTGTTTCACCAACCTTCAAAAATGGAATCAGGTCTGGCAAAATAAACATATTCAAATATGCAAAAGGCAGGAAGATCCCCTTCACGACGAGGCACAACACTCAAAGACTTCACTCCGTGTCGGGATATCTGGACTATCTCTCCCGGGAGGACCTCTCTGTAATACCTGAGTGTAGACAGAGGCGTCAGAACTGGTAATACATTGAAAACTGACATGTGGTGAAGGCGGACAACGCACTTAGCGCCAATGGACTGGAAGCTGCAGGACTCTGAGGACACGACCCAGCCCTCAGTGTCCGCCTCACTGCCACCTAAAAACCAAAACAGTCAAACAACGTAATCATCAAAAGACATTTAATAAGTATACAGTTGTATAGTATGGTACAGTATACAGTAACTATGAACATCTACTTTTAAATTTTTTCCCCCCAATAGTCGGTGGTTATTCAAATATTTTAAAATAGGTAAGGAAATTTTATTTGTAGGCTATAGTGCAATTTAAATAAGGTAATTCAAAGTGCTTTACGGCACATTAAAATCATCAACAATTCAAACAAAAACAAATTAAAGATAATAATCAGCAAGACAGTTATAAATCCAAGTCAAAGATGAGCACAACTAAAGAGTTTTTAAGAATCTAATTCAACTGTAATAGTTTATCTGGATTACTATGCCGTAAAAACGACATTTTTTTTTTTTAACCTGATTTGTGCAGTTTGGAAATGGGAACCACACGTCCGATGCAGAGGGGTCTGTTTCCATAGGGGTCCCGCACGGCATAAATGACGTCTTTGAACATCACCAACAGCGAGTACGACGTTGGTGTCTCCGTCATGAGATTTTTAATCCTACAGAACAATAGGAAGGTAATCTAATTGTTGAAAGAATAAAGATGAAGACACGCACCTGGCGACCCAGTTGGGTGCGTCTAACTCCTCTAGTGGTGGAGTGAAGGCCAACAGCTGAGTGATGAGCTCGCTATCGGAGCTGGTGGACAGGCCGACACCATGACGCATAACCTGCAAGAGCGTACAAAGCACAATGCCAAAACTTGGTTTATTACCTCCGCCCAGGCTCAGCTATAGACCCTACCCACCTACGTCACAAAACCACGTGCTCGCTGTATGGTTCCGCCCACTTGTCCGTCATTTTGACTCTGTATTAGCATTGTTTTCAATTGATGGCGGAATTTAAAATGCATTTCATGGAAGACCCGGTGCTTTCTGATGCCGCAAACTCACTGGATCTGTTGCATAAAAGGCGTTATGAGGAAAAGCTTCGTTCTATACAGTCGCCAGATCCATATTTGATGCCCAAATCGATGTTTTTCGACCCACTGTCTTCGCCCTGTCTGCCTGACATCTGCTACGCAGATATTTACAATTATCTTGTCCACACTAAATCAGCCTATTCTCTAGGCTTATAAATACTTCGTTGCTGGTTGGGTGAAACAGGTCCTCGTCCACGAAAATTCGGCAGGAATCTATCTTGTGCTTGGAAAGGTGAGTTACGAAATTTTCAATTCAAAATCTTTTGTTATTGCTAACATCCACTGTCAAGTCTAATGTATTTCATGTCGTTTGTCAATGGAGTTAAGGCTTTTAATGTTTATATGGTTTAGCGATAGCACTCTCACTACATACATACGTGTATGTTGTCGGCGATTAGCCTAGCAATGATCTTAATTGTGGTTATTTGTCAGCCCCATAGACGAGGCCAGTTTCTTTCACTTGGTATCAGCTAAATATTATTCAAAAAATAACGATGGTGGAAGAAAGGGAAGTCACAAATATCTTGAATTTGAAACTATGTCGTACTACGTCGTATGTTGTCGGCGATTAGCCTCGCAATGATCTTAATTGTGGTTATTTGTCAGCCCAAAACCCTCTAAGTATATCTTAAATGCATCTTACTGGATATAAAATGACTACTACATAGTCTGTGGTGATTTTTTGGTGCCCAGTTTTCACGTCGAATTGCAGCCGTCCATTTCGCTCTCTTTGGATCCCTCGGAATACGGTAAAACTTCAAGTCTCTCCTTCCATCTTCTCTGTTAGTGCAACCAACAGCCACACACGCCTTCACCATTTTGATTATTAATGTTAAGGAGCAGAAAAACACGCCGTAAATAGGAGAAATGTACGTAGCCGTAACAGGTTAACACTATGTTTTGACGGACAAGTGGGCGGTACCATTCAGGAGAGCGGAGTTGTGACGTCACGTGGGTAGGGTCTATAGACCCTACTCACCGACGTCACAAAACCACGTGCTCGCTGTATGGTTCCGCCCACTTGTCCGTCATTTTGTCTCTGTATTAGCATTGGTTTCAATTGATCGAGGAATTTAAAATGCATTTCATGGAAGACCCGGTGCTTTCTGATGCCGTAAACTCACTGGATGTGTTGCATAAAAGGCGTTATGTGGAAAAGCTTCGTTCTATACAGTCGCCAGATCCATATTTGATGCCCAAATCGATGTTTTTCGACCCACTGTCTTCGCCCTGTCTGCCTGACATCTGCTACGCTGATATTTACAATTATCTTGTCCACACAAAATCAGCCTATTCTCACGAAAATTTGAAAAACTTCAAGAGCTTGGCGGCTTATAAATACTTCGTTGCTGGTTGGGTGAAATAGGTCCTCGTCCACGAAAATTCGGCAGGAATCTATCTTGTGCTTGGAAACGTGAGTTACGAAATTTTCAATTCAAAATCTTTTGTTATTGCTAACATCCACTGTCAAGTCTAATGTATTTCATGTCGTTTGTCAATAGAGTTAAGGCTTTTAATGTTTATATGGTTTAGTGATAGCACTCTCACTACATACATACGTGTATGTTGTCGGCGATTAGCCTAGCAATGATCTTAATTGTGGTTATTTGTCAGCCCAAAACCCTCTAAGTATATCTTAAATGCATCTTGCCGGATATAAAATGACTACTACATAGTCTGTGGTGATTTTTTGGTGCCCAGTTTTCACGTCGAATTGCTGCCGTCCATTTCGCTCTCCTCTTTGGATCCCTCGGAATACGGTAAAACTTCAAGTCTCTCCTTCCATCTTCTCTGTTAGTGCAACCAACAGCCACACACGCCTTCACCATTTTGATTATTAATGTTAAGGAGCAGAAAAACACGCCGTAAATAGGAGGAATGTACGTAGCCGTAACAGGTTAACACTATGTTTTGACGGACAATTGGGCGGTACCATTCAGGAGAGCGGAGTTGTGGCGTCACTTGGGTAGGGTCTATTGTTCTTATCCATAATTGTTTAATTATCAAATAATAATTAAACTACCAGGACATCACGATGATATGCAAACAAGTGATAGTTTAAGAGGATGCTCGCTATACTAAAGCTAATGCTAACAAGAATGCTATGCTAACGCTACAAGTTACATTTAAAGTGAAGATCACTCAGTAAACACCTTAAAAGGCTAAAGCAACATTGTATATTCTCTCAAGCTTCCTGTAGCAGCCTGCCTTCAAGTTGCTGCGGGGTCCTTTCGGGGTCCTACCGTCAAGTCAGCGGCGGCCACAGTTGCCCACACAGATGCCTGATTTAAATCCTTTTTTAAATCCGCCTGTTTTTTTGTAAATCAGACGATTTCTTTTGTTGATCGGCCAATGTTGGAATAACGTCCATATATCTGCCCAGTGACATATCGGTCGACCGCTATTTAAAGACTACTAAGCCAATTTAAACGAAACTTTTTAACAACATGAGGTGATTAGTTTTCCAGATTTGGATTTCAACAATGGTTCACGAGATTTTTTTCATAACATGATACTCTCCTCTGTAATTGTAAATCAGACTTTTTTGGTATAAGATTCATGACTTTGAAATGATGAAATTTTTTCTTCCGATTTTCCAAATTCTTTGGAAGTTTGGAAAGAAAAAAAAAATCTTGACTTTTGCCAATGAACTCAGTTAATCCTGAAAAAAATCTTTCCTCACAATAATTCTTTAAAATATAGATCACAATTTTTCTTTTTTTTTTTTTCTTTCTTGTTAAAATAATTTTTTTTCTTATAAAATGACTTTTTTTTTTTTTTACCGTTTTAAGGTGCTGGACCAGACCTTGATCATTTGCACCCCAGTGGAAAATGTTATTCAATAAAGTGAAAAGACAGTTTTTCAGAAGTGTAATAGTAGAGAAAAATGTACGTAAGAGCCAAAATTTCCTGAGAGTAGACAAATAGCCAATGGCAGTAATTTTTTTCAAATGTAATTCCGATTATTTTCATATCTCAGTCACAGATTCTCCTGCTTACTCCTCACATATTGGCTACCCTCTGGAGTATGCATGGCTGTTGGAGAAACAATCTTTAATAGACCTATATGAAGCCTGATTCACTTAGGTCCCAGGCAGAGGCAGATTGCAGAGGTACAGAAACTACAAAGAATATGTGTCTATTTTTCAAGCTACTTTTTACCTGTTTCGAGTATCAACACTTATGCTCTACACACGTGGTATCTGTGCTCTCAAGTCTTTTTTTTGTTGTTTTGTTAGTTTTTAAAAATTATTTTCTTGATTACCAGATGTCTAAAGAACATGCAATTTGCATTTGTGTGGCATGACTAACATGTTTGTTGCACAGTGGAGGCACTAAACAGCATCATATTCTGTGTTTAAAAATCATTTATCAGACGTCCAATAAATATACCATTTGTATACTTAAATACTTTGTGCAACCTCTTTCTCACATGAGTTCATTTATACTTGGCGTTGTCTCTTCCTTTAAGCTATGACTTACATAATAACTAATGTTAAGTAAAATTAATTGTGAATTACATATTGTCTTATTGTATTATCTTTTGTCCAAGAGTGGTCTTAACACTGTATATTTCTGCACCTAATACAGTATAAAAAATAAGTATAAAATGCCAAAGTCCTCCAACTGTTCTTGAGCATAATTTTGATCATAGTGGGAGTGGCCATTAATAACAAAACCTAGTCATATATTTGTGGTGTGTATATTTGAAGACAATCCAATCCATTTAAAAAGTATCATGTCAAAATCTGTGCTCTACACTTTGAAGACGACTGGCCTTTTTTCGCAGAGCATGCGCGTTGACCAGCTCTCCGTTGTGTGCCACCGCTATCTTGCCGTGCAGGGTGTCCACCACAAAGGGTTGGCAATTCTGCAGCTCCGACATGCCAGTGGTGGAGTAGCGCGTGTGACAGATGCCCAGGTTGCCGTAACGCAGTTTGAGGAGTGCCTCAGGGGAGAAAGCGCTGTTAACCAAGCCCATTCCCTGAAAGAAAAAAAAAAAAAAAAAAAAAAAAAAAAAAAAAGGGGGGGGGGGGGATATGCGATCAATAGTAGTTCAGATGTTGAGGCATTGAATTTTTTTGTAGTTTAACCTTTGATAGGGCACTCATTTAATCCATTGGCTGCCATTGACAGCGTTACAGCTAGTCCAATTTATTTTGACTTTTAAAGGCATCCCAGTCATAACGGATGGGCTGTTTACTGCCGTCAATGGGACTGAAACATGGGAATTTGCAGCCAGTCCCCGCAGTTTAAATGAATATCATTGTCAATGGCGGGCAATGAGTTAGATACTATTTAAACTTTAAAACTTAATTCAGGTTCGTTCAATTTGTTTTTATCAAAATTTTATCAATTAAAATTTTATTTATTCATAATTATTTAAATATAATGACTAACTCATTCACTGCCATTGACTGTGAAAGTTTTTTTTGTTACCTTGAGGGTTGTGTATGTCGGTGGACTGGCTCCATCACTTGTGACGACCCCAGCACTTTCTTGACCTCTGAAGAGACACAATTAGGCCTGTCACAATTAAAGTTGCACCGATACCGATACCAGTATCGGCAGGGGGCGCCGATCCGGCCCGAATTGGTGGTATCGGTATGGACGAGTACCAACATTTAGGGCGCCGATACCATTTACTGGCATCACTTGGACGCAAATGTACTGTCCTCCCCCCGTGAGCTAACTTCCCAAATCCCGATGCATGACATTTGTATGTCTTGCTCTCAAAATTACCGAACGAAATTATCACCTTTGTTTTCAATATTAAGGATGTAAACTACAACGAATATCCGCGATGTTACGCTGCTCATCTAACATGGCATTCACAAATGATTAGCATGCGTAAGCTAACGACTGTTGCTGTAGTGCCGATGGGATCAGAAAGGTTAAGACCGTGGGAGACTAAGCAAACTCATGGTGTCATGATGAAAAATGACTGGCAAAATAAGAGCGGCGTACTTCAAACTCGTTCTGCTTTATGAATGTCGAATATCATATGCTGGTGTTGTGCAGTAATGAGCAGAAGTGACTTCTGTGGCCAGAAAACACTCTAGCGGCGCAGCGCGCACACTAGATATCATCAAAAAGCAACCTAGATGTCCTATGTTAGATCCCATGCCAACTCTCGAGCGCACACACTAGATATCATCAAATAGAAACCCAGATGTGCTACATTAGATCCCATGCCATTAGCTGCGTGAGCCCAGAGCGACACGTAGTCCATATACTACATTGATGAATTAGAAACCGCCATGACTGAATGGAAGTTAAGCAGGCCAAATCAATCCATACCAGTGACTATAGATTATGCTGCAAATACTGTTAATTCAGTACATGTTACAGATGGACTCGGACCACAAATAGGATGTTTTGCTTATATGGTAAATATAGCTGCTAAGAGAGCTGCAGCAATCAACAGTGTGCCCCACTTTACAAACAGTAAAGATTGTTCTCAGCACTTATATACAAAATTTCTACAGCTCAGTAAGAAGTAAGCACATAAATATTATGCACTAAAATGCTTGTTTATATGATGGCACTGTTATTTTTGCTTGTTAGCAAATAAAAAAATAAATAAATAAAATGAATAATAATAATAACAGTTGTATTTTCTGTTTCAGAGCATTAAATGTATTGAATTGTATCGAAAATCGTACCGAACCGTGACTTAACTGTATTGTTGCTTCCCTTATACGTACATATATATATATGTTTTTTTTTTTTTTTTTTTTTTGCAAACAGAGTGGTATCGGAATGGTATCGGTATTGGCAGATACTGCACAGCCAGGTATCTGTATCGGGCCCAAAAATGGTATCGGTGCAACACTAGTCACAATACGTTTTTTTTTTTTTTCTTTTCTTTTCCCCCAAAGCTATATATTTTTTCCCTGCTGGCATAATATTACCACATTTTAGTTAAAATTATATACATATTAATTAATCATCACAGAAACAATTTGTTTACTGGCAGAGGGGAAAGTAGAGAACAAGGCCCTAGAAATTAAGGTTGATGAAACAATTTATCACGACCTAAAAAAAATTGCTGGCAATTTTATGGATGATTAGTCACTAAAATAAAACTATGTTTGGCTGTTTTACATATCTGACGATAGTTCGATATATGTAGTAATTACTGTGACAGACCGAGACACAATCACACGTGTGACTTGTCAATTAAAAAAAATGTATATATACACATGTATATATGTATATATTTGGTTGTTTTGTAATGCCAGCAAAGATGGGTACAAAAGTTATCAATATCTCATTCACTGCAATCCCAGGTCACAGAGTACCGTATTTTTAGGACTATAAGTCGCACCTGAGTATAAGTCGCACAGTCCCAAAAATGTGCAATGAAGAGGAAAAAAAAAAACATAAATCGCACCGGAGTATAAGTCACATTTTTGAGGGAAATTTACTTGATAAAATCCAACACATTGAACATATATGTCATCTTGAAAGGCAATCTAAAATAAAAATAAAATAGAGAACAACATGCTGAATAGTACAGTATGATAATGTTACATGATGCATGAACAACGAAATGCGAACGTTGCCGGTATGTTAACGTGGCCATACCTATTAACTGTTATTCAGATAACTATAGCATAAAGAACATGCGGACAAGTTTACCAAACCATCAGTGTTACTCCAAAACAACAAAATAACATGTAAAATGATATAATAATGTGTAATAATTTCATACATAAGAACATATAAGTCTCACCCCCAGCCAAACTATGGAAAAAACTGCGACTTATACTCCGAAAAATACGGTATGTGTAGTTGTAGTTAGTAAAACGGGAAAATTGATATTGAAAACACCTATTTAATGGCAATAGATGACCAATCCATTTCAACAGGGAGAGTTGGAAGCGATCGAATGATCACAGTTGAAATGGATTGGATGTCTTTTGCCGTCAATGGCAGCCAAAGAATAGCGTGAAGTCAAAATAGATTTAAGAAACAAAATAAAAGGATAAAATTCACACAGAAAAATACATACGGGCCACATTTATTTAAATTTGTCTTTTTTCTTCTTTTTCACACTTATTACAACTTGCTTTAATTTTTTTATTATAATTATTAATGTTAATTTAATCCGAATAAAATGTATTGTTAATTACTGGTCCTTTTGTTGTCGGCATTTTTTAAATTATTTATTACTATTTAAATTGTTTATATATATGTATATATACACACACACACACATATATAGACTACTGCTGTTACAATACAAAGATTTTCAGCTCTACATCGATACTCAATACCATTTTCGATACAACATAAATAAAAATCCGAAAATTAAATTTTCAGTAAAATCTTTGTACCATTGACAATGACTGACGTCCAATCGTGTGGCATCCAATCATCCGTCTGCTGTGAACTGAAATGAGTTTGTCTCTAGTAGACATCCAATCCATTTGAAGTGGGAGGGATGGCAGGAAAACATTTGATGTTTTCACGTCAATAAAGCGTTGTAAATAAGCGCTCCCGTCAGGGGGGACATTTCACGCGGGGCAGCTATTTTTCGGCACACACCGGCCCATTGTCGATCAAGTTTCATTTTACAATCGTGACAATGGTGATGCTCAGCTGACCAAATGTCGGCTTATATTAGTACCAGTGACGATTTTGGGTACCGGACTCCTCATCGTGACATAAACTGGAGTATGATTGGAAATTTTGTGGTCTCGGGACGAGCTCTGACGTACGGGACGGGACCGGACGGGAGGAAACATCGGTTTGGGCATCAAATATGGATCTGACGACTGGATCGACCGAAGCTTTTCCAAATACAGTGGTACCTCTACATACGATCGCTTCGACACACGAACTTTTCGACATCCGACGTAAAATTTGACTCGCCATTTGTTTCTACATCCGACGACATGCTCGAAATACGACGACAATGGCAGCACCGCAAACGAATGCACGGCGGATTTTCTTGTGTGACAAATCAACACGTTTCAGAAAAGGTTGGTACAGGTGGTGAAACAAGGAAAAAGTTGAAGCTTACCTTCTAAATGAAGATGCAAATGACAGAAAAATATGAGCGTAGGGTGGGCATCCGTGAAATGGCTCAACAATACATCTCCACTTTCCTCCTCCGACCATCGTTCGCCAGTCTTTATAAGTTAAGCTGACAATTCTTATTGTGGTAACATCTCCAGAGAAATCGCCAGCTTCGCCACGTTTTCATCATTTCTTTCACAACTTATTCAACACAGAACGCCTGCTGTCTGCCGCAATTGACGATGTTCTCAAGAAAGCATTGAAAGCGAAAGTAAACTTTCACCCGCTCCCCTCCCTCTTTGTCACGTCAGCGCCGCGGTGCCTTCAGGTACAGAAAAAAACGTCCGCCTTATTAGAACCCGTTTCGTTACACTATTACAGGAATTATTATTATTATTATTATATTATTAATCCGATTTTTAGTTATTATTTTTTTGTTTTGCTATATGTAATTGCCATTTGTAATAGTACCAGCAGTATTTTTTAAGGATTTAGTGCAGGTTTTTGGGCTGTGGAACGAATTAATGGAATTATAATGTATTCCTATGGGAAAATCCTGCTCGACATACGACCATTTCGACTTACAAACAAGCTCCTGGAACGGATTAACTTCGTATGTAGAGGTACCACTGTAACTGCATTTATGCAACTCATCCAATGAGTTTACAGCGTCTGAAAGCACCGGGGCTTCCATAATTTGCAAGTGAATCCACCTTTAGAAACTACGATCATTGACAACACGGACACACAATGACGGACAATATGGCGGCACAATACAGCGATCACGTGATTGTGTGACGTTGGTGATTGGGGTCCATAGTCACATGATCTGTTTGAAAAATAATTTGGACCCATTATGAAATACTTTGAAGGATTCTTGTTCATTACGTTCATTTTTGTTGTTTGTTTTAATGCTTTACAACTTTTATAGACAACATTTTAATGGCTATATTTAATGGTCTTAATTTTAAAGGGGAAGTTCAGAATTTTTTACATTAGGCTTAATCTTTGAGTTAGCCGGGTTTAATTAGTCGTTGGAGTTGATTTGAACAAATTCTGTGCAGTTATATGTTGGTTTCAGGGCTGCGGCGTGTCTAAGCTAGCGCGAGTCAATGGTGGTTGAAATCAACTCCTTCAACTACTTCAACCCCCGCTAACTCGAATCTTAAGCCTTATGTGAAAAATTCAGTTACATGCGATGACATTTTTCTTTTGTCATTCTTATGTTGAGGCCGCAAAGGGAGAAAAAAAAGGTAAAAAGTAACTGATAAATTACTTTTAAAGTAACTTAGCTACTTTGATAATAAAGTAATTAGTAAAGTAACTAGATTACTTTTTTGAGGCGTAAGCAGTAATTAGATTACTTTTTCAAGTGATGTGTGACAACAGTGCCCACGGGCTGAATTTGGCCCGTTTTTAGGCCCCTTCATATATACTGGACTGTCTCAGAAAATTAGAATACACAATATTCTAATTTTCTGAGACAGTCCTGTACATTAATCCACCATTTAAAGCAGGGGTGTCCAAACTTTTTGCAAAGGGGACCAGATTTGGTGTGGTAAAAATGTGGGGGGCCGACCTTGGCTGACGTCCTTTACATAGAACAATATACAGGACTGTCTCAGAAAATTAGAATATTGTGTATTCTAATTTTCTGAGACAGTCCAGTAAATGTAATAAAAACATTTAAGAAAATAAAATCATAATTCATGCAAAATGATTATGAAAGTATTAGAAAATGTGACATTCTGGCACATTTGTGTAAATGAAGCTCCTCTCTTAGCAGGATTAAACATGCATCGACTTTATACTGTATATGCCAAGCCTGCAGGCACACCAAACAGGTTTCGTGGAGTGGGAACGAAAAACCGAAACCGGGGGGGGGAGGGTTGCTGTGGAACTGTTCCCTCTATGATGTCTTGCTGCATTTGCAGCCTATTTAATAAGCTGCTTCTCAGATTACACTCCGCCCCTCCTGCTCAGCACATAGCTTAAGCCAGTGGTGAGGCCGCTTTCCTACACAGGGGCGTTACTTTCGGGCTTAACCGCCTGGTTGCCTAGGGAACAGTGCAGCCGAGCCAGACAGGTCAAGAGGGTGGGGGTGGGGAAACCGTAAACACGTCAGCAGGAAACAGGCAGCTGGGGTAGGAGTGGGGCAAGCGAGCTGGTTCCTGCGTGGGGGTGGGACGAAGCAGCGACTCAGCGCGAGGCTTAGAGCAGAGTCATATTGGAGCTCGTATGAGGAGGCTCAGCGGCTGCGTACGTGACTAGAAGGACTGATCGGGCGAGAGGAAGACGCGACAATGGAGATGGGGACACATATTAGAGGCGCCTACACCTCCTTGGCTCCAGAAGGTAAAACTTGAGACGGAAGAGGGTTTAGCTATTAATTTTCTAAAGCCATGAGAGGAACTGGAGCGCTCTTCAAGGGCCGTACCAACACAATGATGTGACCCACATTTATTTCTTGTGTTTAAATTGTACTGTTTTTATAAGTCATTACTTGTTTTACAATTCTGTGTACGTCCATTGGTCAGCCGGAAAAAAAATATTATTAATTTGCACTCAAATGGGTTTATTTTAACCTCGTGGGACAAAATTAAATTTAAAAAATAAAAAATAAAAAAATTAAAAAAAAATAAAAAGCTAGCTGAAACTTTTTCTAGGGCAGCACAGTGGCAGTGGCGCCACCAGCGGGTGGCCAAGGGTGGCCACAGCCCCCCCCTATAAATTTGTTGGCCACCCCACTGGCCACCCTGCTTACCAGTATATCGCTAGATTGTTGTAGCATCAGTTACTGTCACATTAACATTGTGTTGCGAAATATCCAGTTAAGATATGATTGCCTCTGCACTTGCTTTTATTTGTATCTGCCAGCACCTGCTTTTCCACAATTATTTTGTTTTGTTAAATGTACACCTTATGACTAATATATACATAACACAATAAAACAGAATTGTTGTGGAACTCAAAATGTTGACTGGACAGTTATGGACTATGCACATTAAATCATTAGTAACATCAAATATTACACAATACACTAAAGTATATCAGAATCCGTGTCCTTAAGTCTTTCTGATAGTTTTCCCCTGACCTTTTTACTGCAATAATAAAATGAAAACCTGAAATGATGGCTTTTAGTTTTGGTGTGCCTTCCCAAGATTTTAAGTGGCCCCATCTGGCCATCCCTATGAAAAATTTCTGGAGGCGCCACTGCACAGTGGATAAGTGGTTAGAATGTCCACCTGTCAATTGTAAGTTTGAAGGTTCATTCCTGGGCTCCAGCCTTTCTTTGTGGGGTTTTCATGTTCACCCCCTGCCTGTGTTGGTTTTCTACGGGTGCTCGGGCTTCCTCCCACATTCTAAAAACATGAATGGTAGGCTGATTGAAAGGTGTGCATGTGTGCGAAAATGGATTGTTTTCTATACAAGTATGTGCTCTGTGATTGGCTGGCAAATACTTCAGGGTACTCCTACCTGTAGTTAGCTGGGAACCTCCAGCACCCCCGCGACCCTTATGAGGCAAAGTGGTTCAGAAAATGAGTAAATAGATGAAACTTTTTGTCCGGGATGCGATAACAGTGCATGCACACGACTATATTCGGTCAGCAGGGGTGGGGTCGGGGCGTGATGTCGTTGAGAGATGAATCTACAGTATATATATATATATTATATATATATATATATATATATATATATATATATATATATATATATATATTTATATGAAACTAGTTCAATGTCTCGGGGGAGTTGTGAGCTAATGGAAACAGGCTTCTTCACTTGTCGGCCATTTTGCATCAGGGCCTTTCAATAAAAAACCTTAGTCAATTACGCATGTATTTTGAAATAGCGATACAGTATATTGGTCATAGTTTTGTGTACACTCAAAAATATAACTTAAAAAACTAGAGCTGAAAGGAATACTCGAGCAACGTGAGTAACTGGAGTTTAAAAACTGATCCGAGTAATTTTATTCACCTCGAGGAATCGTTTAATTTTGCCAGGTCTAAGCATCATGTTTTGCCCGGACTACTTTTAATGCGGGACAACGCGCTGATATCACGTGCGTAGCGGAAGAAGTAATAAAAAATTATTTAAAAAAAACCTTTCTGCAGCCGACAGCCACTACAAACTACGCCGACAATGCTTGATGCTACGGTGATAGCAGGTAGCATCTAATGCGTCTCATAGATATCACATGTATGTTGAACTACATGCGAAATGACAGAGATAGCGGTGTTAGTAAAAAGCCGCCATCTTAAAGCAGTACACTTCTCAGCGCTAATAATTAAGATTAACGATACTGTCACTTTCTCACGTAACTTTAGCCCTGCCGAGGGCTAGGTTTCTATTAATTAAGACCACAGTCGATGCGTGGCTAACGTGTCTTACATACAGGCTTTATTTAATCTGTGAAAACAGCGCTGGAGAGTGATTAGGGTGTAAAATAAAAACTTAATAATGCTCACTGTCGATTTTAGCTCAGTAGTCATTGCTGGATAAAACACGAAGTAGCACTGGTCCATATTGTGCTCTAATACAGCAGGTATCGTACTGTAACGTTGACAAAGAGTCACCCGCTTCGTTAGGTTGCAATTATTTCTTTTTTAGGAACTTGTGGAACGACAACAACAACAGGAAGGCACGTCTCTCGCTCTCCCGCACCTTCCTCACCCCTGCACGTCACGCGGTGGATTCGGGAACGCATGCAAATATCCCCGCCATATTATAACCTGATATGTTACATTTGTTTTGAACACTGCAAAAACTCAAAATCCTATCAGGAATAACAGTTTAGACCAACTTAAAACTTAACTAGAACACCTAAGTTTTAAGTGATGTGTGTTATCAAGCGTAATAGCATTTTTAGGTAAGATATACAGTGGGGAGAACAAGTATTTGATACACTGCCAATGGGTTTTCCCATTGGCAGTGCATCAAATACTTGTATATGTATATATATATATATATATATATATTAGGGCTGTCAAAATTATCGCGTTAACGCGCGGTAATTAATTTTTTAAATTAATCACGTTAAAATGTTTGACGCAATTAACGCACATGTCCCGCTCAGACAGTATTCTGCCTTTTGGTAAGTTTTACAGCAAGGCTTTTTGCGCTGTCTAACAGCAAACTCTTGTGGTCGCTTTGCGACATGGTTTATTTTTTTCTTGCCAGTTCAATATGGCTGCACGACGTCTCGGGCTGACGCCTACGTTGTAATGTTGTGCTTATATGATCCTTAGACAAGATTTGTCCGTAAGTATGGTTGTTGTAAAGAATGTACATATTATGTTAGTAAGCGAAATGTTCTATTTTTTGTATGAGAGGCTTTTTGTTTATGTTTAGTGAACCTGTATAGCGTGCTAAGCTAACGTTGTTGCTAATGCAATGCTTGTGTACTTTTTTTTTGTAGTTTTATGACGGTCTAAAGAGGACAATGGTTTGAGGCTATTTTATTAATAAATCAGATGAAAAAGGAAGAAGTCTGATTATTAAGGCGTCGTTCACTAGCTGTCTAGCTTTGGAAAAAGTAGACGCTTCAGAGTGAGGACAGCATAGACAGATTTAAATGACAGTAGAGTGAAATGCCCACTACTGTCCTTATGTACCGTATGTTGAATGTATATATCCATCTTGTGTCTTATCTTTCCATTCCAACAATTTATTTTACAGAATATATATATAATTTACAGAAAAATATGGCATATTTTATAGATGGTTTGAATTGCGATTAATTGCGATTAATTAATTTTTAAGCTGTAATGAACTCGATTAAAAATTTTAATCGTTTGACAGCCCTAATATATATATATATATATATATATATATATATATATATATATATATATATATATATATATATATTTATGTAGATATTGTGGCGGACGCGATGCGTCCTGTTGGCCCGTTGAGCAGACAAGTTGCTGTGTCCGGCCGCTTGGGACTGTCTGCGAACTCTGAACTCAGCCGGAACGTGCACGGCTGTTAAGTGTCTGTAACGCGCTCTCCAACTATACACACAAGTTCCGTGGGTGAATTATGTCGAATAATAAAGGGTCACTACAATATATATATATATATATATATATATATATATATATCTTTTTAAAAAAAATTTTTATTAATAAGATCTCAATGTTTTGGGGGTTAGGGTTAGACAGTGAATTGGTCTTTTTTTATTCTAGTCACATCTGAGAGGCAATTGTTGGCTTTTTTCAACAATGTACATCGAAAATAAAGACATTGATTGACTGAAAATGGTTCAATATTAGATTAAATGTCTTGTTTTCTCATGTATATTTATAATTGCTCTTAACCTAAAAAATATTCGTTTTATCTGATTACTCGATTAATCGATAGGATTTTCAGTCGATTACTCGATTACTAAAATATTCGATAGCTGCAGCACTGTAAAAAACCCACTTCCAGCTTAAATCATAGACACAATAATACTGTTTTTTGTTTTTTTTTAAACAAATCGTTTCTAAACCTGAGTATTTTAATCGAGAAAATCAATCACCTTACATCTGCTACAATAGAGCCTGCCAGTGAAGTCTCCCGACGCAAGATTATTTAACACTAACGAAGAAATGTTAACAACCCTGCCACATTTAACCAATTGTCTCATTGGTTGCCATTGATGGCAAATATTAGACGTTTATCACAGTCAATGGCAGCCAATGCATTAAAAAAAAAACAACAACAACATACAATACCCTTCAGAGGGGCTAAATGTTTATTAAACATGGCAGCGCACATTATTCAGCCTCTGGCTCACACTACATGAACGTTTGAGCACATGCTTCTTCTGATTATATAACCACATTGACTTGTGTCCCAACATATTACCGTAAGTTAGCCAGAATAACAAAAATCTTTGCACTAATGGTAGAAGTGTAATAATAACAACGATTACAACAAATATGTGGAATAGATCACAAAACAGCTTTATTCTATCTTTTTCCATGCAGACTAGATTGCATGCTCTTTTTTGACACAGACTAAGAAGATAAACTCTCAAAGAAAAAACCTACATGTTTTGTGGGTGGCTGGGAAATAAAGGTGAAGGATATGACTAAAATGTGACTTGACTGGACCACCTTGTGACTCGACTGGACAACCTTGTGACTCAGCTTGACTCGACGTAACCTTGTGACTTGAGTCAACATAACCTTGTGACTCATCATAACCTTGTGACTTGACTCACCCAAAACTGAAAAAGTTACCTCTGATCAAATGTCTTGTCAGCAATCTGATTGAATGTGATGACATCATGAGCACCAAACATTCATTCACTGCCAGACCTCCCCATTGAAATGGATTTGACATTTATTGCCATCACTGGTAGCCAAAATGAGTTAAATGTAGGACTGGAAAATTTTAGAATAAAAAAAAAAATGCTATTTTTCTGTACAATAATGCGATTTCTATCGGTTTTACAATTTTCTTCAAATCATACTTCTGTATATAATTCACAAACTCACATTTACAAACATGGAATTTAATCTATACCATCAAAACATAAGCTCTGACCTATAAAGCAAGGAAAACAAAGTGTTATGCAGTCCTTTTTTAAAACTGCCTCCAAAAAGCAGAGAGGCTTGCTACGGTACATATTGAAATATGTTCATAAACCGTACGTAAAAACATTTTTAACTAAACATGTTTTCAATTTTCCCCAATGAGTTTTTTATTGCAGATAAATGTTATGTGAATACTGTACACATATTTTGTCACTGACTAACTGCAGTTTGGCATAAAATTGGGATGAGTTGAATCAATTTACACTAACAGTATCTCTATTATGATAATTGGAAATCAAGTATTTTTCTGAATGTGTTATTAAGATGTATTTTTTTAGGTGTCAGAAACTAGCAGATACGTTTAATACTTAGCATATCAGATCCTGGGTCAGCCAAGCGCATATTAACCAATTCGTGGCCTTGGCGATATTAAAATTTTGGTTTGTTATTTCGATGTAAAATTCGTTTAATACTTAGCATATCAGATCCTGGGTCAGCCAAGCGCATATTAACCAATTTGTGGCCTTGGCGATATTAAAATTTTGGTTTGTTATTTCGATGTAAAATTGATTAAGGGTATATTTTGTCATATTTTTTAACAGGTTCAGTTTACACTGTGATTGTTAACTGCATTCTAAAGCCATATGTGTTGAACAACAGGAGTTCAACCTGGGGTGGAGGAAAGCCGCCACTGGACGGACGACGAGGTGCGAGCGCTGCTATGTATCTGGGCTGATCGGCGTGTCCGGGAGAGCCTGAAGAGCACCATACACAATAAGTACATCTTCCAGGAGATTTCCGGCCAGTTGGAACGCACCTTTGGTGTGGTGCGCAACTGGAAACAGTGCCGCACCAAATATAAGAACCTCAAGTACGACTATAAGGTTGCCAAAAGCAACCACGCGGCCCGCGGTGGTCGCAGCAGCCCGGGAAAGTACATGAAGTTTTTCCACGAAGTAGAGGCCATTCTACTGGACCGCGGCCTGGATGAGGTTTCGCTGCGTATGAAGAGGTTTTATGTTCAGGAGAAGAAGCCGGCCACCTCAGAAAGTGAGGTCGTCATCGAGAATGATAATTGTAAGTATGTCGTATTGTTTACTTTGACTCAAGGGAACACAAACACTCAAGCGGGAAAAAACAGAATCTAGCAAAATGTTCACAGCATGTACTGTAACAAAGCTAATGGAATTAAGTTCCATTTGAGGCGTGCTTATTTGGTTTCACATGATGGAATCATATGCACATTGGTGTGACACTGGTCCCAAGGATTTAACAAGTTTAATGTACAACAATTATATTGAGTGGAAACTGCATGGAAGCCCATAAAAAGAGATCTTAAGTATTGACCACATTTACACTCGTGAAAGGAGCACTTTATCAAAAAAAAAAAAAAAAAAAAAAAAAAACGCCACATTACCAGTGTTCTGCCAAAATCTGCTACATCGGCAAAATGTCATACATTAGTCGAATTTGACACCCAAAGTACTATCGTGCGCTCTGAACTTGTTTTGTTTAGATGCATACAGGCAGAACGTACTAAAAAATGCCTTAAGAAAATACTTAAATGCAGTTTTATCAAATAAGGTCGGTTTAAATACGCTACGTGAGTAGTCAACTGGTTCAAAGCTAACACAAAAAACACAATGGTTAAAAGTATGAGACGGTAATACATGCAAAAAGCATTTTTGAGGCAGTGAAAATGTTCTAAAAAAATAAATAAAAACAAAAATAGTGAGTACGCTCCGCTTCTAAACGATGTGCGCATGCGTGCGGATGCTTGTGCAAGTGTGCTGAGCATTGTGTAGTACGTTTCGCTGCGTAGAAAGGAATGGCCGAACACTGGTACATTTGTCATTCAGTATTGAGGGCTGGTTGTATTTTTCATGTAGCGGCCACACTCAGAAATCAAATCATTGACGGGAAAATGTTTTTAACAAATTTGTGTATGAAAATCCATCATACTGTTCCAAAAATTTGACATACTGCCATGCTGTATCATCAAAGTGAGAAAACTGTACGCCTGCCAGAAAGATTGTGTTACTAATAACAGTAGGTTATTATTATTTCTTATACTATATGTTAGTAAACCAAGACTTCAAAACTAATCAAGTGTTGTTACTATAAGATGACAGCAGCGACGTGGAATTAAAGTGGACAGGAGTTCCAGAATTGGAGAAAATTTCGGCTTCAATATATATATATATATATATATATATATGTATATATGTTAGGGCTGTCAAAATTATCGCGTTAACGGGCGGTAATTCATTTTTCTAATTAATCACGTAAAAATATTTGACGCAATTACCGCACAAGCCCTGCTCAAACAAACTTGTTTTTTGGTGTTTAGCGCCTTCTGCTGGCACTTGGGTCCAACGGATTTTATGGCTTTCAGCACCATGAGTGAGCATGGTGTAATTATTGACATCAACAATTGCGAGATATTAGTTTATTTTTTGATTGAAAATTTTACAAATTTTAATAAAACGAAAATATTAAGAAGGGTTTTATACAAAATTTCTATAACTTGTGCTAACATCTATCTTTTAAGAACTACAAGTCTTTCTATCCATGGATCGCCTTAAGAGAATGTTAATAATGTTACTGCCATCTTGTTGATTTATTGTTATAATAAACTAATACAGTACTTATGTACCGTATGTTGAATGTATATATCCGTCTTGTGTCTTATCTTTCCATTCCAACAATAATTTACAGAAATATATGGCATATTTTGGAGATGGTTTGAATTGCGATTAATTACAATTAATTTTTAAGCTGTAATTAACTCCATTAAAATTTTAATCGTTTGACAGCCCTAATATATATATATTCTAATTTTATGCAACACATTAACATCAGGTAATAAGCCATTAAAGGTTTAATCAAAATAATCTTACAGATCAATGGTAAAACTTAAGCCACAAATATTTTATTTATTTATTTATTACAATAACAGGGTTGCAGGTAAAAGGGCTCCAAATCTGTACTGTTCGCTTTTTCTCCGGAGTAGAATCTAGCTACAAAGCTAGCTATTACGGCTGACTAAGAGGACAGAAGCAGAGCCTTCCTCAAGGACAGTGGTTCTTAACCTTCCTGAAGGTACCGAACCCCACAAGTTTCACATGTGGATTCACCAGATAATAGTTTTTGTTTCAAATTCAAAACTGATATGTATTTTAGATAGCAAGCAAATAATTTAGCAAATTCCCATACAAAATGTTCCTCATTTTGACCTGTTTTATAAACAGGTCAAACTGTATAAACTGTTTTATAAACAGGTCAAAATTTGAGACCACGCTGCCCATTGGTATGTTGTGTTCTCTCATACAAAGTGCGAGTCAACCTTCCACTGAGCAAACCAGTTCCTCCTCCCACCAGATCGAGGACTTGCAGTTGGAAGAAATGGATTAAGGCTGTAAATTGGGAGCAAACAGTCCAAAACCTAGTTTAAAAAGCCACTTTGCCTAGATTTAATCAGCGTACGAAAACGAGGCTCTGTGTTTCTTTATTTTCACCGAAGCTCTTAGACTTACTCACCGAACCCCTGGGGTTCGATCGAACCCAGGTTAAGAACCACTGCTCTAGGAGGTACCAGCACTTTATTAAAAATATATATATAATTTGTTATTTACCGTTGTAAAAATCTAATTATTGATGGCTTCTAATTTTGAACTATAATTATATATTTATTGAATGTAGTTTTATAAGGTTTGTTGCAATTCATTTTGTAAACCAAAATAATAAGGTCATATTGTATGTAATACTGGTTGAATTATTTCCAATGGTCTAAAAATATAAGTATCAATCAGAAGTCAAGACTTCTGTATCGGGACATCTCAACTTTCTTGCACGGTGATTAAAAAAGGTTATAGTAGCGGTTAAATGCATGATGTGGGGCACACATTCCATAAATAATAATTATATATTTAAAATGGTTATTAAAACAAATGTTCCCCCAGTTACAAGAAACAACGAAAAATAATTTAAATTTAAATTTTAACATGAGATCTTATCATGTAAGGTGGGATAAGAGAAAAGAACATTTTAGGGGGTACTTGAGTCTTATTTGGTATTTTAACAACAATTTTCACGCATTCTTTAGTTTTTTTTTTTTATATATATAATTTTAAGAAAAGTTTATTTACTCATAAACTGCATGTTTCATTTTTTATATGTAAGTTATTTAAAATTTGATGGGTGGGATGTAAAAAGCCCTACAATTCTGGAATGACCCAAATGTTTTTACACCAGTATGCCTCCCTTTTGTTAAAATTGTTTTATTCCTTCAACAGATGTGGATCCGTCCACCGTGGACCAGCTGAATGTGGTCACCTTGTCGGATGCGGGCCGAAACTGGAGCGACCAGGAGGTGCGAGCTCTTATTCAAGTGTGGTCCGACGAGCAGGTCCGGCGCCAGCTGGAGAGCTCCACCAGAAAGCGTGACGTCTTCACACAGATTTCAAACCGGCTGATGCAGCAAGGCATCGAACGTGACTGGAAGCAGTGTCACACCAAGTACAAGAACCTCAAATACCTGTACCGCTCACTCCAGAGGGAAAAGATAGACGATGGTGACCCCAAACGCCTCATGAGGTATTACAGAGAAGTGGACGCCATTATGAATCGCAGAGCTAGGGGCTCACGCATAGAATCGCACCAAATTGCAACACTGGAGGGTGATGCTAACATGGCGATGGTGGCAGAGGACAGATTTTGTCGGTC